>NC_136058.1:109416432-110037861 GCF_964261635.1 Lissotriton helveticus
ACAAACAAATCAGTGGCAATAAAACATAAAACATGTTATTAAGCAACATATAAAAGGAATTCAACATTCTATTGGTCCTCAAATTACAATCGTTAAAGCAAAGCATTGAATGATGAAATCAGTCTTTACTAACCAAGCCCTTTCTTCTAGCACCTACCTAAACTTTCTTAGCAACAAAGTACCCTTCTGAGTTTCTTTGGTTGTCTAAATCTTCCCTGAATAACAGAACCTTTTCCAGTCAGCTACTTTGCATTGAGAAAGGCACTCTCTGTCTCTGTTGTGGTGTTCCTGAGCTGGGAAATATGTAGATAAGGCCGACCTCTTGGGGCCTGTGGCCTTTACTGGAGATACCTGCAGTACACCTCTTGCTTTAACCTCACAATCAAAGTTTATGATGCCTCTCCCAGAATATGTGCTTGTACTAGACTTGAATACCTTTTAAGGATTAGTATGAATGGGGCAATGGCCCACCCCCTGCACGCGACCGCCCATCCACACAGTCCATCTCCAGTGACCCAATAACCCCTCCTTTCTCCTCCCTGTGGCATGTAAAGCATCTACAAGACCCACAAACTCGACACCGCCTATGTAGTGGCACACATACGCTTATATGCTGTACCGGTCTCCGCCATGAATATGAGGAGCACACATGCTGACTCCATACTATGCTACCTATCTTTCATGGACCTAAGAGTTCTCAAAATGTTGACTTTTCCTTGCCCCCCCCCCATCTTTTTATTCTCCTCCTTTATCTCCTTACAAAGTTGAAGGCTGCACAGTAAATCCTGTACCTATTATCACGAACTGTACATTGATATATACCATGTAAATGCCAAACATTTACCTTGATTCCATAATGTGCATGTGCATCATATGTTGGGAGTTCCACTGACATACTATGAAAGGCTACACCTCATTATTAATTAATCAGAATGTAAGAATTAATATACAAATTCTGCTGCAAATTCCTTAAAAACTGCGATATGTTAAAATTCAAGCTCCTACATGATGTATGAACAATTGATGCGTTATCAACTTAGAAATTAAACAAATGTTATGTTATACATTTGAAACTAATACTAAATACAGCATGCTTTTATAAATGAAAACTTTCAATTTAAATACATGAATAAATGAAATGCAATGCATTAGCAGAAAAAACTAAGTACACATCAAATTCACTGATATGTTGCATTTGAACACTTGAAGCCTAAATTGGATTTGTGAATCTTGAGCTATTGTTACTCATCTTTGTCATCATTTTATCTGTGCTGTCGTGAGAAAAATTTGGGGCAGATTTACAAGCCCCTTGCGTGTCTTTTACGCCGCCGTTGCGCCACTTTTGTGACACAGCGGCGGCGCAAAAGATGCGATATGGTGCGGGGTATTTACAACGTGACGCATCTGGGAGATGCGTCACGTTGTAAAGCCCTGCGCCAGAAGGAGGCGTTCCTGCGCAGGGAGGGGCGTTCCGGCGCAGGAACGCCTTCTAAAAGTGGCTGAGTGAAATCTACAAGATTTCACTCAGTCACTTTGGGGCCCATGCTGTGTCAAAACCCTGCGCCTGCTTGAAGCAGGCATAAGGATTGACGCAGCATTAACAAGATAGGGCCCCCTAGAGCATTGCTGGAGATGCGTCGCACTTGCGACGAAACTCCAGCAATGCATCACTTTTACGGCACAGATGCGTCACGTATCTGTGCTTTTTTGCTCTATGGTGCGCCGCATTGTAAATGCGGCGCATTCATGGCACAATAAGTGGCGCATCCCTGCTGATATGCAGGGATGCGCCACTTATTGTAAATATGCCCTTTTATTTTCAGGGTTTGGTTATGTGTGCCAGTATTTTTGGGTCTCGCTGGTAATGCATCCGCAAGGATGCATGTGTCCAGCTGGAGACGTATAGTGATCAGTCTGGGGGGAAGGACGGACAAGAAAGTGGTACGCGCTTTCTTCCTGGATTTGTGTGCGCGAACGCGCACGTCCTGTCCCGTGCCGTACACATGCGCGCGGCTACAGACAGACACTCGCTCACACACACACCCCCTCCCCCAGTCACCCACACGCACTCCAAGACACATACACACACACACGCACGCACACACACATACACAGCCCCCCCCCCGCACGCGCGCGCGCACACACATGCCCCCCCCGCCCCCACCACTTACCGGGCTCTTTCGGCGTGTTCAGTGTCTCATCTACGGCAGCGCTGGTACCAGCGGGCAGGACTTCACTTCCGGGGCTCCCTCCAGCACCTGGGAGCCCCGGGCTGCGGAGAGGCGATCAGTCGGCCGGCTCCACTTCTTCCTCGGCGGCAGCGGGCGGGACTTCCTGCCGGATTGCAGGCCCCGCCCCCGTCTCAGGCAAAAGTGCCTGACTTCTGTTTTTTTTGCTTAAGGCAAGACAGGCATACAGAAGGGACCAGTAAAAATGCATTTGGTCAGGAAAGTATTTTTGCTCTGCTCGGATTTGAAGCATTTGACATAATTGAGGAACGTTGGAGAAAGGGGCTATATCGCCACACACATTACTGATCTGCAGATTCATTAAAACATTAAAAATAGATCGCTTTCACACTGGAATACATCCTTGCTTGCCTACCCTACATCCTAAAATCAAGACACAAGCAGACGTAGGGCATTTGCGTTTCTTCAAATGTCACCTTTTTTGCTTCAGAGAAATCAAGCTAAATAAGAAAGGTCATCAACACCACGACATTCCGGACAAAGGGCTCCCTTTACTGCTGGCCCATTCTTCTGTCATCTCTTTCAGCAAGGGAGGTCACCAACATAAACTAATTCACTTATTCTTGAAATTACCGTAAATATATTGGCTATTGATAACTGCAGTACATTTGTTTCTGCATGCGGTGGCTGTGATGGAAGAGATGATAGGGAAGGTAATGAAGTACTGACAACGGTATTCTTGGCTGCTGGACTCAGTTAAAAAGCAATAATATTTTTATTTTTCAAATGGCTGCCTAACATTAACCATTACTCGGAGACCAGTAAGAATGCCCATGTAATGAAGACTTGGCACGGTGGATATTGTACATTTCGTTATTGAAAACTTTGCACGCAGTGTAAGGCATATAACAACATCACAGTGTGCAGTGTTTTCACTAGGACATAACTGCATACGTAAGTATGCACTGACATAGGAAAGCTTACTCTCTGTGCTTTACCAAGAAGCTTGTTCCTTTATTTTTCAAATGTTTCCTTTTTTAGATGCTTCCGTTGCGCTTCTGAGATGCCATCTAAGTCATGTAAATACAAAACATATTGCATTACAAATGCTATAGGTATCACATTTGCGAAAGTTATAACTATTGGCATTGTAAATGACAAAGCTATTAATTTAGCTATTTAAAAAAAAAAACATAAATAAAAACTTTGCCATTTACAATACCAATAGCTCAAACTTTCCTAATGCGAGACCCATTGCATTGCAAATGCTTGTTTTATCTAGCTATCTGGAATTTCTTAATGACCAATGACGTCCTGTTAATTCATAGGTGGTGTAAATATATTACTATACACTGTCTTCCATGCTTTAGACATTTAAAATTATATTTGCCTTATTTAGATACTATTTATAGTTGAAGACACTGTGACGATCGCAAACATTTTCTACAGGTGGAAGTTTTGGAAGAAGGATTAAGCCTCTGTAAACACTCTTTCTCAGGAGATCTGAGCCACCTGACAGTATTTGGCCAAGGAGTTTAATAAGGAGTCAAAAATAGAATCATGAATTGGGATTGCTCTATCCCTACCTTCTGATCATGTGGAAGAATCCAATTCAACATCTCTATGTCTTATGCACTTAGAATTCGCTCTGCCAGATATAAAACTTGGACCTAAAGAACCACCGGCACCTGACACAATTCTTCAGGTGAATCTCAGTTAATTTAATAGTATTCCTAGCGCTAAGTTTCTGTTTGAACATGATCTCTTTGCCATGCAGGACCTGCCACTTGAGTTTTTTTTTATTTCCCAGGACCCTGTGTACAATTTTCACAGGTCTTGAGGTTCTTTATATGATCCTTATTTCTATTCTAAAAGTGATGGAGAACCCACCCTCAATTATAGGTCACATAGAACCCATTTTTGGGGCGAGGTTATCTTCTCTTTTTTGTGCTCTAATCAGGAGTTATGATACTTCAGGAAAGTCAGAGGTATTTAATTCTCAATATTATGAATGTTTTCTATCAATCCCGCCCACAAGCAAAGGGTAGCATTTTATATATACGTGTCCTCCACTAGATATTCTGGCTAAGGTATGAATAGGATAAATATGGTACACCGAAGCACTTAGAGTAGAGAAACAGGGATGTAGAAAGATCGAGAAGAAATGGAGGAAAACCCGAACTGAGGAGAATAAAAAGGCACATCAAGAGGCCCAATCGAATTATTCTAAAAATATTAGGCTGGCAAGGAAAAACAGTCTTATCCAGCAACTTGATGAAGCAGGTAATACCTCTAAAGAACTTTATAAAATAATGCAGACCTTTGTAAAACCGATGGCCTGTGAAAGTTCGGATGAGTTCTCCCAGTCTCTCTGTGACGACATCTCTCTGTTCTTTGAGAATAAAATAAATACATTCTATGATAAAATCATGACAGCCTCCAGTTATACGAACAGTACTCTTGATCCACTCAAATCATCCATACTTGGGGACCATTCATTTACCACCTTCCCATCAATTAATGATACTGACTTCTTCAATCTTATCAGTCATATAAAATCTGGGTCTCCGGATGATTTTTTACCCGCCAAAATGATTTCCCCCTTTAGTATTCTGATTGGACCTGAGGTCAAATTTGTATTAAACCTCTCTCTCAAGGAAGGGCGGGTACCTATGGAGTCGAAGAAAGCGGTGGCGAACCCTATTCGTAAGAACACGGCACACTCAGGGACGGATCTCTCCAACCTCCGACCCATCTCCCTTTTGCCATACTTTAGCAAGATGGCCGAGAAACATGTGAACACCTGTCTGTCAAAATACATCGAGGCAGCGGGGGGTCTGGACTCCTCTCAATCGGGATTTAGACCCAATCACAGCACCGAATCTGCCCTCCTCTCAGTGACCGACACGATCCGGATGGGACTAGATGGAGGGGGCTCGATGATTCTGGTGCTGTTAGATTTGTCCGCTGCCTTCGACACGGTGTCACATGAGATTCTTCTTGGCCGCCTGCGGGAGGTGGGCATAGGGGGTGTGGCTCTGTCCTGGGTAGAGAGCTTTCTCACAGGCCGCTCACAAGGTGTCAGATTGGGCTCCCTTCAATCCATCTCTAGGGAGCTCACCAAGGGGGTGCCACAAGGCTCATGTCTAAGCCCTACACTATTTAATGTGTATGTGGGCCCCTTGGCTGACATTGTGAGAGAATATGGGTTCACCCCGGTGTCTTATGCTGATGACACCCAGCTTCTGTTCCCTTTCCAGTCCCTCACCCCAGCAATAAGAAAATCTTTTGCGGATGGTATGAGGGCGGTCTCTACCTGGATGGCTACAAATTGCCTCCAATGCAATGTAGGCAAAACAGAGGTGATGTTATTCGGAGAGGCTCTGCTTTTGTGGTCCCCAGAATGGTGGCCTCTAGATCTTGGGCCGGTGCCGAGTCCAAAACAAGCCGTTAAAAATCTTGGTGTACGTTTGGATCAGGCCCTGGTGCTTAAAGAACATGCTAATCAAGTCGCTGGCTTGTGTTTCCATACCATCGGACTTCTGCGACGCGTTTTCCCATTCCTGCCTGATTATCTTCATAAGACTCTGGTCCAGACCCTGGTGGTCAGTAGACTGGACTACTGCAATGGCCTGTTCATCTCGGCCAATGAGGAACAACTAAATCATTTGCAAGTGGTCCAGAACACCGCGGCAAGACTGGTGCTTAATGTTTTGCCTAGGACTCCATCCCGCCCGCTTTTGGACAGCCTTCATTGGCTGCCTGTCCGGCAGCGGGTTAAATACAAAATCTGCTGTACCATACATAAATGTCTTTTTGGGTCAGGCCCTAAGTACTTAACGGACAAGTTCATACCCTATAGTCCTGGACGTTCCTTGCGCTCAAGTAATCAGCAATTGCTTCAGGTTCCCAGGATTAAGAGGGTAAGACAGGGAGGGCGCGCCCTCTCCTATAAAGGTCCCATTCTCTGGAATTCTCTTCCACTTGCCCTAAAGATAAACTCAAATTTCCAATCCTTTCGGAAGCTCCTTAAAACCCATCTATATTCGACATCATAATCCGCTGGTAGTTTAATTTAATTATTCAGTTCTCAGTCCAACATCTGTATCAAAGCGCAAGCGCGGAGATACCCCTTCGGGGGTCGAATCCTGCGCCATATAAGAAAATAAATAAATAAATAAATGACTCAGGTAGGTCAAGCGATGATAGAGAAAAGGCTAACTTTAAAAAATATGCCTAGAAAAAAGGAGTCTTTTGATTACATAGGGCCAGATGTAGGTCGGCAAATAACGGTCGGTAACGGCCGGTTTCGGCCGTTACCGACCGGTATATGCCAATGGAGATGTAGGGGCATCAAAATATACAGAATCGGTATATTTACAGATTCGGTAAATTTACCGATTCTGTAAAATACCGAATCGGTAAATTTACCGAATCGGTAAATACAGATGTAGGTGGCACTGAAAACAGTGCCACAGGCCATTACCGATTCGTTATTTACCATGTAATACTATTGCATGGTAAATAACGAATTCTAGTGTACATGCACATCTATGCATCTACACCTGTGCCATGTGACACACATACATACCCTAAGAGCATGTATGTGTATCACATGGCACACAAGCCAGAAACAGGGGTGCAACAGGGTGTCAAAGTGACACCCTGTCCCCCTTGTCAAATCGGTAATTTTACCGATTCGGTAATTACCGAATCGGTATTTGCCATTGATTCCTATGGCCTTCAAGGCCCATAGGAATCAATGACAAATACCGATTCTGTATTTACAGAATTGGTAAATACCGAATCTTGCCGATTCGGTATTTTTACCGATTTTTTTTCCTACATAGCAATTACCGATTAGTAAATACCGAATCGGTAAAATTCGGTATTTACCATTCGGTAATTTGCTATTACCTACATCTAGCCCTATGTTCTATTACTAAACTTGTTTTTGCAAAGCTGCCTGACTCATTTGAATGTGGTCTCTTCTAAATCGGCAGTAAGAGTACTCTGTATTCCTATTTTCAAAAAGCAGGCTAGAGAATAGTCACAGATATCGTTAACTCAACTGGCAGTGCAAGCAACTGGAAAAACGAAAAATGGCAAAACTAAGAAAAGTAGAATTACAAACAAGCATTTGCAATGCAATCGGGCTCGCCTTTGGGACCTTTTATGTACTTAGCTATGCAGCACATTAGCCTGGGTGCTGAAACATCTACTGTTCTTTAACATGGAGGGAAAGTAAGCACCAAACTGCGTGACACGCAAGGTATGGGAACACATGGAGAGAAATATTGCCTTTCAGCAGGAAATGGTATAGTCCAAAGCTCTGTTTTTAATATAAAAGCAGGGCCTTCAGTGGTCATATCACTGAAAATACAAGATTTGAAAAAAAATTATTGCCTACAGGTGCTCGTGGAAGACAATTTCTATGGATTGGAATCTAGAGAATGTTAAAGTGATTCTGGTATTTTACTGACCTCTGCTGGTCGTTTTCTATCAAGAAAGTTAAGTGGAGGCAGTTGCCAGAAAAATTAAAAAAAGAAAGTTCCTCAGGAGAAAGCAATTCTGGTATTTTACTGACCTCTGCTGGTCGTTTTCTATCAAGACAGTTAAATAGAGGCAGTTGAACAGAAAATAAAGTCCCTAAGCGGAAGCAGACAAGTCCTAGGACTGATCTTCAGAGCCCACAAAGTACATACACATATAAGTTTATACTAAAGTATATATACTAAAGTATATACTAAAGTATATACAAGAGGTCTTGAATGCTTGACCTAAAAAGTGTCCCAGGAATTTAGGAATTTATGCATCCACAGATGAAAATTTACCAGTGGGTGAACCCTCACCTTCCTGTTAGACCATGTCACAAATGGCTCCATTAACACATCCTTGATTGTGACAGAAGCTAATCCTCACCCTGCCCAGAGGCTGAATGCTTTAGCTGCTGCATTTGGGGGATATAATACTACTACATTAGTAAAGGGGTACCTTTGACTGCGCTGATGAAGGGTCTAGACTCTCTTTTGAGGGATTTTACGGTGGCGGATACATGTTGGCAAAAAAGATGTCAAAAGGATGTTCTAGACTTAAATTCACTGTAACACCCTTCAGTGTTTTTAATCCAGCCCTGTGTACCCCAAAATAAAGGGAAAGCCTGGGGTTTTCACAAAGGTTGTTTTATAGAATCTGGGCCCCTTGTATGACCAGAAGAACATTTATTCTGATTTACCTCGCAATGAGGTTGAGACCATCATGTTAGGACCATCTTAACATGGTGGGACAGACTAGCCGATGATGAAGAATGCCACAAAGAGTGGGTGAGGAATTTCCGTCTAAATCTTTTTTGCTTCTCGTTTTCCCTCAGATATGACTCTGCTATTCCAAGAAAAAATTAGGAATAGGTACTTTGCAGTCATTTAATGTGGTTCTTTGGTTTTGTGTTGGAGGGTGTATGGTATATAGACCTCTATGTCTCTATTTGTGCGAGTTATTAGTATGGGAGTATGCCCCAGGAGTTCATTTTGCCTCTGACTTAAGCAATATTTATTTTTATTTTTCTTGGAACCTGGCAGAACTTAAATTAGATGATCAAAAAATGAGTCCTGTTGGAAATGGCCCTTTTTGCAGGGTTATCCCCAAACTTTTTTGCTTCTTCCTCCTTTATTTTTCCTGACCTGTGGTTGTTGGCTATAGGACTCTGGGCACTTTTCCACCGCTGATCAGTGCTAAAGTGCATATGTTCCCTGTATAAATTGTTATTGTGATTGGTTATCCATGTTTGGCATATTTGTTTTACCAGTAGGTCCCTAGTAAAGTGCACTGAGTGTGCCAGGGCTGGTGATCCAAATGCTACTAGTGGGCCTGCAGCACTGATTGTGCCACCCACATGAGTAGCTCTAAAATGGTGTATCAGGCCTGCCACAGCAGTGCCTGTGTGCAGTTGCTAACTGCCCTGCTGACCTGGCTCGTGTCCCCACTGGCCAGGCCTAACCCTTCCCTTTCTGTACACGTTGGACACCCCACTGGAAGGCCCAAGCTACGCCGCTGGGCAGGGTGCAGTGTATGTGAAAGGTAGTGCATGTACTAGTGTGGGTGACATACTCTGATAGTGAAATACTGCCAATTTCGTTTTTTACTATTGAAAGGCTATCTTGCCCATAGGCTAGAATGGGGAATGCTGTGTATAATGTTTACCTGCATATCTTCCCATAGGAGCAAGATAGAAAATTGAAGTCTGGTATTGCTGAACTCAGAATTTAATAACCCATCTTTTAGAAAGGATGGGCTTTAAATACTGTGTTTGAAAACAGCACTTTTAGAAAGTGGCCGTTTTCTTGTCTGACCTTTCAGTATGCCTCTGCCTGTTTGTGAATTGACTGTCTGATTTGTGAGTGACAGGGGCTGGGATGGCTCCAGGAGGCTGGGTGAGTCAGCACTAGGCTGAAAAGCTCCATCTTCATCTTGAGTGATGGGAGGGGATAGCATTTGGGCCCGAATAGAGCTGTGCCTGCCTTCACAATGCTGGAACCATCTCCTGCTGAGCGGCTGATGACCCTGCCCCTCTCTCTCAAAGGAAGAAGGTGTCCACTGGCAGGAGACAACCAGAACTGGATTTGACCGGGCACAGAGCCCTCCTGCACAAAGGGATCAAATACTTTTTGAGGTATAACTACAGGTCCCCAAGCCCCTGAACTTTAGATCATCCTGGAATCAAGAAGGAACCTCTGCCAAGGAGAAAAGCTGGAAGACTTAAGAGGAAGGACTGACCTGCTGTGTGTTTGTGGGCTGGCCTGCAGTTGCTATTCTGCCAAGAAGAGGGGAAGGACTTTGCTGTTGCTGTGTCCCCTGCTTGAAGAGATCTCCAAGAGCCTGAAAAGAGCTGGCCTCCTGTTTTGAAGTCCCAGGCACAAAAGGACTTCACCCCCAGCTTCCCCCAGAACTTTGTTGTGTGAGTTCCGACCTGCCTAGAGTGCTTGATCCAGTTGTGGGGTCTCTGGAGGTTATTTGGAAGCTGAACAAGAGTAAAAAAAAAGTCAAAGAACTTTATTTGTGACGCCGCCGATGCCGCCGCTGTGACGCCGCGACCTGCACCGAGGCCGGGAGCCGCTCGTGAAGTCAACGACTCAGCGCCTGCCCTGCTCCGCAGCTCTGACCCCCTACGACGTCTGCCACGCTGTAAGTGATCGGCCGTGATCGACTCCAGCACCTTGCATTGACTCTGGGTCTTTGCTGAGGCTGGCCCCCGGTTATCCCGGCGCCGATAACCGTCGAGAGTGAAGCAAGAAGCTCCCTGATGTCACATCGACACCGAAGACGACGACGCTCATCGACACCATCGCAACCCGAAGATCTACACCTTGTACCTGTGCAGCAATTGCGCATCGGAACCCGCAAGAAGATGCCTCCTTTCCCCTACAGACCGGATTGAACGGCGCTTGACACCGCATCACCTCCCCAAGGTCTCAGGAGTGCCGCACCTCTTTGTTTTTCGACGCTGCAGCTGTTTTGTGAACTCTTACTACAGATTCAGGTACTTTGGGCCAAACCTGACGTCTCTGTGGATTATTTTGATACAGGTTCTTAAACTATTTTTAAAGTCATATCTTTAAACTGTGTATGTTGGATTTTTGTCGTTTTGGTCTTGTGTAGTCTAGATCAAAATACTTTATTTTTCTAAACTGGTGTGGAGTCCATTTGTGGTGTTTTCACTGTGTTATTGTGAGTGTTAGTACAAACACTTTACACATTGCCTTTGATAAGCCTGTCTGCTCAGGCCAAGCTACCAAGGGGGTGATCTGGGGTTATCCAAAGAGTGTATCCCCCTTACCCTGACTAGAAGCAAGGGTCCCTATTTGGACATTGGTACCTACCTATGCCAACTAGAGACCCTCAGATCTAACAAGTCTATTAATAGGCACCAGTGCAAATATTAGTTGGTTCGAAGGGACCTGAAGAACTGTGAATTTTCTAAATGAAAAATATTATGTTATTAGTAGTTCGGCCAAATGCCTATTGATTGAGGATAAATCATGTAAGTGCTGGTATAGTCACTTTGATTTCTGTGAATTATTCACGGAGTTATGTGGTTTTTCACCATCAAGGGAATTCTGTTCTGTGTATACAACTCAATTTCATTATGCCATCTTTAGAGCAAAAAAAAAATCTGCTATTATTTAATGTGTTTGCTCCCTCGGAGTGCAATTCAGCCTGATGCTGACAGCAGTTTTATACTTTTTTGCATACATAGGCAATAGGGATGAAGCTGAATGGGTATTAAAAGTGGGAGACCAATGCTAAACTGTCAGATTATGTTTAGGATGTGTACAGAAATTCTGGCATGGAAAAAGCATGGAATGCTCCTGAGTCTATAGTTCTGCTTTGTTACAAAGCAGGCCAAACAAAGCAAACACAAGGAGATGATGGACAGAGCGCTGAACATTTTCAGACTCTCATCCCCAGTCACAGATCTGGGTTGAATCCATCATCATTCTTTAGCTCACTTCACCACACCAGTTCAGACCCAGCCAGATGCAAATCAGTCTTGAACCTGTGCCTTATGGGAACAGTCCAGTCGGAACTGACAAGCTAGGACTTCCCTGGACTAGAAACTAGCATCCTGGGACTGGTTTTGGGGTAACACCCCTAATCAGGAGTCACGGCCCGTCCCCTGCCAAAGAAGCGGGTCGGGCCGGAGGAGTGCCTGGGAGGGAGAGGGGGTGGGTGGGGTATGGGGGGGACGCAGGGGAACAAAAACATAGAATTGTAAAGGAAATAAACGTACCTGATCGCCGCCGTGCGCGCCGTCCGATCCTCCTGATTCTGGGACAGGCTCCCAGACGGCACAGGGCCAATCATGACTCTGCATTAAAGCAACGTCATGATTGGTTTGAGCGCTTTACTTTTGCGCTCCCATGCAGACTGGGAGCCTGTTCCTTCTTTCTCCATCAACGCGCTAGGGCTGGAGAAAGCTACACTGCGCATGAGGTGTTAGGTCGGCCTGAAACTCCAGCCAAACACCTCATGCCCACTACACTTCCCCACCACAGTGTTATCCCCCCTGGACCTGCCCCCAAGACTCATCAGAGTCCTGGGGGATTTAAAAAACTGATAATAAAACAGGTTAGAAACCTGTTTTATTATCGTTTTATTTGTTGCCGCTGGTGGGGGGTGGCGCTCCTCCACCCTAATGGAGGGGCTGTCGCTGCTCAACAGCCAGGCCAGCTTGAATCCAGTGGCAAAGTGAGCATGGGACCCACATCTGTGCACACCCTGCTAACTCAGGGCAAACAAAGCAAATACAAGGGGATGATGGACTGAGCGCTGAAACTTTCCAGACACTCACCCCCAGTCACAGTTCTGGGTTGAATCCATCATCATTCTTTAGCTCACTTCACTACCCCAGTTCAGACCCAGCCATATGCAAATCAGTCTTGACCCTGTGCCTCATGGGAACAGTCCAGACCGAACTGCCAAGCTAGGTATTCCCTTGACCAAAAACAAGCATCCTTGGACCGGTTTCAGAGTAACACCCCTCATCAGCCAGGCTAGCTTGAATACAATGGCAAAGTGAGCAAGGGACCCACGTCTGGGCATACCCTGCTAACTTAGGGCGAACAAAGAAAATACAAGGGGATGATGGACGGAGTGCTGAACCTTTTCAGACACTCACTCCCAGTCACACATCTGGGTTGGATCCATCATCATTCTATGGCTCACTACGCCACACCAGTTCAAACACAGCCATATGCAAATCAGTCTTGACCCTGTGCCTCATAGGAAGAATCCAGACCAAACTACCAAGCCAGTCTTCCATGGATCGGAAACAAGCACCCTAGGACCAGTTTTGGGGTAACACCCCTCATTAGCCAGGCTAGCTTAAATCCAGTAGCAAAGGGAGCAAGGAACCCATGTCTGGGCATACCCGGCTAATTTAGGGCAAACAAAGCAAACAAAAGGAAATGATTGACAGAGTGCTGAAACTTTTCAGACACTCACCCCCAGTCACAGATCTGGGTTAAATCAATCATTGTTCTTTAGCTTACTTTGCCACCCCAATTCATACCCAGCCATATGCAAATCAGTCTTGACCCTGTGCCTCATGGGAACAGTCCAGAAGGAACTGCTGTGCCAGGTCTTCCCTGGACCTGAAACAAGCATCATGGGACCGGTTTTGGGGTAACACCCCTCATCAGCCTGGCTAGTTTGAACCCAGTGGCAAACGGAACTAGGGACCCACGTCTGTGCCCACCCTGCTAACTTAGGGCAAACAAAGCAAATATAAGGGGATGATGGACGGAACACTGAAACTTTTCAGACACTCACCCCCAGTCACAGATCTGGATTGAATCCATCATCATTCTTTCGCTCACTTCACCACCCCAGTTCAGACCGAGACATATGCAAATCAGTCTTGACCCTGTGCCTCATGGGGACAGTCCAGACCCAACTGCCAAACTAGGTATTCCCTGACCAGAAACAAGCATCTTGGGACTGGTTTCGGGGTAACACACCTCATCAGCCAGGCTAGCTTAAATACAATGGCAAAGTGAGAAAGGGACCCACGTCTGGGCATACCCTGCTAACTTAGGACGCACAGGGAAAATACAAGGGGATGATGGGCAGAGTGCTAAACATTTTCAGACACTCACTCCCAGTCACACATCTGGGTTGAATCCATCATCATTCTATAGCTCACTACGCCACACCAGTTCAAATGCAGCCATATGCAAATCAGTCTTGACCCTGGCCTCATAGGAAGAGTCCAGACCGAACTGCCAAGCCAGGTCTTCCCTGGATCGGAAACAAGCACCCCAGGACCAGTTTCGGGGTAACACCCCTCATTAGCCAGGATAGTTTGAACCCAGTAGCAAAGTGAGCTAGGGACCCACATCTGAGCATACCCTGCTAACTTAGGGCAAACAAAGCAAACAAAAGGGGATGCTGGACAAAGCACCGAAACTTTTCAGACACTCACCCCCAGTCACAGATCTGGGTTGAATCCATCAGCATTCTTTAGCTCGCTTCACCATTCCAGTTCAGACCCAGCCATATGCAAATTAGTCTTGACCCTGTGCCTCATGGGAACAGTCCAGACCGAACTGCCAAGCCAGGTCTTCCGTGGACTGGAAACAAGCATCGTGGGACCGGTTTGGGGATAACACCCCTCATCAGCCAGGCTACTTTGAACCCGGTAGCAAAGTGAGCAAGGCACCCACGTCTGGGCATACCCTGCTAACTTGGGGTGAACAAAGCAAACACAAGGGGATGCTGGACGAAGTGGTAAAACTTTTCAGACACTCTCTCCGAGGTCACAGATCTGGGTTGAATCCATCATCTTTCTTTAACTCAATTCGCCACCCCAGTTCAGCTGACCTGGATTGGCAGTTCGGGTTGGACTGTTCCCATAAGGCACAGGGTCAAGACTGATTTGCAAATGGCTGGGTCTGAACTAGGGTGATAAAGTGAGCTAAAGAATGATGATGGATTCAACCCAGATCTGCGACTGGGGTTGAGTGTCTAAAAAGTTTAAGCGCTCCGTCCATCATCTCCTTTTCCTTGCTTTTTTACAAAGCAGATCAATGTGTTGTAAATTTACTTGGGAATCTGAGAGATGACCTATTTTATAATGCATTTTAAATGTGATTCTCCTGGTAAAATGGACTGCAAATGTACTCATGAATCCTCAGTAAGTAACTATGTGATCACTACTTATGAACATTTTATAGTTATTTGTAAGAACTAGGTATTTGATTCTGCCCTTATGACCAATTAGTTTTTAGTATTAAAGTGGTTCTTCAACTTCGGTGACCTTAGTCTGCATTTCTGCATTGGGTGCATGTAGACGTACTGAAATCCTGTAGTTTATGGAAGAAATGCTCTAGGTATCAGAAAGTAGAAGGAGGTAAGATGGCTTGATTTGGCATGACTTGAAGTATACTGTAAAGGAAAAATATCACTGGACTTCTGTCTAGTCACAACCTTGTTGTATGGGCTAGCATAAATAATTTCATTCTTGATTACATATCTGAACTCTTGATTCCCTCTCTGGTTCTTTTTCAGTAACCTTCCCTGAGAGTAAACCACAAAGGCCTCCTTATTCGAAGAGCTAGGCATTAAGGTGGGGCCCTATCAGATCTCATTAGTGGCCCGGCTAAAGGATCCCAACCTTTTATGATACTTTTTATATGCCTTTATTTCACTATTTTTTGATTAATCAAGTACTATTCAAAGCCTCGAGGCTGGAAACATGTTATCCCTATACACAAAAGGGGTATACCAAGTCTCCTAGTAGTGATAGACCAATAGCGCTCTTCACCTCGATAGGGAAGAAATTCACCACAAAAATATTTTAGAGCAGAATTTGACTTCATAAAAAGCTATTACCCTGTGAACAGTTAGGCTTGAAATCCAAATGCTCAGTGCTTGACAATATAGCCTCTGTTCAGTCCATATTGGAAGATATGTTGATTTCAGCAGACACGAGATGTGTTGGTTTTCTGACAGCATTTGATCATAGCTTATCATCACCCTTCAATCCTTAACCTTGTGCAAGGTCTTAATGAGAGCAGACAGAGGTTTATCCTTAAGAATAAAGGCATGGAATGGATTACTGCAAGGGTATCTTTTAGGCTGCATTTTGATCTCTATTTGATCCTTTTTGAACTCACTTCAACAAGTTCCCAACATTGCTTAAAAGAAATGCATTGCTATTTGTCTAATCACGTTGTGAAGATTAACATCTCAAAGAGTTTTGTTGTTGCTTTTAGAGGCAGGAGAAAGTACACTCCATATTAAAGGGTGTTCAGTCAGGGAAAAAAACAACAGTGTAAAAACATGTCTCAATTTAAGAAGAGTATTTTCTCTCATCCTGCGCAGTAAACAGGGTAGCAAGGGCTTTGGTCCATGGGTTGGACCTAAGCTCTTTGTATAAATCACTTGGCCAAAGACACTTTAAGCATCGAATCCATTTTTAGAAAGTCAAAATTCATGCTTC
This sequence comes from Lissotriton helveticus, assembly GCF_964261635.1. Taxonomy (NCBI): domain Eukaryota; kingdom Metazoa; phylum Chordata; class Amphibia; order Caudata; family Salamandridae; genus Lissotriton; species Lissotriton helveticus. Next base: position 109,432,621 of record NC_136058.1, read on the forward strand.
GCTGCTTTATGCACTTGAACATGTACCCTGTAATTGTGTATGGTTTTTATTTAAAAATATTGAAGGGAAAATAATATATCCTCTCTGCTCATTGCATCCTTCTGCTCTAATCTAAGCATTGCGCCTGGAATTTGGACTGTTGAGGCTACCACAAGATACATTCTATAGAGCGGTCACTGAGAGAGTTCTTGAAACAAGAACTATTATGAGTCATGAGAATCACAGCTCATTTATTAAAAAATTGAATTAATGCCCTACAGCTTTTTGAAATGTCTCATGATTGCTTACTTACCTTTCTGTGCCATATTTGTCTCTGTCAACGTCTATATCAATAACATCAACTGAAATGAACTGAACTGACCAAGCCTTCTACATCAGGGTCTGCACTGAAAGACCTGAAGCTCATCTTAGACAATGGGGTTTAAGCCACAGCATCAATGGCACAGTCCAAAGAATGCGAGGGACATAAGAATTGGTATTTTTACCAGGGCTGATTGTGTTTTTCACAGTGTGTCTTTGCGCGTGTGTAGAGGATCTACTGATGAACCTAGATGGCAGTGGGAAACTACTAGTTAGAGAAGTGTAGACAATGTTGTGACATATAGGTGGGCATCACAGGTCAACTGAGACCTATTTTGCAGAAGTATCTCTGTGTTTCCAGTCGGTGCTGTGAGCCGAGAGGCACTTAGGATTTCAGTTCACGTGTGTCTTGTCATATTACCCTGCAGATGAATGATTGTGAGATGCAGGCATCTCTGTGAAGGAAGCTGTTGCAGGATATTGTAGGGCAGACATCATATTGTCTTCCCGCACATGATGCAGGGCATTTTATTTTTGGGTCTGAAGTGGTGTTCTTTAATCTATAGTAAGGGACTTACAGCTAGATTCATCAAGCTTAAATCCGCTCGCAAAGGGGCAGATTCTCAGAATCTGCCCCTTTGCAACCGGTATTTTTGCATTTGGGATGCATCATCCCAAATGCAAAAATCGCTAATTAAGAATTTACTAAATTGCGATTCTTTGCATTTAAGGAATCTGAAATTGAGATTCCTTAAATGCAATGTATGAAAGTGAAAAAAATTGCGAATTCGCTATTAGGGCACGCAAATTACCATGAAGTACAACTTCGTGGTAATTTGCAAAAACTTTGAAAAATGCACTAAAGTGTATTTTTCAAAGTTTCATGTTGCGCACACACATGCCCTAAGGGCATGTGTGTGCGCAACATATGTGCACACATGAATTTCAGGGGTGCAACAGGGTGTCCTAGGGACACCCCTGCACCCTTGAAATCGCAATCTCAATTTGCGAATCACTAATTGTGATTAGCAAATTGAGATTGTCTTCCCATTTTTTTCCTATGGGCCTCTAGGCCCATAGGAATGAATGGGGAGATATTCCTTAATTGCGACTCGCAATTTGCGAGTTGCAATTAAGGAATTATTAGAAATCGCTATTTTTTTTTGTGATTTCTTGATGCATAGCATTTTGCTATTCCTTAATAGCGAATCGGCATTTTTCGCTATTAAGGAATAGCACAATGTGTTCTTGATGAATCTGGGGGTTAAATTGGTATTTGATAACAATTTGATTATTCTGAGATGCCATACAGTGGATGTGGTCTTGCGACTTTTCACCTATCCAAGCAAGCCTATTCTTTTGGTATTGTCCCTGTATTGTGATGTTCTTGTCTGTGTCATATGATCTCAGAGGGTGATTAGGGTTATATGTTCCTTCAAGTCAATGTGTTCCTTGTCCATGTGCAAGTTAGATTGCTTATATTCCCTATGTAACTTCTCACGGAGGGCCTGATTCACAAAGGTAAACGTACACGTTTGTGTAAGTGTACGTTTTTTTGCTATTCACAAATCAATTTTAAAAGTAGTATCTTTATGAATGGGGAGTCTGCGCTCAGAAAATATAGAACAGTCCTATCTTTTTCTGGGCAGAGACTCCGCAGTCAAAAAGATACTACTCGTAAAATTAATATTTGAATAGCAAAAAAACGTAAACGTACACAAAAGTGTACATTTATTTCCGTAAATAAGACCCACAGTGTAAATGTGTGTATTATCCTTGAATGATTTTATTCCATAAAGTATGTCCCCTAGTCCTATTACAACTATCTCTGAATGGGGTCCTCATTAAAAAAAAATCTCATGCTCAGAGACAGCAGGTCTATGTTCAAATCAAAATGTGTAGGTAGATGCTTCCAATAATTGTGTCTCCTTATTCCACTTATGGCATTTTCCCATCATAGAAACATCTTTTAACCTTCCAGCATACTTGAGTGCGTGTGCTTTGTTGGTCTTTATTACATTTACACTGGTTGCATCAGTATATCCCAGTCTGATGTGTAATAATGATTCTTTCTCTCCCAGGGTGTATGACAGTACTTCATTCTCTCTCCACATTTCTGTGTTTCTCATCATCCTATTTCTCCCACTTCCACTGTCTCTCTATCATGGGTATGAATCCGTGCATGTTTGTGTCAGCATGCATATTGATTTCTCTCTCTCCAAGTGAGCTAGTCTCTAAGAATTTAGGTTTGTGTCCCCATTACCCGGTGTTGGACTCTCCCAACTGAGTGAATGTGTTCCTCCGTCCTGTAGTATATCTAATCCTTCACACGAATTTTTTGTTGCTTCTCCGGATATATCTGATGTATGTGCCCCCCTGCTATACGTTCTCATTTGTTTTATTGTTAGCGTAGTGTGTTCTCTCTGATCCCATGTACCTCTTTCTATTCCCAGGTGTTAGCATCTCCTAGTCAGTATGTAAGTTCTCCCTGTGCCAGTGTCTCAGTTTGTCTTGTCAGACAGTAATTGTCTTCCTTTCCCCATGGTGGTATATGTCACATCATGTTTAGTGTATTCTCTGTTCCAGTATCAGAGTATTCCCTTCCCTGGAGTCACTCTGTTCACTTCTCCGAGATCCTGTAAATTTGCCTGCCTGACCTACTGTCACTGTTGTCCAATCCTATGAGTTTGACACAATGTGTAACTGTTCTTCTGTCCCAGTATGTGTGTCTCCTTGTTGCAAAATCAGTACATTGCAGGGCCTGATGAATATGGCCCCTCATCCTGGTGTAAGTGACTACTACTCTTGATATTGTCATCTGTAGGGGTGGATGTTTGCCTAATTAAGCCTGTAGTGTCAGAAAAAACAGAACATTGCATTCTGTGTGTAGTAATCAAAAAGTTTCCAAATTTTTCCTAGCAGGAGAGACTTAGCATCCAACTTCCATAACCATTTCAATCTCCTCAGGCGGAAACATCCTAGAGGAGGAAATCATATATGGGCAGGGTGCATCTTTCCACAACAATGGTAAGTGCAGGGGGAAGATAGCAAGTGGGCGCAGTCCCAGCACAGAGAGCATCTTCTTGGAGGCATGCAGGGTGTTGTAGATGGGGCACTTAGGGCCCGATGTAGGTGGCAAATACCGTTCGGAAACGGCCGAATTCGGCCGTTTCCGACCGGTATTTGGCATCTTGAGATGTAGGGGGCCAGAGTTTACAGATTCTGTAAATTTACCGAATCGGTAAATTTACAGAATCTGTAAAATACCGAATCAGTATTTTTACCGATTCGGTACCTTCCAGATGTAGGTGGGACTCTTCAGAGTCCCTAAGGCCTTACAGAATCGGTATTTTACCACCTAATCCAATTGGGTGGTAAAATACCGATTCCAGGTGTGCATGCACATGTGTGCATGCACACCTAGCCATGTGACAGACAGACATGCCCTTAGGGCATGTTTGTGTGCCACATGGCAAACATGCCAATCTTTGGGGTGCTAGAGGGTGTCAAAGTGACACCCCCTGCACCCTTGCTAAAATCGGTATTTACCGATTCTGTAATTAGAGAATCGGTATTGCCCATTGATTCCTATGGGCTTCAAGGCCCATAGGAATCAATGGACAATACCGATTCGGTATTTACAGAATCGGTAAATACCGAATCTTAAAGATTCGGTATTTACAGATTCTGTAATACCTACATCTCCCCCCTTCATATTTACCGACTCTTAAATACCGAATCGGTAAAATTCAGTATTTAAGAGTCGGTAAATATGGAGATGGTGTGGATGGGAATTTAACTGCAGATGCTATGCTAATTGAGTTGAATTGAGTAGTTTGAAAAATTTGCCGACTAACATCATAGAAGTATGTTTTTTCTTGTCCCGAAATAAATATTTTTCGTTCGCAGGTGTTCCTCTGTATCAAAGACTCTCATGCTTATCTCCCAACAATGGAAGTAAAATTCCTCTTTTCCCTGAATAAGTGTCTTCCTTTCTCATTTGTAGGCTTCTGTTTGTCCAAGTGATAATACATATGCTTTCCAAGTTTATATTTTGCCCACTGCCAATAATTTGGTTTACATGCAGATGTGTCACATTTTCCTAAATGAGTGTCACCTTGTAATAGTATAACATCCTGGCCCACTGAACATTTCCTCTTCTGATAGTGTGTCCCCAGTTTCGAGAATGTTCTAATTCTCAATTACTGAGATTTCTTTGCCATCATGTCTGAGTCTTCCTTTCTCAGTATCCTCAGTGATGCAATGTCTCACTGTGTTCCATTTTCAGATAATCTCTTGTCCCGATTACTTGCCCAATTTGCAATGTATGCATCTTCCAATCCCAGGGTTCATGTCTTCCTTCCGAATTGTTGTGACTCCATGTGATTCCATGTTCCACATCAATATGATGGCTAGTGGCATTTCATTATACTTGCCCCCTACTCAAGGGAATGTGTCTATATAATGCTGTGAAGTGTTCCTGTCTCCCTATTCCAATGCCAGCTTATTGTTCATTCTGGTGTATATGCTTCCTGACCCAAACTAGGTATCTCCCTCCTTGAATGTTGGTGAACCCCTCATCCCAATTGCAGTCTGTTTGCTAGCTCAGTGTCTATATAATCTCCGAAGCTACTTTTGTCTATTCTTAATTAGAGTATATTCTTGATGGTGTGTGTGTGCGAGTGTGCTTGTGTGTGTGTGCGTGCGTGTGACAGGCCATTGAACAGCTACTGACACTGGACTTAAGATGTTGGCATCCAATTTGCAAAAGGGAAGCTGTCCCTTTGTAAACAGTGGTGGGTGGCCTGAGAGGGTGCAGAAAGTCCAGGGAACCACAGCATGCTCCCCACAATTTCCTTTCCTGCATATGAGCATTGTTTTTTAAACATAGCACCTGTCCTTGTAAGGGACTGCTTTAAAAAATAATGTACACCTCAAGGGAATTCGAACGCAGGGATGAAGGTCTGCTGTCCCTTGCAGGCCTTCCTACCCGCATTCACAGGCAATCACAATAGGTTGCAAAATAACTCCTGCCTCGTAAATATTAATGAGGCAGAAGATTGTGTGACCTTATACGAATGTGCATTTTGCTATGTAACTGATTAGTACATCAGTGGCAGTGCAAAATATAATCCAGGATGCAAACCTGTCAGTGTGCAAAAACACTGACTCATTGGAGATTGGGGCAGTGTATCGGCTCTGAGTCTCAAAGTACGTTCTTTCTCTTTATATGCTCTCACTGCCCATACGCATATTATCCCTGTACTAGTGTATGAGCATCTCAGTGAGCATGGCTCCTTCGCCTGTTCTGATCCGATTGCTTCTCTAAGCATGAGTGTGCCCCTGTTGCCGGAAGTTGTTTATACCTCACGGGACTTAACCTTTAGTTAGATGTATGCCTAAAACATTAAAGGTGCGATAAATATGCTCTGAAGCGTGGAACACACAAACCATTCTTCAGGCATATAAATACTTGCACGTTCTAGTAACTTAAAATAAAGTCTGCACTCCGCAGTTATTTAAACAACATGTTTCCTGTTTGTTTCAATGTTACCTTTAGGCAGTTTTCATGAAAACATGAAGTGATTCATTTCCTCTTGAGCAGCCTTTCCTGCCCAGTCTGTGTTTAATGATTTTCATGGTTGGTGAGATTCACTCTAGTAGAAAACTATTTTCACCATTCCTGTGGCATTTTAGAATCATGAATTAGGTAAAGAAAGTGCACGAAGTCATGCTGGTCGATAGCCGAAAGATAGTACGAAGTGCCAGCGCATTGCGGCACTTCTAAACTAACACTTAACACACAATTATAATCAACCTATCAGAGGATAGTGGGACTTACAGATCAGGTACTGATGAAAGCCTTGCCGTTTGTGTGCAAATGAGCCTGTGTAGTGTAGGGGTGTGTAATATTTGAGTAATTTGCTTTTGCTGAATTACCAGAAATTCTGACAAATTGTGAAATGCAAAACCAGCATTTGGCACTATATTTATTGCAAAAAGCAACCTCTCTGCCATTTTGGATGAGAGGATGCATTTCACGCTATAAAATAAGAGGAAAAAACACAAATACCTCAAACAGCAGCTGCTCGCATTCTTGTCGTTTGCATAGTTCCTGTGTCTGTACACTAACTTTTTGCAGCAATTGGCACATAATAATGTGATGTGGTGTGATAGCGGAAGTTGGGGAATTTTGCGGATGATGAAATTACTGACACTATGATGGCATAATGGAAATTTCGCCTGGTCCAAGTTGTGTGCTTAAGGTAGAAAAAATGCAAACATTTTATCATCATCCAATCCTGTACTGTGACTGAAAAGTCTGCCATCCCACAGCTCAAGAACGAAGACAGACTCATAACATAAGTACAGAACACGTTAGCAACAACAAATGAAGTGATCAAATGAAATAAGAGCAAGGCACAGTTTTGTTGGAGAAATGTATGTCTCAGGTTTATTAACAGAGATAATGAGTTAAGGGCGATCCAATGGCAATCAGTGATAATACGACCTTGGCTGGCAGAACCAGACCCAATGAAATGCAACATGCCAATAGGAGACAAATGGCCAAAGATAATAGGTGGTTGAGCCCAGGAGTTGTAATGGTGTGCACTAGGACCTGCCCGAGTGAGGGACGAGGGCGGGCGGAAAGGGAGGAGCTGGGGGACCAAACAGGCAGATAGCCGTTGGTCAGTGAAGAGTGAGGATGCACAATAAAGAGGTTCGCGTATATACCACACTGTGTCTGCCTGCATTATTTGGGGCTGGACACTACAACTGGCGACGAAGGTACCGGACCGTACACGTGTGGACGGCTACAGCAGCAACCGGCGACTGACTGGTCCGGAGCTCGCCCCACGTCTGGAGGCTCGAGCGCGCTGCAAGAAAGCGCCCACTGAGTGCCCACCTCGGCGGCGGAAGAGCGCCAACAAAAGCGCCCACTGAGTGCCCACCTCGGCGGCGGAAGAGCGCCAACAAAAGCGCCCACCGAGTGCCCACCTCGGCGGTGGAAGAGCGCCAACAAAAGCACCCACCGAGTGCCCACCTCAGCGGCGGAAGAGCGCTACCAAGAGCGCCTACCGAGTGCCCACCTCGGCGGCAGAAGCGTGTGGCCGAAGAAATCACCAACCGGGAGCCCACTCCGGCGGCAAAAGGAAAGGAAAGTGACACTTACCTGCTGAAGTGACTCTGGCAGTGGATCGCGGCTGAAAACGACAAGCGGTGAGTGTGGAGTGGAAGCGCCGAGTGAATGAGTGGCTCCGGTTGAAGAAACGAGCAGAAACGACTGAAATCTCGCCGAAAACGAGATTCCCGGCGGCCATTTTGAAGTCAGGCAATATTGACCAATCCCCTGCGAGGGATCATCGGTGGCCATTTTGAAGTCAGGCAAAGAGTCTGAAACAACAAATAAGCACTGGCAAGGGACAAACAAACATTGGCAAAGGCAAATAGAGTAACAAACAAGCACTAGCGAGTGCAACCAAGTTACAAACAAGCACTGGCGAGTGCAACCAAGTAACAAACAAGCACTGGTGAGTGCAGCAAGATAACAAACAAGCACTGGCGAGTGCAACCAAGTAACAAACAAGCACTGGTGAGTGCAACCAAGTAACAAACAAGCACTAGCGAGTGCAACCAAGTAACAAACAAGCACTGGTGAGTGCAACCAAGTAACAAACAAGGTATACAAAAGCAGGCGGGAATCACGAACGCACAATGCCCGACTCAGAGTCCGCAAACATGTGGAGAACATCCCTCCTGCGACGCCCCGAGCCCCTTGTCATTGAATCCGGCGGGAGCATGGGCCCGCGATGGCAAGAGTGGATCGACGATTTTGAGGATTTCATGAAAGCGTCAAAGGTGACAGACGTCGAAGAGAAACTGCTCATTCTCAAGAACTTGATTGGCAGGGAAGGTGGACGAATCATAAAAGAACTGCCAGAAGATTCCTCTGAGACCTACGCCAAAGTACGTGAAGCACTAGACAGCAAGTTCCTACACAAAAGGAACATCGACTTCGAGCGGTATACCTTCAACCTGGCCACCCAAGAGAAAGGTGAACGAATGGGGGCCTACGTAACACGGCTGAGACGACTGGCGAAGCACTGCGACTTCGACAAATTCTCAACTGAGGACGCCCTGCGACTAAGAGTCATAGAAGGCTGTCTCTCCGAGCCACTGAGACGCAAGCTACTCAAGAGAAGCTACGCGCTAGAAGACATAGTAGAGATGACGAGAGTAGATGAACAAGCTGACGAACACGCGAAGAGAATGGAAACTGGGAAAAGTGAGAGACAAGAACAAGTCTATAGGACGCAGTCTCGGCAAGAACAGAGACGGTCTCCACCACAGTCTAGGTCATCCAGATCCAAGAGACATCACCACCAGTCAAACAAAGGACACAAGGACCAGAGTCACACGAAGGGACGATCAGACAGACAACCCAAGTGCTACCGATGCGGATACGACTTCCCGCACGCAGACGCATGCCCCGCGCTAGGACAACAATGCCGTAAATGTGGCAGAGACAACCATTTCGAAAGCATGTGCGGGGCAGTACCAAAGAGTGACCACGGGGGAAGACACCGACGACCCAACCCTCAAACAGTCGTCATCACGTCAGAGCAGTCCAGGATAGACGAGACTCATCTACTGGGTCGTCACAATCCAGCTGCCGCTCCTGCAGGACATGTCAATCTCGGCGATCGTCATCACGAGGATCTCGATCCCCATCGCCCACCCCCCAACCTCGAAAGGAATATCTTTACGGTGTAGCCGACCTTGATCAGCTGAAAGAGTACCAGCGTCTAGACATAAATATTGGCTCCCACCCCACACAGTTTGTGCTAGATAGTGGAGCAACGTTAAACTACTTACCAGTAACGGAGTACCAACGCATGAAAACACCGCCCAAGCTAGCTGATGCCCACGTACGAGTGTATACGTGGATGTCCAAGGAGCCACTAACATGTCTTGGGAAGTTTGAGACCGAACTGTCATATGAAGGTCGGACAATACCAGCCTATATCCACGTCATCGAGGGGCCTGAAGCCGACTGCCTCCTGAGCTTAGCAACTGCCGAGCGACTGAAACTAGTGGACATCTTATTCAGGGTCACTGACAAACCAACACTCATCCGGAAGTTCCCCAAGCTCTTTCAAGGCCTGGGAAAAATGAAGAACTGCCAAATAAAGTTATATATAGATGAGCAAGTCACACCAGTGGCGCAACACCACCGAAAAATCCCGTTCCACCTGCAAGAAGCCGTGGAGAAGGAACTCCAAGACCTGCTAGAAGCCGACATCATCGAGAGAACGGATGGACCAACTCCATGGGTCTCCCCGGTCGTGGTGGTCCCAAAGAAAGGAGAAACTGGCCGAGTCCGTCTGTGTGTAGACATGAGTGCTCCCAACACGGCAATAGAAAGAGAAAGACATCCAGGTCCTCACATCAGCGACATGATCACTTCTCTCAATGGAGCAAAGATCTTTTCCAAACTGGATCTCAACAAAGGGTACCATCAGTTAGAACTGCACGAAAGGTCAAAATACATCACAACATTCTCGACACACCTTGGATTATTCAGATATAAAAGACTAAGCTTCGGGGTGTCATCAGCAGCAGAGATATTCCAAGAGGCCATCAGGAGAACAATACACCACATTCCACAGGTCCTAAACTATAGCGATGACATCCTCGTCTATGGAGCAACGACAGCAGAACACAACAAAGCACTGGATCAAGTCTGTCAGGCGTTGATGGAAGCAAACCTCCCACTCAACCAAGACAAGTGTGAACTTCACAAACCGACACTAAAATTTTTCGGACACCTGTTCTCTGGAAGCGGAATGAAACCAGACCCAGAAAAGGTAGCAGCACTAAACGACACACCAAGCCCGGAGGATGTAGGCGATGTACGATCATTCCTAGGCATGGCCAGCTACTGCTCAAGATATATACCTGACTACGCCACGCTAAGTTACCCGCTAAGGATGCTCACAAGATCAGCCCTTTCAGTGGTCCACGCAGTGTAAAGGGGCATTTCAAGAAATCAAGAGAACTGTGGAATCAGCAAAGAACCTAGCATACTTCAATCCGAAAAGAAAGACGGAGATAACCGTGGATGCAAGTCCCGTGGGATTGGGTGCCATCCTCGCACAGTATGACAGAGAAGGAGACCAACGGCACATAGTAGCATATGCCAGCAGAAGTCTAACGGACACGGAGAGAGCATATTCACAGCCGGAAAAAGAAAGCCTAGCTGTTGTCTGGGCGTGTGAACATTTCCACATTTTCATCTTTGGAAAACATTTCACACTGATAACTGACCACCAGGCGCTGATCACAATATTTGGAAACCCGCGAGCTAAAATGCCACCGAGAATAGAGCGATGGGGCCTACGGCTCCAAGAATACACCTACACCATAATTCACAAACCAGGAAAAGATGCAAACCCCGCTGACTACATGTCCCGACACCCGCTAGATCCAACAAATCAGAACAATCAATCGCGGATGAATACATTCATTTCGTAATAGACCAAGCGAGGCCTCCGGCCGTTCCGCTGGAGGCCATTTGTGAAGCGACGCAAACGGATGTCAGCCTGCAAGAAGTGAAACGTCTGATCCAAACAAACAGCTGGAGACACACAAAAAGCAATGAACAAGACAACCATGAGATGGCAGCATTCAAGCACGTACATGAGGAACTGTCAATAGCTGACAATGGTCTCATCTTACGGGACACCAGAATAGTGATCCCCCAACAACTCAGACAAGGGGTCATCAACCTGGCACATGAGGGACACAGGGGCATAGTAGCCACAAAAAGAGCACTCCGTGAAAGAGTCTGGTTCGCAACACTAGACCTGATGGTGGAAACGACCCTGAAAGACTGTCCGCAATGTCAACTGGTAAGTCGTCCGGATCTCCCCGCACCACTACAAATGTCTCCACTACCGGAGGGCGTCTGGCAAGACATTGCCATCGACTTCTTTGGGCCAATCAAATCAGGCCAATGTGTCCTAGCCATCATGGACGAATACTCCCGATTCCCCATCGCACAACTGTGCACATCCACGAAAGCCTCAAGTGTCATACCGATCCTAGAGGAGGTCTTAGCCGCATGGGGCATCCCCCTAGTGGTGAAGTCAGACAATGGGCCTCCATTCAACAGCAACGACTTTGCTGATTTTGCTCGGCACCTCAACTTCACACACCGCAAGATCACACCACTATGGCCGCAGGCCAACGGAATGATCGACCGCTTCATGGCCACGATCAAGAAGACCATCCAGCAAGCAGAACTCACCGGTAAGAGCCTTCAGACAGCACTCGACGAAGTATTGCGAGCATATCGCAATACGCCTCATTCCACCACAGGCAAATGTCCTGACACTCTCATGCTAGGACGACCAGTGCGCACCAGAATACCCATGATGAGAATGACAACACACGAACTGGATCTCGACTCGGATCATGAGGAAATCGCGGTCAGAGACAAGATAAAGAAGGAAAAGATGAAGAACTATGCCGATGAGCGACGCCATGCTACTCCCCCTCAAATCCAAGAGGGAGACTGGGTGCTGGCACGACAAGAGTAGCACAGGAAGACCGACTGCCGATACCATGAGGTTCCACTGAAAGTGATCCACCAAAAGGGAACCATGATCACTGCAGAGACTGATGGTAAAAGACTTACTAGGAATGTGACGTACTTCAAAAGGTGCAGCCCCAATGTCAAGGAGCTACTGACCGAACCAAAACTGGTTCCGGGAGACCCAGAGACACTGCCAACTTACAGCCAGTTACTGATGGAGATTGCAGATGAGAATGAGCGTGACAGCCCCAACCTCCAGGCACGCCCCAGACGTGTGATCACGAAACCGTCTCGCTTTATTGAAGAATTCTAAAGACAATAATTTACTGTTTGCTGTGGCGTACATTATCGTGTTTTCGTTTATTCACAGAGGGGGGAGATGTAATGGTGTGCACTAGGACCTGCCCGAGTGAGGGACGAGGGCGGGTGGAAAGGGAGGAGCTGGGGGACCAAACAGGCTGATAGCCGTTGGTCAGTGAAGAGAGAGGACGCACAATAAAGAGGTTCGCGTATATACCACACTGTGTCTGTCTGCATTATTTGGGGCTGGACACTACAGGAGTAAGGTGGCAAGCCCGAAAACAACAACCATTTCCAAGGGCAATGCATTTATATAGACACAATATCATCACTGTAGCAAAAACGGCTTGCGTAATTTGTTATACTTCCAAAGATAGTTTCAAGAGAATAGGAGACTGCAGAAACATACAAATCTCACTGACATTTTCCTGCATTTGTGAAAAAGTATGCATCACACAGCCTAACTCAAAAATACAATGTGGCTGCACGGTTGTGCCGTGAGAGATAGCCACCTTCATACAACTGAACTAAGACTTGGTAGCCAGTATTGCAGATCTAAATGTATAACTCTATCACTGTCAATTAAAGAAAGTCTAGTGCCTCATGTCGCTTATATGAATTTAGGCCTACTTTTTCTGTTTAAGACCAAAGATTGTGACCCAGTTAACTACTCTGAGAACTTTACAGCAAAGATAAGCGGCAGATTTACATTGTGTTTGCGTTAAACCAATTGCAGTGACTTCTTTAACGCACTGGCATATCCACTTCCACGGGAATGCATTTGAAAGAATGTCAGTCTACAACTTATAGGGAGAGCACGTGGACCTGGGTGCCATAATTGTGGTGTATCATCTATTCAGTGGGGAATGTACAGCAATGTGGTAAATGCACATTCACATGTTCCTTGCACCAATCTGGTATTGACTCAAGTGGTTTGCAGACCACCACAGTAAAATATTCTCAGTCCTATATGTTTAGAGACTCTTTTTGAGCCGACCATGATGCAATATTTTATTTGAGACAGTGGTTGCAAGTGGGGCCTACCTGCACTGATATTTGGAGATTGGCACTTATTTTCTGTCATCAGATTTTGATCCAGAGAAGGAGAGAGAAAACCACAAAAGGTGAAAGAAGGAGGAAGATAATGACATAAAACAGTGTCTAAGTAAGGAAGCAGAGATGGAAGAAAAGCTGCAAGAGTGAGAGAAAGAGCCAAAGAGTTTCTTGTGAACAAATAACAAAGAATCAGGTGGAATCATGACTTTGCAGCCTTGGTATTTGCCACCCTGGGTTTCGTATTACCAGATAAGGGCATGTGAACAAAACAGTTGACTCCAGCAGCTGCAGCTCGTTTATGGACTGAGAGGCCATGCCACCTTTTTTCCAACAAGAAGAACCTGTCAGGCTGAACATAGGTCAGCCTGACAGACACACTTCTTGTTCAGGTTATGCAACCAAGAGCTAGACATGCGCTAAATGCATAGGATCCTGGCTGCCTGAGCTGAACTTTAATGGGTTAAAGATGTCACTCACAGCTCCCGTGGACATGCCCTCTTCAGCTTGGGAAAGTAGGATGAGGCCCTCCCCCTCTTGCTGAAGGAGATTGTCATTGATAGCTTCGGACCTGGGTGCTTCAGTTTTAAGCCCTGATGTGCCCAGGGCTGAGTATCTATCACTGACACCTCGTTAAAAGAGTGGGACATGGTCAGCAACAATTACCAACCCCATCTCATTCTGTGACGAGGTAGGGACTGCCGCCTCTTTTCATTGGCTGACTTAAGGAGAGAAGGAGGCAGTTTCCTCGAGGGCTGCAGCAGGTAACTGTAATTGTTTGTAATATGTGGAAGATTCATGTATGTTTGTATGAATATTTGGGAGTGTGTGAATGTATGGGTGTGAGTCAGTGTGTAAGTGTGTGTATGGCCCACAGCTCTCCCTGCTAATATCACTGGCTGCCAGCGGGCTCCAGCACTTATTCCTTTACAAATTAAGCACGGAGTGATGCAGTTCTCATGCAGACCCATGAGGCTCTATTCCTCTTCTACTTCAGAAATGAGCAAGCTACGGTCTTAAAACAACACTTTGCATTTTCACCAAATGTTTGTCTGCCACATCTGAAAGAAGAGTTCCTTTCTCTCGTTCTTTTCGTACCTAACTATATAGATTCCCCACTACCGTCCATGCTTGTATCAACCCCATGTCATTAGTTGTTCCTAGCACATGCCTTTAAAACATACAACTGCCCCTTTTTCTTCTGTTTATACCCCGCTTCTTTCTGTAGAGTCCTTGGCAATCACCTTTTTTTGTGCACAATGTGTTGCTTTAAGGCTGGTTCTGACTGCATATAATTTTTAATGTTCGTAAATTGTTAATTTGTGATTGTCAACTGTACCCTATGGAACTTTTTTACTGTTATTTTAATGTCATATAATGAACCCCTTTTTTTACTTGTGTTAACTAATAAAAACGTGTTCTTTAAGCAGCTGTAGTTCATTGCTATATATCTTTTGATCTTGTGGAGACTTACTGTGTTTAATTGCCTAGGTTGTTACTTCTCAAATTGGTTCTGACTGCATGACACCCATGCATCCATACATGCATACAGTTGTACCATCATAGCCTTCTGAGAAGAAAACCTGAGCATTCATCTGATAAATGATGACATTACTGTTCTTTTCAAAAGTATCACAATTTTCCTGTGATCTTTCTGGGCTTTCACCCCCATATGTCTAAGGGTGTTTCAGTGCCATCTTTACTGCTCCTACTTTAATTTCATCCCATTCGAGTTGTTACCGCCTATTACTTTCTCAGAGTAGCCTTCCTTCTTCACCTATTCCCAGATATCAGTCCATATTTGATAAAAACCAGGCCTGGGTGGACTTCGCGGCATATGTTAAGTGACATAAAATCTCTGCAAAGTTCTACAAACGTCGGAGTGCGGCCCGAACTGCCGTTCACGCTGATCTTCCTGTCACTCTGGTAGAAATTCTATACGAGCAACAGCTTGCGCTTGCCAACTTATTGTTGGCGAGCACAAGTGGGGAAAAAACTCCACTGCACTACGCAGAGCTGAGTTTTCTGCATTCTGTGGGCTCCGGGGAGTGCAGAGTTCATAAAACTCTGCAAACTCTGCGAACGGAGCGGAGTTCATTGCCCAGGCCTAACAAAAACCATGATTAGAAGTGAGTTTTTCGTCAGCTACTGGCTTCTTCCTGTCCGAGTCTCCTTCATCCACAAAACAATTGGCTGCTCTTTAAGCTAACCAAGCCGATGGAACTGTCTGACACTTTCTTTGATTCTTGACATCACTTTCTCTTTGAAGCCTCTTAAACTTTAATTGAACTGCATATAGGCATGGCTCACCACAGAACTGTCTCAACTTGATCACCACAAAATGCAAATCACCACTTAGGGTGTCACATTTTTGTCTCAATTCATTTTTTACATTTATAAAGTAAACATAGCTTTTGATGTGGTTTCTTATCCTATTTCCTGATCATCTATTTTTTCTTTAGATATATCTGGCACTGTCTGGGAGTGGTTTAAACACCGAAATACAAAGACGTGAAGTGTGGAATGTTTGACGTAATCTCATTTCATGGTAATTATTCATGGCCACATTGTTTTTCGGCCTATCATTCCACTTTAGACAGTGACCAGCCTTAGGCAAATCATTCTTGATCCTTTTCCAATAGGACCAGTCCAGCCTAAACTGTCAGAAATATTTCATTTTTTTTGTTTCAAATCGACTCCCATTGTTCAAGGATCTCTTATTTTTTGTGAGTATTGAGTAGACCTTACTGTAGTCTAGACAGCAGTAATGATTCTCCTCTATTTTTATTTCTGTTTCATTTTAGTTATATGGGTTTGAAACCCTATTGTTGAGCCTCCAAAAAAGAGTACACTATGTTTGAAGTAGGACTTCAATTTTCTTCAACTGACCTTTACTTTTCGTAGTGATAGTATTCTTAATGTATTGGAGACTCAGTACTTGCACTAAGGCGCCGATTGCGATGTCGTCAGAAAGGCTCAGAACGGGACTAGGATTCTGTGAATCTGATTCGGTACCTCTGTTCCTGACCGAATCGGTCACCTTTCAGGACGACCGAGTGCGATGCAAGGAAGCCGTCTGAGCTGTCTGAACGGGATTCCGGCAGCCCGAGTCATTCAAAGCCGAATAGTACAGGCCAGTGGAGAAGAATTCCGAACGAGCAAGTTTGATGACTAATTCGGACAGCCATTCCGACTCGGTTTGCCCAAGAAGAAACAGCTTTCAGAATCAGTCTCCTTCCCTCAGAGGCAACCGAATGTGGCCAGTGGTTGTACCCAAGGGACCCTCTTCCCAACCATGCACAATGTGGCAGGCACCATGCGGTGCCCGACACAGGGTGCAAGGTTTTCCCCACCCACCCCTTTTTTCCAATGGGAGCCTGTGTTCTCGTATGGAACACAGGATCCCATTGCAGTCAATGGTAATCCAGCTGAACCGAGTCCGTCAGCATACGGACACATTGTAATCGGTCGGTAGGACTCCCAGAAAACAAATTGTTCGGAAAGCATTCCTAACCTGATTCTGTGGGAATGCTTTCCTGACAACATAGTTATTGGCCCCTAAATGTTTAATTCCCCATAGCACTTACCAAATTTAATCATTTGATAGACTGTGTTTTGGAAGCATTGAACACATTTCTCTTATAAACACTATAGCATACAGCTTGAGGCAATAGGTCAGCCCACTTCAGTCATTGGCTAACTTCACTTTAAGTGATGACAGTCTGCTGTGTATCAAGGAGCACATTTGTACACAAAGGGGCTTATTTACAAGCCCCTTGAATCCTCCGGTACATCACTTTTTCCCATATTAAAGGTCACAAACCAGTGGCGCAAGAGGCTTGTAAATAAGCCCCAAAGTACTTCCCTTCAGTGCGAAGGACTAATATGGCAATATGTGCTTTGTGAGACCTAGAAAAATGTTTGCTTTTAGCCATTTTTTTGTCTAATATTGTTGAGGGCTGAGTAAAGTTTTACAAAAACCATGACAAAGCAAGCTCTGACAGTGCATTAGGGCTAGCAGCTAACGTCAAACCTACTGACATTCCCAGTGCTTTTGTATTCATGTTATGGACATTTTTAGACTTTTTCACTTTTAATAAAGCTAATACCTTGTTAAATAATTTTTTGACTCTGTTCAAGTCTGCAATGTTTACATGCTAATACATCAAGTTTTTTTTCTAATATGTTATATACTCATTATGAAACATATTGTATTTTTAAGAATATTGTTAATGCTGATCATTATGCCTTTTATTTTGGTTCTTTTTAAGTCTCACCAATATGCAGCTTTAGCTGTCTGTTGTCAAGGACCTGTTGTCTCCACTGCATTAATGCATATAAATATAATGGGCTTCGGACCACCCCCTTTCTCTTGATTGATTCACTTTCTTGTCTTTCTCATTTCTGTGCTTCTTATCAGATGACTCCTACTAGCTTGATTGAAATGAAAGTAAAAGCCTTAAAATATAAGTTTCAATGTAAGTATGAATATGCTGTTTGCCATAGCACATTCAAAGTCCAATATTATTTTCACATGTGCATATTCATTATTTTTAGTGTATTTCATAAGGTACATTCTTGGTATTTTGAGGCTTGTTTGACAGAAGGGAAGATTGTTGTGATATTGTTCTGCTGTAGTCCTCGCATAGTGTAGATTTGGCTATGGGGAGCAACGTAACGTCCCAACCATTTTTCAAATTGGTGATTAGAATAATTTTAGTATTTTATGTTTATGTTTATGTTTATGTTTATTGGATTTGTAATGCGCAACAAATAGGTGTCTCGGCGCAGAGGATTTATACAGTGACAGAAAATGAAGAAAATGAAGAATGGTACTATTGGTCAGAGAGCCATGTTTTCAGCTGTTTTCGAAAAATATAGAGGGTAGGACTGGTCTTAATAGTAAGAGGGAGAGTATTCCAAAGTCTTGCCGTGGCTACCAAAAAGCGTCTGTCTCCCCAAGCAACTGTTCTGGTGCGAGGAAGAGGAAGAAGGTAGTTGGAAGCCGAACGGAGAGACCTCGTGGGGGTATAGATCCTGAAGGCATTTATCAGAAATTGAGGGCCTGAATTGTGAATAGCCTTATACGCAATGCAGAGGGCCTTGAATTTTATGCGGCTCCTGACTCTGAGCCAGTGCAATTGACGTATGGCCGCAGAAACAGATTGATATTTGGGAATAGCAAGAAGTGCTCTAGCAGCAGCATTTTGGACTAATTGCAGTTTGTCCACAACCTGTTGTTGGGCGTTTATCAGGAGGGCATTGAATAGTCCAATTTTGAGAATATTAGTGCAGTTATCAATGTTCTTCCTGCAGCTGGAGGTAGGTAGGGGAGTAGTTTTTTAATTTTCCTAAGGGTGAAGAAGGAGGATGAAGTCACTGTATTAACATGATGGATAAATGTTAATTTTGTATCAAATGTGACTCCAAGGTTCTTCACCTTGGCAACCGGAACGGGAGGGGGGCCAAAATCAGTGGGCCACCAAATGTCAGACCATACCGGAGACAGATTGCCAAAGGTCATAACCTCTGTTTTATTAGAATTTAGTTTTAGGCAGTTCATCATCATCCAGGAGCCTATGGCTAGCATAGCCTCCTGGAATCTAGATGCCACTGCCAACCCTTTTTTATGGACCGCCAACACCAGTTGGGTGTCGTCTGCGTAGGTGGTCAGATTCAGCCCATAAGTATTAATGACCCTCGCCAAGTCCGACACATAGATGTTGAATAGTGTCGGACTTAGCGATGATCCCTGGGGCACTCCACAAGGTAGTGAGGATGTGGGCGAATAGAACGAACCAAGTTTCACAGATTGGGAGCGGTTAGCCAGGAAGGAAGCTATGAGATCTCTGGCTAGATGGTTAACCCCCAGTGCTGAGACACAGTCGATCAAGATGGTATGATCGACCGTGTCAAAGGCAGCGGAGAGATCAAGCAATATAAGGGCAGCTGCCCCATTCTGATCTAAAATTGTTCTGATCTCATCAGCCACCTTTATCAGTGCTGTCTCTGTCCCATGGCCTTTTCTAAACCCAAATTGGGTGTCGTCCAGCAAATGATGTTGATCAATGAATTCTGAAAGTTGACGGTTCATGAGGGCTTCAAAGATTTTTGCTGGGAAAGGGAGACAGGCAATGGGTCTATAACTGGCTAGTTCCAATGGGTCCAGTGAAGGTTTTTTTAACAGAGGTTTGATTATCGTTTTCTTCCATATCTGTGGGTACTCACCTGTAAGAAACATGGAGTTGCAAATCTCAGTGAGGGGGGGTGTGATAATTTCACTGAGTAGATTGAGTACCGATGGAGGACATGGGTCAAGAGGGGAGCCTGAAGTAATAGTTGTTGTATATTTAATAATTGTCTCAGTGAGGACAGGCTGCAACAAAGAAAACGATGGGCCAGTAATTGGTGAAGAAACGGGTCGAGGGTCCGGGTCTTTGGAATGAACTAATGATGAAAAAGTATCATAGATGGTCGTAACTTTGCTGGAAAAATAAACAGCTAAAGAGTTACAAAGATCTTGGGATGGCTCAATTGCAGGGACCGACGGAGGGGTGGATAAGGTGTCAACTATTTGAAACAGTTTTCTGGAAGAGTTGTGTGCGAGCTCTATTTGAGATAGGTAATAGGCTCTTTTGTGGGCGATTATGGCACGCGATTTTACTTTGACTACTGGGTATTTCGATGCTTACATGGTCACTTTCTCTGCTCCTCTTTTTCTTATCATTGGTCTTTTGAGGTGTTGTACTGGTGGCATTTGTCTAGTTAGTAGACCTGGGAGAGGACTTGCATTGTAATTTATTATTGTGCCAGCAGATGCTGATGAGGTTGATGCCACAGCTTTTAGGACAGGTACTATGCCTTTTATTTCTTTATTGGGCACTGAAAGTGGATGTTTGTGCTCTCTGATATTTTCTATGGATACCTTAATTATGATAGTAAACTATTAGAGTAATATTCAATACCTTTCCAATGTGTTATTTCAATTGCAGTGGTCTCTTTAGTGTTGGTGAATCCCATAGAAATCTTGAGTTGTTTCCCCTTTCATGATGTAGAATATCCTCATTCAGTACATACTGGGTGTTCTCTAAATGATATGAATGTAAATAAAATGGATTTTTTGGGATAGGTTATTATTTTTTCAGGTGTTGCCATTATTTTTTTTAAATTTTGTTGAAACACTTTCTCAATGTATTTCAAATGAAGTTTCGAAATAAGCGGCCATCCAACACGTTTAATTACATGGTCACTTTATAAAAGCTCCAAAAATATGACAAAATTACAAGAAACATGCCAAAGTCCACTAGAATTACTGATAAGACACTATACACCAACAACACTGTAAGTGTCATTTTCTAATATGACTAGGGACAAAAAACGTAACAATATAGCACATCATAGGTAAAAATCTAAACCATGCACATGCATACATACCTTTAATAACAGTCATTAGTGAAATTATAAGAGTGCACCATGTGATGTCAGCCTCTCAGCACAACTAAATATATTTGAAAGCAGTATTTCATACTAGAATAAGATGTTAATCAGACTAGTGGCGATGTTGTACCAATTTATTTATGAAATATAATAGTAGGTAAAAGCAGACGTATTGGACAAGCACTCACTTAGGGGTTACTTGGATAAGGTATGGCAATCCTGTCTTAAAGAGTGTACATTATAGTCAATTTCAGAATCAATTCACCCAGTAAGTGACTGAAAAATCCAGAATGACACTTTAACTTTGTGAATCAAGAGTAATGCGATGGATTCTTTTTTTTGTAGAGATAATCGCTGAAAATAACAGAGAAATAAGGTAGACTTTGAACAGTTAGGGATTTGCACCTCAATTTATGAGTTTAGCAACATTTTCAAAGTAAAATCCCTCGTAGTGCACATGAAAATGCCAGTAAGCAAATCACGTTCACAAATCTCTGGCATAGTCTTGTGAAATGCTGTGTCATGAAACAAGTATTGGTTGGCTATCTATTTTGAAAATTCATAAGTAATATATAGAAAGAGGCTTTCCGATTATTCAGGTATCACTTGCAACAAGTCTCTCTCTTTGTTGTTATTTGTCATTTGTTAGACAACCAGTAGCTTTATGGTGTTTCATTATATGTAATTATATATAAATATATGAAACACTGTAGTGCTACTGGTTTTATATACATTTATCTATATATTTTTAAATGTAAAAACACACACACATATATATAAAAAAAAAAATATATATATATATATATATATATACATCTTGTTCCTTTTCCCTATAGGTGTAAAGGTGGGGACTGGGTCACGTCACAGCACCACTGTTCCAGCCCCTTGAATGTCACTTCTTCGCCATCACTTATGAGCACGCCCATTTTGGGCTTCCATCTAGAAGGTTTTGGACTGTACTGTGGGCTTTGGGGCTTTGTACGCAAGTAAGAACAGTTTTTAGTGCGTCTGTACCGAGGCTCTCTTTCAGTGTATTTCACTGTAGGTGTCTCACCATGTAGTGGCCATGGTGGTATTTTACCTGGTTACTGTGTCACTATCCCCCCTTTGGACACTCTCCTTGGATTGAAGGTGCTCGTGTCTCCCGGTGGCTTTACTCGCCCCCCCCTCCCCTCTCCCTTGTGAGGCTCATTTTGGAGTGTGGGTTTGAGTCCGGCCATTTATTTCTTTGGCTGGTTTCTTACGTTTTTCTTACGTGTAAACCCTGGGTGACAGCATTACTGCTTACTGCAATTTGCATATCAGTTTCTTTACACGTCTCATATACCTTTGATTTACACGGTTCTGACATTTCTTTGCTTTACGATCTTGCATTATGATTGTTGTCTGATGTGCGGCGCGTTTTGCAATTATGCTTTTGCATTTTCCATCGAATTTATTGTGATGTGCCTGTTTGTTTACTGTTCCAACATGTCTGCCGTTATTTTGGTCCCAGTCCACTTTCTATGTCCATACCTTCTTGTTGCAACTTTATTTATTCTGTATGCACGATTCTTTGCACTAACGTGAGCAAGGCCTTTGTCAGGCCGAAACATGTAGTTTGTGTGAATAAACACCCTTGGACTTGGCATATGGTGTTTTTTGTTGGATTCTGAGAGTGTGTTGGACGTCTTTGTGCTTTGGAGATATATATATATATATGTTCAACACAAGTGATCATTGGCGGCGCGCACAGCTGCTGGTTTGTCTTTGGGGGAATGACCACGCACCCCTAGAGTTATGAGTCCACAAGAAGAATACGCCGAACTCCCAGAAGTATAGGTAAATGTTTTTTTATTCTTTACAGCACGCTGTCAAACTTAAAATACCACTACGCATTTCAACTTCCGTGTTCATCAGGTGGCAATGATTCATAGCTTGCTTGAGTTTCGCCGTGCCTTAAGACTAGTGCTAGGCATGTTGGAAAATGTAGTCCCAGTCTTGGAACATGTGAAAGTTTGTTTTTAGTACAACATTAATTATAGCTAAGTGCTTGTTGATTTCACATGTCTCATTTTCATCAGTTCTGCTTTTATTATTTATACTGAAATACTTCTGCGCCCTTCCTTCACTTCTGACACGGGACGCATCGTGTCTTTTTACTCATAAGGACACTTTCCTCACCCTTTGACATCAGATGAGGCAGTCCTTCACTTAGAGCCTCGCATGGCGGAATTTGAAGTTGAATCCGTCCGGATTCCTTGTCTTCAAACGCTGAGTGCATTCCGCAGGAGATTGGTATCTCCCCGCCTGCTCAATAAGTGTGGTAAAAGTCCGGGCGCTGCCTGTTTGCAGTTCAATGTTCCACACAAGTGATCATTGGCGGCGCGCACAGCTGCTAGTTCGGCTTTGGGGGAATGACCACGTACCCCTAGAGTTATGAGTCCACAAGGAGGCTCTAAGTGAAGGACTGCCTCATCCTCCAATTCCTGTTGGTATTTTGGTGTTGGATTTGTTTCTAATTTTTCATAATACTCCTGATTGCTCAATTGAGAGTGTGTATCCCTTATACACTCTCTTTCCTCCATGATAACTACATTGCCACCTTTATCAGCGGTTTTGATCCCAACTGTTTCATCTTGTTGGAGTGCTTGCAAAGCCTTTTGTTCTTGTAGAGATAGATTAATGTTGCATTTCCTTTTAGTTAGTTTGTACAGGTCTTGTACTACTATCTCGTGAAAAATATCCATTTTGTTACCTGGTTGTAGTTGTTGATAATAATGTGAATTCTTTTTTTCTACTTAACCCTGCCCCCAGTTGGGGACAGTCATTAGTGACATGAGGCAATACCCCAAAACCTCCTTCATCTTGTAAATCAATTAATGTTTGTAATCCTGCTGCGTCTTCCACTAGGAGATCAATAGTTGGTTTATTAATCTTCTTTTTGTAGTCCTTCATTTTCTGCGAATGTTTTGGCAAGTTTGATTTTCCTAATATAGCTGTATAAATCAATCCTAGTTTGTTTAAGGCCAAATGAATCATGAGGCAAAAATTGAGGCCTCTTTTCAGGAGCGAAATTTCAGAATCGTCCACCTGCCTATTTAAGAGATTGATCACATTCAATTCTTGTTGTTCCTGTTCTATGTTGTCTTCTGTTTCATGCTTCTGGTTGTAGTTCCCATTTTTTTCTTTTTCGATTGCCTCTCCTGCCTCTTCTCGTTTGTTTCCTCTTCCATTGTTCCATCCCCTTTCTCTCTTTGTGGTATAATTGGGGGCCGGGCGGATTTCTCCCATTGTCGTTGTTGTAGGGCTAATCGTATTTCTCCTAAAAAAGTACATTTTCCTTTTGCACCTGCTGTTTCTAGATCTTCGCCACTCGAGTAGGCATCAGTTAATGATGACAGACTACCTGAGGTATTTGTTACTATTTCCAGGTGTTCCTGTTGTTTCAAGTTAGTGAACTTTCTTGCATATGTGAATATACGTCCTTCGTTGTAATCATCTTTATCTCTTTGGGATTTGGTTTGTTTGCGTAATAGTACCATCTCCTCATGACTCTCAATTTGTCTTTCCAAATCTGCTTTAAACTTCTTTAGTTCATTTTATAAATCCACTTGTTCCAACTCCTTTTCGAGATCTTTATATTGTGTCTGAATTCTCTGCAACAAAATCTATATATGTTTTAGAAAAATTGCAATTAATCCAAGAGAGGAGTTCAAAATATGTTCACCTCATTCATGAAGGAGCTCATTGCTTGTGTCATGGTGACTCAGCATTATTGTGATTCTCAGACTCCTGGGAACACTTTTCACTGCTAAATATTTTTTACGGGAGAGAACTTCCCACCATTTGTTAATTTCTTTTTAGATAGTTTTTCCCGTAGGCTTAGTTTGTTCCTAATATCAGTGCCTCTTTTGATAGTTTCTTTGGCATTGCGCCCAGTAGTAGTTATATTAGTTTGATCAAAGACTGTAGCTATAATAGCGGTCCATTTCACTTCTCTAGCATCCATCGTCTAACATTCAAAGCTTCCTGATTCAAAAGTACGTTTTACTTTCTAAGTTCGTTTTCTTAGGACTGGAAGCTTATTTTACCCTGCTGCTGCTCAATGTTACATATATTCACCATGTTGTTTGTAAATGGTAATCTCAACCCCAGCAGTTAAATATAGCCAACTGGCAACGTTGTTCCTCATAATACAAACCAGTTCAACCGCACTCACCTAATGGGCTGTCGACGACCCTCCGGTTGTTGGTTGTCACGCTCCTGCCGTTCGATGTTCCTCCAGAAATGTTTACCTCCACTATGTAAAAATATAAATATATTTTTACACAGTGGAGATCAGCATTCAGTAGTTATTGTTAGGACAGTGTTTTTTGTTTTAGCAATAACTTTGTCTCTGTTTGATGAATTTTCTCAAAACTGCCTAAAATATAAAGTTCATCCATCTCAGCTCCACCCTGGAATGTTTTGTGCTGATCTGTCAAGCAGGGGCTGAAGAACAAAAGAGGGGACACAAAACGCAATTTTCCATGCAATTTACATAGGTAATTTTAAACAATGCTACAGCCCAAAAGGCTGAACAGAATTACACCAAATTTGACAGAAAGCTGGATATTTACCCAGAAAGGTGTAATTCTATACAGTGTTCAGTAGTTTTTGAGAAATTACGCTGCAAACTTACAGGTATCTGGACGGTTGGGTTTGGGGGACTCCTGCAAGAGTCCCACGGGTGTGCAACTTTAAACAATAGAACTATCCAACTTGCTGGAGCCAGCTGCTTTTTCCCATTGGACGCCTTGCACCTGTGGGAGTGAGATGCACCCATAAGTCCCACAGGAGCTCACCCTCTGATTTGCTGGTCACAAAATTAACAGAAATATTGCTCTTGCCATTACTGAACTCAGGGGCTCGCTCCCCATTTTCTGTAATTAATAGATTTTGAAGATCCGTCGGGTAGGGTAGGGATACCCTGACCCCCTTGCCCTTGAGGTTACAACAAAAAACAAGCATTGACATAGCCAATAGGTCACGCCTTTGGAACAATATAAGTGTTTAGTCAGCGATATTGGCAATGTTTTTAAGGTATGTTGTAGAGCAATGTAGCTGCTGTGCTCAGTACTATAAGGTTTGTGTGCAAGTAATGCTTAATGTAGTGATGTAAGGGCAGTGGCATGGTGTGGAATGTAGGTGTGAGGTTGTGATATGATGTGGGTTGGTGGGATGTATGTGTGTGGTGTGTTTTGCTGGTGTGTACGTTGGTGGTATATGTCTTGGTGGGCTGAGGCAGCTGACTCCTACTGACATCCCGTTCTACTTCCATGAGGCGCCGAGGAGCAACGCTGCCCCTTCCCATGCTGCTATGATGAAGAAGGGGGGGGGGTCCAGATGAGTGCAGCACCAATCTCCGGCACTGCTGAGGGCGAGTCACAGCTCTGTAGTAACACACACAAGCTGCGAGGAGAGGTGGGAAACCACAGGCATTCCCTCAAGGATGAATCACAGCAAAATAAACATAAAAAACGAGATTCAGTGCGATGGATTTACACAGGGCGTGTGGCCTCTGAAGCTACTGGGGGGAGAAGAGGGGAGGGATTCACAAGGGACATTTCCAAATAAGTTTGTTCGATAGGGCTGTGACAGTATAATAAGGCACCATGTGCAACGCTTGACCTAAAAACATTTGTGGGGTTTGCTATCATGCAGGACTCTTGTGGTATCTTTCCTCCTGTGGGAACTCCTCAGGAGCAAGTGGGAACTCCACATTGGTAGGAAAGAGACTTGAGGAATCAGAAGACTTTAAAAAATGTGGCAATGTGGTGCACAGTGGGGCATCGGTTTCCTGTGGGAGCTGTGGTCAACCCCATGCCAGACATGGACAAAGAGCATTCTTTGCAGGGGTTTGGCCAATCCATGGCATGGGAATGATAATAACATATTACTTTACACTGAAAAAACTAGAAATTCACTGGAAAAAACAAAGGCTAAAGTGGAGTTATAGCCTGGTGAAAATGTTAGTTAAAATGTAATATTTTAAACTAACAAAAAGACACAAAACTTAGCATTTATAGTTTACTGAAGTAAATCTAACTTGAGTACCAGTCATGCATTGCTTATCCCCTCACACATTACATCACTTATGACATGTTCTAAGACATCATTGATAACATCACTGATGACATTTTGAAATGACATTATTGATGACAACAATGTCAACAATGTCAAGTTATAGATGCTTCAGTAAAATATAACTGCCAAATTTCAGTGTTGGTTTGCGTTTAAAATGTTACATTTAAATTACATTTTCAACTTATTTTAATGTCACTTTAACCTTTTTTCAGTGGCTGTCTGAGGATTTGTTTAAAAGTAAATTAAGATTTTATTAACTTACCTAACTATAAAGTCACTTTAATCTATGTATAGATATTCAAAACAGGTCCATCAATGAAACTTGTAAAGCGCACAATTATTCACAGGGTGTCCTGGCACTGCAAGTACTACAACCACTGATCACTACAAAAGGAACAAGTTAGAAGGCAGAGGTAAATAGCCAGGTCTTTCAACCTCATTTGAAGGAACCCTTATCCTTAGCGATCCGAAGATAGCAGGTAGGAGAATTCCAGCCTATAACAGCCAACGCAGACAAAGAAGAGCATCCCCATCTCTTCCATCTTGTCTTGGACACCACCGCTAACAATACATCAGCAGAGCGTAAAGTTCTAGCTGGACATTAGTGAGATAGCAGAGATCTAGGCCATAGGAAGCTTTGTGGGCTAACCTGAGACCCTTGAACATCACTGTCTCCCAAATAGGCGACCAATGCAGCTCCTTACGATATATCTGTATAGAGGTTTTTCTTGGGATATTAGGCAGGAGGCGAGTTGCAGCATTGTGCAAAAACTGGAGCCTCTTAAGTTGGTACAGAGGGAGACCCCAGTATAGTGCTTTGGCGTATTCCAACCAAGATGTTATGAGAGCATGGACGGGATTCTCAAGGGACATTTCCAAATAAGTTTATTCGATAGGGCTGTGACAGTATAATAAGGCACCCTGTAGCGGAGGAGGTGACAAAAAAAAATAGAAAAATAATACAAACGAGCGATATGGGTGGTCTATAACAGAAAGAGAGGAACAGCACTGGACTTCAGAACCACTAAAGCCGGACACATTGTGGGGTTTGTCCTGGTGGGCTGGGGCACTTGACTCCTACTGACATCACATTCTACTTCCATAAGGCACCGAGGAGCAACGCTGCCCTTTCATGTGCTGCTGTATTAAAGAAGTGGGGGTCCAGACGAGTGCAGCACCAATCCCCGGCGCTGCTGTGGGTGAGTCACAGCTCTGTAGTTACACACGCAAGCTGCGAGGAGAGGGGAGAAACCACGGATATTCCCTCAAGGACAAATCACAGCTAAATAAACATCAGAAACACGCCTAACATAAAGAACAGTGTCCCGCGAGACAGGGACAGGCATAGATAAATACGCAAGCATAGACGGGATAGACAGAGATAGAGCGAGACAAGGGGAGTGAGACAGGCTGTACAGATAAGCGAACAGAGACAGTGAGAGGCGGACATGTAGACAGAGACAAAGAATCAGAGACACATTGAAAGACAGACAGACACTGAGGAGGAACATTACACAAGACAGATAAACAGACAAAGTCATAGAAACAACGAGACCGAGGTGCAAACACTGAAAGACACAGGGACAAGCAGAGGCTGCCAGAGAGAGAGGGCTTGACAGAGGGTTCTGACGGTCACACCGACAGGTACTGTAGCTAGAGGTGGGAGGCGCCAGGAGAAAGCGTTTCTCCTCACCGTGTGTGTAGAGAGCAGCCCTCGCTCTAATCTCGCTGATGATCTGCACTGTTAAAATCGCATCATCCCCAGATACATAGGATCACTGGTGTTTTTGTAACTCGAGAGCACCTTCCTTCGAGTCGCCCCGTGTAATTCTTTGAATATCTGGGTATCAAAATATCGGAAGATATGTCCTCGAAACCACATTTACTCAAGGCAAATTTGAAGTACAAACAAAGAAAGAACACTGCCCCTCATACACCAAACCTGTCGCGGTTACCTTTGAGGTATACAATTCTAAAGCGGTGAGCTGTGCCTTATATGGGGGTGGAACTGTGGGGCTTCGAAAGACTGGAAGATATCCTCATGTCGGAGAACACATTCTTAAGGAGTTTGGTGTCAATTCCCCCGAATACACCACTCCATCCGTTAAAACAGGATATGGGCTGGAAATCAATTGCCGACTTAGCCAAACTACACCGACTGCTCTTTTGGCAGAGAATAAGAACGACCCCCGAATTGTGCTTTTGTACCACTGCACTTGAGGAAGTTAGTTCTCTGGATATATTTATTAAGATAGGCTAGATAGAAAAAAACTGCTACTACAAAATATTGGGGTAAGGGCCAAAGGGATACTGTTAACTCCCAAGTGCCACCCAGTAAAAAACAAGTGAAAGCCTTGTATTGAGACTGGATTAAGCATGGGCGTAAAATCCGTTCCGCTCGCGGATTTTGCGGATTTTCGGTAAATTCGCAATCCGCGAACTCTCGCGAACTTGCCGAAAACTCGTAAATCCGTGCGAAGCAGATTTTTTGCTTGGTCGCACTTGCCAACTAGAATACTTTACAATTTCGCGGGAGTAAACACTTGCGAACACGTAGATGCGGCGGGCAGCGACAATCTCACAATTGCGAGATTGCAAAATTTGCAATTTCGCACAAGAAATCCACCAGCAGGCAGCATAAACCTTGATTTTTATCAGAATAACTCCTCAGGTTGACATTTGCCTGCACTTTTTTTTGCAAGGAGTCCATTTTGGGGGGGGTGGTAGATAGGAAAAGCCCCACAGTCTCCAACTTCCTGTTCCTGTCCAACAGGCTCCTCCCAGTGCTTTCTTCATGTGCTGGTAACTTTGATTTGGTTCTTGACCTGGAAGGATTACTTTTTGTGGATGCTACTGGATATTTGGATTTTTGCAAAACTGAAAGCACTCAGCAGGTGCAAAAGTTCAATCTTATCATTAATAACCATTCCCTGTGGTGCCTGGAAGGATTATATTTTGTGGATGCTGCTGGATATTTGGATTTTTGCAAAACTGAAAGCACTCAGCAGGTGCAAAAGTTCAATCTTATCATTAGCAACCATTCCCTGTAGTGCTTCCTGAGGGGCCCCTTCAGAGTTCAGTTGCCTACTTGCAACTATTCTATGACCCTCACAGCAGGCTCAGAGAATAGCTACAAGTATACAACATAGGTCCTGTTAAAAAAATTACACTACAACAGAAAGCAATTACAGATAAGGAAGCACCTGCCAGCCTGGAAGTTCAAATTCAGTGCCACATTAATCAGCCCCTAATTCATTCATGTCAGTTGAGGCAGGGCAGGTGTGCTTTTCCCCCCATAATCTACAGTGATGAACTAGAGGGTGGCACATGGGTGAGCCAGAGGGTGGCATGGGTGAGCCAGAGGGTGGCTGTGGTGAAACAGAGGGTGGCAGTGGTGAAACAGAGGGTGCTGTGATGAACCAGACGTAGAAACAACATGGTCGCGACCGTTGCTACCCGACAAGTAAGTTCGCGTTTGCGAACTGGTAAAAAACCCTCGCGAAATGGCAGAAACACTTGCGAACACATAAAAAAAGGAATCTGCAAAATTCGCGAGAGTTCGCGGATTTTGCGGATTGCGCATCCGTAAATACGCAATTTCGCGGATTGCCAATTCGCAAAATCCGCCCATGCTTAGACTGGATACCCCAGATTGAATCCAGAAACATCACAAGGCAAACAGCAGAATTTATTCATTTAAAGACGACTAGAATCCTAAAAGGCTACCTTGACCTCATCCAGTCACCAACTTACAGAAAATTATATATCCAGGTCAGTTTTGGCACCCCTTCTAAATTATTTTACATGACCATGGTCTGGCAATCAAATACATTCTGAGTCCTGTCCTAGCTGCCTTCCTCCTAATGAATCACTTGTACACGTCCTTTTTGCCTGCCAGTGTATTCCCTTCCAAGAGGCAGGTGGCTTATGCCCATATGCAAGCAGTTGGAAACTAGTGAGCATGGTGTGGCCCTGCACATTCTTAAATCTGACACAAGACCGTTGTTTGCCTGCTCACTTGCAAAATCTTGGGCCACATGTGGGAAATTAGGATGAAAGCACAAAAGCCTCATATTTTACCTCAGTAATCTCATTTAATAGTATGATTTTAAGTAAACGTAGTAACAAAAAAGAGAGTAAGGGATTTTCCACGGAGGTGGAAGGAGGTACTCCTGGTCCCCTGGACCTTAAATCATATAAACAACCAAAGAAGTATCACCATTGGACCAAATCAATGGTCCTAAATGGGAAGTAGGGAGATGGAGAAGTAACAAAAGAAATGTGTTATTTTGTTAGAAGACCCCTCACTCACTAACCTGGTTGGTGACATGCTTCATCATCGGGGTCCCACCCGGATAGCGGAGTGCCATCCGGGTGTGCTGCGACACCTGACTACAGTGGAGCGGGATTTTTTGTGTGAAGAAAGTGCAAAAAAAGTGATGTTAAAAATTGTCCAAGTATAAAGCTACTGGACAATGTTAAAATTAGTTGTGAGATACTTCTGTTGGCTTAAGTGACCAGCTGTATCTATGTGAATGTAAAATAAAGGTCTACATGTTTCAACCTGTGATGGATTCTACCAGGTTTTCGTCAGGACCAAGTGCCTGGCACCTGGGCGGTATACACACTCTAACGTGTATCCAACCCTCGATTCCTAAACCTAGCTGTATACTTGCAGTTGGTGTCCTCACAGCCTTAATAGGTGAGGAAAAAGCGGAGAAACCTGTGGAAGAAAAAGGAACAATCACAAACAAACAGATTACGTAACATAGTGTTGTTTCTCAGTAATCAACATGCTCCATGTGAATCCCTTTCATGCTGAACAAAATAACCCATAGCGTGCATACTATATGGTAGCCAAAAATGCTTGCGCGAGCTAGCATTGTGATCCTGGTATGCAAGGATTGTAAACTGTATTTTCAGAGGAAAAGGCTTAATTTGCCTGTGTATAAATATCTCACAAAATCACAAAATCACACTGATCAATAATCGTGGGAAAGTGGGTGCGAAATAATATTTTGGTCACTCTGACACTCTTTAAGACAAAGTGGCTATCAACGTTCACAGACAATCATGTAAACGTTTCTAATGCATGCATTGTTAAGTCAATAAAGCATCGTGAATCATGGCGGCGGGAGGGGTATACTAGGACTGAGGTTAAAATCTTACTCGAGTTGGGAGTTTCATGTGCTTCACGGGGGCAAAGGAAAGTCCAGTTCTGCATGAAACAATTTCTGTAGTTGTAAGAGGAAAAAGAGAGGGAAACAGCCTGTAAAGGACAATTGCGGGCTGAAAAGCGCATCGCAGAACGGGTTGCTCGGCAATGCGTAGCGATGGGTGAACGCTGGTGGATGTATCCGTATCATCAGGAAAAAGATCGGCCTATAAAGACTTACAGTTTCTGAAGAAGGAAATTGGCCATTGTGCCTAAACCCTGTCCTGAGCTCCCCGTAGCCATGGGAGACTACCGGCATTAGTGTTAAGAGGCAGCAAGTTCCGGGTATGGGCGGGGATTAGCGTCACGTGCCTAGCGTGATGCTCAGGTGCTGTGGCAACCATGGAAGCCACGGGTACTGAGGCCCAGCGGTTTCAAAAAAGGGGGGGTGGTAAGGTAGTTCTGGAAAAGGAATTGACTAATAATATATTCGGGCATTGCTAGTAATAGCCAAGAAATCCAATGTAAATGGAATGTTACGATATGTGTATAATATTATTGATAAAATAAGTGCTCCACATGGGGATGACTATGTATTAGTGGTAACAGTGGGAAGAGTGCAATGATGTAGACCCACTATATGCAAGGGTTATATACATAAAGACAAAGGTGGGGAAAGTTTATTTACATGGCATTAATGAACCCAGGTGGGGCGCATAAGGCAGTGTGAGTGCCAGATGTCCTACTCTAAATGGGAGCGTGTGAATATGATAGGTCATCTCTGGAGGACTGAACCCCAGGGAATGTTGTCATTTAGTCCAGATATATATATGTGTAGAAAGTCTGTAAATCCAGCGTTGCTCTTTCTCAAAGAGGTGTTGTTGCATGTTAGTCCCTGTCTGAACCTGTTCAATGACAGTCCACTCCATATCATTAGGTGTGTGATTCATTTCTAGAAACTGGTCTGCCAATTTCGTAGCACTCTTTCTGCATCGGATGGTACTGCGATGTTCGCAAATCCTTAGTTTTATCTTTCTACTTGTCATACCCACATATGATTTGTTGCAAGGGCATTTGATGAGATAGACAACGTTGGTGCTGTTGCAATTGGTGTGTGCCAATTGGTTCCAAGTTTTGCCAGGCTCCAGGGACAGGGTTTTGGTGTTGCTGGTTAGGTGGCATACACTGCAGTCTCCGCAACGATAGGGGCCCGTCACATCCGGGAGGCGCCATATTCTTGGGATTGACTGGACCTTGTTCTGATTAATGTTTTTTGGCAGAGTGTTCACCAGGGAGTCTTTTAGACTACGGATTTTTTTAAATGAGAATAGAGGTTTTTCCCAGTGGAGATTGCCTGTGTTCAGGATACACCAGTGTTTGTTGATCGACCTAGTCATCAGGTTACATGCAGTATTAAAGGTAGTGACGCATGTGAGTGGTATGTCTTTGTCTGTATTTATTTTGTATTCCAACAGTCCATCGCTCGGTTGGTTTCGTACTCTTTTTTTACATTTCTGGATTATCTTCTTAGGATATCCTCTTGCTGTAAGTTTCTCTGAGAGTATCCCAGCTGGGTTTATGATAAGTCTTGGTTTCCAGGCGGTTGTTCTCCTTGGTTATGGTGATGTCAAAAAAGACCATAGTGTCCTTGTCATGAGTGTTAGTGAATTTTAGATTTTGGTCGAAAGTATTGATCCAAGTAATGAATTCATGGAGTGTTTCTATTGGTCCTTGCCATATGGCAAGGACATCATCAATGTATCTCTTCCAAAAACTGATATGGTTACGGAATGGATTCTGGTCATTCAGAATTAATTTCTGTTCGAAGTCGTAGACATAGAGACATGCCATGCTGGGGGCAAAAATGCTTCCCATGGATGTCCCCCCTGTCTGTAGATATAGGGAACCTTCAAATTCAAAGTAGTTTCTTTTTAATGCAAGTCTCGCACATTCCAGGATAAATGATTTAGGTGTGTTGTAGGTCCAAGGACTCTCATTCAGAGTTTTTTCTAGGACTGATATGGTATCGTCTTGGTGTATGCTTGTATACAGGCTTTCAATGTCGAAACTCACCAAGATGGTGTTTTCGTCCACATTGATATCTTGTAGTAGTCTGAGCAGACTCTTGGTATCCTGTAAATAGGTGGAAGTTTTTTGTACAAGGGTTTTTAAAAAGAAATCGCAAAAATGGGACAAGGGTTCCAGGAGGGAATTAATCCCAGATATGATTGGTCTTCTGGGGGGCGGGATCTTGCCCTTGTGCATTTTGGGCAGGATATAGAAGTAGGGGATTCTGCCCTCTGATTTGCACAGGAAGTCTGCTTCTTGTTTGGAGATTTTTCCCGCCGTTTCTGCCAGATCCACCAAATCTTTAATTTCCAGTCTTAGCTCATTGGTAGGGATGGATTGCAAAGGTCTACAGTTCCTATCGTCATTCAGAAGTCTGAGGCACTCAGCACGGTAGGTAGTTTTGTCTAAGACTACCACTCCACCACCCTTGTCGGCTGGTTTTATAATGATTGTCTCACATGATTTTAGTTCTAACAAGGCAGTGTTCTCTGCTTTGCTCATGTTTTTAGAAAGTGGATGTAACTGTCATGTTCTCAACATCATTGAACACAGCTTGTTCAAAAGTAATTACTTCGACGGGGATACGTCTAAAATGAACCTCACACTATCCCCGTCGAAGTAATTACTTTCGAACAACCTATGTTCAATGATGTCGAGAACATGACGGTTACCCCCCCTTTCCAAAACAAGAGCAAAGCAGAGAACACTGCCTAGTTAGAACTGAAATCATGTGAGACGATCATTATAAAACCAGCCGACAAAGTGTGTCACAGTGACTAAAATATTATTTCGCACCCACTTTCCCACGATTATTGATCAGTGTGATTTTGTGTGAGTGTGAGATATTTATACACAGGCAAATTAAGCCTTTTCCTCTGAAAATACAGTTTACAATCCTTGCATACCAGGATCACAATGTTTGCTCGCGCCAGCATTTTTGGCCACCGTATAGTATGCACGCTCTGGGTTATTTTGTTCAGCATGAAAGGGATTCGCATGGAACATGTTGATTACTGAGAAACTACACCATGTTACAGGCATGTAATCTGTTTGTTTGCGATTGTTCCTTTTTCTTCCACAGGTTTCTCCGCTTTTTCCTCGCCTATTAAGGCTGTGAGGACACCAACTGCAAGTATACAGTTAGGTTTAGGAATCGAGGGTTGGATACACGTTAGAGTGTGTATACCGCCCAGGTTCCACGCACTTGGTCCTGACGAAAACCTGGTAGATTCCATCACAGGTTGAAACATGTAGACCTTTATTTTACATTCACATAGATACAACTGGTCACTTAAGCCAACAGAAGTATCTCACAACTAATTTTAACATTGTCCAGTAGTTTCAGAATAAAAAATGTTTTCAGGAAGTTATACTTGGACAATTGTTAACATCACTTTTTTTACACTTTCCTCACACAAAAAAACCTGCTCCACTGTAGTCAGGTGTCGCAGCACACCCAGATGGCACTCGGCTATCCGGGTGGGACCCCGATGATGAAGCATGTCACCAACCAGGTTGGTGAGTGAGGGGTCTTCTAACAAAAGAACACTTTTCTTTTGTTACTTCTCCATCTCCCTACTTCCCATTTATGACCATTGATTTGGTCCAATGGTGATACTTCTTTGGTTGTTTATATGATTTTAAGTAAACCCATCCTTCTACCAAGTTTGGGAGGTAGTAATGAAATTCTCATATGCATACAGGAAGTCTACACAGCATAGCGTACCCTACCGCCTAGCTGTTGGAATAATAGTGTTTTTACTGCCATTGCTCCAGTTGTATAGTTGGAAGGCTTTTCATACAGATTTTAGTTGGATACTAATTTTAACCAAATTGTGTGCAAGGGCTGTTCTAATTTGTCCATCTTACATTTTCTTTTTCCAAAAATGTATATATTGCATTTATAGCACATTGCATTTTTATGGTCAGATGACCGAAAAAAAGTATTTTGATAATGACAATAGACCATGTTTATGGTTATTCATTTTTTTTAAGTGCTTTATTTAAAGTATTTTACTAACAATTACTATCATTAAACATTGCACTGTGTGTTTTAATAATGAACACATTGGATTTGGTTAGTGATTAAACTGGTTTTATTGATAAATAATGACATATGACTAATTTATTAATGTGGTGAACTTTGGACAAATCCAGTGGGTCTGCTGAGTTCTATATACAGATGCTCTGAATCTTTGATAAAACCAATATGCTTGCCTTATTTAAAATGACCCCTACGGTACAATGGCCATGCCATTATGTTAATTAAAAAACATAGAAATTCACAGAAAAAACAAAATTTAACGTGACTTAGAGCTAACATTTAACAATTTACTCTAAAACAAAAATCACTCAAATTCATCCGTTAAAGATAACTGAAGTAACTATAACTTGTGCCCTCGTCATGCACTGCTTATGACTGCACATATAACACTCATGACATGCATGTATGGTATCACTGATAACATCACTGATGACACCTGAATGATATAATTGAAGCCATCACTGTGCATGGCAAGGGAACAAGTCATAGTTACTTCAGTTAACTGTAACTGGTGTATTCTAGTTTTTGTTTGAGTTTAACACCACTTTAATCTTTATTTTTTACAGTGAATATATATGTTTGTGTGTGTGAGCATGTACAATCCACACTTTGAGGGCCAGCCCGGTCCTCGGAGCGTGGGTTAACTTTGACAGAACCAGGCAAACATGATCTTTGTGAGGACCGGTGTTTTAAGAGGAACGCTTCCAGGAGTGTGTTTAGGTACTTTCAAAAAACTAAAAGTGCAGTTAGACGGCATGTTATGTTATGTTGTGTGTGTGTTTGTGCATGTGTGTGTTTGTGTGTGTGTGTGGGTGTTCTATAAGAGGGAGGAAAGTGCATCATGTTTTAAAGAGGACAGTCAGTGGACTAGAAGCCAGTTCAACTTTAACCGATCGGTCCTATGGTCACATTTCTTTAGACTGAACTAGATATGGGAAGTGAAATGTAGGATCTGCTGACGTTGTGGAATGTTTTGGCAGTTCTAAATATTACCATAATCAGGCTTAGCAAGGAAATTAAAATGTAGGGTTAAGAAAGAAATGCAAAACATTTGCTAATTACCAAGAAGTGTGTTGTCCAGTATGGTCCTGGTTGTGGTTCAGGTATGAATTTCCTCAGGAAAAGAAGAGGGGCTAAAACATTGCCATATTGAAAGGGCATGCATTTTTTCACATTTCCGAGTGAGTGGAGTGTGGAGAGGAAGTAAGACAACATCAGGATTGATCTTATTACGGATCATATCTAACTTGTTTTACCGTGGAACATATATTATCCTGTCTACAAATATTCAGGTAATATGTCCACCGTTTCAAATTGATGGTAAAGTACATTTGAATTCTAAGCAATATGTGATGAAACGAGAAAATAGTATTATTTGTGTCTTAACATTTATCAAAGGTGTCATGAAAAATTATTTAATGTGATTATCACTATTATTTGAGCCCCGTTGCAGAGAGGGGTTAATGTCAGTACTCTAGCAATCACAATGGCCTTCAATGACAGTTCTCTCTTCTCTGTATACTAAGAGAAATCATTCTAGCTTTTACTATTAGACCTATTATTACTAACACAAAAGAGTGAAGATTAATGAAATACGTGTTAGAACAGGTGGCAGATCCTTCTCTGCCGTTGCTTCTCGGCCATGGAACACTCTCCCTTTGGATCTAAGTCAGGTCCAAAGTCTTATGGATTTCAGGAAAAAGTTGAAAACGTTTTTATTCCGTAGCTGGAGTAATGTTTCCTTCTGATATTCTCTCTTTTTCTCCCTTTCTGTATCACACCTCTGCTGCCCCTATTAACTTCTGGTGGGGACTCTCTCTTTTTGTTAAGCGCCTGGATACCTGTCGGGTGATAGAGCGCTATATAAGCACCTCATTACATTACATTACAGTAGCTCAGATCTTCCTAATAGCTTGTTATTTCATACCTTCGAAGAACAGCATTTTGCTCAAGGCAATGCATAGCCTTCTAAAGGCCATCTTTGTTCTCATTATTTAGTAGTCTTCTGAAAAAATCATGAAACATACCAATTTACACTATTTAATTAGCAATGGTACAAATAATTTTAATATTCGGTGTAAACCACAATGTAGATAACAGGTGCGCTTCCCATGGACCTAGGAGAAAAAGACCATTTGCAGGATCTTAAAGGCAATGAAACAGAGGATGTGCTAGGTGGTGGGCATGTTATCGATATATACCTAAGTTGGTGTGTTGACAAGTTAGTTATTTATTTATGAGGTTTTACACAAGCCTTTAGAAACCCAACAACAACAAAAATGATAAACACATCCCATCAAAAAAAAAATTGCAAAAGGAGAGCAACATCACCTAAATGAAAGACTGATAATTCGGTTGAAAGGAAAAATAAGAATGGCATAGATTGAAGGACAAATGGTTGGTGGAACTTGAATTGTAAGGGTCAGTGTTCAGGATGAAAGGTGTTGTTTCAGAGAGCTTTTCAAGTAAATGATTAGGTAGGTCAGTTGGCTTATTTGACTGCGGAAGAGTGTTCCAGATCTCTGGGGCCTGGTCTTGTACTTTTCAACTTAAGATTGACTCAGATGCCTCCCCTTCGCCCTGTGAAGGTTCAAAATGTTGTGACTGCCTCTATGATAGCAATCTACTTCTGGGCCTGCCA
Source organism: Lissotriton helveticus (assembly GCF_964261635.1). Taxonomy (NCBI): domain Eukaryota; kingdom Metazoa; phylum Chordata; class Amphibia; order Caudata; family Salamandridae; genus Lissotriton; species Lissotriton helveticus. The sequence goes on from NC_136058.1 coordinate 109,471,328, forward strand.
CACTATTTAATTCTTGGGCTGTACTTTCTTCAAATACTGCTGTCTGGCTCCTGGAATGACCAAGCATCTTCACATTACACCAGTTCTCACCCGCTTACATTGATTGAAAATGTAGACAACAGAGACAATTGTTCCCTATTAACCATTCCCTGAGTGAAAAAATCACACCATGTGTTGATCTGAGAGTGATTTTCTTTGAAGATGTCTGCAAATGTGACAGCTCTGAAAGCTCACAAAGATCAAAGATATTTCTGAATCACCCTAAGCTGCTCCCAACCCTGCACTTTAAGACATGGCATATGCCATCACTGAACATTTGTAGCCAGTGGTATCCAATGTGGTGCAAAATGGCATCAGTTTGGCTTGTGACTCAAAGGTCTTGATTCATAGATCCACAAATAAAGAGACATTGGAGGTTCCTAATGATGACCTTACTATTAAGTCTTTCTCACTGCATGTTAACATGTATGTTTGTGAATCCCTCGATTTCAGTCCTATATAGAGATACATATTATCAGTGCAGCTTATGTAGCTCTAGTGCAGAAGACACCACTGCCCACCCATCTCTGTAGCAAAGCAATGGTGGCAACAGTCTGATGCACCAGTAAACTCTCACATCTTAAGATTTGTTTCTCCCACCGAATTTCTGAGCGTATTCCTAACCCCAGATACACAAAGCAAGACATCATCTGTAGAGGGGATTCATCAAACAGCAACTTATTTTTTAAATCTTATGTGGCTTGAACACCATATGTTATTTCTTCGTGGTTTGATTGATAGCTGCTTCTTTTTACAGAATTCATGTTTTGGAAGCCTGTAGGAGTCTTACACACCGATAAGCTGGTGTCAGCAAAAACTAGGTTTGCAATCTTAGAACTTCCTCTAGCTTCCTTTTGACTCCATGGGAGCTAGCCAGTCCATCTCAGGGGGTATCATTTTCTTGCTAGCTATATTTTTGTCGTCCAGTCCTCAGGCAACATTCCTCCTTGAGCACAGGCACACTAATACAGGAGGGCATGAGCTCGACCAAGCTTCATATTATCAAACTCCCGGGATGGAAATTACAAACCCGAGGGACTCATTTATTCTCTGTAAGAATAAATAAATATGATGAATACGAAAGGGAATAGTTGGGGGAAAAACAGCTATGGTTCTCTTTTATGAATGTCGATTGCAATCTGGGAGGAACTGAGTGGGACAGCACGAAAAGACAAAAGACGAGAAGCAAAGGTAAGTAAAGAAAAGGTGGTGGGGTCGATGAAAGAATAGGGAAAAGGTGGTGGATGAGAATCGGATGACACTCAGGAGGGGAAAACAAGGAGCAATAGAGGACAGCGAAGCAATTAAAAAAATCAATAGAGCATCTTCTGTCAAAAAAATTAAGAGACTGGAATAATAGGGGAGGAATAGAGGAGGTTAAGGACGATGGATGAGGTTGGGGGAAGTACACCTAGTTAATATGATTTTTCGTCAAGAAGGACAGTCATCTCATTGGTTTGGTCTTCCTCGTGAAAGCTATTTAAGGGAAGTCACACATAACCTAATTCTTTAGGCCTTCTTTCCTCAACTCGAGTGTCAGAGGATAATCTCAATGGGCTGTTTTAATGCATCAAGAGACCTACTTTTATTAGACCACCATACTATAGCGCAATGTTTTCAAGACTCTATGGAAGGAGAACAACAATGCGAAGTTGTAAAGACAATTTAAAATGTGCCTCTTCCCCAAGTAACTCCTCTGTTTTGGCCGCACTGATCTCTGACACTCTGACCCGCATTGCGCCGAAAGGGGAAGGCTCCACCAAACAAATCTACTCACGGGCTGTTGAGACCCACTGCCGCCTCCCTCCCGCCGTCCTGCTGTTTCTCTACATCCGACAGCGGGGCCGCCGAGTGGAGCGAGGCGAGGGGCTGCCTACAACTCCAGGTAGCCCTCGAGGTCTCCAGCCACACCCCCAGTACGCCGCGCCAGGAGGCGCATAAAGGGCGTCACCGCTACACAGAGCTGTGACACGCTGTTTTGGCCGCACTGATCTCTGACACTCTGACCCGCATTGCGCCGAAAGGGGAAGGCTCCACCAAACAAATCTACTCACGGGCTGTTGAGACCCACTGCCGCCTCCCTCCCGCCGTCCTGCTGTTTCTCTACATCCGACAGCGGGGCCGCCGACTGGAGCGAGGCGAGGGGCTGCCTACAACTCCCGGCAGCCCTCGAGGTCTCCAGCCACACCCCCAGTACGCCGCGCCAGGAGGCGCATAAAGGGCGTCACCGCTACACGGAGCTGTGACACGCTGTTTTGGGCGCACTGATCTCTGACACTCTGACCCGCATTGCGCCGAAAGGGGAAGGCTCCACCAAACAAATCTACTCACGGGCTGTTGAGACCCACTGCCGCCTCCCTCCCGCCGTCCTGCTGTTTCTCTACATCCGACAGCGGGGCCGCCGAGTGGAGCGAGGTGAGGGGCTGCCTACAACTCCCGGCAGCCCTCGAGGTCTCCAGCCACACCCCCAGTACGCCGCGCCAGGAGGCGCATAAAGGGCGTCACCGCTACACGGAGCAGTGACACGCTGTTTTGGCCGCACTGATCTCTGACACTCTGACCCGCATTGCGCCGAAAGGGGAAGGCTTCACCAAACAAATCTACTCACCGGCTGTTGAGACCCACTGCCGCCTCCCTCCCGCCATCCTGCTGTTTCTCTACATCCGACAGCGGGGCCGCCGAGTGGAGCGAGGCGAGGGGCTGCCTACAACTACCGGCAGCCCTCGAGGTCTCCAGCCACACCCCCAGTACGCCGCGCCAGGAGGCGCATAAAGGGCGTCACTGCTCCCCCTCGCGGGGCGCGAGCGGGACGCTGGGCGAAGCCTGGGCCAAGGGTGGGCCCGTCCTAGCCCGTCACAGACCGGAGAAGACTGGGCTGGGCCCACCCCCCTAACAACCACCATAAGGTAAAGCCCCGCGCAAGGACTTGCAAGCTGCCCACCGAGGGATTAAACATCATTTAGGTCATCAAAAAACCTATGTAAAGCATACCCGCTTACTCAACAAGATTAAAACCACACAATGTCCACAAGAGGCTCTAGAAGCAAGACCCAAAAAAACATGATGAGCGCAGTAGGCCCCATCGACCAATTCATTACAAAAGTAAATCAAACCATAGATCAAACTGTACTGTTGATTGATCGTCGAGTTTCATACGAACTAGATCAAGCTAGACGCTCATCAATGGCATGATAGCACAGGCACAAACCCCAAAAGCCCGACTACAAAATGACACCAATTCGGAAATTAATGCTGAAATACATGCAATACCAAATACGGTTGATCTATCAGTGTCCTCGCAACTGTCAGACTCACAATTGACCCAGGGCCTTGAGCATACCCCCGACATTTTTGCTAGTCCACAGCCAACATTAAATGAATCTATACAGACCGAATCAAGAGCAATCAGGGAAGGAGCAATTCCTAAACTTTCGCAACACAAAGAAATACTTTCAAAAAAGACTACATACACAGCCGAAACAATTATAGATCCAGACTCACTTTTCAAACCGTACGACTCAAATAATGACCAAACTCAATCTAACATCAAAAGCATTGTAACTGCAAAATCTATTAGTAACATCAATTCTGACGTACTCATAGTCGAAGATCACAACGACAGAGTCAATTCTAAGCAGACCCGACAAGAAATTGTGGCCTCCCACTCAACAAGAAACGTTAACAACGCTAAAGCACAACCACCTTGGTTAAAAGAAATAGCGGAAATAGTTAAACACCACTTACAACCCATTCGAAAAAGTTTAGAAGTTATAGAAAAGCAAGTAGCTACTTTAATCGCTACTTCAAAAATAACTTCTAATTCAAGAAACAAGGATCTTTCAATTTTGACTGGACCTATGATCACACCAGGGAACGTTAAATCCACAAATAATCCACAACAACTATGTAATAAAAAGGCTACTATAAACACCACCATCCCAAAAATAGGAGATTCAGTCAATAAGTCAAACAATCCAATTCCTCCATCAAAAACTAAGACACCCCAAGAAACTACCAAAACTGCTCCTCCATCACAAAATCAACCATCAGTAAATGCTCTTTCAGCAAAAGCACCATCTACAAATACTCCCCCCATACCATCCGTACCAAATAAATCACGCTACGATCAGACACAGAGACAAATTAACAAAGCAGAACGACCAAACAAAAGACGGCCAAAACTAGTAAACCTTCCACCGGAAGCAGCACCCTTTGTAGTCATAATAACAGGAGTCCCAGAACTAAGCAATGATACTGATGAACCAACTTGGTCCTTATTAAACAAAACTCGCCACTGGCTGAACATTAATAGACCCAATCAACCAAACAATATCACCAGAATTACTACAGTGAGAAGGGCCTCTTGGATAGGCCCCCAACCAAAAACAATCCCCGGGGACTGCATAATAGTCAATCTGGAAAACCCCCGCGCAGTGGACTATATATGTTCATGGGAATCGTCGGGAAATAACGCAGGGATGGATGTAAAACGTCTATCCTTTTTCTATCCTCGACAAGTCCATCATTTTGAGGACCCTAATTGGCCCTCAAATTGGTCCTGGAACCGACCTGACCATGGATCAAAAAATTGGGACCAGGGAGATTGGGGCCACGAAAATAATCAGAGAAATTGGTATCAAGGAGAATGGGGGCATGATTATAGAGACCAGGGTGACTGGAAGAACTACGGTAGGAGGGCACATCAACCCCCCTACAGGGAACCTTGGACCGGAATACCAACCTTTAACAGTTACAGCTGCCTAGATATGGTAGACTGACCATCATCACAGAATTACATCTCGACCTCTCTGTTGAACACTAGAGTCCACTCAAACTCCCTAGTTAATTACCCAAAGAGCAAGACGCCTAATAAAGCTCCTAGTATATCAAAACATAGATTACACGTATCCATAGAAAAAACAAAAACCCAAACCACGGTAAAAGAGGAACAAGAGTCTCAACACCGACCCAAGGAATATTTCAGACCCTCGATTCCGTCACAATCCGCTCCAAACAAGCAAACAAATGCCCCATTCTCGAATCCGGACTCTCCCCTCATACCATCAGAAGAAGTAACCATTGTCCAGTCAACGTCACCTGCCGACATTAGTAAAAACCAGACAGGAACATGTTATTCTGGAACGTGGCGGGACTAGCAACTAAACATCTTGAAAAAAGTTTTTTAGAACTGGTCCATTCGAACGACCTAATCTGTCTTCAAGAGACATGGCTTAACGACGCAATCCACCTTGTGGGATATAGAACATACTTTTCCCAAGCAATAAAATCAAACTCAGGGAGAAGCAAAGGAGGCCTAACCACATACATCTCTAATCTTTGGCCGTGTCGCGAAACAACGCCTGCATTACTTCACCAGAACTATCAGATTATTAACATTAAAGGAACTAATCAAGAGGTCTACACCATTATAAACTTCTACAATAACATGACTCCGACGGAGTTGACCAAAGCTTTAAGTGAAATTTCTGACGCAGTAAACGATTTGAAAATAAAATATGCCAAAGTCTCACATTCATTAATCTGGGGAGGAGACTTTAATCTTCATATATGTAATAGAAGTAATACATCTACCTGCGGGATTACAGATGAACAAGAAAATTCACTAACTCATTTTGCCCACACGGTGGAAGGCACCAACATGCAGGCTATTATGTTTGAGTTAGATATAGGGTTCGCGAACATGATAAAGACATCCACAACCCAATTTACTTCAACTTTTCATGGAAGAGGTGTTGAAACGTTAATAGACTATATTCTAGTCTCTAGCAACAAAGCCACACGTATAAAGTCCTTTGAAGTGGATAACAACGCACTCAGCGATCATTTTCCACTCAGATTGACGTATCTAGAACCCGACCATCGAAACAATACAGTTAAGGCCCACTCTGGCCCGCTCCACCAGGAAGTATTAACATTAGATAGACTAAACGGTTACACTCTCAAATGGGGCAACTTAGATCATGAATCCACTACTGCAAGAATAATTAAAACATGTAGGAATGAAATTGATAAATGCCTGGACTCTTCTACAACCCCTACAGAGATCATGAACAGCTATAATGTAATAGTGAAAACCATAAGTAACGAACTAACTAAATTCAACAAACAAAATAAAGTAACAAGAAAAGGATGGTTTAACACTAACTGCACAAAAGCTTACTCTGATTTAAAGAAAGCCCTAGCAAAAAAAGAAAGAAACAGAGAAGAGGTAATCAAACTAAGGAAATCTTACACGCAGACAATCAAACAAAGAAAAAAGGAGTTACGAGCAAACCTCTGGACCCAACTGTTAAACAGCAGCACCTTAAAAGACAGTACAGCCTTTTGGAAAATAGTGAAGAGTCCCTTTTTAACAGAAAACAACGACGGTCCTTCTTTGGACGTAGCCATAAGCGCGGAGGACTGGGTGCAACATTTCTCAGGGGTCTTCGGAGAGGTCAAATCCGGAGATTCAATTTCGCCGGCCCCTCTTTCACCGGTGAAATATCCAATAGAAATACAGTTCACTATCAATGAAACAGAGAAAGCCATAAAGATCGCAAAAACTGGCAAAGCACCAGGACCAGATTCCGTTCCCATGGATCTATACAAATTTCTACCAGATCTCTGGTCCCCTCTTCTAACCAAGGTACTAAACGCAGCAAAGGACACCGAACTTCCTGATTCCTGGTCAACATCGATCCTGGTCCCCATCTTTAAAAAGGGTAACAGAGATAACCCCTCCTGTTATCGCCCCATCTCCCTCCTGGACTCGGTCGGAAAGATGGCAGGGAGGATACTGCTTGACCGACTCCAGGAGTGGTCAAAAGAACATGGAGTACTCTCAGACCTAAAATACGGGTTCAGGGCAGGTCTGAGCACCGTGGATCAAGTCCTGAACTTAACATTATTGGCTGGCAAATACATAACAGTAAAAAAATCTTGCCTACATATGGTTTACGTCGATCTGACAGCAGCATACGACTGTGTGGAACATTCGAAACTCTGGTCAATAATGCTGCAAATGGGGATCGAATCACCGATAGTCGACTTTTTGCGTGAACTATACTCTGGAGCCAAGGGAAAGGTACGATTCGGGACAGCCGGTCAATTAACAAACAGCTTCCCAATACAGAAGGGGGTCAGACAAGGGTGCGTGCTGGCCCCTTTCTTATTCACGCTTTATACCAATGGTCTTGAAGCCGCAATGTTACAGGGTGTAAAAGATCTCCCAGAAGCTGGCCGTCGGCAGATTCCAGCATTACTATACGCCGACGATGCGGTAATTCTTGCACGAACTCCGGTCCAGCTCCAACGGGCACTAAACAACTATTGCACCTTCATTACTAATCTAAACTTAAAGGTGAATATAAAGAAAACTTTCGTGATGCATGCTGGCACTAAGGGGAAAAAAGTGAAGAAAATCTATGTGGACAGCCTGCCCCTTGAAAGAACTAAAACGTACCCCTATCTTGGCATCACCATTGATGAGGCGTTTAACTGGAAAGAAGCACTCACTTCTCGAAAGTTATCCCTGATAAAAACAGTCGGCGCTCTAAAAGCTTTCTCTCTTCGTTTGGGTAAAAGACCCCCCACTGAGATGATAAAGATCTATAATGCAAAATGCATCAGTACAGCAACTTTTGGAGCAGGAGTCTGGGGTATAACAAACGCTGACCAATTACAGATAGTTGAAAATTCTTTTTTAAAATTCCTACTGGCTGTTCCAAAGAGCACAACCACATTTGGATGCCATCTGGAACTTGGGGTGGACCACATCTCTGATATCATTAAGATCCAGCCTATCATGCTATGGCGCAGAATATGGGTTACGGACGAGTGCCAGTTGACAAGAGCAATAATCCAGGACTGCATTAAACTAGAGAACATGACAAAGATAAGATGGCTGGGTTACGTAAAATCTTTTTTTTCAGATATTGGTCTCCCAAGATTTTTCGACGAACCACTGTCAGTAACAGACGTAACAAAAAAAGAACTAAAAACTCTATGTCTGTCGCATTTATCTCAACTTCGGATGCTGAACGAAATACGAAAGCCAACAGTTCAACACTGCCTATTAATACAATTGGTTCCAACTATTCAACCTTATCTGCAATACGATTTGTCACTATTTGAAAAACTACTTCTCACTCGTTTCAGGTTCAACCTTTATCATTATATGGTTCTATTCCCAATCCAGAACGCCTGGACACAAACTGCACCAGCTTGTCCCTGTGATTTAACATCCTCACAGTCTACAATTCACGTCCTTTTCTTTTGCAAATTTTATGCGCCATTACGCAGGAGGTGGATACTACCTGTACTAAAAGCAATGAAAGTTCGCAGATGCCGCCCTGCCTATCTGGCATTACAATTTCTGGAAAATAATTTAATGACAAATTCTGTGGCACAGTACCTAAAATTATGTCTTAGGCACCGTACGAACTTATAAAATAATAATGAGCTCCCTGCCTAACACGTATTCTTTCAGCAAATTGCTTTTTTAAGTATGATTTTAGTATTGAACGAATTCAATGTTTTTTAAATATTTATTGTGTTTTTTGTACTTTTATGGTTCTTCATAAATGGAAACCGAATAAAGATGATTTGATTGATTTGAACTCCTCTTTATATTCATTACTTAGACCAGGTCAAAGACACCATGGTGCTTTTGAATACATTATAAAATGCCATAACACAACATAACACAGCGCAGCATTAGAGCAACGACGTATCTCAAATTGTTTCCTAGAACTGTGTATCGTAGAAATGATCTAGAACCCTGACGTAGCATTGTGGTAAATAGTGACAGGATGGTAATAACCCTTGCTTCCTCCCTCCATTCAAAAATAACAGAGCTAAACCAACATTGCATTTCTTATACGGACTTTTTACTGGTGCACACTATTTTATATATTTTACAAACAGCTTTGTACTGTCGTTCAATATCATAAATATATATTTTAGTTTACGAATGTAAAATTATTAGCTTTTCCCCATTTAAAAAAAAAAAGAAAAGTACCCCGAGGAAAAAGCGTGTGAACAACTTGTAACAAAATTCGCAAATACAAAATACAGTCGCAAAATTAAGCTGCATTCTGCAAGGTGTATGTCAATATGAAAACGATGAGGTCTGTCAACAGAAGCCAAACGTGTTTTTTTATGATTGATAATTTATACGAAAGTGGTAATCTACTTGTGCTTTTGATACGAAATTAATATTAATACGTGAGTTGTTTTACTATTAATAGAACGAAGATACGATTTCTTCTGAGACTATTCATAGCATGGATATTTAATCACCGTGTTGTTCTTCAAAGTCTGAATTACTACACATTAGCCAGCCTGAGCTCTACTCTGTTAGATGTAATGTGAATGCGCTCAGGAAGAGACACGAGAAAGGCTCGGGTCGTCAGAGAGACACATATGATATGTGCTCCGAGTACATCATAGTGCACAATGCACAATCCCCTCCAGTGATACCAGACCCACTCCCCCGCCACCCAAGCCCCCAAAAGAAAGAAAGCAGGTGCTGTGCAAACACGCTCAAGCTGGCAGCATTAGGCACAAGCCACCAACATATGGCAAATCACATATTGTTTTTGTGCATGAGTGAGAACAATTTCTTTATTACAAGCCACTCAGAAATCTCTTACAGTTGAAAAAAAAGGCACTGTCGTTTTTGTTTCATCCACATGAAAGCCACTTCTGATCTCAACCTTTTAAGTCTCCTCTTAGTTCACCCTATTGTTCGGGGACCTTTTCAAAGGAACTTTGATAAAAAAAAATCAAAGAAATTACTGAGTTGTTAAATGTCCCGCTAATGACCAAATCTAATAAGGAAAATGGTTCTGAAATTTCCCTTTGTGCCTCTCATACTGGCGCCATTGTTTTCATCTGAGGGGCAGGAGTGAAACCTACACAATCGAAGACATTCCCCCCTCCCCCCAGCCACAAGCCTGAATTAGCCTGTTGTGTATTCGGCCACTTTCACTGCCTACTTTTCACTAAGAATGACGCTTTCACCAAAGTAATGTGGTTAAATAATTGTGCTCCTTAACGATACATTCAATATGTAATGTAATTATTGTGGCCCCTATAACATGACAATGCCATGTCTAGAGGAAGGCATTTATGAAGTCATTTAAAACAAGGACGAGAAGGAAGCGCAAGAAGGGATGTGTTTGCGGTGTGCACAGTGCTTTAAATGTGGAAAAATAAGTGCAGGTACTCATTAAAATAGAGGTGTGGCTAGTGGGTGGGGCTAGGAGTGGGGCTAGGGGCGAGGCTAAGGCCTAAATATAATCATACAAAATGACTTCTGTACCAGTTGCAGCACATATTAAAACACATGAGAAATGCTCTTATGTAAAAAAAACAAAAAACAGATTAACTCATTACACAAAATGAAAGTCATGAGGGCACTTTCACCTTGACAGTGCAGGGTCTGTCTAGAGACCCTGTCCTGTTAATCACAGCGTGACATAAGCCCTGTCAACCCCCTGCAGTTTGGGGCCTTTCAAATGGCCACTTCTGGGAATCTTTACCAGCAACTCTGCAAATGGCTACTTCAGCCGAATTAATTACAAGCTCCTCGGAAGCCGAGCGGTCTCTGCCCTGGACTGGAGGTGAAAAGTAACCTGCACCTGCCGTGGATCAGGGTACCGGTACTCTCCCTGGCTACAGAGAAGCGCCGGTACTGACGGAAAAAAAAATCGGCAGTGCCGGTACTCAGTACCGGTGAGTACCGGCCCATTTAAAGCACTGTGTGTGCATAGAAACCAACATGCATGTAAATGTTTGACTCATAACATGCCTACAAAAAGAGATTATTCCCAGTGACATGAGGAAGAACCATGTCGGTTAGGGAAAAGTAAAGTATACTAACTGGTGACAAGCCATAAGGTACAGAAAATCACCTTACAGGCCTCTGCTCACAGTTCTAACCAGCTATTTGTTCAACAGTGTAAAACCCGCTGCTGGCATTGGCTGTGATCTGCAATTTACGAGCTTGAATTCCCGCTATGCCAACTCAATGTTGCAACCTTCTAAGGCTGGCACGCTAAGTACCATTAAAATGAGTGATACTGTCACCTTAGTACTATTTACAGCACTTGGAAATGGCAGGAGATGGCTATGAAGTGTTCTAGAAGAACAAGGTTTTATTATCATAGCTACACTATTAAATAGAAGCCATTCAATCAACACTGCTGAACGAAACTGCTGAGGTGAAAGAAATGGAAGCTAAATAAAATCCATTGCTGAAATATTTAAAGCATCTTGTCAAATCCAACCACTACTAACTCTTAAAACCACAATGTAGGGTGCAAACCAGAAAATATTCATTTTTCCACATCGCCATCTTCTTTTCACAGATGTAAAATGACACCATTTAGTTTGAGTTCTAAAGCCCTCATTATGATCGTTCACTTAAATTACATTATTAAGAGTATTGTGATAAATATCGCATCCCCTTGATACATTTTGGCAGCTGAAACCTGCTGATATTTATTGGAGGAAAAATGCCTGGTAAATTCCGGTAAATTTGGATTTTGGTGCAGTAAACACAGTTCTCCAACATGAGTGCAGAGAACACTGTACATGTAGTTATATGTTTCTTCGGGAGTGGCAAAATGGTAAGTCACTTGGGATTCACAAATTTTCCAACTGATAGAGCGCGTACAGCACTCTAAATTGTATGGGTACATTATACTCATAGTCTAAACGCACTCACATATATTTTTATCGTTTGCAGTGTATTATGTTTATTAAATGCATTTATTCAGCATCCACAGCATGTGAAAAGTAATGTACACCTTTAAGTAGGATTTATATGTATTAGAGACACTATCATTCCTGAACGCATAATGTGCAGGATGGCATTATATTCATATCAATGTAACTGTGTGTGTTTAAGTTGCCTGCACTGTAGGCACAGAGCTGTAAGTTGTTGACAGTTTCGAAATCCCTGGTTGCTAAAAAATAATTAAATGAATCTTTTCTATGTGCCAGAACAGTATGCTCTCATCCCACTGCAGGTACAAGAATTCAACCTCGTTATTCTTAGTTTAAGGAGATAACTGGAATGTCTTTGAAGAGTCTGAGAAGGGGAGGGGAGGATACCTTCTGTGCCTGGCCTATCTGAACCCCAAGGCCACTGTAAAGACAATAACAACTTAATTAAAGAGTCCATGGAAATATAATGGGAATATTGTAAGTGTAAACCAATTTGTCATGTGTTGCATTTAGGAGGGGGCTGTATTTGGTCTTTGTGTATGATGCGCAGGGACGGAACAACAGACTTCTACATTTTCAGAGTTGAAGGAGCATCCTAAGAGCGAGCTTCATAGCCCTAAGCTAATTTGACCCATTTTTGATGTGAGTACTTCTTAGGAAGTCCACACGTGCTGACACCTTTGGGAAATGAGATAGGGGAAATAGAAGGAACATTAATGGGAATAGTGTGGGGAAAGATAATTTATGCTTTCCTTCCTAATGAAAAAGGAATTAGATTCCGCCTCCATCTTGGGGTGTATTTTGATTCTGGAATTTATCAAATTGTGTCTTCTATGCCGAATTAATTATATGCGTAGGTTCGGCTCTGTATTGATCGTTATGTACCTATATTAGCTGATTCTTAGATGTGTGTATATTCAATAATTTTTGGCCTTCTAATAAAATCCATGAACTGGAATTCGGAGTCTGTGGTCTTTTAAACATGACTAAATTGTAAGTATAATCTTGAAGTGTTTATTGCTCTCAACAACTTTCAGCAGGCAAATAAAAGACCATCAGTGCTAAATTAGGAAGGGAGGACAAGGACTAAATTTAGCATAATCACAACTATATCTGCTCCTTTATTACTGCAGCCCAAACAGGTCCTACCTACTCCAGTCAAGCTTTTGAGTAAGTCACACACCGCACAGGCCCACTCACAGGTACTACAAAAGCTTCCCATAGAAATCAACGGAGGCCGGAAGTAGCAATACCAGCACAAAGGTAAATTAAATATATAATAAACACAGAAACTTAAACACTGTACATTCATGACATGTACACTCTGTTAGACCTGACATCCTTGGCGTGGTATTCCACCAAACATTTTTCCTGGTTGGTGAATATGTTTTTTGCCTTGCCCATCATTTTGAGCACTATTTCCTGGAGGAAAAGAGAGACAGTCTGCAGGCTAATTGTCACTATTTTTAGTATGTCCAGGAAAGCACTGCAGGCAAGATGTTACTTCCCTCCAGAATTGAAATTTGGAATGGTTGCAGGATGGGAGAAGGAGTCCACCTCACCTACATACTGTTCCTAGGCCATCTCTGCACAAGTGAAAATACTGCTGAGCCTTAATTCCTCACAACGTTTTCTTTCCAGGGAGGCACTGGAGACATGTTTGGCATCTTGAAGGCAAGCCAGCCATGATGTTTTCTCCATGTACTGACATAATTCACCATGTTAGTGGAACATAATTCTGTGCCAATGTCCACTGCCTGTAGGTGTTGGCTGCCATTGATTATATCCACATGGCCATTTAGTCTCTCACTCACTATCGAGACTAGCTTTTCAGCACCAGACACCCCTGGCATTCCATGGTTGAGCAAGCAGTCTGCGATGCCAGGGAATGCTTCACTGATGTGTATGCTGCATTTGCTGGGTCCACAGAAAAGAACTATATTTTCTGACAGCTGGATGTTGCACGTCAGATGGTTACTTGGAAATTCAGTGGCATGTGGCTATGAGGTAAGTTCACCTAGCTCACACTGGGATTACATGTGTACCTATGGATTGGCTTCATAAAGATAGTCACACACACCTTCACCCCACCTCAATCCATCCAAAACCATAACATTAAGTGAATGCCTATCGTATTTCCAAGGTGCCAACTGTAAAAAAAGTTATTTCATGACTTTGTTGCAGGTGATGCCAGCTGTGGCCTCTCTCCCCATCTTATTTCGATGTCCAACCACCCTGTCTCAAAAGAGGTACAGCTGGGCACACATACACCATATGAACCATCATTGTGTGCATTCTTGGCATTCTTAAGTCACACCAGTGTTGTTAATTGCATGGATGAGTGTTCCACTACTCTCCAAAAATAGTATAGATGTACATTTTATAGACTGTTGAATTTACCACAACATCTTTATGCATGAGAAAACAATGGCCCTGTCCTGTGTTCCATGGGGTGGTCCAGAGTTTAGGGTTTGGGGTTGCATGACTAACTAGTGGTCTTACCAATCCACAATTAGTATCCATAGATAATGCATCCCATAAGGAACAGGGTCAAGACGGATTTGCAAATGTCTGAGTATAAACTGGGGTGGCATGGTGAGCAAAAACACAATGGATTTAACACAGATCTCATGACAGGGGGTGAATGTTTGATTTGTTTCACATTCCGTCCATCATTTGTGTGTCTTTTGCTTTCTCGCCGTAAGTGTGCCGGGTATGCCAAGACATGGGCCACGGGCTCACTGTGCCACTGGATTCAAGCTAGCTTAGCTGATGAGGCGTGAGACCCCGAAACCAGTCCCAGGATATTTAACAAGCATTTGCAATGCAATAGGTCTAGCATTACTGAAAGTTTGAGCTATTGGCGTTGCTAATAATAATGCAACGCCAATAGCTTAAGCTTTCAGTAGTGCAAGAGCTATTGCATTGCAGAAGTTTTTTTTTTCTATTTATTTATTTGTCATGCATTTTTGGCATCCGTGCTTTAGCTTAAGATGTCTAAAGCTAACGCGTGGTTGCAACAATTGTAAGAAAAGTGAAGAACTAGAAAAAAAGGCGTGTGCTGCATTTTTTTCTATTTATTTATTTTTGTTATAATGGTGGCACCCGCGCGTTAGTTTTAAACATCTTAAGCTAACATGTGGGTGCCGCAATTGCTTCAAAATTAAATAACTAGAGAAAAAAAGAGTGGCAGTGCATTCTTTTCCTATTTATTTACTTTTGAAGCAATCGCGGCACCCACGCTTTAGCTTAAAATGTTTTTTCTATTTATTTATTTGTTATGCATTTTCGGCATCCACGCTTAACTTAAGATGTTTAAAGCTAACACGCAGTTGCAACAATTGTAAGAAAAGTAAAGAACTAGAAAAAAAGGCGTGTGCTACATTTTTTTCTGATTATTTATTTTTGTTATAATGGTGACACCCGCTCTTTAGCTTTAACCATCTTAAGCTAAAGCGTGGGTGCCGCAATTGCTTCAAAATTAAAGAACTAGAGAAAAAAGGCGTGGCAGTGCATTTCTTTCCTATTTCTTTACTTTTAAAGCAATCGCGTCACCCACGCTTTAGCTTACGATGTTAAAAGCTAAAGCGGGGCATTCCGCCATTCTAAGAAAAGTAAAGAAATAGAAAAAAAGACATGCAGCCGAGTTCGGTTAAATAAAAAAAAGCATTGAGGGAGAGCGTGTCCTGCCTGCAACAGCAGGCAGGAGGTAGTGATTTAACAAAATAGTGCTCCAAGGCTGTAATTAAAACATCTAGAGGAACAACACATGTAACAGGGGTAGTTTTCATGGGAGGTTACAACAAGAGAAGAGGTGGTACTAAGGAGGGACTACTACACCTATTGACCAATGAAAAGCCACCATTTACAAAGGACAGTAACAGGAGCCAATTAACAAGATGACCAGAAAATGGGCAAAGCTTCATGCCAATAGCATGACTACAGCAATTCTCGAAGAGACAGTACACGCTCTGCCTAGGCGAGACCTAAAAACACAATTGAACACATTTAGGCAGTCATAGCAGGATTCTTCACCCATGAGGTCAAGATCCATGCTCGGGACACATAAATGGAGCAAGAAATATAAAAAAAGGTGTATGTATGCCTTAAGCGTTTTTTACATGTTTGAGTCATTGACGTGAGACAAGGACCCAAGGTTGAAGGTCCCATCAGAATCGACCACTATTAGTGGCCATATTTAAAAGCTAGGAAGGCTCACAAACAGTGTTTAAAAACACAAGTTAATATGTCTGAGCAGTCAGCAGATTAATTTAATACCTTAACTAGGCACACAAAGTTCAAAGAAGTGCTGAATTGTGGATATTCCAAACCTAAAAACATGAAGAAAAAAGTCCTATACATCGGGCAGTGATACCAAATGGTGTAGCTCAACCTAAAATTAATAATGCAAAATAGGACTATTGTCCTTTACACCAACACATCTATGGATCAGGCAACCTCTATCCCATGATCCGCCTCACAATGGGGGAGATTTCAAGATGCACAAAGTAAGTGCGCAGCAGAGGTAATGTCCTACCCACCAATACTGTGTGTATACCAACAAGAGGTGTACCATACCAACCTCCAAAGCATGTAGTTGATATGTCTCTTTTTGTGCAAAAACCACTGTAAGTGCATAAGGTTGGCAAGTCCCCCAAAGCACAGAAGTGCCAAAGATAGCTAGTCCCCGACTGCCCTGCCCACTTACATAGTCATACCTGCTAGTTGCAAGCCATAATCATCAAAAGCAGGCAGTTCAAGCCTATGCGTAATGATCTCATATGCTCAGAGCTGAAAGAGAATGTGAGGTGAAAAGAATGTCATCGACCCACTGATAAGAAAAATAAAGAAGGAAACAGGAAAGAACCTATCAAATGTAGACAAGATGTAATATGTTGAAGACACATCATATAAAGTAATTTGTCCATAGTGTCTAAGCCCATTCTGCGTTGGTTGCCACTATATGAATAATAGTATATGCAAAGAAACCATGGTTGCTATCAGCAATGCAATTGCATCAGAAAGTCACATTACAAAATGTGGTGAATCCATCAGACCATTCTTAAACAGACAGGAACATATGTATTTTCCTGTCAATGTTTAAACCATGATCAACAGCAAGTAATCTAACCAGCCATTTGGCCTCCTGTTGATGCAGTAAGGCTGCCCTGTTGCTGCCCCATTGGGGCATTTTGAACATTACCAAGGCATGACATGTGATTCTAATATCATCATCGTTGGTGTGCATAAGGTTATAATGTGCTGCCAAAGGGTATTTATTGTCCCAAATGTGCTCCTGTATCCTTTCCCTAAAACATCTAATTGTGCTACCCACATAAATGAGGGAACAGTGGCAAATGATAATATAAACCACAAATTTGGTACCGCAATTAATAAAATCACAGATAGAATAACATGCACTCTTATTAAATTGAAATTTCATGTTTTTTTCTAAGGTGAAGGGACTGATATTGCATTTGCTACACTTAAAGAACTCTTTGGATTTAGATGGTAGGCAGGTTACGCCTTTGCATTTGGCGCAGGTAGTAAACAACTATGGCACACTCTATCCCCAATTGTTATATCCTTCTGGTAGACAATGTTGGGCTTAGCGGAAATCAATGTTTCCAAGTTGGGGTCAATGGTCAAAACATGCCAATATTCATGCATGATTTTGTATATCTCACTACTGTTTCTATTATATAGGGTAATAAGTAAAAACAATCACATATATACTTTCAAGTTTCAGTGTCTTCCTTGTGCACTTACAGGCTCATATACCCAGCATTACATGCAGTCTCACACCTATTCTGTAACTGACATACCAACCTGGAAAATGATACAGGCCCTCACAGAGCAAGACAGACTTTGTACTACAACATTCACTTGCATATACAGAGTGCTCTTATGTAACTAGGCCTAATTGAGGCAGTTGCACAAAGTCTAACATACCCAAATGCTCTGTAATACACCCAGTAATAAATCTATGAAGCTGTCTCCATACACGTTATCGGAGTCATAGAGTCAGTAAGAGAGACAGTCATATAGTAACAGACTTCCTTAAATATGTAAAGCAGGCACTGTTACAATCATTCAAATATGTAATGAGGAAATTACACTAAATAGCCAGCGATGTAGAACAGTTCCCCTTTCAACATGTCTTAGGCCTTCTACTTTAAAGCAAATGTGTAGTGTTACTGCTGGGTAACACTGGGCCAGTAACTCTGCTCCGTCAGCAGAGTTTGCAGAGATTTGCCTACTCCATGCTCTGTTGCGAATGCAGATGTAGGCAAAACTACGCCTCCGTGGCAGAGTGGAGTTAGCCGCTCCCTACCCCCTCCAAATTCTTTAAGAATGATAAAAAAGGCACTTACCTGCATTTCTGCTGCCTCCCCTGCCTGGCCGCTCTCCTTCCTGCTCCTATCGCGTCCTTCTTAATTAAAAAAAACACTACATTGTTCGTCTTGCGCGTGCACATGCGCAAGACGTACAACGTAGAGTTTTTTTCAATAAAGAAGGACGCGAGGAGCAGGAAGGAGAGCGGCTAGGCAGGGGAGAAGGCAGAAACGCAGGTAAGTGCCTTCATTTATAATTGAAAAAAATTAGGGAGGGAGTGGAGCGTAGCTCCACAAAGTTTTCTTCAAACTCCGTGGAGCTACGCTTAGAGGCACTACGCCAACTCCCCCCACCCTTACTGCTGTGCAGATTTGCCATATATAACATGTTTTCAAGTTTAAAAAGCCCTCTTCTACTATATATATGTCATGCCTAAGGTAGCCTATAGCTATGCCACAGGATATGCTCCTAGGTGCACAAAAGCTAACACGTAGTTAGATGTTTGAGTGAGCTACATGCACACTTACAGGCCCATATGCTCAGTTATACATCAAGTCTTTCACCGTGATTGGAATCTCAGGTAAGCACATACAAAAGGGGCGTGTGACAAGCATCTAGACATTCACTTACTTTTGAAGACAGAACTCTTATGTATCTAGCACTAATGGAGGCAGTGGCACACTCACTTAAATAATCCAATAGTAACCAACACAGCCAAGAGACAATACATGCTGCCCCTTAGATAAACATTTACAGAGCCATACAGTCACAAACAGAGCCAGCAATGTACCAACAAATGTACTTGCTTATGTAAACACCCCCACATACGGACCGAGACACTGGTTCAGATATCTAAAAAAGAACTGAGACTACCAAGTAACCCATCCAGAGAAGTAGCCCATTAAATATGTCTAAGGCTTGGTACACCTTAGGCACTGCATCTAGTTCTGCTGCTAGGCCGGCTTAGCTTTTAAAACCACTTGACAAGCATTAACCTGCTGTGCTCCCACATGTAACGGTAGCCTTTAGCTAGGCCATGTGATACGTCCTCTGTGCATAAAAGGTAACACATGAAGTTAGAAGTTTTAGTGAGCTACACCCCTCATACACTGTCACCTGCATCTCAACATTCACTCACATGTGTAGACAGAACTCCTATGTATCTAGCAGTAATGGAGGTAGTAACTAACTCTCCTAAATAACCCAATAGTAAGTAACACACCCAACAGGCAATCCATTCTGCCCCTTTCATATACAATTACAGAGCCATACAGTCAAAAACAGAGGCAGCAATAATTGTACTTACATATGGAAACACCCCCCCATTTAGGGACTGACCAGCTCATTCAAGATATCTAGCAAAAGAACTGACACTACCAAGTCACACATCAAGAGAAGTAGCCCTTTAAACATGTCTCTGGCCTGGTACAGTTGAGCTGTGTATTCAGTTCTACTGCTAGGCTGACTTAGCTTTTAAAACCAAATGACAAGCCTTAACCTGCTGTTCTACCACATAAAACTCACCTCTAAATTATGCTGTAGCTAGACCATATTGTATGCTAGTCATACAACACACTGGTGTGTACTTAGGCCCAGAATTGTACAAAATAGTAAAATTATTATATATCTATGATTGTTTATTAACGATTTTAAATGGCTTAATCATAGCATGTTAAATGTGTATTCTATTTTCTTTTTAGATACCTGCTTCAGTTCAAACAGAACAAGTTAAGATGTCAAGAAAGTAACGTAGGAGAAAAGCACAAAAAAAGTACTACTTTGAAAACACTCGATATGGTGGTAAGAGAACTAAGTAGTTTCTTAAAACAGTAGTAAGAAATATAAAAAATATGGAAAATGATGTCAACAAAAAGAAAAAGTTACCAACAACACAGAAACCAAAGGCAGTAACAAATGTTGAAAGTGGAAACGAGACAAAAAAAAGAAGTAATCTAACAGGAAGGCGGAAACAGTACAAGGAGATAAGTAGAAGAATGTTTAGAAATAGGGTAATACAAAATTTAGCAAGACATTTAAAACAGTATAAGAGAAGACGAGCAGCTTATAAGCAAAAACAATACATAGAAACTGTAGTAGATAAAACTTTCGCCTTGAACCGAAAACTGTTTATCTAATATTAAACAGAATGAAAACACTGGATAAAACAGTGTTGAGTAGGAAGAGAAAAAGCCAGAAAAAAGTCTTGTGAATAAAAATAACTTTTGTAAAATGTTTGAAGTTGATGGAAACATACATCTATCACTGAGCCTTTCTTAACAAAGAAAGCTACTTCTAAGAGAACACATTAGTGCATGCATTGGAAACAACTGGTTGATGTTATGAGTTGAAGGATGGTATTCCTGTTGCAAAAGAGGAAATGGGTCATAGGAATGTTGAGGAAGTGATAGCTGAACAGGTACAGGGAAGACGTAGACACTAGACAGGCCCCTGTATATACGTGGAATCGAGGCAGTACTTGTAGTGTTCGGCAAGAATCTATTGATATAAAGAGACATTTTCATTGTGAGTTTTAATGCAGAAGTTTGAAGAAGAAAATTGCAATTTTGCAGGGCTTAGATCCATGCACATTGGGAAAGTATAATAATTAACAGAGACATGCATTACCATGTCTATTAAAGAAAGTGCCTCGAAGTATTTTACATAATTTCAGAATGCTAGCTGTTCATCACTCTGAAATGCGGAAGTTAGGTAGGAGACTTTACTATGTTAAAATTCCAGCACTATGTTTGGGAGAAATGAATAGAGCTCTTTTGCATGGTATAGTAGCAGAGCTAGAAAAACTTTGTGATGATGTTCATTTTTGTTGTTTTGGCCCTGAAGAGGAGTATAGGGAGAACTTGCCATATGTAGGTGTAGTATAACAGGACACAGGGATTACTATTGAAGTCTGTGGCAGAGATCACAAAGTTTAACACAGTTTTCACTGAAAAAACAAACTGTCTTTGTTTTTGTTGTTGACACACTCACTACAAAAGTCAAACTTGAAAGGTTGAATTTTATTTAAAAGTGAAGAACAGAAAAAAGATGTGACAAACATTTGCTGTTTATTTATTTATAGATTAACGATTTGACGTATCCACTCGTCAAGCTTTATATAAGTACTGTTACATTTAAAAGAGAACATAATGCAAGCTAGAGTAGAATATAATAACTTAGAGTTGGTATCTATTCCTCAAGAACTAGCACACTTAAATGTTTATGAGTTTATTCTTATACAATGTGTACATCCATTCCAGGCCATAGTTCTAATGGAGCCTACGACAGGGAAGCTGCTACCAACTGACCTACAGAAAGGCCTTAAAAGAAGAGTTGTATACTTACCTTTAGATTTTAAGCAGAATATTAAAACTGCTGGTATAGACAGAGACAAAGAAATAACACTTATTATTTTAGTAAATTATGTACCTACTAAGACTAAATAAATCTGGTCAGAGTTAGTAGATATTAGTAAAGTTAAAAATGCAACATGATACCCGGTACAAAATAATGTTTATTATAAGAATGTTTATGTTGTTCAAGATGCAACATGTGTACAGGATGAAACATTACCATGAAGTGGGCAGATTGAATAAGTGGATTCATCCAGCCTAGAAGAGATTTATGAACACCGCAGCATTCAGCCTCTGCATTCAAAAGAAGTAAACAGTGAGGTATTGAATTATTTCAAATGAAGCAAGTAAAAGGAACTCCCATGAGTTTACGGGAGAAAAGTTTAGAAGCTCGCTTTTTTCCACAACTCTTCCCACTGGAGAAGGTGGACGCTATGATGACCACCCTGTACAAATACCAGCATCTGAATTCCGGTTAACAAGATTATACTCAGAAGATCCAAGGTTTCAGCAGTGTATTCCCCACATATTTCATCTTCTGTTTCAGAGTGACTTATTTGGACTTCCATAAACTGTTAACCATATATTAAAGACAGGAGTTCATCTACAAAATCTCCCTGCAAAGGAATTCATTGACTAAGTTAATGGAAGGGATGAAAACTTGGAATATAGCTTAATAAATTTGTTGGCGGGCCAATGTGGCACCAGCAAGTATTGGTATCATCATCATGGCGAACTCAAAGGCATGTTGAGAAACTTAGGAGCACCTACTTAGGGCCCGATTCACAAAATGAACTTAAGACAAAATCCCAAACTTAGTACCATTTTGATATTTACAGAAGCCAGTTACTCATTTTAGTATTCACAGAAGGCACTTACGCATCAATGAGTAAGTGCCTTCTGTGAATACCAAAATGAGTAAGTGCCTTCTGTGAATACCGAAATTAGTAAATGGTAGTAAGTTTAGGATTTTGTCTTAAGGTAGTTCTGTGAATCGGGCCCTTGGTTTCTAACACTCAGTTGTTCTGAGTATGCATGGGATGACCTGCTTGAGCTCCTGCAAGAAGTAAATTCAAACAAAAAAAATATTGAAGTGAAGGTAGCTGGCGAACTTTGTTTCTTGGATCCTGCCAATATTTCCAGGTATTTTAACCACAGGTTTAATGTTATGATGCCTTTCATCTGCAACAAAGAAATGTTCCTTCTGGAGAAGTAACTGATTTCTTTTGGCAAAAAAAGTACCAAGCCAGAGGTGATCTCCATATACACAAGCTATTATGGTTAAAGGATGCACCAAACTTTGACACAGTTAGTCATGAGGTTGTCCTTTCTTTCATCAAACAGTATGTCACATATGCTGTCCCAAAAGATGGTGGGGAAAACACCTTGAGACAACACGTTTTATGGTTTCAAAGTCATTGATGTGGAAAATACTGCAGTCGAAAACACAGATGCAAAGGCAAATTATATACAAGATGTTGTTTTCGATTTCCACAACATGTCATTTCACAATGAAGAGTAAACCGCTTCTTGTGAGCAGTAAGTCATAAAGTAACTCAGAAATCACCCAAAAACATGTACAACCTAAGGAGAACAGAAGCTTCAAAGTATATTAATGAATATAATCCAGTCATTCTCAAAGTGTGGAATGTTAACATGGATATTTAGTTTGCTGCAGACAATTCAATTGCTGTTGCTCATTACATCACATCATATATTACAAAAGCAGAGAAGTTAGAGATGAAAGAGATGTGGGAGGTGATTTCTGCGGAGAAGAGTCTCTTCAAGAAATTGCACAGCTTCAGCTTCAAGATGCTTTCCCATAGAGAGAGAGGATTCTATGAGTGCTAAGATTGGTTGAGCGCAGCCAGTTTGTCCTCAATGTCAAGAGGAATTGTTTGGGTAAGTCTAGGCCTAGCCAGAATACAGAACAGAGTGTTGAAGTCTTTCCCAGAAATCCAATACTTAGCAGAGTTTGAGCTAGGAGGTACTGATATTGTCAAAAACAATATGTTGGACGCATACTATCAACGAAGGGATTCACATCTGAAACACATGTGCCTCTATGAATAGTTCAACACTACAGATATACACGGAATGTAAGACAAAGCATACAAGAATAAAAGTACCCAGTAGTTGGATTAACCATAGAAAACCCAGTTGCCAAACTCCGGAAAAGAAAGTGTTTTTCTATTTAGCCCTTCTGCAACTCTTCAAGCCTTGGCAAGCTGAATCAGAATTACTTGGAGACTATGACTGCTGCAAAGACTCTTTCAATGCTGTTAATGACAGGATTCTGTGTTCAGTATTTCCTATCTATTTGAAAATGTTAAATGATGAGATTGAACAAGAAGAAACCAATGCAGCTGAAATAGCTAGAGACAGTTAGCAAAGTAGCCAAAGTTCAGGACCATTGAGTCAAGATCTACCTAGCCAACCAATAATTCAAAAAGAAGCAGCAATGACCACATATAAGGTAGAAACTGCAATGGAACAAGTGGGACAACATACTATTGATTTTGAGAAGTTAGAAGGACAACTAAACACAGAACAGAAAAAAATCTAAATAGAAATAAAAGACAAAATAGAGCGTGAATTCCCCCAAGAGAACAACAATGTGAATGCTCATCATTTACACCTATCCTATTATACTTCAGTGGTCAAGCTGGACGCCAATGCAGCAGGAGAATTCCACAGAAATACACAGACAATTTTCTTTTGGTCTAATATAGACCTTGCCCCATATGCTTAGTAGCGTTGTTTATCATCAACAAAGAATTGGAAAGATATACATCCTTATGTCCCTGCACGCGCGCCTTGTTTAAGACAGAATATTCGGACTTATGCTTGTACCAAAAGACTCTTTATTCATCCATGCGCCCTGATTTCGAATGAAATGTTACTTTTACACTTATGTGAAGGCACCAGATTGGTAAAGCTTATGTGCTGCATTCTTCAAATTCCTCACCAGAAGCTTAGAGTACAGACGCCGTACGTACTATCTGACATGAAGCAACGCTTGTATCATTGCAGAACAGAAGATATCAAGTTGTCAAAGTTGGGGCTGTTCCTGACGAAGGCACGTTTTGTGCCGAAATGCGCGTAGAAAATACAAAAAAAAGCTTTATTAGGGAATGTTCAATTTTTATGTACATTTGTAATCAATTATTCAATCAGTGTTGGAACAAAATAGACTAGCTCCTGTCAAAAAATATTTCAAAAGTTTTTATGATTGATTTTGTATATTGTTTTTTTTGTAAATGAATGTTTTGATGCGAGGTATGCATTTGGACCTGAGTGAGACTGTATGAGTACGTTTCTTAGTGTAATATATATTGACCGTTATGAAAAAAAGTAAGTTTTATATTTGTGGATAAAAAATATATTCTTTGGTTCTTTCATTGTATTTACTAAATACAGTACTGCTTAACAAGAAATTAGTTGCCTTAAGTCTTGTACACTGATAAATTAAAGTTCTCACCAGTTATCTACTCAGAATTACAGAATCAAATGTCATTTTAAATGCACCAACTCGATTAGCAGCATTAAAGGAATTACTTTAAATTGACTACTTATGCTACTAGTTGAACATGATAATAAACTGGAATGCCAGTAGTTCAAAGTACTGTTTGGAGGAAAGCATTTAATATAGCCTTATAGCCCGAGGTAGAGGGAAATACCAGCTATTAAAGAGCCCTCTCCAGCTCTCTCCGGCTCGGGCCTTTAACAAGGGAGAGGGACTTTAATAGCCGGTATAGCCCAGCTACGAAGGGCTATAAGGCTATTAGAACATTCTGCCACTAGAGTGCAGAATGTTCTAACAAAAAAGAACATAGCCTTATGGGAGAGTGAGGGGATTGGAATCCCCTCAGGCTCCCTGAAGCCGTTGTTCACAGCCAGAGCTGTGAACAAAGAAACATTGGAATGTTGGAGCTCCAGGCTTATACTAGCCATTATAAGCCTGGAGCACTGCATTGTTTTCAATGGAGCTCCCAACATTCCAATGTTCTAATTGTCTTTGGTGACCTACTGCAAGTTACCCCTGTGAAAGGCCAACCTGTTTTTTAAGAGACTTCTGCCTAATGAAACAAGGAATTATTTGGAAAGCCTTAGCAATGTAAATATTTGGCTAAACTTTTCATACAAGGAACTAGTGAAGAATATGCGTCAAGCATCTGATGTGGGATATGGAAATTTTCTAAATTGACTTTAGAATAGGAGTCTTGACGAAAGACCATAAACAAGCTTTGGGAAGTCGACCAACCAAAAAACAGTTTTCATCTTAAAACACACCAGCACAAATAATGAATAATTTCATTGCAGAAGCATTTAGGAGATTACAGCTATCAATAAAATGGAACACCAGGGACTAACAATTGTATTAACTAAAAAACTATAAAGTTTGATACTTTGGAGAAGTCGGTATCGAAAACTGCTGGTTCAGAAAAGTGTTTACACATGTGTAAAAAGTTCAAGTCACTTTGAGGCACAATTTGAATGTAGAGTAGAGGAAGGGTTAGTAAATGGTGCTATGAGTATAGTTATTGATTTAATTAATTTCCAAGCAGGGGTCAGATAGAATTCTTAGCTGTATAATTTGATCAGATTGATGGCAGAGAGCTGATTGGGTGATGTGTTGTACATTTTCTGCTTGTAAAGGACTTGTATGTCTGATGACAGCAATTTCCAGTGTCCCTAGCATATGCTATAACTATCCACAAATGTCAAGGTTTAAGTGTAGACAGAGCTTTTGTGAACACCTGTAGTAGTGTGTTTAAAGAAGGGCTGGCATATGTTACATTGTCTCAAGTAAGAACATTGTCCAGTTTGTATTTGATGGAGTGTGATGACTAAAAAGTTAGTGCCTATGGAAGTTGTGTAAGAGAGTACAATCGGTTAAGAAATCTATATGCTCCTCATTTAGACCAATACCTTATTGATGAGAATGTGTCCTAAACTGAAGCATACAAAAGATTCAACTGCTGTCCAAGAAAATAAAAGAAGCCCCCGGACAAGCTAGAAGGCGCTAAGAAGAAAAAAGTGGAAACTTAGGGAGATAGTGTAGGACACCAGTTGGAAAACAGTTCAAATATCAACTGCTATGCCAATGTGGCTCTCAATGTGGTGTATCATTTACCATATTTTGATAATCAGATTGAACAAAAACATGAAAAATGGTTCTGTTCTGCACTGTATCATTTACTCCAACGTCAGTGACAACATTTAATACATACTGTTTCAGGCATTCAAGATTTTTTGGATACATGAAGCAGATCAGTAATATTTAGTCTCAACAGTCAACATGACACACAAGAATTTCTGAATGGTCATGCTTTCAGTTTTAGAAGACGAGGTAAATATTGATGAGTTATTTTACTAACTTACAAATGGAACCATGACTGTGGACAGATTGAAGATTGCTCATTTACATCAACCATTGAAATAAATGTTGAGCAATTCCTATACTTAACACTACAAGGTTGCAAAACAAAGCCTTTCAAAAGATTGATTAAAACAGCACACCAAAATATGACCTTCCTACATTGTAGATCAGAGGTTGTGTCTACGCCGCAAATACTAAGAAGTGAAAAATACCTTACGTTAATGCTGCAACGATATAGAGCAGATGGATCTAAACTGGAAACTGAAATTACAAACTTCAAATCAGGTCAAATATACATTTCTGGAAGAACTTATGCAACAATGGCTATAAAATCAAATCAAATCAAGTTTATTTGCATAGTTAGTTAAAACCATTGCATACCATTGAAACTAAACCAAGGACAACATTTCTGAAAAACCATTTACATTTTTAACATTAAACAGTGCATTCTAGGTTTGTTCAAAATATCCGTGAATGAAAATACTATACCTAAAAAGTAATTTCAGAATTAAGAGAGAATCTGTTTTCAACTGACTGAGTGCCCCATAGTGCTCATGGTCCATAGTCGTTTCGCAACTCAAGGTGCAAGTGAGTGGTGCAGCCAAAAGTATTAAACCTAGCTATCTTGAAGTACATGATTGTGCACTTTATACTATAGAAATGTTACGTTTTACTCCACTCTTTACTCATTTTTTGTCATTTCTTTAAATAGTGGTATTAAAAACGTTACACCCCTACAAGCTAGGGGTAGAGAAGGGCCACTTAACCAAGTACTCACCACTTGCCTGCACAAGCGTATTTCCAGATTTCTGAGGATTGATTTCAGGAGAATTTTCCTTTGTGTTTAGGATACTGGAAAAACACAGAAGATGTGGGCTAGTGACTTTTGTTTATATCCTCAAAGTTGGCAAGTTGGATTTTGTGACTGATGTTTCCAGGAGGGAATAAGATCTTTTGTCCTCATGTTGTCAAAACAAAATAACCTGAACTGGTACTTCAATACCATTGAAAAATGTGCTTCCAGATATGCCTGGGGAAATAAGTTATATAAGAGTTTATGACTGTCCATGCGTGCCAACTTCGTGCAAATGCGTTCTTGTCTATTTGGTGAGATGAGATCCGAGTTGAGGTATTTAGTGCTTGATTAAATGCAGATTTTGCCATGCTTACTGTCCAGGTTTCTTGCATTCCTAGATCCTTAATGGCCTGGTTAAGATGATTTCCTCAAGAGCCTTTGAAGTTGCTATGTTAATGTTCCTCAGTTTCCAGCCAGCATAGGTTTTTAATGCATCTCCTTTTAGAAGCTCACAGTCTCCAGCACAAGTTGATAAACTCGCTCTTGCACTGACACGTTTGATTTTTCTGGCCAAACTCAAGGCGTCCTTGGTTGGTGAAGCTGACTTTGGGATGTTAAATACAGATTCATAATTGGGCATTTGGATCTTTTTAAGAGTGGCTATTTCCCGACTCTGCATAATTTCCATACCATACAACAAAGTTGGCCATAGCCGAGCAGGAATAACCATGGGCAAATGGGTGAATGACAGTCAGCTCAGTTTCTGTTTTAATGTTTTGAACCTATAAATTAGCAATTGTGCTTGTTCCTGGATAGCACCTAGCTGGTATTTGCAGGTCATCTGATGATCCACAATGAATTCCAAATATTTGTATGAGCGAGCTTCTTCGACCTTTTTTCCCTCTAAAAATCAGAAATAAGTTTTGAATTTAAAATCAACTAACTGAACCACCTTGGTTTCATTCAGATTTAGCTCAAACCCTTGCTCATCCATATCGGTTTTTAGAGCGTTCATGCTCCTTTGCAAACCTATTGGTGCTGCACGCAAGAGGAAAACATCATCCGCATATTGAATGCAACCAAGCTTCTCTGAAGCAAGGATTGCCGGATGGCTGTTATACAATGGAAGAGTGATAACTAAGTCTGCAAGATATAAATTAAACAGACTTAGCACCAGAACTCATATCTGTTTGAGTCCATTCGTAGTGGTGATTTTGCTAGTTACTCAGCAGCCTTTACCAATCTTGACTTGCGCCCAGGTTTCTGTACATTGGCCCAAAAGATCTCAAAAGATCTCCTGGCAGACCCCATTCTACTGATTGTGGAAAAAGCCCTATGCCCATTAACAATAATATTGAATCCCTAATGTGGGAGTTCCTATAGTTTTTGTTGTAGAAATGGACGCAACATTCTGCTTGGAAGTTTTTTATTCATGGGTCACATTTTCAGTTGTGGACGCTAAGTCTAGTACTTTTCATGAATACACAACACCCCAGGCACATGCAGCGACCATATACTCTTGTAGAAATTCCTTTTACAGCCTAGGAGCACCAGACTTGGTTAAATGGCACCCTTCCCTATGTGCCGGGGCCAGTTCGAATGGGTTGTCTCAGTAATGATGGGGCCACCTAGCCGGCATTAGCTGGATATACATCATATCCAGATTTAGGTAATTTGAATCTAGTACACACCTGTGCTTTGTATACTGTTCTTGTCGTCTTATATCGATAACTAACTCAATTTATTTCACATACATTACTAGCTGGTCCAGTTAGATTTGGCCTGCAAGCACAAGCTCAGTTTCCTGCAGTGGACATGAGGAAATACCATTTCGATTGCCACAAAAATGTATCAACTTGATGCTGTGTGTCCCCATATGGAATCACAGCTTCAAGCACAGAATTTTAATTATATGCTTATCCATTAGACTGGTTTCCACTCTAGCTGACAGTACACCTGGAGAACTATTTTTGTCACAGTCTCCCCTCTTTGTCATGGGATTCCCTCGATGATCCTCAAATACTCAATGAGCATGGGGACGTCCCGCCCTCGATTTGGGGATGAGACTCATGATTCATTTTTTCATTGTCTCTGAAAGGATTCTTTCTAATGTTAAAGGTGAAGCAGCGTCTTTGACAATACCCCAGCGTCTTGCTGTGATGGCTGACCGTGAATGTGATTTGCCATTTATCATTGCTAATGAATATACGTCTTTAGGACGCAATCGTTTGGGCACCAGACCTTCAGTACTACCACTTGGCAAACCTATCTCTGACAAGGATGCCAGATCAGCTCCTGAGTTTGCTAAAAAACTCTGGACTTAAATCTAAACAACAACAGAAACGTAGACAACTTGGAGGCTCTCCACCCCTGGAGTCCTCGGAGAGACAATACAATTTTTGTGATTGCACTAATATAAAGACTCCAGACAGGTATCAGGCATCTGATACACATTCTCTTCATTCCTTTCAGGAATTGTCTGATCAACATTACGACAGAGGAGGGAGATCTGACCGCAGAGAAGAAGAGTATGTGAAACCAAAAAGGGAGATACAATGCTCGTCTGACATAAAGCACAAAGAAGGAGGACAGGCCTTCACCATATAAAACAACTTTTCAGAAAAAGAAAGTTGCAGCTGTAACAGCTAAATATGCCACAGACAGTGAGAACCCGCCTCCTGAATAGGAGTTGGACAGCGACTCTCCTCGACAGCCCAGCAGAAGTAACCATAATAAGCCAGACTCTCCACCAGTTTTTTATAGCGAAAGCAACTGAAACATTTATTATGGTTGAAACAGGCTATATCATTTAGATATTAAAATTGAACGTGACGTTAAACGCACCCTTTGTTTGTTGCGCTAGGGATATAAAACGCCTGTGTGCTGGGGCCCGTTTGGTAATGTGAAAGATGCCCAGCGCACTAGCTTCCCATGAGGATAGGGTCGTGAGGCCTGTGAGTTCCGTCAGTGTGTCATGTACCGTCTGCCACAGAGAGTGGAGGGCGGGGCAGCTCCAAAACATGTGTCGGAAGTCCGCAGCGGAGGAATGACATCTAGGGCATAGGAACGTCGTCGTGGGGTAGAACCGTTGCAGTCGCGCTGGTGTAAGGTATGCCCTGTGCAGTATGAAATATTGAATGTTTTTGAAGCGGGCGTTCCTAGAGACTCGTTTTGGGGCCTCGAGAGCCTTGGTCCACTCCGAGTCATGTAAAGAACGTCCGAAATCTTCCTCCCATTTGGCCCGTAGGGTCACCAGTGAGGCTTGCGAGAGTTCTCGAACCGCTTTATAGAGCCAGGTGACTAAGTGGCGCCCCACACCCATGAGTAGGGCAGTGTGTATGACTGGATGCGTGTCTGGTTCGCCAGACTGGAGATTGTGGTAGGGACGAAAGCTCTCAAGCAACTGCCGGTGTTTGAGGAATTGACCGGGGGGGAGTGCGTACTCGGCGGTCAGCCGGTTGAACGACTTCAGCTGGCCGTCCTCAAAAAGCGACTCCATGTCCGTGACGCCGCAGCGAGTCCACTCAGTCAACATTGGAGCCGAGAAATAGAGTTCCCGTCTGGGGCAGCCAACCAGAGGCAGCGACGGGGAGTACGGAACTCTCCCGGGGGAGATCCGATGGACCCGCATCATACATTGACGCGCTATCGTAACCTGAAGGGGATACGTACGCCGTGGTTTGGTGCCCGGAAAGAGAAGGCGGAGAAGCTCCGGGGTTGTAATTCTACCAGTCGGAGTACTGGTTTCCTGGGTGTATCGGTCCGCGGTCCAATATGATAACCACTGGAGCTGCGCCGCCAAGAAATACGATTCGAAGGAGGGAGCTCCCAGCCCCCCTTGAGTCGTGGGGAGTTGGATGGTTTTCAGGGCCACCCTGTGCCGACCCGAGCCCCAGACCAGGCTGCTTAGGAGAGTGTTGAGGTCCCGGAAGAAGGACTTCGGCGGTATCACTGGTAGGTTGGTGAAATGGTAGAGCAGCCGGGGAAGCATCACCATTTTGGCCAGCGCTATCCGACCTATCGGGGCAAGTGGGAGCTTGGTCCAGAAGGTGACCGTCTGGTGGAGGCTAGCCAGCATCCTGCGGTGATTCCCATCAAAGATGTCGGCCGGGGAGTGGTACAGACGGACACCGAGGTATCGGGGGGCCTCAGCGGACCATGTGAGTTTGTGGATTCCTAGTTGAATGTCTCGGGGCGGTAACTCGGGATGAAAGGGGTAGATCGTGGATTTGTCCCAATTCACCCGAAGTCCCGAGGCGTCCGCAAATTCGGTAAGCGCCGTCGCTATGGGAGCAAGATCTATCTCAATGTCTCGGACGTAGATGAGAAGGTCATCCGCGTACATCGAAACGCAGTGCGTGGTGTCCGCAAGCGGAATGCCCCAGAGTGCTCCCTCCTGCCGCAACCTGATCGCCAGTGGCTCGAGGGCCAAGGCAAATAGAAGGGGCGACAGGGGGCATCCCTGTCTAGTGCCCCGACGGATCTCGAATGCGGGTGAAATGTATTTCCCAATTTTTACACGCGACGTCAAAACGGTGTACAAGAGGCGTGTATATGCTGTAAGTCTAGGGCCTATGTTGAGTCGGTGTAGGACCGAGAAAAGGTATGGCCAGGTGAGGGTGTCGAACGCCTTTTCTTGATCTAATATGAGACAGGCGGCGCGAGGGAACCTGTCTCGCACCTGATCCTGGATATAAAAGACCCGGCGGATGTTCTGTGAGGTATTCCTCCCCGGAACGAAGCCACATTGATCAGGATGGACCAGCGGGCAAATGATCCGGGTGTACCTGTCAGCTAGGATCTTACCCAGGATCTTACAATCCGCAGATAGTAGCGTAATGGTGCGATATGAGCCCATGAGGCGTGGGTCTCTGTGGGGCTTTGGGAAGGTGACAATCACCGACTCGCGCAATGAACGGGGGAGCACTCCTGCATCGAGTGCCGCTGTAAACACCTGGGCCAGGCGAGGGACCACCAGGGGGGAAAACGTCTGGTAGTATTCTAGTGGGAAGCCGTCCAAGCCCGGCGCCTTGTTACGAGACAAGGCTCGTAGCGCCTGTGTGATATCTGAGGGTGCTATTTTGGTGTCGAGCGTACGCCTGTCAGCGTCCGAGATCGCGGGCAATGGCAGCGGGTCAAGGAAACGGTCCACAGACGGCAAAGAGGAGTGTGTCGGGGCGCCGTACACTCGCGCGTAATAGCAGTGGAATGCCGAGAGGATATCCGCTTGGGACTGGACCAAGATCCCCTCCAGGTTGATAATGTCCGTGATTGGTTTATTCTCGGTGTCTTGCCTTGCCATCCAGGCCAGTAACGCACACATTTTGTCCCTGTCAAGGTGGACTCTAGCGGCATAGGCTTTGAAATTGTATGTCCGAAGGTCAGCACAGGCCTCCTGATAGGTGGACTTTGCCTCCGCTATACGTGCGGCGTGTTCTACCGAATCGTCAGATTGTTTAGTGAGTGCAGCTAGGCGCTGTTCCGTGGCTGTGTCTGTTCCAACGTACGACGGACCCCTGCGATCTGTTTGATGCATTCTCCCCGTGCCACTACCTTGAAAGCATCCCACTCCACTAGTGCCGATGTCGCCGTGTTTGTATTATGTGTAAAATATTCCCGTATACTGCCTTGGTGTGTGTCTCTGAATACCTGATCCGTCAGGCAGTCCTTAGGGAGTCGCCAGGAGGGAACGGGTGGGTGTGGGGGACGCCAGGACAGGCGCAGTATATGGGCGTCGTGGTCTGAGACAACTCGGCCCAGGTAGTCCGAGAAGACTAGTGTAGGGAGGATCGGCGCAGAACACAAGAATCTGTCTAGCCGGACTCGGAGGTTGTGGGGTATGGAGTGGAAGGAATAGATGCGTGTCTGGGGGTAGAGGTGTCGCCAAGCATCGGTGAGTGCCCAGTGTGCCGTCCAAGCCCTGAAGAGTTCCGCTTGCCGGGGGATAGGAGAGCGCGCAGGGGGGGGGGTGTGAGCGGTCTAGTAAAGGGTCCAATGTGCAGTTGTAGTCTCCCCCTAAGACCCAGGGGACGTCGGTGAACTGGGCTAACACTCCTGTGAGGTAATCCCAAAACTTATCTTGCTCTGTATTGGGGGCGTAGATGCTTCCTATAAGGATCCCCTGACCGTCTAGCAGACCCTCCAGTAGCGCATATCTGCCGTCTTTGTCCACCACCCGTCTAAGTTCTCGGAAAGGGGTCCCTGGTCTAACCCAGATCAGGGCGCTGCGCGCAAATGCCGAATATGTCGTGGCGCAGAGGGTCCCCCGCCATTTGGACTGTAGCCGGCGCAATTCAGCAGCATTAATGTGCGTCTCTTGTAGGAGAGCAATATTAGACGACATGCGTTTTATGTTGGAGTAGACAGAGTATCGTTTGCTAGGCGTGTGAAGGCCTCGTACATTGAGTGTGAGGATGCTAACATCCGGTCGTGGGGTCGTCATGACTATGGAGTCATGTGTGTGAGTTTAGCCCCTTGTAGTCCCCGAGGGACGTTAAACGCACCCTTACATCGAAATTTTGAAACAACTTCTACATCTTGTGACATATTTTTGGCGGAGGTCCATGGGACCCCCACCTTTTGTTCTTTCATCTCCCCAAGGATGTTATTCTACCTTTTTCACGCCTTGTCCCGGACGAAGTCGTTCACACTTATGCATCTGGATGAGCCCTTGTCCTTTATCATAACCATACTGGATGGGATAAGGATTCCCCATACCACGTCATTCCTCTGCGCAGACACGGCCGGTACAGGTAAGAACCGTGAGGCGCGATGGGCGCGGGAAGTTTTCAGGTGACGGAATAGGGAAAATAAATAATAAAACTACTTACCTTGCGCTCGCACTATCACTGCATCACCAAGTTGAAACCTGCTCATTGCTTACCATTTGTTGGTTTCACACATTTTCAAGCCATACCACATAATTCGAATTCAAACCACTTAATTCAACTCAACACAACTACACAACACACCACATACATCCAATTCACACCACATAATTCCACATCATACCACAAAATTCAACAGCACACCACATAATTAAACTCCACTGCATACCACTCCACAACACAAAATACCATTCCACATAATTAGACTCCATAACACACAATCCCACTCCACATAATTCCAGTACACTCAATACGACATAATTACTATGCATATAATCCTTCTGCACACCATGCAACATAATTTGAAAACACAAATCCACTCCACACCACACAATTCATTGCCACACAATTCCACAACTAACAGTTCTAATCCAACCCACATAATTCCAATACACACCACATGCATACACTCCATAACACATGGGTAAAAGACATTGTCATTTACAACGCCAATAGCTCTAACACAATCAAATGTGAGAGCTATTGCATTTCTAATGCTTGTTGAATTTGTGCTCTCATGTGACGCCCGCGAGTCTCTTGCAAGCCCGACTGTTCCCATAACTATATTTTTTTACCCTTAATATCTCAAAAACTACTCAAACAATTTATACCAAATCACAAAAAGCACAATTTGCACACCAGGGTCTAGCTTCCTGATGAATTTTGTATAATTCCATTCAGCAGTTTTTGCTGTAGCCCATCTTGAAAAAGTCTATGGAAAATGCATGGGGATTCCGCATTTTGGGATACCACTTTCCTCTGAGCCTCTGGTGGACAGATCATCCCAAGACTTTCAAGGAAGGATCAGAGGTGTATCAACTTTATTTTTGGAAAGTTTTGTGAAGATTGGTCAAATGAGTCAAAGTTATTAGCAAACAAAACACCATTTAATTTATGGAAAAGCAGACCTAACTATAACAAGCTAGTGGTGACTGTCACTGTGCAAAACATATATTACCCAGTGGCGATAGCCCACCTATACATTTAATTAGTGGCCCTGGAGGATGGCATCCACTGAGCCTTTTAAAGACTTCAAGAGGAGGGCTGTGCTGCCCCCTCCCGTTTAATAAAAGTGCCCTGGCGTCTCCAGGGCCTAATAAGGCTTGGGGAGGGGTGCCATACGGGCTCCCACACTTTTTTCAAACCCCCAATATGGGTTAGAGGCCGGGTGGATGATGCATGTCTATTTTTTTGGGGGGAAACCTGTGGCCCACCTCTCCACTTCTTTTTTGACACTGGGGACCCCATACCCCAGGGCCCAAAGTATTTTCAAAATGAGGGGGGTATGCAGCCCTGCTAACCAGGCCTTTTTAGGCGCCAGGGACACCATCCCCTGTAGGCCAAAGTTTTTTTAAGGGGAAGGAGCACACTACTTTTAGCTCCCCATTTCCTGGTGCCCAATTTTATCAATCAGGGGAGGAGAGCATGCATACCCCCTTCCTGAGCTGTTTTTGCCCCAAGGACCCAATCCCCTGTGGCCTACTGTGTTTTTTAAGGGGCCCTAGTGACCCCATACACCAGGGCAGCTACTTTTTAAAGAGGGAGGGGGCCACATGGCCTTCTGGTCTGAGCCATTAATTGCACCAGGTACCCATTCCCTGGGGCCATGTCAAGTGCTGTTTCCCAGTGAGCCTACCCCCCAGAAAGCAGAGGGAAACTTCTGCTTACTCCCACTTGCTGGGAGTATTTTTAAAACTCCCGTCCACTGGGAGTAAACACAAAAATGCTCCTGCTGGATGGGAGCGGACTTGAATCTATTTCCCTACCCGCACTGAAGTGGGCTGGGAAACAGATTAAGATATTGCTCACGCCCAGAGGGAGCAGCATAAATAATTGCTCCTTTCAGGCCAGGGCAATGCTGGTTCCTGATGTCATCAGTGATGTCACTGACCATGTCATGAGTGATGTAATATGTGAGGTCATAAGCAGTGCATTGCAGGGGAGTAAGTTATAGTTAGCTCAGGTAAATATAATTGCTGAATTTCTTTGGCTTTGTACGAGTGAAATCTGAGCCTAACTATAATGCCCCTGAAAGATTTTGTTTTTTCAGTGTATATATATATATATATATATATATATATATATATATATATATATATATATATATATATATATATATATATATATATAAAAAAAATAAAGAACCCACAGCTGCGAAGTTCACTCAAACTGACGCTTTATTGGGTCTGTGCACAGCAGTTTTAACTTATATATGACGCGTTTCGGCGCGCATGCGCCTTGTTCACAGGTAAGTAATTTGTAGTCCAAGTGGTCAAGTGGCCTGACGATGGGACCACATCACCCAAAATGCACCATTATTCATAATATGTAAAATGGAAAGTCCTTTGTAATTCTGATGCATTCGGGTGAAAGTTTAGCAAGCAAAAATGCTGTCGCTGCCACGCACAAAAATTACTTGCATGAGATGAAAATTCGCAGTCTGTCAGAAGGAGGAGATACCTCCTTCGTCTCCCTTTCTCTTAACCAACACCCAATTCACACGGAAGTCCATTTGCGTAGGTGTGGTTGATGAGCGAGCCATGCCCCTCGTTTACACAGTTCCAAAATGCTCCATTTTTTCGGGGCCCCCGGCTGTGCAGGGCAGTGCAGGGCAGGCTGCCCTGCAGAGCCGGGGGCCCCGGAAAAATGGAGCATTTTGGAACTATATATATATATATATATATATATATATATATATATATTACCTACTGGTGGTCGCCAGTAGGTAGTTATTAGTTAGGACCTTTTTTCTATTCAAATAGCCTTTTTTCTTTTGCTAATAGCTTTGACACCTTTTCACAAATCTTGGTGAAATTTTTAAAACCAATGGCCCACTCACTTCAGCTGTTGTGTTGAATGTTTTGGGTTGATTGGTAAAGCGGGGGCAGAGAAAAAGAGGGGGTCCCATAACCTATTTTCTCCATGTTCATTTCCATAGGAAACTTAAGACACGGCGACAGCCCGATCTGCTGAACGGAATTACGCCAGATTTGGCAAAAAGGTAGCTCTTGGTTCAGAAAGCATTCTTTTTGTTAACTGGTGTAAATCCGTTCAGTGGTTCCTGAGAATTTTTTAAACATTACTCAGATTTACAAATATGGCTGCAGAGGATCCGCAAACCCTCCTCGAGCCTGCGATCTGATTGGCGGCGAACAGATTCAACCAGGAAGTGTTTGGTAGCCATCTTGTGACTCTATTGAACCGAGTCAGAAGGAAAAAGGATGATAAACATTAACAAGTAAGAAAAGGGGGCAGGGTGGAAACACCCTGAGCCCCTAGGCCTGCTGAGGGAGTCCTACAAGGATCACCAGAGCCCCCCTTTTTAATTTTTATTATATTCAGCGAGAGTTGCGTAGGGTCCGCAAATCCCGCAGAAAGTTAAAAAACTAAAATAAAGCGCGGTCTCCCGTTCTTCGTTTCTTTTAAGGCCCCAGGTGGGCCAGGTCCCGGGAGCAGATGTGTAATTAAATATGCGGAGCCTGTGGGGGCTCCCGCAGCCGCAAGGACCGCCACCTCCCTGGGGCTATTTATGTTTAATGCATGGGCCATGCAGCCCCTGCATCCCCGGGGACTGCCAACCCCCCTGGGCTATGCTCAAATAATGTGTGGGAGTGCTCAAGCCCCCCCACACAGCTCCAGGGACCACCACCTTCCATTGCTTTAGTATTGTTGGAGTGGGGCTGCGTGGCCCTACTCCTGAAGCCATAAATGGCCCGGGGGAGGGAAACATCCTTTACAACGCAACTTTTACCACGCAGTGCCTTTTTACGACGCAACTTTTACAATGCAAACCATTACAACGCATTGCGCTGGGGGGCGCTCTAGGATAGAGAATAAATCTAATTTACTACCCAACACCTTCCCTACTATCCACGGGGACTGGAGTTGGAATAGTAAATTAAACTATTCACTATCCAGCACCCCAAAGCGCTATGCGTTGTAATGGTATGCGTTGTAAAAAATGCGTTGTAAAGGCATGCGATGTAAAAGCATGCGTTGTAATGTCATACATCCCCCTGGGGACCACCACCGCCCAGGGCCAGCCCCAACGAGTGGCCAAGCCCTGTGGAAGTGGGTCCCCGAGCTCAAAAATGGCCGTGGTTGGGGGCCGCGCACCCCTTTTTTAAAAATAAATACAAAACAATAAAAACAAAAATGGCCAAGCCCCGGGAGATGGGGTCCCCGGGGCCAAAAATAGCTTGGGGGAGGGGGCTTGCTCAGCCTCCCTCCCTCCCTTAAAAAATTTAAAAAATTGGCCAGGCCTCGGGGTTGGGGTCCCCGGGGCTGAAATCGGCCTGGAAAGGGGGGCCGCATGGACCCCCTCCCTCGATCAATTATAGTTAAAATATAGGCCTAGCCCCATTGGATTGGGTACTCGGGCCGAAATAAAAAAAATGGGTCAGATCCCAAGAGATGGGGTCCCCAGGGACCAAAATCACCAAAGGAAGGGGGGCCACACAGCCCCCTTTCCTAAATGTAAAAAAAAAATACACAAACCAGCAACTCCTCAGAGTGCCCCCTTTCTCCACTACTCTGCAAAGGCACCTCCTGTCACACTCTTGGTTGGGGGATGAAGTCCCCGTCGCTGCTGAGGATCCTTAGGGCGAACTAGCCCACCAGGTTCCTCCA
Source organism: Lissotriton helveticus (assembly GCF_964261635.1). Taxonomy (NCBI): domain Eukaryota; kingdom Metazoa; phylum Chordata; class Amphibia; order Caudata; family Salamandridae; genus Lissotriton; species Lissotriton helveticus. The sequence continues at coordinate 109,510,484 of NC_136058.1, forward strand.
GTAAGCCACACACATTGGGATTGTTTAGAGATGGTCAAAAGCCATGTCCCTTTTCACACAACCTAGCAAACGTGCCTGTTGGCTCACTGATGGTGGGTGGATTAGGTCCCCTTGTGTCCTGAGGGCCTCTGGACTAAAATGGACTTCATCCCCCAACCAACAGCATGCCAGGAGGGGTGTTTGCAGAGGGGTGGAGAAATGGGGCGTGGCCTGGGACCACCACTCAGCAATCCCACTGAGTGGGACTTACTGGAGGTAACAGGTAGGCTAGTTGGCCCCTAAAGATCTCTTGCAGAGAATGATCAGTGCTGTCACTGACCATGTCATGAGTGAAGTAATATGTGATTTCATCAGCGGTGCATTGCAGGGGCGCGAGTTATAGTTAGCTTAGCTTACAACTGAATTTCTCTGGTTTTGTACGAGTGAAATGTCAGCCTAACAATAACGTTCCTGTAACCTGTGTGTTTTCTGTGAGTATATATAATTTGAGCACAAAACTTGGGTCTGTGAAAATATATGCTGTTATCTCAGATACATAGATGATATTTTTATCCTATGGCAAGGTGATGAACAGGAAGCACTCAGGTTTGTAGAAGCTATTAACCAAAACTCCCTCAATTTGCACTTCAATTCACATATAAACAAATTGAAAGCAGAATTTTTAGATGTACAGGTGTACATTAAGAATGAAAGAATGGAGACAACCCTAAATAGAAAATCTACCGCCGGAAATGCAACACTTCATGCTACCAGTGTGCATCTGAAGCATTCAATATCCAGCATTTCATACGGTGAGATATTATGTTATGTTATGTTATGTTATTATAATCTTGTAAAGCACCTTATCACCCAGAGGTATCTAAGCGCTATCAGCGGACACACAACACCAGTAAGAACACCAGACCACCCACTCACAGGGGCCCCCAAGCCTCCAAGAAGAGCACAGTCTTCAGATTCTTCCTGACGAGAAGGAGATTAGTTTCTTTCCTAAGTTTATTCTATATTACTAAGACTAAACGTATTTGCAGCTCCACTATGGACTTTGATCCTTGCTTAAATTATATGATTCTACGATTAAAGTCACGAGGTTATACGGATAAAACTTTACCACAAGCTATTGATGAGGCTAAACTTAGATCTAGAGAAAGCCTTTTCAAAACTAAGGATTCTACTGAGATTGAAGGTGGATCACAGGAAGCCACATGCGAGACTATCACTACTAACTACTAACGATTGTCCAAGATTAATAACTACGTTTAGTAGTGAGGAAAGAAAAATCAAGGCCATTATAAAGAAAAATTGGCCTATTCTACTAACTGATACAGTGCTTAAACTGAGGCTCCCAGATATTCCCATGATTACATTTAGACGATCCAGAAATATGGGTACTATGTTAGATAAAACGGCCCCAGAAACTAGACAAAATATCTCATGGCTCCAGCCCCCCAATGGGTTCCGTAGATGTATCAGTTGTAGAGCTTGCAGATTTGGTGTAAACACTACACACTATTCTACTCCTTTCAGCACATGTCAGATAGCAATTGGAGGCAACTTTAATTGCAAAACAGAATTTGCCATGTATATATTGACATGCACCTGTGGCTTGAATTACATCGGAAGTACCAAGCTACAGGTGCATGTCATGATATTACAGCATCTAAGGGCTATTCTGCACAGCGACCTTACCTATCCGGTGGCCCGACATTTTAAAAGTACTCATAAAAATGACGTGGCCTGTTTAAAATACTATGTAGTTGGTGCTGTACCTAAGATGCGGAGAGGAGGCAACCGAGAACGACAATTGAGACAATTAGAGATGAAAATGATTTTGGAGTTATATAGTAAATGGCCTAATGGGTTAAATAACACTGAAGACTTGCATAATTTCCTCTAATGAGCTCATCTCCCCATGGCAATACTTCTGATAATGTATGACTATTAACATCCATGTCACTTTGTTTCTGGACCCCGTAGTGAGATTTGAATGATTCTGGTTTGTTTTCTAGATGCTATCTCAATATATAGGTTCCCTAATATTGAGCACAATATGTAAATGTGTTTATTGCCTGAAAACAACATACTGAATGCTTTAACTTTGTGCCTGATGATACTATATATATTTTTTTGTATATATTTATATCTATTTTTCTATCGCTTTTTAGAATTATTTATACTGTTATGATGAATTTTAGAGGGTTATTTATATGATTTTAACAATATTATCCTAGGGATCTGGGACCTTTTTATTGTTATAAATATTGATATGCTTCTTGAATCATACAGTTTGCACTTTATATTTTGCTTCTTTGCACAGTCTTTGCACGTTTTTTTGCACTTTGAACTAGTTGCTGCTTTGTTATTTTGCACTATTTCTACCATAAAGAATTTAATAGACTTTAGATAGATTTATGCAGGTTTTTATTCATGAGAAATGAAGTTCTTTTCATCAACAAGCTGTTTTACCATATGCTTCATGTATTTAAACAGACATTGGAAATATCGGCAATATTGAATAATAATATATGGCGTATCACTTATATGTAGGCATTAAGTGATGTACTCTGATTATTAGCACTGGCTATTCATAAGCATATGCTGGTTTTTGTCTTTGGATTTTCCATGAAAAAATTGTCTCATTTTGACAATGACTAATTTGTGACTTAAATACATTATATAAAATGTTATGATGCATTTCAGGTCTATTTTTACCAATTCTATTTGCTATAAGATTTTGTAGCATGAATTACTCTGAAAGAAAACCAATATGTATTTTTTCATTCTCTATGGTCACATATTAAGCCACGTATTGAATGTGGGAGGGTACTACACAGCATTTAAAAAGTAATTAGATTCATGGCAACTGCAGTGTGAACAAGGGCTTTCTAAGCTCGAAACGCGTCGCTGCTGAACGTTTGGGTAAAATAAAAACATCTTACCTGATCTTCGTGGTCCGTCTCCTTCCTCGCCAGCGCTACTGCACCGAGTTGACTCCTTTATTTAAACGCCGGCGCTCTGATGTGCACGGGTGCCTTTCCTTTCGACAGGAGTCCAGCCGATCGTAAATCCACACCAATTTCAATCCTTGAAAATTTTCAAGATTACAGCGACTTTATTTCACGCTTGCCAATAACCCAACCGTTTCATCTTATCCCAAGGCTTGTTCACGTGAAATTGGTGTGGATATATATATATATATATATATATATATATATATATATATATATACACACATATTGAAGAACTGGTTAAACCCACTTAGTGGGTCTCGGCGGTGGGGGAACCGTCCAAGTCTTCCATACCTTCCATACTTAGTAAACGGAGACACAGGAGCCTTCGTCTGCAGGAGGAACCCAGATGTATTCAATAGCCCAGGCTATGAAACAGAGTCCCAAAGTCAGAGATGAGACAGAGGAGGCTGCTACTTCACTCTGCAGCTTACAAGCCTTTTATACTTTTTTATCCCAGTCTTTTGGCTGTTAGTTCATTGATTAATCAGGGCAGTGTTTGCAGTTGATAACCAGATCCAGACGATGTTTGTAGATGGTGACCTGGTCAAGGCTTGGTACACAAATCCTTGTTCACTTGGCTTGATCAAGGCTCAGTCTTTCAAGTCATTGTTTAATCACCCTGATCAAGGCCCAGCAGTCAGACCATTGTCCAGATAACCTGATCAAGGTGTCAAGGATGTTTACCAGGTTGGAAGCAGGAGATGGAAAACAAATCATTTACTCAGGGTGTGAGTGTCTCGTGGCTTTCAGTTGAACTGCAAAGAGCAAGGGGGTTGGGTGTGCGACAGTTCCTGGGCAGAAATGCATGCAGCAAGATGTCTGTTGTCATGTTAGTTAGATTTTCCTCAGGCATCAGGAGAAATGACCAGGTGGGTCGTGTGGAAGTGTTTGACACGAGATGGCAATGAAAAAACAATGGAGTCCCGGTACAAATGATGCCGATCAGAAGAACACTTTTCCTCAGACCCTCCTCTTGCCATTGAGTGGCAAATACTTTAAGAAATGTCAATGTTCATAAGGCCATCCGTTTCTTGTTGGAGCATCATCATCATATTGGTGTTGTGAATGTTAGAGGGTGGAGACTTGATGGTCTGGACACACATTGTACAGAGCACTGGCAGACACTAAAAGCACAAACAGCAGGATACCAGGACAGTTACTCCCAAGGCAAGGAAGATGAGGATCTTCCACCCCCACTGGAAAAGGAGGCCCCAGATCCAGCCTGTGAGATACCAGTTGTCTTTATCCAGCTGAATTTTGGAAGAAAGGCGATGCAGACGTTGGATGGCATCGTACACTGTAGGTACGTTGTCTGAGATGTACACGCAGCAGCTGGAGCCGATCAATTTACACACACCACCACGATCAGCAAGGATGACGTCTAGGACCATTCTGTTCTGAAGAGTTATGAGGTGGTCCGCCTGTAGCTCTGCAGTGATGTTGGAGAGGGCACCAGCTGTTACTGTGATGGTGTCTTCAAGGACCCTGGTCAGTCCTCGTACAGCCCGACTGTTGGCCATGGGGCCCAAGAAAGGAAGGAAACCTTTAAAGAAGTCCCTGGTTTCCTGGCCTGCGGTATCCTCGGCTGATATGATGCACCTACGTGAGCAGCGCAGAGCGCCCTTCATTGACAGGTGGTAACCTCCATGGGTAGAATACGTTGGTGGAAGGAGGAAGGCCAGATAGCAGGTACCAGACCAGTTATGGGGGAGCCAAGTGTAGGTGGCAGTGACACAGATGAAATAGGTGTTGGAGGATGCCACCAGCTTCGGAGGAGATGTGGAGTTTAAAGCTTTTGTGATATCACACGTACTGGTTCCAACTTTCTTAGTCCCTAGGCCATGAATGCAGACACACATTTATGACATTCACAGTGTCTCGTTCATCAGGCAGTATCTTTCTTGTGCGGAATCTAGAAAATGTTCGTCGAGTGGTTGAGTTGAATACTACCATCTCGCCGAGTTCATCTGGTGGTAGTAGCAATGTGGATGAGCTGGTCGGGCTAAAAGGAGCATTGGCATGGCCGGATCTGTTCCACCAGAAGTCATCCTGAAATGTTCCAAGGGCAGAATTGGCAGTACCATTGACAGTGTAGGCCTCCTGCATCAATACCCACCATGCAAGACAAGACCCAGAGATGGGAAAGGGGTAGGGAATGAATGGGACAGCGGCATCAGTCCACACACCCAGCAGTTGGAAGTGTTCATGATCAGCTGGTAATGATGCAACATTTGGATGAAGGTGTTGTTGAAGAATTCTGCACGGTGGGGTAACTTGTGAGCTGGTAACGTGTAATACTGGTGTTCTGCAGGAATCGGGGTAGGAGTTGGTGAGGTAACAGGATGGTAGATTAGTAACAGCCAACCAAGGATAGACAGGATGAGGGAGACAAACAGCGTCGTCACCACGGTAACCATGAAGCATTTACTATGTCAGAGGCTGACATCTTGTTTCTGGATTCGGGTGTTTTGGACGGCGGCCATTGTGCTAAGCCAGGGACCTCTAGTGGCTGTCTGTGATTGGTGGTTGCTTCACTAGGCGAAGGTGCCAAGGGCCTTTATGGCTTACCTTAGTCTGACACACCAGCACTACTCTCAGCCGGGGAAAATCACAGCCTTACAGCCTTCCCTCGGGGGCGCAAGTTGTATCGGTCGGAAGTAGGGACAGTATGGTCGGGAAACAATTGTTCTTGTTGTTGAGCAGAGTTAAGGGAGGGTTCCTTCCTTTCAGTATGCTGTCACTCTCTGCTTCCGTAAATGTAGAATGCAGTCTGGCATCACTGAATGGGACAAACGTTGGGACTGTTTCTGTTTCTGAATCTCCTAGTCCTTCCCTCACCCACTGATCATAGGGGAGGGGCAGAGGCACACGCCTGCAGTGCGATGAATGCACCAAATTCTTCCGACCTTCTACTTTCACTGCGGTGCGGGTGGCTAGTAACACCTGACGGGGTTGTGTCCAGCAGGGCTAGAGGCTCTTAGTCCGTTGAAAATTCCGGATCAGGACCCAGTCACCAGGTTGGATAACGTGTCCTGGGCCCTCGCTTTTGTCAGGTATCGCCTCATGCACCTGGTGATAAAGAGTACGAAAGGTATTAGTTAGACTGTACAGATAATCAGTTAATACAGGGTATTCAACGTCAGACAGTTTCTTAGGCCGCAGGACACCCCATACATTGGCAGGCCTCCCGAACACAATTTCATGGGGAGATAGCCCTATCCTGGTGGGGGCCGTTGTTTTTGTGGACAGTAGGGCTAAGGGCAGAGCATCAACCCAAGTGACACCTGTCTCGGCTACTATTTTGGCCATTTTAGTTTTTAGGATGCCATTGTACACCTCCACTAGACCTGCTGACTGTGGATGGTTAGCTGCATGAAGTTTTTGTTTTATACCCAATGCTGTGCAGACATATTCCATAATTTGAGCCGTAAAGTGTGTCCCGTTATCACTCCAGACCAAGTGGGGCAAACCGAATCGTGGGAGGTATTCCTTTAATAGCACTTTGGCGGTGGTGATGGCGGTACAGTCTTTGACGGGGTAGGCCTCCACCCATCGGCTGAAGGTACAGACCACTAACAGGACATATTTCAAATTGTTACATCTGTCCATCTGGATGTAATACATTTGGAGGACTTCAAAAGGGAAGGTAGGAGGAGAGAATCCTCCCTTAGGAGTAACTGTGCCTTTTCCATTAGGCAAATCATGCATACTCTAACCAGCTTGTTAGCATATGCTGGTATCTTAGAGTTGTACCATTTAGGTTCTAACAGTTTACATATTCCTTTTGCACTGATGTGAGCAGGACCATGGGCCATCGTCGTAACTACTGGTAGCACATGACTGTCAGGTAACATCCATTGTCTTTCCATAGTCGTATAGACCCAGCAACCATCAATTCCCTCCTTTGCTAATTGCTCCTGCCACACCCTTAGTTCCTCAGGAGAAGTATGGGACTGAATATCAATCACACTCCGTACTGTGTTTTCAACCATGCCCTTGTCTGTCATCCACCTAGCGGGACCTCCTACATACATTCCTTCCCTTTTCCTAAGACCTGTTTGTCTGGCCGTCTGGTCAGCCAGGGCATGACCTTTCCCAACATCATCTGTCACTTTCTTATGGGTTTTACATTTTATAAGGGCCACCTTTCTGGGGAGTGTCAGGGAGTCTAACAATCGGTGAATTAGGGGACCATGTTGAATCTTGTCCCATGGGAAGTAAGGGAATTCCTTTCTTTCCATAACCTCCCAAAGTTGTGGGCCACCCCGAATGTACAGCTGTCTGTGTCATGTACAAAAAGAAAAAAATGTTTGTTATAATCAGGAGTACCGAGGACTGGAGCAGTGCACAGAGCCTTTTTTAAATCTTGGAAGGCCTGTGCATGCTCTCTAGTCCAAGAAATCCACTGTCTACAGTATGAGGTTAGGCCTATGAAGGCTTGCACCTGCTTTTGTGTTCCTGGGGCCGTCATAGCATTGACAATGGCTACACGATCAGCGGTGAGTTGTCTTCCCTCCTTCGAGAGGAGATGCCCTAAATAGGTCACCTTCTCTTGGCAAACCTGAAGTTTTTCAAAGAGACTTTGTGATTATGGAGGGCAAGGTGGCGTAACAAACAGAGAGTAGCTTCTTTACATGCTGGGGCAGAATTTGCAGCAATGAGGAGGTCATCTACATATTGTAATAGTGTGGAATTATCAGGGAGTTCCAAGGAGTCTAGTTGACTTTTTAGGGCTTGACTATAGATATTGGGGCTCTCGGTAAAACCTTGAGGGGGGTGGCAGAATCTAAAGCTCCGCCCACCAAGGGAGAAACCAAAAAATGTCTGCTGTCAGGATGTATAGGAATGCTGAAAAAAGCATTCTTCAGGTCTATGACAGAAAAGTGCGTGGTGTCAGAAGGGACCATCGTTAAGAGGGCTGTAATGTTGGGGACAACAGGATATTGGGAGATTGTTATTTTGTTAAGGGCTTTCAGGTCAATCACAAATCTGTATATTTTAGTGGAGAGAGGATCTCCATTTGTCTTTTTTAAGAACGGGAATAATGGGACTGTTACAGATATTGTCACGTGTTTCCTCCACTACGCCCTTGTCCATTAATTCAGATATTATTGTTAAAAGGGCCATTTCTCTTTCCGCGGGCAGTCGATACTGCCATAGGCGGGGGAGAAGTGCACCTGGCTGTATGCGTACCACATGAGGGTATATGTTGAGACACCCTACATCAGTGTCTGATGATGTCCAGAGGGAGGAAGGTAAAGACTGCAATTCTGATGGGAGGGGACCGGACAGGTACAAATAGGAAGCTGTGGTGGGAGAATTTGTTAGGGATACACCTTGGGGACCACATGATATGGTTGCATACAGAGCTTTCGGTGGATCCATTCCTAACAAGTTTTCACTGCAACCTGTAGTAAGGACCAAGGGAGCGTCAACATGTGTAGGGCCAATATCGGGAGGAAGGGGTTCAGAGACAGGGCTCGTCACAAGTGTTCCTGCAAAACCCACAGAGACATTCATATTGCCAGAAAGGGGTGCCTCCGGAACTGACAGACGTGCAATAGCAGACCTGGTGCCCCCAGTATCCAAAAGGAAATTCCGATTGTTCCCCACAACTGACATTTGAACATACGGGCCCCTTTGATCCACTGGAATTTGCACTCTGGTAATACCCCTTTTCTGGCTGTCCTATTCTTGGTAGGAAATTACACAAAAGGGGGGTTGACCCATGAAAGTCACTGGGACCTGGGTAATCAATGAAAAGAGCTGAAGGGGCCCCAGTAATCACACACGCAATTTGATCAATTATTATTCAAATCATCAAAAACCATACATAAATGAGCTAACATTGTTTTATTGCAATGAAGCTGAGCAACAATAATTTGCTATGAATTAATATACAATCAAGATATATTCTGAATATCAGTGCCCTGGGAGGGGGAAGGGGGGAAGTGCAATTGGTGAGTGTAGGAAGGGATATGTGACATAAACACAGTAGCCAAAGGGGGCTACACACTAATATATACAAAGATATATTACAACTTATAGACTGAATATTCATACATTCTGTTATCGTCAAGCGTGTGACAGCACTATTCAAACTAAAGTATTTGAGTATCGCAATATCAAAACACCTATGAAGTCACATACCAATTGCAAGTCCACAAATATCATCTATGCAATTGTGTGCCCTTGTGACCTTATATATATCGGGCAGACTCAGCAGAAAGCAAAGGTCCGGATCTTGCAGCATATGAGCAAAATACGATGCGAAGTCCAAGGTGCACCATTGGTTCAACATTTCAAAACCGCGCCCCATTCTCCAGAGTGTTTGAAGTGGGTCGTTCTTGAACAAGTGTCTTTGGGTCCAAGGGGCGGTAGCATTGGAGGTATTCTGAATATAAGAGAACTTAAATGGATGTTCCGCTATAATTCTATCAATGAGGGTCTTAATGAATTTGATAGCTCATTTTCACAGTTGGCTCTGCTTCAATAGATCATGTTGTACTCGGACTTGTATGATTTCAACATAACACTTGTGTGATGTGCTAACCAGTTACATACCATGAACAGCTTTATAATAGTCTCAATCGTACATTCGACCAGCTAACAATGATGTGTTGTCCTTTACCATCTTGGTAGTGTTGCGCTGGCGAATAGCTGTATATGATGTTCTGCTGTAGAATTTTGATACTGTGAATTGAGTGATCTGGTCTATACCGTATTGTAACAGGTACACCAGACTGTGTGGTCTATATGTATATTGTCAATGTTATTTTTAACAAATTGATTATGTTGGTAATTTTTATCAAGAGGTCTCTGCCTGCGACCATACTGAATTTTTCTAATGAATTGCTACGTTCAAGATAGTAGGGTGCTTGTTGTTCCCTCAACTTATTGCTAATTTTGACAATGGGTTTACATGTCTGATATTCTTCAGCAACCTCATTTCTGCCACATGGTTTTTCGTTTTTCATTTAAAGTTTCTTGCGATTAGCAATTTGGAATGGTTATGTATATACTAGTAAGTGATTATACATCATTCCAACATGTCTGCCATGATCTCCGCGAACTTGGCCCCTTTTCTATCTTTATGACGATCACGTGATCGCCCTACCGCGTTTACCTGTGTTTTGAGACAGCGGCTTTCAGCGCATCTCACCCGCAGCCACGGAGGAAGTTACTGCTGAGATTGAATCTTGCATTAGGTGAGTGGAGTTTGCGACTTGATGCATCTCCTAAGGTTTTGTCACTAATATGTTTGGGAAGTATATACCCTGGCTAAAACTCCCCCTCCTTTTAAACGCAGATGCTGTTCTGAATCACCGCGTTACGCCACCACGTCCAGTTAGAGACTAGAGGATTCCTGTTGATTACGGGTAGGCCTCTTATACAATGTGTCTAAGTTTTAATAACGTATGGCTTTGACAATGAATTATAGTCTAGCAATATTGAACCTCTGTGACCTTCAATTCACAGGAACGTGAACAAGCGTCACGATGGGTCTGTTACATGCACATTCATGTGCTTAAACCTGTCAAATAAACATACGGTCAAGTGGAATCTTGGACTCCTTCCCATTTTAAATAATTGTAAGTTTGTTTTTGACCCTATTTCTATCTTTTAAGCGGTAGTCTCAGTACCTGTGTTGATTGTTCCCTCGTTTTCATCTAGGGAGGTAATTGTCCTTGTTGCCAGACAGATCTGGAACTGCCTTCTTTCAATCTATTGAGGATAATAACTGTGTCCGGAACACAATTTCCAAGAGGTCCTTTCTTCCTCCACCTACTACAAACGAGCATCCTGGTATGTCTTGTTTGGTTACCATCCTAGTGATGTGCTCTTAAATTTTGATACTTTGGGATTCATTCCTAATATATATAATTTTATACTTGAACAGGTTGGTGTCCCTGTCTTTGTCCTGATGAAGACCCCACTGCAAGGGAACTAATTAAGCCTGCTTTCCTAAAGGGGTCGAAACGTCGACTACTTTTGTTTCCAACTTCATTCTCTAATATTGTGTTATTGATTACACCTTTTGAAGTCTGGTTTTCTTAAAAGTTAAATAACAGAATGTATGAATATTCAGTCTATAAGTTGTAATATATCTTTGTATATATTAGTGTGTAGCCCCCTTTGGCTACTGTGTTTATGTCACATATCCCTTCCTACACTCACCAATTGCACTTACCCCCTTCCCCCTCCCAGGGCACTGATATTCAGAATATATCTTGATTGTATATTAATTCATAGCAAACTATTGTTGCTCAGCTTCATTGCAATAAAACAATGTTAGCTCATTTATGTATGGTTTTTGATGATTTGAATAATAATTGATCAAATTGCGTGTGTGATTACTGGGGCCCCTTCAGCTCTTTTCATCTATTCTTGGTAGGAGCCTGTCTCATCAACTTCATCATAATCATCATTGTAATAAGTATGTGTTGCTTCGTACCCATCAAACCTTTTGGCCGGGCGCTGCCGGATGGGAACGTCATCCCTGGGCCTGCGTTCTTTATCCTGTGGATGGGGCTGGTAATGGTCCCTAGTCGGCCTCCCCTCCCTGGGTGCGCGAGGCCGAGTCTTCCCTGATCGGATGTTTTCAGCTAACACAGGACACTCATCTATCCAATGGCCCTACCCCTTACAATAAGCACACTGATCTGTTTGGATGGCTCCTGTACGTTGAGGGCTGGAGGGGGTAGACTGGCGAGCCCTCAGAGGGGGTTGAGGTCTGAAATTCCCACGGGCATTGGGACCTCGGGGAGGGTAAGCCTGCTGCAGAAGTGCCTTAGTCTTAAGATCCCTAACCTTCTTACTTTCTTTGTCTCTATCCTCATTCTCCCTATTCTCGTGATATTGTGCCATAGCCAAGATAACAGTCATAGTTTGGGCAGACCACGTACTTTCAACTTTCTTAAGCCTGCGGAAATCTCAGGAAGCAAGTTGCTGACAAACTTATCAACAAACACTGGGCCAGACCTGTGGTGCAGGGGTCCAAACCACTATGTCCCTTGTATTCTGTCTCAAAACAGGTAAAGAAGTCAGCCACATTCTCATCTTTTCGCTGCCTACAGGCGTTTATTTTATCCCAGTTAATGACAGTTTCCGGCAAAAGTGTTTTCAACACGTCATTATTTTACTGGGCAAAGTCAGGATGGCAGCTTCTGGTTTAGTCCCTCCTACCCTTTCTTCTTCCATAGCCTCCAGGTCTGCCCATTTACCTCCCAATGCCGCTTCATGGTCAGTATGTCGAATTTTGACCCAAATTTCAGTGGAGACAACTTTACCAAAAGTAAATCTATAGCCTCAAGAACGAGAGTACCTGCAGATATAATCTGACCTAATTCTCTGTAAAAGGCAGCCGAATTCTTCCGGGGATCTGGTAATTGTCCTTTTAACTGCATTACTTCTGACCTTTTCCAAGGAACATGAACCCAAAGCCTGCGCCAGTGTGCATCAACAGCCCCTTGGCCATTATTTTGGGCATCAGTAAGTGCGTTAACAAAGACATGGGCCGCCTCTCTCATTGGCATAGCTGTTTCTAGAGGGGTATTGGGAAAAGCGGTCATATCACGGTAAGCCATTAAAGCAGACATAGCGCCAAACATCCCCTCTCCCTGAACATCGCCTCTTTTTATTTGCGACCTAAGGTCCATTAATCCGGTGAGTATCTGCATAAGCGCATTCTCAAATCTTTGCATGACCAGGGTACACATGTATTCAGCCTAGGTGGTCTGTTCCATAATCGTCCACTGGGAAAAGGTGGACCATATTTCTTTAAAAGCATAAACATTCCTGTTATTTATCCAACATTCACACTGTTGCCTCTGTAGGTCATTTTCTCGAAGGGACGAAAAGCTGACTGCAGAGCGCAAGGAGGCCAGTCGTGGGGAATTCATCAATTTATATAAGTCCTGCTTAACTGTAGACCACGGGGAAGTAGGAAAAGGGCGTGTAGGGGTAAAACCGCAGGGGTTGGGTGGATGTAGACTTGTTGTCATTCCTGCAGCAAGGACAGGGTTAGCGGGCGTGGTCTGTGTCATAGGAAAAGTCGGGAGGGATGGTGTGACAGGGAGAACAGTAAGAGGGGCAGTGGGGGCAGGAGTGGGCTGTGGCGAGGGAACATGCGGGGTGTAAGGCGTCAGGGCAGGGTACATTGGGGCATATGAAGGAAGACTTTCTAGCATGGTATCAAGCAGGGAATTACCTTCTTCTCCCCCATCCATATGGCCCTTGCCTTTCTCCTCATGAGCTGGATAACATTTTTGTACCCGGTCCCATGCTCCCTATTGGCTATTTCTACTGACTTTGTCATTTGATTTTGTAAATTTTCTCTGGTGTGGTCAGCCATTGACATACGTTCCTGTTTTCTTTCTTGAGCCTTCTGCTTTCTAGCTCTCTGCTCTATCTCTTTCCTCCAAAATCAGACAGATTCAAACATAGACAGGCATATTTTTCTTTTCATTAATTGTTCCTCTAAGTTGGCGGGAAATTGGGAATTCCACATTACTTTGTTTCGTATATTTTACCCAGAATGTGGAAAACATTATGGCAAAAGGGCCATGTTCAACATACATCGCATGGCAGGGTTCCCTTCTGGAGGAAGCGGACAAGCCGCCTCCAGCTGGGAGTCCTGCGTACACATTTAACAATATCATTTCTTGAACTTACTACTGACTGGCATGCTTAAGAGCAGATAACAGACATCAGCAGGTTTTTAAAACTCACCTCACTTGCTTGGCTTTTGAAAAAGTCAATAACAGCAGAATCATACAGAACAGATACCAGCAGGTTTTTAAATTTCACCTCGCTTGCTTGGCTTTGGCAAAAGTCAATAATAGCTTGGCTTTTGCGAAAGTCAATAACAGAATCATACAGGCTTGGTGGGTCATCAGTCCACCCTTACCTTACAGGGTTAGTTCTCTTCTGCAGATGTAGAGCTGTGTCCTGCTCCAGAAATTATTTGCTAGGGGACTCGGTCAAGTGGCCCAGACCGGGTGGGGAGGAACAGCGGGCGAGTCATTCGGCTTACCGGATTGCAAGAATCTCTCGGGTAGGGTACCTCTGCCAGAGTCTCTCCGTGTACCCCCTCACATCCACCGGGCCTGACCTTCGTGCTCGTGGAGTCCCTGTTCAGGCGTCATTTGAAGAACCGCTTAAACCCACTTACTGGGTCTCGGCGGCGGGGCAACCATCAAAGTCTTCCATACGTTCCATACTTAGTAAAAGGAGACACAGGAGCCTTTGTCTGCAGGAGGAACCCAGATTTATTCAATAGCCCGTGCTATGGAACAGAGTACCAAGCTAGTCAGAGACAAGACAGAGGAGGCTGCTGCTTCACTCTGCAGCTTACAAGCCTTTTATACTTTACTTTTTCATCCTAGTCTTTTGGCTGTTAGTTCATTGTTTAGTCAGGGTAGTGTTTGAAGCTGATCAATCAATCACATACCCGGTATGGTTTCAAGGCGCTGGAGGAGTGTGCGGGGGGGGGGGTGCTGTTACAGGTTGAAGAGCCTGGTCTTGAGTTGTCTCCTGAAGGTCAGCAGGTCTTCGGTTTGTCACAGGTCGAGGGGGAGGGTGTTCTAGGTCTTGGCGGCGCGATGGGAGAAGGACCTGCCTCCGGAAGTGGTTCTCCGGATGCGTGGGACCGTGGCCAGGGCGTGGTCAGCGGAGCGGGGATTCCTGTTGGGTACGTAGCAGGAGAGTCGACTGTTGAGATAGGCTGGGCCGGTTTTGTGGAGTGCTTTGTGTGCGTGGATCAGGAGCTTGAAGGGGATTTTTTGTCGACGGGGAGCCAGTGCAGGTACCTCAGGTGGGGGGTGATGGGATCAGGCGTGCAGAGGCATTCTGGATTCTCTGTAGTCTGCTGATGTGCTTGGATGGGGCTCCAGGCGTAGAGGGCGTTTCCATAGTCGAGTATGCTGCTCACTGGGGCCTGGGTGACTGTTTTCCTTGTGTTGGTCGGAATTCATTTGTAGATTTGGCAGAGCATGTGGACGATGTTGAAACAGGTGGAGAAGACTGAGTTGACTTGTTTGGTCATGGAGAGCCAGAGACCAGGAGTCGTCCCATGCGGAGGTTGGATCCGAGGATGAGGATTTCAGTCTTGTCTGTGTTCAGTTTGAGGCGGCAGTCCTCCATCCAGTCGGCGATGGCCTTCATTCCCTGGTGGAGGTTGGATTTGGCGGTGAGGGGGTCCTTTGTGAGAGGAGAGGATCAGCTGAGTGTCGTTGGCGTAGGAGATTATGTTGAGGTCGTGCTGTCGGGCGGTGCGTGCTAGTGGCGCCATGTAGACGTTGAACAGCATCGGGCTGAGGGAGGATCCTTGAGGGACGCCACAGATGACCTCGGAGGCGTCGGATCAGAACGGGGGGACGCGGAGGTGGTCCAGTCCAGGGCCTTGTTATGGATCCCTGCGTTGTGGAGACGTGTGCGTAGTGTGCGTAGTGTGTGGTGGCAGACGGTGTCGAAGGTGGCGGAGAGGTCCAGGAGGATGAGGGCCGCTGTCTCGCCATTGTCTAGTAGGATCCTGATGTCGTCTCTGGTTGATAACCAGATCCAGACGATGTTTGTAGATGATGACCTGGTCAAGGCTTGGCACACAAATCATTGTTCATTTGGCTTGATCAAGGCTCAGTCTTTCAAGTCATTGTTTAATCATCCTGATCAAGGCCCAGCAGTCAGACCATTGTCCAGATAACCTGATCACGGTGTCAAGGATGTTTACCAGGCTGGGAGCAGGAAATGGAAAACAAATCATTTACTCAGGGTGTGAGTGTCTCGTGGCTTTCAGTTGAACTGCAAAGAACAGGGGGTTTGGGTGTGGAACAGTTCCTGGGCAGAAATGCATGCTGCAAGATGGCTGTTGTCATGTTAGTTAGATTTTCCTCAGGCATCAGCAGAAATGACCAGGTGGGTCGTGTGGAAGTGTTTGACACGAGATGGCAATGAAAAAACAATGGAGTCCCTGTACAAATGATGCCGATCAGAAGAACACTTTTCCTCAAAATATATATGGGAGACATGCAGGTGGGTTGTAAGTGGAAGCGCGGGACTGTTTGTTAATGCAGCAGGGGCGTCTGAGGAAGACTTCAATGTCGAAATGCATTATGCCTTACCTGCGTGTCCAATTAAAGGTTTATTTCCTGAGTTCCCCGCGTGTGCCTCTTCCTACAGTTTTGCTGGAGGTTGTGTGGATATTTACAGCGTCAGCCAGAGACGCTTCAAGAGGCCACATCTGACAAGTGACTGCTGTATCACTGGCTTCTGCGTGAGCAGTTTTCTTCTTTGTAACCGAGGTATCGGATTGCAGCAGCACACCTCTCCAGCGCCAGTCAGGCAGAGTTCACTCACAGCAGTTTCGTGACTTCACGGATAGGATTGGACATTATTCCAGCCTTGGACTCAGCAGACTTGTGCTGTGGCGGTGCAGATGAATGCGGGGACACAGGGAAGCCCGAGGACTTTAATTTGCATCAACAACAGTGCGCTCCACTCTGCAGTGCACCACAGCCACATGGACGTTATTCATTCATTCCCCTCGCAGCACCAACCCAGGGATGTTGCATTCTGGGTGCTGTAGTACCAACAGCACTACAGCAGGTGAGCGACCACATGGCAGGGGAGGTGCTTTCTCTCACCAATAGGAGACATGCAGGTGGATTTTAAGTGGAAGCGCGGGACTGTTTGTTAATGCAGCAGGGGCGTCTGAGGAAGACTTCAATGTCGAAATGCATTATGCCTTACCTGCGTGTCCAATTAAAGGTTTATTTCCTGAGTTCCCCGCGTGTGCCTCTTCCTACAGTTTTGCTGGAGGTTGTGTGGATATATATATATATATATATATATATATATATATATATATATATATAATGGCAGAGGTGGCTAAATAAAGTAATTTATACGCAATAATTTGGGACCACGCTCGTTTTTTCTGCAAAGAATCGGAACTGTAAACTCAAGCAAGAAGCTATATATATATGTCGGATTGATTTTGCAAGTGAGCAGATTTTATGTGTGTATTGTATATCATACTGCAATTAAGCCTGGGTGGTGAACTATGGTCTGCTCACTGAGTTTGTGGAGTTTCCGGCACTCCGCATTACACGGAGCTCGCGGAGCTCCGCAGAGTGGAGTTTTTTCCCTCACTCGCGATCGTCAATGTCAAGTTGGTGACCGCGCGCAAGGAAAATCAACCTCCTGGCGTGATTTTTCCTCCTTTGCGATCGTCAACATCAAGTTGGCGACCGCGGAAAATAAACATTCCAGCGAGATTTTTCAATGCGGGGTGGTCAGGTATGTGATTGCGAGCTGTCGCGTATGCTCGCGATCGCTCGCGAGGAGAAACTGCTTGTTCGCGTTGAGAAAGCTGCCGCTCAAGTAAAAGTCTACTCGAGCGGAAGAAAAGGGAAAGAAGAGACCGCTTGCACTGTTTAAGGTGCCGTTCGATATGATTGCACAGTGTGGACAAGTATCCGCAGTGTGCAATCAGCGCAAACTGCATTTTTCTATGGAACTCCACCGCTTGCGGAGCTCCGTGTAGCGTTGCAGAGTAGTTTTGCTACTTCACGGAGTTCGGCGTAGAGCAAATCCCCGAACTTTGCCCAGGGTTAACTGCAATGTGGGAGTTCACTACAAGAAGATCAGAACGCTGTACAGGTGGCATAGGCTGGAGTTGGAGGATGCTGATGGGATATGGTTTCACTGAGAAGATATACTTCACAATATGTGCTTCTCTGTTACTTTGGTTATCCACACATACAAAGGCACTAGGCGAGTTGTATCTGTCGTGCTAGGTTTGAAATTCCCATTCCTGCAATACACTTGTTTCATGCTATAGTAGGTTAGCAGTGAGTGGCTAAATAGATGCCATTTGTATTCACGTTATGCAACCCACTGAGTTATCCCCGTAGTGTGCAGGCCTCTGTTAGCAAGTGTGACTTCATTTTGCATTTCGTAATCCCTATTGGGCTGCTTAGACTGTGCCCGAGTTAGGCCTCATTGCTCATATTGCTTGCCTCAGCAGAACAATGTGTTTCGTTAATATTTCCTCTTCTATCCAATGCTGTTTTCTCGACTTGCTAATGAATAGACCATTCTGCCCTCGCATGCTTATCTGAATGTGTAGTTTCTGCTCCCATGTTAAGAGATGCTGAGACCCAGCACCGTAGCCTTGAATACCTGATAAAATGTCCCCATCTGGCAGCTGCTAGCTCATCCTACTGTGCCTCTTTGTTCAAGATCGGCCTAGGCAGTTAGTTTTCCATGGTGGGCGTGGTTGGAGGCTTCTTGGGAGGAATGATTATCCACTGTAGACGGTTGGGGTGCCAATCCCTCGGCAGACATCTTAGGGTGCAGGTCATGATGGGCTCCTCTGCAGAGTATTGCCAATAAAGATGTATGTTTGTATTCTCTACTGTCTGACCGACTCTTCAGTTTTGAGCAGACAGTTGATGTTTGATTCTCAAAGAGTGTGGCAGAAAGAAGCAAAGCAGCGCTGTATGAGAGCAGAGAAAGAGGCTCGGAAGAGGCAGACGCAACCTATAACACAAAAAGCAGTGGGTGTTGAGAGGGAAAGGGTAGAGAAAGGTATAGAATGTGCCGATAGAAAGTTCCAATTACAGACTGATAAATGTTATGTTACTAGAGAGGAAGGTGATGATTTTGTTGAAGAGCTATTGGATTATTGCCCTCCTCCTACTTATGCCCCTGAACGGATATACCCGACAGTCCTGATGTCCCAGTCTTCGGCCCCTAGTGCCGCTATCTCTAGTGTTTCTGTTTCTGGCACTACTGCCTCAGCCCCGGCCCCACTTTTTTCCCCTCTACCCGCACCAGTCACGGGGACTGGAGCGTGAGCTCCCCTGTCCTGTCTATCAGTTCCGTTTTGACTGCTATGCCCCTTTTCACCCTTTCACCCCTCCAGCCCTGTCTCCCTACATGATGGTACCTGCATCGGCTCTTTCCCCCTTGGGTGTGCCCCCCAAATACTGTCAAACGTTGAAACACCTGTGCGTTGGATGCATTAAGCAAATTGGGCAGCAGTGCGAGACCGCATGGAGAAAGTGTAGGTGCGTTCTGCTGTTGGTGATGAAGAAAAGCAAATGGTGGCAAATCAAGCAGCTCAGTGGGCTCAGAACCCGATCTATAGTGTGGAGGATGTGTGGAGTGTGATGAAAGATTATGAGCCCTTCGTACAACTGCATGCTCTTAAGCACATGTCGGCCATGCTAATAGGACTATGGGAACAGTGTTTTCAGGGTATTGCACCGCAGATCATCTATGACATATTGGACAGGGCATATGCTATAGGTATGGCTCCTAATGAGGTTTTTGCCAATGTAACCACACTGGTGTGTTACCGTGGCAGACTGCTTCAAAAGGTTTCGACAATACGGGCACAGCACCCTATGAGGGAGGTCCATCCCAATTACCATCCTGAAATATCAGAACTGCCTGACTCCATGGACACATTAATTAATCCACGAGTTGATGCTCAGTTCCAGGAGCAGTGAATCTATACTCCTTGGAAGAGGAGTGAGGTCCTATCCCTAAAGAGTCAGCTGCCAGCCCCCCCCCCAAAAAAAACCACTGTATATTATAAGGAATTGACGGAAGCGGCCTCCTCCACAGTGATGACATTAGCTGATATTGAATTGTTCTTTGGTCTGCTGTTACCGGTGGATATATATATTTATAAAGTATTATATACAGCGAACTTGACCCAAGAGAGTATTAGAGCGCTTTACATTTAGGATCGTAGCGTTACAAGTTACATCAGATACAAGAGCATAGTGAGGGACAGTACACATAAACAATGTTTCAATAATTTGTAGGAGGGAGGGGAGGAAGGAGAAGTAGCGGGGAGACAAGGAGGACCCAAGAGAATATTAGAGCGCTTTACATTTAGGATCGTAGCGTTACAAGTTACATCAGATACAAGAGCATAGTGAGGGACAGTACACATAAACAATGTTTCAATAATTTGTAGGAGGGAGGGGAGGAAGGAGAAGTAGCGGGGAGACGAGGAGGAACAATGCCTAATGTCCGGCTTGGTAGGTGAACGGTCATGGGGAAAACCGGGGCCAATCTCCTCATTAGCTGTCAAGCAGCTCCACCGGTCATCAGCCATATTGCTCAGGTCACAGAGTTCAGGAAAAAACTGTTTTTAGTTTATTTGATTTGCGAAGGTTATGTAGCTCTATCTAGACCCGGAGGTATCAGAGCGCATAACCAGGGGAACATGTATTAGAAGGTACATCAAAAGGATTATAGAGCGCTGGCTAGACCCGTAGGTATCAGAGCGCTATAACAGAGGAACATTGCGTTACAAATTAGATCAGTTACAATAGCGTTGTAAGGTACAGTAAACAAACAATGAGCTTGAGAGAATTTATAGTAAAAGGAGGGGAGGAAGGAGCCATAGCAGAAAGACGAGGAAGTACTGTGTCCATTGTCCGTAGAGACAAATAGAGAGGGAAAGGGGAGAGGTGGAGTGAGAAGGGAGAGGACAAGGGGGAGGACGGAAAAGAGATAAATGGAAAGTCAACCCAAGGACCAAGTGGGTAGGTGATGGCCAAGGAGATAATCAAAAGCCAATCTCCTCTGTAGCTCTCTAGGAAGCTCCAATGGGCATCGGACCAAAAGCTGAAAAAAAAGGCGACGAGGAGAAAGCAGAGCATCAGAAATACGATGAGGGAGGGTGGGCGAGACAGGGAGAAGGGGAGAAACTGTGCCCAAGGTGAGGCTGGCCAGGTGACGGTCAGGGGATGAGCCATGGCCGATCTCCATATTAGCTGAACAGAGCAGCTCCACCGGGCGTCGGACAAAATGCTCAGACTCCACTGTCAGGGTAGAGATCATGTGTACACCGGGCGAGACAAGTAGAGAGGGAAAAGAGGAGAGGGGTAGTGAAAAGGGAGTGGACGAGTGGGAAGATGAAATAAGAGATAAAGGGAAAGTCGGCCCAAAGACCGGAAGGGTAGGTGACGGCCAGGGAGGAAATTCAAAGCCAGTCTCCCCTATAGCTATCTGGTAAGCTCCCACGGGCATCGGTCAGAAAGATGGAAAGAAAGGAGACAAGGAAAAGGCAGAACAGCAGACATACGCAGAGGGAGTGGAGGGCAAGATAGGGAGAAGGGAGAAACTGTGTCCAGTGTCCGGCTGGGCAGGTGATGGTCAGGCCGATCTCCTCAATTAGCTGAACAGAGCAGCTCCACCTGGCATCGGACAAAATGCTTGAACTACTCTGTCCGGGTAGGGGTCAAGTGTACTCAGGGGAATGTCCGAATAGTGCTGGAAGAGCCATGGTCTGAGAAAATTCCAGACATCCTCATGAGTTCAGGCACAGTCCTGGCAGGGTTTTGTAAGTAAGAGTAAAAGATCAGCAAGGGAGGGGGAAAAAAAGTTACCACTGTTGGCCATGTTGATGTTGGGCATCCTGGGCTCCTTTTCCACACTGTGAGTGTGCCTAGAATGAAAGAGGTTAACAGGGAAGGAAGGGCCAGACTCCCAATAGTTCTTAAAAAAGGACACTAGATGTCACCATTGCCCTCCACGGGGGTTGAAGGGGGTCTGATGAGGTTTCCCCACACCCATTTGAGTTGTGGCTTGAATTTGAAAACAACAGGCAGTTGTAAGGAGAATGAGTGGCATCTCGCTGTTGAATTTGAGGTAATATGTCACGAGGAGCCACCATTTTAGGGTCAGGCATCCATGGTTACATGACCGTGTCTCGGTAGTAAGTACAGTTGCTCGCTCAATTTGGAGCCACGATTTACAGCTAGCTTAACATGCGTGAAGCATATAGTATGTAGGCATGTAGGCATACCGTGTTTAAACCTCTCGTTACCCGCTCCTATTGTGGCGGTCTCTACATCAGCCCCTGGTACATACACCGGATCATGACTTGGAGTTAGGTGGCACATGGGATGAGATCAAGGCGTGAAATAAAGAGTGTAAGCCCAACGATAAGCCTAAAGCGGAGCTCCTAGCTCTACCGGGGCGTATTATCACCTAAATACACTCACCTATCACACCACAGAGAGTGGATTGGGATAAGTTGACTGTGTGCCATCGGAAGACGGATGAAAGTGTGTCGGATTTCTTTACTAGATTTGAAGGAGTATTTCTCGATTTTAGTGGTAAGGACCTGTCACAGTAAGGTGGTGTTCGTTTGTTTGTTAACAGATTTGTCACTAATTTGCTTCCCGAGATTGCAACTAGGTCTACTTGGGGTGGTGCCTCGAGTACGCCTCTTGGGCTTAACCAATGTGTCAGCAGGAGGGACATTGGCGGAATGAGTGTCCGGAGTTATTGCAGAAAGGTGAGGTCTGAGAGGTCGAGGGTTTAGAGGATGTGGATGTGGATGAGGCGGAGCAGGAGGCCGAGGGGGGATGCAGTCAGAGGATACATTGTACAATAGGCAGAATGGGAACTATTTTGACGACCCCTGAAGTCGACAGTACTATCACGATGACTATGACATGGATGAGGTGATGGGGTTGTCTCACAGCTTGGACAACCAGGGACAGGGCGAGGGAGCAGTTCCGGTGCCTATAAATCAGCGTGGACCCTACGTCACTGCGGATTTACAGGGCACCACAAAAAAGATTTCCAATTGATACAGGGGCTATGAATAGCTCTGTTTCCCATTCACCGGTCTCGCGGGCAGCTCTGTCTGGCCAAAATAATGTTTAGGTAGATTTCTCAGGTGTGCCGGTTGTTTGCCCCATTTCCAAACCTCTTGCCTTGACTATAGGCCCCTTTACAGTTGATTCACCATTTTTATTGATGTTCAAATGTGGGGAGAATTTATTGGTACTGGATTTGTTAAAAAGGTTACATGCGACCACATGTTGTTCTCCTGGTGGTGTATATATGACTATTGGACCACAGGTGGCCCGTGCAAAGCAATGCTTTGCAAAAGATGCTCCCCTTCTAACTGAGTACCTCACATTGTGGGCTATAGGGGACACGGATGTGGTGTTGCTTCCGATCCCACCAGTCTCCATTCAGATAAAGGACAATGCCAAATTGCCACACATTCCCCAGTACAAGATTTCACAGGCGGAGAAAAGGCCTTAATACAAATATTACAGGATTTGATTAAGTCTTGTGTGGTTGAAGAGACAGTGGCGAATGTGTGTAATAGCCCTATTCATCCTATTCTTCTGATGCCCACCCTGACATTTACCATTTTGTGATCGACCTCAGAGAGGTCAATAAAACAGTGGTTCTCCAGTACCCTGTGATCCCAGACATAACCACGATCCTGACAATGATTCCCCCATTAGCTAAATTCTTTTCTTTGATTGACTTAAAATATGATTTCTTCAGCATACCAATCCATACAGATAGCCGATATCTATTCCGATTTACAATAGACGTGCGAAGCTTTAGATTCTGCCGTGCTTCACCAGGCTATACAGAAAGTTCTAGTATTTATAGCCAAGCCTTGAAAGCTCAATTGAACTCCTTGGAGGTTGTCCCTGGTAATGTGCTCTTGCAGTACATTGATGACCTCCTTGTGGCTTCGGACAATGAGGATGATTACACAGAAGCCACAGTTAAGTTATTGTTGCATTTGGTACATCATGGATACAAGGTATCACTTTCCAAATTTCAATATTGTCGACAGGAGGTCACCTACTGTAAAGGCGGGTCGCAGACTAACACCTAAACGCATAGCTGCTATTACTGATATGCCTGTCCCTAAGACCCAACGCGAGGTACTCGTGTTCATTGGGATAAAATCGTATTGTCGGCACTGGATCCCTAACTACTCCCTACTAACAAAACCCCTTCTTTATCTGACCTCTAAAGATGTGCATGAACCACTGCCTTGGAAACCTGCATGTCAGCAAGCTTTTGAGCAAGTAAAGGTTGCACTTTGCTCTGCTCCTGTGCTTGGTACTCCTGATTACCAGAAGTCTTCTGTGCTCTACGTGCATGAGGCGGATGGTTGCGCGCTTTCTGTTCTAACACAGGGTTTCAGTGGTAAGCAGAGACCCTGTGCATATTTCTCCGCCATGCTCAATAATGTCGCCAGAGCTCTCCCGAGCTGTAAGAGAGCTACCGTGGCGGTGGCATTTTCTATCAGACAATCGGCAAGGCCCGTCCTTGATACTGATCTCACAGTACTGGTACCTCATGCTGTGGATACACTTTTGAACAAGACAAAGACACAGCACCTTACTAGCGCACATCTGACTGGATATGAGCTGACCTTGTTTGCTCCGAACATTACCATCAAAAGATGTGCCACTCTGAACCCAGCCACGTTACTACTCCTCCCTTCAGAAGAAAAGGACAATGATGTCCATGATTGTTTATTTCGGACTGAGGAAGAAACGAAAGAACGGGTAGACCTGACTGATGTTCCCTTATCTGACCCCCAAGGGGATCTATATGTCGATGACTCTAGATTCAAGCTACCAGATGGCATCACCACTGCAGCCTATGCAATCACAACGTTACACACTGTAGTTGAGGCATCCCGTATCCCACAGCAATTGGCCCAAGTTGCAGAGTTGGTTGCCCTTTTCAGGGCTTGTGAGTTGAGTGAGGGAGTGGGCGTTAATATCTACACCGACAGCCAGTACGCCTTTGGGGTGGCCCATAATTTTGCACGCCTTTGGGCAGAGAGAGGATTCTTGACATCGCCTGGACTCTCCAGATGGATTTCACCGAAATGGAACGAGTGGATAACTTGAAGTATGTGCTGGTAGTGATTTGAGTATTCAGTAAATGGATTGAGGCTTACCCCACTAAAGAGAAAACAGCTAGGGCGACGGCGAAAGCACTTTTAAAAGAGTTCTTCCTGCGCTATGGATTGCCACGCGTGATTTGGAGTGACAACGGAAGTCACTTTAATTCAAAAGTCATTGAATTGGTGTGCAACGGTTTGCATATTAAACAGAAGTTTCATGCAGCGAACATCCCCGAATCAGCAGGTTTGGCCGAGAAGTACAATGGTACTCTCAAGGTGAAAATAGCAAAAATTCAAGAAAGCACAGGATTGCAATGGCCAGATGAGTTACCCTTGGCCTTACTATCTACCAGAGCGACAGCACATTCTAGAACAGGGTTGTCCCCATACGAAGTGGGCTTCAGATGCCCTACTAATGTCTGCGAGACCCAAGTGATTTTCCGAGTCAGAGTACCCCCTGCTTGTAGACTATCTGTACAAATTGTCTAAAGATCTTTGTTCTCTTCACCAACAGATACATGCCACATTGCAGCCAGTACCAGAGGGGCACAGGCATTGCATGCTGCCTGACGATTATGTGATGATTAAAAACTTCCAGCGGAAAAACTGTTTGGAGCTGAGGTGGAAGGGGCCTCTCATCATTCTACTCGTCACTCGCACTGCAGTTAAGGTAGACGGCAGAAAGTACTGGATTCATTCATCGCACTTGAAGCGGGTGCCTCTACTGCTCCCGTATGATATGTGGGTCAACAACGGCATCGCTGATCAGGAATGTGAGAGTGTGCCAAGCTTTGTTCCCTTCTCTGATGCCCGATTGAGGTGGGCGCAGACTGACGAGGAGAGTGATGCAGCCCTGTTTGAGGCGATTCCTCTGGAAATAAGGGCTGCCTCAGACATTTCTGTTTCCAATACATCCAACCCTGAGTCTCGATGCCCACCTGACCCTGAGTTTCTGCTCCTTTTTGTTGATGAAACAGTGCCTAGAGTGACGAAATATTACATGAGGCCCCGAAAGAAGGACGGTGCACCAGCTGAACGGTCTAGGAGATAGGGAAGGACTTGAGCTTATGGCACAGGTGCTGTGCCTAAGGTACCTGTATTAGACTAGAGTGAACTACACTGGTGCACTGGCCTTGTCTCTGGAAAGGATAGTTGAGGGCACTTGCCAAGGATAATCCTGAAGGAAGAGGATTTGTTTTTCAGCTAGGGCTGCGATCGCACATCTTCCCCGTGGGAGTGCTTCATAGTACCATTGTTGATGAACAATAGGAGTCTACCAGTGGGGCTCTGAAGGACACTGGGTGACATTTACCCCCTAGTACTGTTTTTGCAATAGTGGCCCTAGCCTGTGAATATTTATTTTTCCTTGTTACACACATAAACTGCCCTTGTAATTTTCCAAATGTATCCCCTTGATCGTCCTATCCCTGATGAGGAGCAGCCCTTTGCGACTCCGCTTCCCACTTCCGATGGGCCTGTCTTGTCCTCTTGGTCCACTAAAAGTAAAATAGTGTTTGTCAGAATAATTTTGCTTTCCCTGCTAGTTATATTCGGGGTGCTGTTATTCCTAGAAGAGAAATATTCTGCGCATGCTTGGATAAGTACTACCAAAAACAATCAGGGAGAATAGGGTCAAACGGAAAAAGTTTAAAGACCTACTACTGGTTCGCTTCCCCAGTAACAACAATTGAATAACACACAAGAGTTACATACACCCATAAAAGACTCACTATTGTGAAGTCTAAACATAGTTCTAACACAGGTTTAAAACTGTTAAGACCAGTCCCGACACGAAAGTAAAGTAGTTCCCTAGTTTGCAATAGCATTTAACTCTACACCTCTTCCGTTTCTGTGCCTCCCCCAAGTCTCACGCGAGTCTGGTGGCACCGACGGAGAGGTGAGCTTAGCATCTGTTGTGTGTTGGGTAAGCTGGTATAAATAGAGACTACTATTTAGGTCTGCACCATTTTTGCCACTTTTAGACGACTGAGCAGTTATAATGTAGATCATTTCGATTGTCTAATAGTAGACTTCATACTTTCAGCATGGTAGATTTTTATTTATTTCATTCATTTAACACCCTTATGTGGACTGCATGACTCTTGCTATTTAGCAGCCATCATTCAGTTCATTTGTGGACTGTCTTTTAGTGGATCACATATTATCAATCTTGATAAGTCATTTCTGATAAACATGTTATTATCAATATGAGAGTCAATTATTTTACATTTGGTCAATGGGTCTCTGCTGTATGCTTAGGGTGTTATTCCACAATCAACTTACAATTATTCTGGGGTTCAAGGGGTGTGTTTTAAGACCTGAGCACAGCTATATCCCCCACACAAACTATTCAAAAACAACAAATAACTGTGGGTCTACTAGTGAGCTCAAAACATGCTATGGGCCAGATAGCCCAGTCAGAAGGTATTTTGTTTGAACCACCTGACTTTTTTGCACTATTGTTTTTAGTTTTGGAGGTGCATGACTCCAGAATAAAGTAATAATTGTATGCACCATCCAATCTTACACTTATCATTTTTTATCACTCTCATTTTTTGTGCACTGCTCACAGTTACGAAAACTTAATCCACCAGACATCCATCCATCACTCTGTGTCTCCAATATTGATCTATGGTGATAGAGTGGTGGTGAAACTACTGTGGAGTAGACCAGATGATGTACTGGGTGCCTACAATCGCGTAACTGATGGACATTTTTCACAGTGGTTAACTGTCCAGTCTGTCTTCTATCTTCACAGGAGTAGCAGACACATAGCCAGCAACACATAGCATGTTTTGAGCTCACTAGTAGACCCACAGTTATTTGTTGTTTTTGAATAGGGTGTTATTCCACCATTAAGTTTATAGGTGGACAGATGTGATGTTTTGCTACAGGGTATTAAATAAGACATTTTTAGACTCTACATGACGTATTGAGTTTTGATGCCTTTCCCTGTCCGCATTTATCTGTTCCACAGTGCGGGGCCTCGTATACCTGAGCACGGTCCAGGTGAGGTGAGGTCCAGTCCCCTGTCATGTTGGGTGAGCAAATTATTAATTTTAATATTTTCTTCTGTCGAATGGTTTTCCATCAATGTGAGAGAAGATGAGAGCTCGAGTGTGATAAGCTCTGTTATTAATATGAGTTTAACACATATGTTTTTCTAGATCGCGTTGAGCACCTACTGACAAGGAGGATGAGTAAATAACTGTAGGTACAGGTTGTATCGTCCCTACTCTTGTATTCTTTTTCACTGAATTGTCATATACATTTTTGTTTTCACACATACAACAGTAGCAACTTTTTAGAGCAGTGGCCCTGACGAAAGCCAAGGGAAACATGTTGGCCCTAATTGCGACAGTCATTTGTTCCATACTGTCGTTTGCGTTGTTTCTATCTTTTAATTAGGGGATGTGCCTGGTTTCTATTAAAATATTTGTTTAGACATATCACCCTATTTTATATTCATCACTTTTTTGTATGTTGCACTGTATTCTCACCACTCTCTACTGACCATCACAATCTGACCAACAACTGGAAGTACACTGTGGACCGCATCCAGTACTTACTATGACTGTGTAGATGATCTAAGGACCCGCCAGGTCACAGTGTGGACGACCAAGTGATAGGACTGATCATTTGGTTTGTTTGATGGTTTTCCACAAAATACACATGTACTGGATTTGGTTTGCATAGTTTTCCAATTGATTACTATATATCACCCCTCCCTTGTTTTCTTCTTTTTCTCTTTATACATTGTTACATGGTGACTGCGGCACCAACTGACATAGAGATAGACCTGTCAGTTTTGCCAGCGATTTGCTTGGCTTATAGACCTCCTAGGTTCTTGTGGATAAGTAGTACACCAGCACCTCCTGAACATATTTTTGGTACCTTAGTGCCTCACAAAGCAGAACACCCGAAGTCCTGTAAGGTCAATGGTTTTATTCAGACGTTGCACCAAAGGCATGCTGTTTATTATAAGACTAAATGTTGGGTGTGTGAGTTGTTACCTTCTGTCAAGCATCAAAGTGAGAACTTGCTGCCTATGCCCTTATCCTATGTCACTAGCTGTGAGGGATGTTTCACCTTACTTAGATTGATCCGCTCATTCTCTCAACTTGACTCCTTAGAATACAAAGGCACAAATTCCCGTTCTTTGACAATGAATGTGTATTTCCAACATAGGTCCCCGCCTAGTGTTTCCCCTGGCGATAGGCGGTTTGATCGAGTGTTCTTGAATATTTGCCTCAGGGCGCCAGGTCGAGGTAGAAAGACTAATAGAACAGGAATGGACAGAGATATGATCTCGCAGTTCAATGTATCAGAATATTACCAATCCTTCCAAGCACACAATGTCATCAAAGATAAGCCCATACCCCTGGCGGTGGTAGATGTACCGGCTCCTTTTTCTGTTCAAGTAGTGGGAGAGATAGAGGCAGGGGACAGTAAATGCAACACCACTTCCATGTTGAGGATGCCCAAAAGTCCACCCTTTATCCCACCACCTAATGTTTATTTTGTTTGTGGTGCTTGTAGTTATTTCTGGCTCCCTGAGGGTTGGTCCAGGCGGTGTTACCTTTCTAACCTCCTTCTCCCAGTCTATATAGCCCCTCCCAATTACCACAAAACTCATCGCCTACAGCGTAGGACTGTCCTAGCCCCCCTAGTTAAGAGAGTAGTCAACACAGACGATATTGATCAAACAGATACTTCCCTGCAGCAATTTACTGATATAATGAAAGGCATTCGGCCGTTCTAGGGTCCCATGTCCAATAGCTGTAATATTCGGCGCGTGGCCAGAGTAGTTGAGGGCGTTATTAATACAACTGCAGGAATACTGACCAATACCACAGCTGAGCTATAGGCTATGAGGCGCGTTGCTCTTCAAAATCGGATGGTTTTAGATGTCCTCCTGGCTGATAGGGGTAGAACCTGTCGCGTCATCGGGAGCAGCTGCTGCGTGTACATCCCTGATATCGCCACTAATGTATACTCTGCAATACAGAAATTGCACAGACTTGCTTCAGAAATCCACCAAGATAGTAGCTCATGGTTCCTCACAGGGTGGCTCTGTGTTCTATTGACATCATGGGGTTGGAAGATACTAATTGTCCTAATAGCTATTGCAGGTCTCATCTTCATGTGTTGCCTTTGTGTTAATTGCCTCCCCGCCTGTTGCACCTATTGTGTGAGCAAGATCACCCCTACTCCTAGGTTCTCAGGACGTGATAATAAAGCCTCTACTATGAAGATGCAGGGTATCCAGGATCTGATGCTCATAGATGAATGCATTTTTTAATATTAGTTGAATTTTCAAATTAAGTGTGTTGCTTTCTTTCCCATTGTTACATGATTGCTACATGAGCATCTATGCATTTGCCCCGCCCTTAGAATTGTAAAGACCCTAACGGATAGGCAAATAAAGCATTTAGCCACTTCTGCTAAAAGGAGGGTCTGTTAGGTTTGAAATTCCCATTCCTGCAATGCACTTGTTTCACGCTCTATTAGGTTAGCAGTGCGTAGCTTAATAGATGCCATTTGTATTCACGTTATGCAACCCATTGAGTTATCCCCCTAATGTGCAAGCTTCAGTTAGCAAGTGTGACTCCATTTTGCATTTCGTAATCCCTATTAGGCTGCTTAGACTGTGCTTCAGTTAGGACTCATTGCTCATATTGCTTGCCTCAGCAGAACGGTGTGTTTCGATATTTTCTCTTCTATCCAAGGCTGTTTTCTCGACTTGCTAATGAATAGACCATTCTGCCCTCGCATGCTTATCTGAATGCGTAGTTTCTGCTCCCAAGTTAGGAGTTGCTGAGACCCAGCACTGTAAAATGATCCCATCTGGCAGGTGTTAGCTCATCCTACTCTGCCTCTTTGTTCATGTTCGGCCTAGGCCAGTAGTTTTCCATGGTGGGCGTCGTTGGAGGCTTCTTGGGAGGAATGATTATCCACTGTAGAAGGTTGGGGGGCTAGACCCTCGGCACACATCTTAGGGTGCAGGTAAGGATGTACTCCTCTGCAGAGCATTGCCAATAAAGATGTATGTTTGTATTCTCTACTGTCTGACCGACTCTTCATTTTTAGGAAGGCATAGCAGTTGGGCTCCTAAGGGCCACTTCCTTCGGTCGCCAAAGTTTCACAATAAATTATTTGAACCTGTGCATGGTTTGCTATTTTGGGGCGAAATACTAGCAATTTACCTTTCTTGTTCAGCTGCAAATGCCAAGAAATGCAAAATAATTTTGCAGAGTTCAGTTGTGCAAAGAACGCTAATTCTATAGATTTTATGATCCAGAGTTTTTTCTTGGTTACTTTTTCCATAAGAAAAATTTGTTCTAGGCCGATTTTTTTTAGGATTTGCAGTGTGGATATATTTCGCAACCCCAGCATTAGCTAAACATAAGTTTTATTATCAATATCAGGTACTCCCTTGTACTTTCAATACTGTTATCTTTTAAAAGCCGCGTTCTACACACAGTACTCGACTGCGGTGGATTCAAATTACGAATAACGTCCTCTTTTAATTTGCTTAGACTTGCTTTTGCTGAGGGTGCATTTATCTTTCCTTTAATGTTCCCTTTAATGAACGGCGTTTTGCCACACAACAAGACGTGGATAGAAAAAAGCTGACAGGAACAGACCTAGCACTGATCACGGTAATTTGTAAACAGATGCTAGTGCTAAGTACGTAAATTACGAAATCAATAATACCTGTCTCGTGAGCACACAGCCCTTTATCGGCGACGAGCCTTCTGGGAATTCCAGCCCTTGCAGCAGATAGTGCTTTTCTTCCGAGTGTTATATGACGGTCTCATGCTTCATAAAGAGGAGCTCTGCACGTGTATCAAGGGCCACCTATGATTTCTTTATTAACCTTCTGGGTAATAAATATGTATCCCATTTTTACAGCAGCATTTAACGTTGGCGAATTGTGTCCAAATATCTGTAAATCCTTTGCACGAGATTAAAGTGCAGCTGCTTCGAAGCACTCCCTCGAGACGCCAGGGCATTCGCTGATAACAATGAAACGAGCAGTGGGGAAAAATAAACACTCGCCGCGTGGCATACTAAAACGCCGAAAGGGATTTTTACTGTCATGGTAGATTAAGTTTTAGTTCTCAAAATATGCCATAACACCAGTGAAACTGCGTCGGTGAAAGTGAAATTAAGTTCACCAGGTACTGTCGATGGGCTTGGTGCAGATCAAAATGAATGCCCGCATTCCTTCAGAATATTGTGAGCAAATCAGCATTCTTTTGCCCACAGAGCAATTTATTTAAAATTGAAAACATACATTTTAATTTCAGTTGTGTGATTCAAATTACAATATTTATTGCTCAACTGAAATTCACAATTATTAGTCCCAACTTTAATTTAAATGCAGGCGCTTTGAACCAGAGAAACCCCAAGCATATTAGGGCTCAGACACGCCAAAATTAGTCAGGTCCACTGCACAGAATCATCGCCATGACCTACCTTGTGCCAGGACCAATAGTGCGCGCCTAAATTGTGTAAAGCACTCTGGAGCTCCTTGCAACACTGTGGGACAACATCGCTTTTGAAAATCATGGCAGGAGGCCTCGATGCGAGCTGATAGTTGTACCCCAAAGGACTAATGCCTGCTCTCCGTGATGTCCTCCCAAATCGAAAATATGGGCCTGAATATGATGTCGGCCGGATTAGAGTGCCACCAACACCTTAGCAGGAATGGAACCGCCCAACTAATATAGGCAGTTCCACCCGCATTATTTGGATGCGACCACCCTATGGCCGGTCAGAAACATCAATTTTTCTATTGCAGCTTGTGCGGTGGGCGAAAAAGGGCCGCAGCAAAAGCTGCAATAGAAAAATTGATGTTTTCAAACATCGCTGCTCCGTGTGGCAGGCACCATGCGGTGCCTCCCACATGGTGCAGGGATGATTAGGGGGGCAGGCCCCATAGCAGAGTGCCAGGGGGGAAGGGGACCCTGCTAGGGACCCTCAAAGCCTCTTTACACCTGCCTTTTCATGGTGGGCGGACCGCCATGAAAGGACAGATGGAAAGCAACATTGTAATCTCGAAGGCAGAGCAGAGGCTGTCATTGCTGTCATTTTGGGATTACTATTCCACCCACAGCCATGACGGGCTCTGTGAGCCATTGGAAACATAGCAGAATTCCCCTGCAGGTTTCCCTCCGACTGTCAGTATCATTATATGGTGGTCAGACGGATGTTGGGCATTTTACCACGGAACCCATTAGGGCATAGGTCGCAACATAAAATGACCAGAAGGTTTGTGCACAATTTACACCCACTATTTGCGACATGATTGTGCATACATCAGATCAT
Source organism: Lissotriton helveticus (assembly GCF_964261635.1). NCBI lineage: Eukaryota > Metazoa > Chordata > Amphibia > Caudata > Salamandridae > Lissotriton > Lissotriton helveticus. Next base: position 109,543,538 of record NC_136058.1, read on the forward strand.
TACACTTTTGCTGATTTGATACTGTGCATAGCTAGGTAGCAGTAGAAGGAGCTACATGCTTTACAGAGAAACCCGTTGGTACAGCAGGCCCTTCTCACCACATTCTGTACATAGAACAGTGTGATGTACAGAGGTGGTTAAATTCAGATTACAAAAAACACAATGTTATGGGAATGGGGCTGCTAAATGCTTGCAGCTGGGACAATATACCAGACAGCACACTTATATGTTGCACCAGACATACATAAACATTACAAAAATGTACAATCTGAAACACAAACAGTTAAAGTTATTTCTCAGAATCACACGTGTTTAGTTAGCATAGAAGCCTGGATTAGTGTCCAGATTATCAACATTGTAGAATGGGAAATAAGGCACTGAGACCACGATTCTGGGGCAGCTGGGACACACAAGCACTTGCAAAGCAATGGGCCTGGAGTATAAGACCTATTTTCTTTGTTATTGATTTTAGGCATGTTGTACCATATCACGGCTGCTATACAGCATTGCTAAAAAAAGACATGGTGATCTGGCTGCAGTTTCACTTTGTAACCGCTTGCATGCGTTCAACACGTGCCTACAAAAAGAAACCTGTTTTTTAATTTACCGATCCAAAATGGAGTGGTACATTAAAAAAAATTAGCATGAAAATGCTGTTTCAAAACGTAGTTTGAACCTTCTTTTTAAAAAGAAGTTAATGGGTGTGCGAGTTACAAATTCTGGGTTGGGCGAGGAGCAACACAGCGGGCGAGCGGGCAAGGGAGAAGCACGTGTGAGAGAGATAGCAACACCAGCGCTGGTGGGGAAGAGAAGCACATGGACAGAGAGAGCAAAGGGAGGACAAAAGCAATCAAGGAATATAGCTGGAAAATGCAAGCAGTAACAAGCATTTACAATGCAATGGTCTCGTCTTTGTTAAAGTTAGAGCTATTGGCATTGCAAATGTCATTTTTTTTATTTATTGTTTTTTTTTTTTTAAACCGATAAATATATGGTATTGTCATTTACAATGGCAATAGGTAAACATTAGAGAGTAGTAGAGAGTATTAGCAGTGATTAATAGTTAGTAGAGAGTATGTATGTATGTATAGGCATTTATATAGCGCACTACTTACCCGTAGGGTCCCAAGGCGCTTCGACCGCTGCGAAACCCTTCCTGGCTTCCCTGAGAGATGGTCCCTTAATGGGTATCTCCAGGGTGAGACCAGGCATCCCCGGCGGTCTGGTGGGGCCGTTAGTGAAGATGAGGCAAGCTAATGCCCAGAGTTGCCGAGTGTGATCGCTGATCAGAGTGGGCACCGAGGCGAGAGAATTATCGAGTCCGCTGACCCTGGTCCAGAAACCTGCCGCGCCGGGAATCGAACCCTGGTCCCGGGCCGTCCTCTGCTCTCGGGTCTGCCGCCTCTAACCAGTGAGCCACACTACTAGAGTGACTAGTTGATTAATAGAGAGTATACTTGTATAGAGTAGAGTAGGAGTGAGTTGTAGGCAATAGTAGTTAGTGAGTAGTGTAGATTAGTGGAGAGTATTATAGAGTGAGTAGTAGATAGTGTGTAGAGAGCATGTAGGAGTTAGCGAGTAGTAGAGACAGAGTAGTAGTGAGTAATGAAAAGTACTAGATAGAAATAGATGTAGTGTGGTGAGTTATAGATAGTATATGGAGTTGTATATCTAATAGAGTGAGTAGCGAATTACTTTGAAAATAGAGTATATATTAGAGAGCAGTAGTTAGTTAGTACTTTTTAGTATTAGAGTGTAGTAGAGAGTAGTAGAGTAGTAGAGAGTGAGTATAAAATTGTGGATAGTGTAATTTAGTGAGTTGTGAGGAGTGTGACTTTTATGTAGTAGAGAGTAGTTAGAGGGTGTATTAGAGTGCGATTAGTTGAGTCAGTAGTAGAGTGTGAATTGAGAGTATTAGAGATTGAGTAAAGTGTACGCTACCCAAAAGTCATGGGCGAATATGAGCTGCGCTGATCACGTACGCTAACCACAAGCCATGGATGAATCGGAGCTAACGCTGTTCTCACGTGAGGAGGTACCTATGTATGCTACCTACAAGTCATGGACGAATATGAGCTGCGCTGATCACGTACGCTAGCCACAAGCCATGGATGAATAGCAGGCAACACTGCACACGTGAGGAGGTACCCATGTATGCCATCTACAAGCCATGGATCAATAGGAGCCAATGCTGCCCACATGTGAGGTACACATGTACGCTACCTAAAAGCTATTAATCAATAGGAGCCAACACTGCTCATATGTAAGGAAGTATCCATGTACGCTACCCACAAGCCATTGATAAATAGGAGCCAACCCTGCTCACACGTGAGGAGGTACCCATGTATGCTACCAACAAGTCATGGATGAATATGAGCCTTGCTGCTCACGTACGCCAACCACAAGCCATGGATGAATAGGAGCCAACGCTGCTCACATGTGAGGAGATGCTCATGTACAGTAACCACATACCATGACTGAACAGGAAACACGGTAACTGCAAGCCAGTACCGAACAAGATCCAACTATGCTCATGTGTGATGTGCTGCTACTCTACAGTGGGCAAACTAGCACCATACGGAGTGTAAGTTAGTGGTGCTCAGGTACAGTAACCACAAGCCATGGCTGAATAGGAGCCAACACTACTCACGTCAGGAGGTGCTCAGGTACGTTAATCATAAGCCATGGATAAATAGGCGCCAACGCTGCTCACGTCTGAAGAGTCGATCATGTACGGTAACCACAAGCCAAGGCTAAATTGGAGCTAACACTACTCGCGTCAGGAGGTGCTCATGTGCCGTGATATTAAGTCATGGGAGGAAGAACAGGAGTACACGTTGTTCACATTAGAAGAGCTGCTCTTGTACAATAACCACAAGCCATGATTGAATCTGAGCCAATGCTTCTCACATGTGATGAGCTGCTCATGTATGGTGAGCAGTATATACAGGTACAAGGCTAGCAGTGCTCATCGACGGTAACCACAAGCCATAGCTGAATAGGAACCAATGCTGATCACATTTGAAGGGCAGCTCACATATGGGGAGCATAGCAATTGATGGATAGGGGCCAATGTGCTTGTGTATGAACACAAGACACAGGTTATTGAGTGCTACCTGGCAGTACTAAGGTGCAATGGGAAGAGTCAACAAAAGCTAGCGCAGCTCAGATACGAGACATGGTTCTGGAATAGAAGCTGGTACAAGGAGCAGAGCAATAGATGCTATGAAGAAGCACGAGACGAGGGGTCTTGAATAAAAGCTGATATTACTAAAGTACTACTATGAGCACAGCAACAGAATAAGGAATAGAAGCTACCACTACTCATACAATGAGCTAAGTTATGGGATCCAGACTGTGACATGGTGCCATTCACATACCATAAGCACAATCCACGGGCTAAAACTACTTACGTATGAGCAGCAGCTATGTGGTCCAGAATGGAAGCAAACACTACTTGCGTACAAACAGCCGTCATGAGATTCAGCATGGGAGCTAGCATTGGGGCATGGAATGGAAACTTGAGCTACTGGTGTGTAATGAGAACATACCGCTGGATCACTTACTAGGGGCAGCTTCCTTGCTGTAGTCCCTAATCCATCTTGAGAAAGCATTCTAAAGAACCTGGAGACCATTTGTGATTTGACTGCGCAGAAGTAACAGGGTGGAGGTTAAAAACAGACATGTTACCAACAACTTCAAGACCAGATTATATGTCTGCAACTGGGATTCAAAGAGATTGCCAAGATTTCTAAACTAACCCAGCAGCGCAGTGGAGAAGTGTGGCTCAATGGTTAGAGTGGCAGACCCTGATACAGAGGTCTTGCCCGGGACCAGGGTTCAATTCCCCGCCTCGGCGGGTCTTGGGCTCAAAAATTCCACGGACCTGATAATTCTCCCCTTGGTGCCTATTCCAATCATGGAGTCCCACTCTGCAACTCTGGGCTATAGCTTGCTTAATCTCCACAACGGCCCCCACAACGCTAAGGATGCCTGGCCTCCACCTTGGGGGTGCCCAGGAGTGGACACCTCACAGGGAAAGCCAGGATGGGTTCCACAGTGGTATTCGTACAAGCGCCGTGAGACCCTTGCGGGTGAGTAGTGCGCTATACAAGTATCAATTTACATTTACAGCGCTGTTTAAAGAACCTCTCAGATTACAAATGCTATTTTCATCAAACTCCCAAAGTATCTTCCCTCCTAGTGAAAGCAGGCGTTACTAAAAAGAGGTTCCTTGTGCATTGAGTTTCCCCCCATTGATAATGCAGGAATCCAAAACTACAACTGTTAACTTGCAAATATGACAAAGGGCACCAAAGCCACTTTCAAGAGAGGGGAGAAAACAACTGTTTGCAGTTGCCTGTGTACTGTCATTCACTTACTGATTGGCAAATAAATTCAATTTTCTATCCAGAGCAGGCCAAATTAGAATGTATCAACCGTGGCAGTACACAGGTGGCATATATATTGCAGGCTCTCCAAGAATACGTAAGTGAGAATAAATGCATCGACTAAGAACCAGATTTGTCAGTTACATCAAGGTTCAGATTCGAAAGCAGCAACTCGAACTTTTTAGGTGTTTTTAGGTATAAAGCACCTATATTATGCAGATCACCTCACAGGACATTAACAAACGTGTCCTGTGTGAAAATACAACACTCAAAGGCCCCTATGACTTACCTACATATCCAATGGTAATGTGCAACAGGGAAAGGAGAGCAGTCTGTGTGATAAAATATCCTTTGGACAGTGACGTTCCCTTGGAAAAATACACCATGTCCTTCCTGCACTACTAATAATGTTGCGGCCAGGAACGTTGTCCCTTGTAACAGTGCTCCGTACTGCATCGAGATGTTTATTAGTGCTATCAGTGGGACAGTGAAGAGTTTAGATGTGCAGAATGTAGCCTTGGGGTCATTGCCAAACACCTATGCCAACTCAGAGTATGCAGTGCTGGACTTGGATAGAGAGGGGTTAGGGAGGGAAAGAGTGCAACTCCATTTTTAGGAAACCATTCAGTGCAGAGGTCTTTCCACGTTTTGTTATAGGATAAGTATAGTTCCACACACTGAAGGCGATAACATGCCGTTCAAGGCTTGAAGTTTAGTAAGACATGGTGGGGTTTTGATGTGGGACTGAACACTGTATGTGACCAAGCCTAGATCAGAAGTGGGGGGGGGGGGGTCTTGATGGGCCTGGTAATCGATACTGAGGGGTGACGGGAGTGTCAAACATGGGGAAATCTGCATCTCATGATCTGCTTGTGTATCCTCCAGGAAAGAGATGCCACCTCTATGGCAGTCGCAGCTTGTTTCGCGCTGTGACAACTGTTATTTATCCTTCAAGTTTTATACAGGGCGGACTTGGCCCTAAGGCATCAGAGGGCAGCATTTACAGGGAATACAATAATATATAATAGATGATATAGAAAATGGACGATATGGTTCAGAGGTAGTGATGATAGAGTTCAGAAGTGGCAGGAGTAAATAGACAGTGTTTTCCAGGTAGGGGTTACCAGTAACATAATATAAATCGATAGGGCCCTCCTACAGCATATCCCACGTCTCACATAATGTTATGGGGCCTTAGGTTCAAAGGAGTCTCGTGCGCCACATGGACCTTTATCACGACCCGGTCATCAATCATAGGAATGTGTTCTGACAATATAGTGGCGATGGGCAGTCACCAAGCACACACCATGAGACCAAGGCTCCTACTAAGGAAATTCAACCTTAGCCCTTATCTGAACTATTGGACTTTTCCTTTTCATTCTTTTCCTCTTTTACTTGAGCACGAACTTCTTTTTACTTTCTACTGCACCTGGCAGCATTCCCCCTTTTCCTTCGTTTTTATGAAAATGTACATATAAATGTAAAATAAATTGAGAAACTTATATGACTTGATACAATATTGTTCTGGAAATTATTACTTTTTGGGTACCTTTGATTAGACTTAAAACGCTTTTTGGCTTTTTTGTATGTTTTCTTTTTAGTTGACTGGAGCAATTCCCTTGAAGTAAATCGGGTTTGATAATAATGTGAAATATATAGTTTTCTCTGACTAGAAGTATGTCTAGGACCACTTTTTTGCTGTACTAATTGCTCCCCAGGTCCTTTGACTTTTGCTGGGTGATACCCCATTTTCTTAATGCTGAAAAACTACAGCATTACTTCCTAAATGCCAACAGTACTGAATAATAACAGGCCACTGGTCACCAAGGAGGAGTGTGGCCACTTTACACTCCAAAGTGGTCATTCTAGATGGGCATGGATATAAGAGCAATAGACAGGACTGAAAGTGCTGCTTAAAAGAACATATATCAAGACACTTATACTTCTCATGTCTCAATGTTAAATTCACAAGACCCGCCACAAGGACACTCTACCGTTGAAAGAACAATGAATAGGAAAGAAAAACCTTGATGTCTGGGGTTTGCACTTAAAACCACCACAGTAAGACAAGGCCACTGGAGACAACCAAAGTAGCACGTTTTTAAAGTCACCCCCGCCTCCCCTCCTCCAAACCTTACACAGCTGTGCAGGTGTCCCTTGAACTATGCCTGTTGAACATTAGAGGATTCAAGCTCAAAACATTTCGGATAAAAACATTAAGATTCTCAGTCTTGCACTTTAAACAACGATAGAAATTAGCTGTTCGACAGTCATGATTTTTAAAGAATGCAAAACAGATATTTGTGCAATTTTAAAGTAACCGTCCTTGCTATGACCGGAAGCCTTAGAGCTGTGAAACCAGAGAGTACATGGAAAGTCTAAGATTGCTTACAATGCTGCAGAAGACTATCCCTGCTAGCACCAGACTGCTTCAGATTCCGGAGTTTGTAATGTGCATACTTAATAGCAGCAGAAAACGCATGAGGCACCCAAGCAAGTGTAGGTTTAAAGGTTCAATGGGTGTGTGACTAGAGTAGGTGCACCCAAATAACCAACCCTGAACATAAACATGGGCAGAAGTGTCGGAGGGGAGGGGTACAGTTAATGTAGAGTACCTGGGACAGGTCTCAAAGGGTCACTGTGATCCTAAGAGAACTGCACAATCCACCCCCCCCCAAACTGCAGGGCTCGGGGTCAGAGGTCAATGTTTAGAACAAACATAGCTTCTGGATGAAAAAAGCAGAGCCTGGGGTGGATGGAAAGGCCCTGCATGGGCACTGCTGGGCAATGACAATGGCTGGGGCACCTCTCGGGTGGAGGGAGCAGAATCTGTGAAGGAGATCAAATGCCCTGCATGATCACGGAGGGGCTTCGGGGGAAAATATCTGAGGGGGGCACTTCAGGCCAGTGGCAATGACTGGAAAGGACAAAATCATACTTGCGGTGGTGACAGGTTCTGGAGGGTGCCATCTCTGGAAGGTACAATAAACAAGGGGTGTCATAAGACCCCCCCCCCCGGGTGCCTGCAAAAGGGGGGGGTCATTCCTCCGGGAGGGGAGTGAGGGGGGTTACACCCCGCTTTACTCTAGTGGTGCGGGGGGGCCAATGCAAGACACTATATGTTGAGTGGGGGTGTGCTAACCCTGGCGCTCTGTCACCTCTCCCCCCTGAGCTCCCACAGTGCCCCGCGCACGGCCCCAGCTCACCCTGACTGTCTCCCATCCCAGGGGGCGGGGTCACTCGCTGGTGCCGGGTGCCCCCCTCCCCGGTGTGAGCCGCTCCTTGCGGGCTGCCGCCGGTTCCTCCACACTCCTCTTCTGCCCGTATCTTCTAGGGCTCCGTCAGCCGGGGCCCGCAGCCGCCACCACGATCCCAGCCTGAACAGCGCGCGACCGGAGGGAGGACCTCCAGCGATCCCATCGACCAGCGCGCGGCGGGGACTCCTCCTATCACTTCCTGCTTGCCTCTATGATAATCATAGATAGCAGCCGGCATGAACATAGACAAGAAATATGAAAATAAACAGTGGGGTGGGCACCCGCTTAGGAATTAAAAATATAATGCGACCGGCGCTATAAAAACAATTGAAAAACTAAGCCCCGTCCTTTTCTGATTGGGGGGCGGAGTTTTTTCCTGATGACGTCACAGAGAGAAAGGACAGGAAAAAACACGCCCCTCAATCCGAAACGGACGGGGCTTAAAGTGACGGACAAAGCTCTTCTCCAATGGCTGGCCGCCGTTTAGGAAGTCAGTCAATGGAGAAGAGCTAGCTCGTTTACCTCCCTATCAGAAAACGTAAAATCTCGCCAGCAAGACTGCGCAAGCGCAGCCTACGCTAGCCGAGACCTAAAAAGTAGTTCCCTAGAAGCGAGCAGAGGGAGCCTAGAAGCTAGCCAATCAAAAAGATAGTAAAGAGGCTGCACTCAATGGGATGCACAAACACACTATTGACAAAAAAAAGCCATCAAATTAGAATGATCCTAATGAGAATGACAGGAAAGCTAACCAATGGTAAGCAGTGTGCCGGTTCTAAGCCATTGTATGCTCTTAGTAAGCCCACAAAATATGTATTTTCACATTCAAACAGCTTGCCTGGTAGGGTTGACATCAGGAGCGTCTTTGTATATGGCTTCCTAAGTGAGTGACTAGGTATCTGCTGCCCAGAAATCCTCACCTAGTAGCTGATCATATGCCTGTCCAAGAGTACTGCAGTTTCTCTTTAGGATCATTGTACTAACATCCACATGAACAGGGCCTATAAGAAGAGAGCAATTAGTGAGACAATAGGATGCAATTCGCTGTCATTAGCAGCTTTGTCGATATTGAGGACAGAGTTTTTTCCATGTCTAAGTGTGTTTTACTGCTAAACACGCACAAATAAGGTTCATGTAAATCTGGGGTAGGGCACATCTACATATTTAGAATGTCCACAAAACTCCTCGCTTTCTGACCCTAAATTTAGAGGATACTTTTTCCTCAAAAAAGTCTAGATAGGGTGGGCTTATATTTTTGAGGAGGTGAGGTGAGGTTTCTGTAAGATTAAGGGTCTTTGATCCAATAAATTAGAGACTATTTAGCCTCTGTTTAGTTTTGTGACTGTCGGAGATGCATGAGCATTGGTTTTTTTGTCCTTAGACATGGGCCCCTGGCTGTTTGTTGCGCTTTATCAGTATTATAACATAGCATAAAGGGCCATGTTAAATTGACAGCAACGTCTGCTCTTATTTTAGGGAGGGCACTGTGTTGTATGAGCATTGGTACAGTTGGCCTGTCATGTGTAGGTCTTTTTGATTACTTTTGACATGAGAGGAATTGTAAGTGGCCTAAGTGGTGTAGATGCTTAAGTTGTTCCACAAAGTATTTTGATGCATAGGTTGAAGAAGGGAGAGGAGGGAGAGTGTTCTGTGGGATTCTGCAAGTGACAGGGTTATTGGTAGATGATAAGTGTGCAAGACTAGGGCTTTGAAAGTGGTTGGTTATAAAAGATAGGATACACCAGTGGTGCTGGAAGTAGTGGTGTGGCAGTTGCTGCAGCACCCCAAGATATTGTGCAAACATTTTATGTGGCTAATGGGTAATAATTAAGGTATTTGGGTTGCCTTTTTCATGCACTATGTATGGTGCTCATATACAAAGACATTTAAAGGTTGCAGGTAATTGAACCAGGGAATACTTGTTTGTAACAAACTATGCTTAATTCTGTTATCATTCAGGTTTAGATTACAATTGTCTGCAACATGAGAACATTTTGTTTTAATGTAAATGGTACTAATGAGACATTCTGTTTGACAAAACATATATACGCCCACAGATGAAAAACATGTGCTAGTTTATTTTCTACCGTGTACATATGTTTTAAAATGTATTATCACCTACGGGGAGAAATAAGCCACAATGCCTCTTAATGTCGGCATTTGATTGAAAAACATATTCAAATCTGGGACAAAAACAATCTAAGCATTTTATTTTTACTTTGAGCAAGGTTTACACGAATTATGTCACCGTGACTTGTAATTTAGCTCTGTGAAAAGATCTTAATTTTGAGATGAAATTGACAATCACAAGTCCAAAAAGCGCTGTATTTATCATACTATTGCCAGTTTTAAATTTATTTTCAATTTTGTCAATTATCATTACGCTTGCATAAACACTTTTTAGCTGTTTGATCTTTAAAAATTCACTTTATTTTCATATTACATCATGTTATGCTGCATTAGTTATGAATGCATGTACATAACACTTTTGTGGTTGCAGACCATGCTATTCTTATAACCCTGGGCGTAGTTTGCATAGTAGCGCTATGCGTAGCTACGCGAAGTGCACTTCGCACTACGCAAGCTACGCATAGCTAATCAAACTGCGTAGTGGGGTAGGGAAATGCTGTTCGCACTGATTGCACAGTGCCGAAACTTGTCCGCACTGTGCAATCATTGCAAACGGCATCTTGCACAGTGCAAGCAGTCGTTTTCTGTATCTCGAGTAGATTTGTACTCGAGCGGCAGCTTTCTCAACGAGGACTGGTATTTTCTCATCGCGAGCGGTCGTGAGCGTATGTGATCACTCGTAATGAGAAACCTGACCTCCCCGCATTGAGAATCTCGCCGGGAGGTTTATTTTCCACGCTCGCGATCGGCAACTTGATGTTGCTGATCGCGAACGAGGAAAAGGTCTTGCCGGGATGTTGATTTTGCTCGCTCGCGGTCGCCAACTTGATTTTGAGGACCGCAAGCAAGCAAAAAATACCCGCTACGCTATGCGTTTTTGCACTGTGCTACATGCAATTGATATAGTAGCGCAAACTACGCACGCTCATGAGCGTAGCATAGTCCTACACCCAGGGTTAGTCTCAAAGTCACAGGATTTGCTACAGAGAAACAGCATGTCGAAATGTACTAGCACCTTTTGCGAGTCAATAATCTCTTAACGACTCGCATGACGCATTCTGAAATGTCAATTTTGTTAGAGCATGAAAAGGGCACCCCCTCTTAATTGTGAGCTGAATTGCGGCAGGAAACCATTTTAAAGTTTTCCGCTCCCAAGAAGTGGCAGTAATTGATTTGCAAAACAGGAAGCCATCCTAGAGACAAGATCCCTTTTGAAAATCATGTCATTTGTAGGCTTCGAAGCTAGTATATAGTCGTACAGTTGTCCAGATGACTACTGCCTTCGCGCCATGATGTCCTCCCAACTCGAAAATATGTTTTTAAAGCTGCATCTGCTCCTTTAATCGACACAGTCTACTTAAAAACACAAATTCCTTTGGTAATGCAGATGCAGGGACACAGGTCTGCCGTCACCTGCAGACCACTATACCTGCATGTGCAGCCCATCGTAGGTGTCACAAATTGTGACCTGACTAGTTAATAATACTCATTAGACAGATTGTTTTGTAGTCCCTCTGCGAATGGGCATTTTGCGACGCAACCGATTAGGGCATAGGTCGCATCGTAAAATGACCGGTAGGTCACAAAAGGTCTGTGCACATTTTGCACCCACTATTTGCGACCTGAATGTGTATATATCAGATTCTTACTCTTTTGTTTATTTGATACTGTGCATAGCTAAGTAGCAGTAGAAGGAGCTACATGCTTTAAAGAGAAACCGTTTGTGACAGCAGGCCCCTCTCACAGCATTCTGTACATAGAGCAGTGTGATGTATAGAAGTGGTTGAAGTCAGTCTACAAAAACCACAATAATATAGGAATGTGGCTGCTAAATGCTTGCAGCTGGTACAATACACCAGAGAGCACACTTATGTTTTACACCACACATACATACATTTTACACACATGTACAAACACAAAGAGAACACATTCATAAACTTTACACAAATGTACAAACACAAAGAGGTAAAGTTGTTTCCCAGAATCACACGATTTTTGTTAGTATAGAAACTTGGATTAGTGCCCATGTTGCCGACATTTTAGAATGGGAATAAGACAGTGATCCCAGGATTCTGTTTATGGTAGTGAATGTGCAGAGCAGTCAAAGAGTTGGGTATGCAGATTACTGGCCATTTGTTCTAAAATGAACTATGATGAAAATATCTCCGCTATAACACAGGTGCAGTGGTAGTACAGTGATAATGCCTGTTAATAACTTGTATCTCAGTGGAATTTTCAGGCAGATCTAAGGCATGTTTTGCTGCAGGAGTAAATGGGCAGGATCACCAGTGTGACTTCCAGGAAATCCCCTTTGTTCTGCTCCCTGTTTATAATACAGAAGAACAGGCTACTAGTAATGGTATCATTCTCCTCGTTGGTGTTCCAGCTCAATCCTTTCCGCAATATTTAAAGGCCAAGATCCTAATCTTAAAGAAACTTTCACTTCCGGTCAGATCTTTTTACACTATATTGAAGAACAGAGGAAGGTTGAATGGGCCGGTTCCTCAGCCATTGCTTATTTCACCTGCTATTCTTATAGAGATCAGCCCATAGTACATCCATTCTCTGTTGGAACTGTCAACCACAACCTATAGGATGTTGCTTGTTTACTGCCCTAGGAATCCACTGAGTAGAGGAATCCATTTCTGTAGGCAGTACCAAGGTTAGCACTATTTATTATGGCCGAGGCTTAGCCATAATGATGATGTTTAGGAGTAACTGAGGGTACCTGCACTGGTAGCACACCTGTGGTCTCCTGTGGCCGACATAAACCCAGGAAGCCTAAACAACATAAGAGCAAAAGGGCACAATATGGGATCAGCAAGTCTGGCTGTGCTTATAAGAAGGCAGAGGTTTGGAGCCGTAGCTCATCAGGGACATACAGCTCAGCGATGAGCTCAGAATGTGTCATGGAGCTGTGCATGGTTAGCCAAGCATTACTGTCAGCCACTGCCTCTGCGCCATATAATTATTGGAGTCACAGAAGTACATTATGGCAGGTTCCGGCAATGGCTCTTGCCTGCACCAAGCAGCAGCCACCCAATACTCTTTGAGTCCTGAGTACCGGTGACAATCACATACAGGAGAGGTAAAGCTTGGATTGTTGGCGAATGGCAGTCTGTCACAATCATCTTTATTGTGTCCTTCCATTGAGCACCCCTAACTCTGTTTGTTGCTTCCCACTGTGTTGGCAGTAGATGGTGCTTCTGGCTCGGGCTCACATTGGCAGGTGACGGCAGAGATGACCCATTCTCTACCCCACTGCCATGCTCAATGACAAACAATAGATCAAGGTTGTGCAGCTGCATCTCAAAAACATCAAGAAAATGTCAACGAATGCTTTAGAAATGGAAGTCGAGCAAACTCAAACTTAACTCTTTCTACATCATACCAATACTATTTTGAGGCTTTTGCTTTTCATTGAATAGCTTAAGAGTTTTACTGTCGTCGGTGGAGAACCTGCATAAGTGCTTCATTCCTTAGAGAGTTTTGACCACCACAGAAGAAACAGTTTTTCAGGACAAGGCAGTGGATTCCTTGAGGGATATATAGAAAATATGGATTGGAAGTAGAATGAAGTAAGTAAGTAAGTAAAAATGTTATTGCACAATTATTTAAAATCATTGCAATATGCACATCCAGAAAATGACATTTTAGATAGAAAAGAAGAATTCAAGTCTGTTAAAAAGACAATAAAAGTGATGGATTGGGTAAAGGGAAGGGAAAGCAGAAAAGCCAAGGGACTGGCACATAGGGAGGTTAAAATTCAAACTTGCTCGGATAATTGAATCGAGGAGTTAATTTCTGTGATGAATTTTACAAAGCGAGTCGCCAATTGTGGCGAGTCTCCCCTCATACAGGCCTCGAGCGCTTCTTGACAAGTCCTGATGCCTAGAAAAAGCCAAATTGGTCTCAGCCAAAATATTCTTTGCGCCCGGAGGTGATGGCAAATGCACAAAATGTGGATTAGACTTTCCTCTCCCTGATTGCAGAAACGACACTCAGAGGAGGCTTCTTTCATATATCCTTGGCCAAACTTGTATGCCTTCAACGGAATTAAGCCGAACCGAAATCTCATTAATTGATGTTTGATATACGGCTTCATTGCTGATGCGAGATAAGATGGTAATGTTTTCAGGGCATATAGTTTGGCAGCCCAGGGACCATGATAAAGTTGGAGAACATGTTGCATGCCCGATTGATTTGATAGAATTTTGGCTTGCTTGGTTGAAAGCTTTGCTTTTGTTTCATCGGGCAAGGGAGAGGACCATATGTTCCCCGCTTCAAGGGAATTGAGGCAGAATGTCAGATACTTATTCCATTATGTAGTTGGATTGCTAAGCAGGAGACATATGCAGCTCTTCAGCGAGTGGGGGTTAGCTTGTTTCGCTTTCAGACAGTATGAGACGTATCTTGCTCCCATAATCCAGCGCATAGAGGATAAGGAAAATTCTTTCCGGATTTGGGCATGAGAAGTCGAATTTGGCAATTTGAAGACCCGGCGATAGCATGATGATTGTGCTCTATCTAGCCAGTTGTTCATTTTGTCTTTGAAGATTAATGCGCCAAAGGAGATTGTGGGCAAGAATTTTGCATTGATTAATTTTATCAAAGGGACAAAATCTTGGGAATGCAGAGCACTCTTCGTTCTCATGAAGGCCCCCTCTAAACTGCGAGCCACTGCCTGCATCTCTGTTGTATGCACCGAGCATCTCCCTTTATGGTCAATCCAGACGCCCAGATATTTATATGCGGTGACAGTCTCCAGTGGTTTCCCTTCTATATACCACTTGATCTTTTTTCCATTCGCAGGTGAGATTGCCATCGTTTTGGTTTTACTAACGTTTATCTCTAGCATATTGTTTTTACAATACTGGGCGAGGGAATTGAGCAGTCTTTGGAGGCCCACCTGGGTTTGGTCTAGAAGAATGGTATCATCTGCGTATTGCAGAATTTGGATTTTACATTGACCGATTCCTGGAGGGAAGGCTCTTGATCAGGACAACAATTCAGGTAGGTCGGCGAGATACAGATTGAAGAGTAATGGCACAAGAGTGCATCCTTGTTTTAGGCCCCTATTTGTGAAAATTTTATTGGAGGTAGACCATTTCGATGTTACTCTGACTTTTACCCAGGTGTCCGTGTGTAGGGCTATTATTGCGTTTAGTAGTGCCCGTGGGATGCCCCATCTTGCCAGTTTTTCCCACAATTTAGGCCAACTAACGTTGTCGAAGGCTTTACGAAAGTCGATGAATCCCATATACATTGATTTGCCTTTTGCAGCTAGAGTTGTTTCCATCAGGTGGGCTATGGAGATCAAGTTGTCCTCGATGTGGCAACCTTTACGGAAGCCGGTTTGGCTAAAAGGGATTACGTTTTTCGTTTCCACCCATTTTATAAGTTCTTTTAAAAGTACACTTGCGTAGGCTTTCCCATCCACATCAAGCAGGGCTATCATTGGATAGTTATCGGGATTGGAGCGCAAGCCTTTTTTATGAAAAGGTACAAGGAATGATCCTTGCCAAGAGGGCGGGATTGTGTTTCCCAGTATTGCATCTTTAAAGAGAGGGGTTAGTATCGCAGCCCATTTTTGTGCGGAGGCTTTGAGTACTTGCGTAGGGATCCTGTTGGGTCCGGGGGCACCGCTGGAGCGCATTTTCTTTATGACTCCTACTATTTCTTCTGTGGTTATCGTGATGGTGGCGGTTGTGCAATCCTCAGTGATGAGCTGATCGAGCGTAAGTTGGGTACTACTGCTGTTATTTAATGTGTACGGTGCTGTGTATAATATTTTAACGTAATTCTCCCAGTCAGCGGGGGAGATATTAGCTGCAGTGGGTGGTTTAGTGGCTTTGGTAGCCTCATTTACCCAATTCCAAAATTTTCTTTGGTCCTTGGTTTTAATTATCTCAAAGACTGTCGCCCAACGGAGCTCTTCTTCCTGTCTTTTTAGGGTGAATCTGGCCTTTCTGTCATTTTTTCTGGCGGCAGATATTTCACTCCTCAGGGATTTGTATTCACTTTTGTTGCTCGCATGGACTCGTTGCAATTTATTTAATTTACTCTTTGCGGAGATTATAAGTTGTTTTTGCTCTAACAAAGTAGTTGGGACCGAAAGGTCTTTTCGGAGGGCTATTTGGACGTTTTAATGCTAATTGGTCTCTGAATTCGCTTAGTCTTGTCTCCCAGGAAAATCCTGTCA
The DNA here is from genome assembly GCF_964261635.1 of Lissotriton helveticus. Taxonomy (NCBI): domain Eukaryota; kingdom Metazoa; phylum Chordata; class Amphibia; order Caudata; family Salamandridae; genus Lissotriton; species Lissotriton helveticus. The sequence goes on from NC_136058.1 coordinate 109,559,515, forward strand.
GGTAATCAGTGCCATCCAGACGCTGTTCAGAGAGAAGACTGTCAACTTCCGCTTCTATTGCTTCACGATTCCATTCAGACCATCTTAATTTCGTTACATTCTGAAGGTATGATTCCCTTCCAATCAGGGGAGTTATCGGGCGGTGTTGCTGCCTAAGGGCAATCTTGCATACTAGAATGGCATGATCGCTGTCTAAGGATGGTATTATCGAGAGCTGATGTGCCAGATGGAAGGCAGTGAAAGATATCCATATGTAGTCTAAAGTCGCCATACTGGATGAGGATATATGGGTATATGCAGCTGGTTGATCAGAGGCTAACCTTCCGTTGAGAATGCGCAGGCCTGATTGGTTTAATTTTGTTGCTAACATTGTTCCATTGGCCTCCTTCCGTTGAAATTGGGACTTTATCTCCGGGATTGCCCACTCTTCATTTACTAGTGATATTTGAGAGGATTGGGTGGGGTCAATATCCATTAGGTTGGAGTTGAAGTCACCCGTTATCAGCCACAGATCATTTGGGAATAAAGCTTCAAGTGTATTTATTATAGGAAGCAAGTTGTTTAAAGTAGTCTCTCGACGAATTTTTACGGGATGCAGGTAGACACAGCCAAAAATGATTTTTTGCTTTATTTTCCCCTTAACATGACTCTTAATCTCAATGCTGAGGAAAATGTAGTTGCCTTCGCCGTTGTAAAGTGACTCTAATTTTGCAACCAATGTATTCTTTACGGCGATCAGCATGCCTCCAAATGCATGGCCACCTGCTATGGATGGGATAGCAAAGGATTCGGCTACAGTGAAATCTTCCCAGATGGTCTTCTCCAGGGCCCATGTTTCTTGAATGGCAAAGACATCGTTTGAATTCCGGAGTTTCGTGGTTAATCGGCCTATTTTCTCTTTTGTTAGGCCCCGGATGTTCCAGGAGCAAATGTTTAAGCAACAGGCTGTATCATACTTTGGTTCGTTTTCATGCTGAATTGTCTGTACACTACTACCCTAAGGCCTTGGAAAGCCAGGACCAATCTTGGGATTTGTTTGATTTAAATACACATTTACGTGGACCGCCTGCTGTTGTGGCTGTTACTTGAAGCGGAGTATCAATCCAGGGTGCTGCTTTTGATTCCTGTCTGTGGCCGCGTAACATCGGGGGTAGCTGTTGCTTGCTCCCTTCCAAATTTAGGTCAGGGCTAATGTTGTTGGTCAATAGGGGTTCAAGGGTGTTTTTTAAAAAGGCCGGATAGTTAATGGTAGTATGAAGGCTAGCTTGAATGCCCCATTCGCTCAGTTGCTTTGCATTCTTAAATAAAGTTGCAGCCAGTTCTGAGTTGAAAAAGGTTACCAAGGTTGACTCATTTTTCTGGCCCATGACAGGGTCTAATAAGGCCACTGTTTCAATGTCCGCTGAGTTGACATTTTCTAAGCCTGGAAGATGTTGGCATAGCTTTAAAAAATGTCCCCTGTTTAGGATATCCCATTGGCCCTGAGATTCATGTTCCGGGTATAGAAGTACTTTTTTGCACTCTAACTGTGTTGGGCGAGACTCTTGGTTACTGCTATTAGGTTTGTGCGGTTGTGTCCAGGTCGGGCTACATGTTAATCGATCTGTTTTGGGCTTTTTATTGTCTAGATGCTCTGGATTATCTTGAGTAGTTTGCTTTAGAATCGTGCATCAGTTGTTTATAGACAAATTGCTCATAACTAGTTCCTGGGTGGGGGGTGTCTTGTTGTCTGGTCGAGCATCCTCTAGTTTTTCGTCTCTTCTTGGTAAGAATGAAGTTTGGGTTTAGCCTTCTGAAAATGTAAATAATGAGCTAAAATGCTAACATTAAGCATTGGTATTCTCTCTTCTTTGGACAATGTTGTGCCTGTTTAGGAGGCACAGATGCCCAGTGAACAAACATACCATTAATAGCCCTTCAGGTGCTTCTTAGGAATCTGCTCCTTGTCCTTTGATTCTAACTGATGTACCAGGAAATTAGCGGAAAGCCTACATTTATATAGCTCAAATGTCCTTAAAAGGTCTCTTTATATTGCTTAAATGTCCTCAACAGTTATGAGAGGGACAAAAAGAATATTGTGCTAGCTAAACAGGAGGCACAAACAAAAAAAATGTGTGTCATCAACTTAATAAGTGTTTGAGATACATTTGAGACACAATTTTCAATAAGTTTTCCCACCAAAGGTATTGTATGGCCTGAAGCTTCCAATTGTATATAGATAAAGTATCACCTGCCATGCATTTATAAGGATATTGCAAGTCACCATGACCATATGGAGGAAGAGAGCTGAAGGCTGAGTTCCTTTATAAGGTTATGGAACTCAGAAGTGGTGTGCAATATCCTTGTCATGTACTGCAGGGGGTAATTTATCCCATATAATACTAGGTCAGACACTCACCTTTCCCATAAACCACTTAAATCCTTGGTGAGTAGCTTTTTTATATGCAAATATGAAGAATAAAAATAGAATATCTAGTGTAAAATTAAACACACAAAAAGCTGTTAGAAATCTTTTAAAAAAAGATATTCAAATCCGTTTAATACCTGTCATTTTTTTAAAAATAGAAAAGCACAACAGCTTGGAATGTGTAGAAACTTGCATTACAGATGGGTTATGTAAAAAGGATTGCAACCTACCTGGGGAGACTTGAGCTATTTAGCTCCCCGGAGAAACTCCTTAAAGCGGACCTGCTCTGGGGCAAAAGCATGTACGTCCGGATATCAAAAAGTGATAGAGAGTCCAAGGAATTAAGTAAACCTCTTGTGCGGGCACACCCGTTGCTATGTACATCACAAACGATTGAGCCATATCTAACCATAGTGACAAATCAGCATCATCGTTTTCTTCTAGTACGATTCAGCTGGAATCAACAAAATTGGCTCCTTGATGAACCTATGGGTTGGAAAAAGCTAGAGGATCTGAAAGTATGTACTTGCAATAACTTTTCTAATCAGGACTCAATGCACTTTGTATTATTTTGTGATCATTTCTTGCACATCCGAAACCGGTTCATATTACCCATTTTAAAAGGCAAAGGTTTTACCCAGGCTATACCGGCTGTTATTTATGTACAACTGTTAAATAACATTGGGAACTTTTTAGCATAGCTAGCTTTTTAATCGCCGCTGTCAGATTAAGGAGGAAAGGAAGATTTGTTAATAATAAGCATCCGTGATAGAAATCTCATGACATTTTTTTATTTTGCATATTGATTAATTAGATCTTGTCTTTGGTATTTTGTGATGAAGGTGATTTTATAATATTCTTTTGAATAATTTTATTGTGTATTTTGTAGTATGATTTTATGGTTTTAATTAACCGAATAAAGTGAATTTGACTGACTGACTCACTACAGATGGATTCTGATGTCATTTCTTTATATTTGGCGATAGGGTCGATTATAAAGAAACTTTTTACAGGGATCGCAGGGAATGCCATAGAGCAAACATTGTATTTTAGACATTCTTGGTGCAGCATTCATTAGGGTGTTTACCATAACATAGTATATTCTGATGTAATTATTTCTATTGTTGTTTTTGATGAAAATTACTTGAGTTGTGGCTACATGATCGAGGCAGTTTGGACGAACATTTTCTGAAGCACATTGAGGGTTTCCACCGGGCACAACATAATTGATAGGCATACACAATTATCTGAGCTGCAGGTGGCTGCTAACATCTTGGCACTGTTTACATTTGAAGTATATATGATGAATTAACAAGGTCCTTTTCAGACGTGTCTTTAAAACATACTATCATCATTTGTGAAAAGCAATTAAGACTGGCCAGTCCAGTGGTTGTTCATTTTGTTTTATTTACATTCCGGTGCCTTTATAGTTTCTAATAGACCTACCAAAAATTAAGAAACTATCATATCAATAATATGGATTTTTTTCCATATGGTTAGGAACAGCTGTCCCAAAATGCACTACGGGAGTCAGTGTTTTTCACAAGTGCTTTAGGATCCTTCTCCTCCCCACAGCCACACATATTCCAGAGAAAGGAACCCGGCTCATTTGATTCATGCATGCATTTGGTTACAAAGTATTTTTCAAACCACCTTTTCTAAAAATTGTTCCAAATCCACAGATCATTTCATTGTGGGGTCTAATATTTATGCTGCTTTTTGGAGATTGTGAGTGAGGGTGCTGTGGACCACTGTCAAATATGGGCGAGCGGTCTAGCAGCATTAACATATTCAGCCACAGTTGGTCTGCTGTGGTATGGGGATATTGCTTTACATCACACAGGAACTCATGATCTTTTGGGATTCAATGTAGGCATAATGTTTGGAAATATCCTCCTTTTACAGAATTTTAGAGTTCCATTAGATTCCTGCAATAGTATAAAGAAAAGCACTTTTGAGGAAGTGATCAGAGAATCCTTTAGGTAAACAGGGGTTTCCAAAACGTTGTAATTAGTTGTTGCAAGCAGTCAAACGATCAGCCAGGATATGTGCATGGACTGAAGCCACATGAACAAGGGCTTCCAGAGCTATTGTGTGGTGTGAGGAATTTAATTAGGAGAAGCAATCCTGTGAGGCGGGCTGGCATTAAGGAGAAGCACGTGACATTGTTGGAGTCATAGGTCTGGTTAAAGGGGGTTGGCATGGAGTAAATGCTGACAAGTGCTAAGGGTGTCCTTTATTTAAACTTTTACCAGGAAGAAGGAGGAACTAACACATAGCTCTTCATTCTACTTCTTTTGGAAACTTGCTGGTTTCGAAATCTTGTAGATGGTGGCATGAGTAAGTAAAAGCTTATAAAGATCAATTAACAATAGGATAACAACATCTGTTGCTGTGACTAAAGTTTAAGGGGAACAGGGGGCAAGAGAAGTGCCTGCTTTTATAGACTTAAATTGGACAGTAGCAGTAAAGTATGAGAGAAATGAAGGCGGCAAAATTCTTGGCACCCCTGCCTGATTACTTGCACACACTTGCCTGAATGGGAGTGCACTTAAGTTCCAGGTATCCAGTGTCTGGGTTGCTGAACCAGTCCTTAATTTGTTGCATATTTATAGGTCTCCCCCTTTTTTTGCAGATCTCATCTTTGCATAACAGAAAATAAATAGAAAATGCAGGCTTGTCAATTCCAGACATATTAGATCAGCACCTTCTTGTTTCACTTGTGCTGGTGAGGGGATTTCTGCTTTCATTGCTTCCATTGCACGACTTGTCAGTGGCCAGGTGTTGTGTGTCACTTACTTCAAGCTTGAATTGGAGTAGATTTTAGCCTACTGGGCAGTGGTACTAATGAGTAGATGTTGATGTGCACTTTGTGTATTGTGTAACTTACACATTTGTAGGTGTATTCTTGTATTATATTGGCCCTTAAAGCGCTCTTCCTTGACTTCACCCTTGACCCTCCATTTCGCTGCATGTGTTCATGGTGAGACTGGCCTATAGGGCAATCAGGCCATGCCTGAGAGACTGGTCTAATAGGTCCACGTGTGGGCCGGTTTATTGCTTTAAGGTCTAGTGGCCCGATTTTCTACTGTTGATTTCCCTGAATATACCACAAACATTAACTGTAGCAAGGACACATGCATGCATACCCTGCAAAACATCTGCACAATGCCACCATACAAGTTCAAAACTGCCCTAGTTTCAAATGTGGGCCACTTTTTGAGCCTCTCTGGGTCCTATTTTATTTTGGTGCCTGGGCCTATTTTTTGTCCCAGTCCGGCCCTGCACGTACTTCCCATTTTAAAAACACCCCACTTCGCCACACCTTTAACAGGTAGTAGTAGGCTTCCATGCGCACAAAAATCTGATAATGTCGGGTATTATTAAGCAGATAAGAGACTCAGTTGCATAAATGTACACATGTAGCTTTTTGAATTGCCTTTTAAGAGTATGTGAAGCAGTAGAACAGGAGTACTAATCTTCTTGCTGGTAAATGGCTTTGGGTATCTGGCCCCTTAAATCTAAATGCTTCTCTTGTACATAGTTGTTATGCTGAAAATCTAATGAGTTTAGCTCTTAGGACAATTTTGGCCCGTCTCTTAATTGTCAAAAAAGCAAATCGTTCACCCCCTCAGCATACATGGCACAGCAATTTCTATTGTAGATGTTTGCACTCTACAGCTTTATTATAGTTGGAACTCACTTGATTGTGAGAAAAGGCAAATATAGGGAGTCACCAATTGCATTCTAGGAATTCTGAACGACAGTACAAGAACCAGAATATTTTTTCCCAGCCCCCTTTTAGATATTCAAGATATTTATGTAAAGAAAGGCTCTCCTCTCCTTTCAAACAATGTACCATGCAATTCACATGTCTGCATCAACTTTGTCATGTTATGAAGTAATTCAGAGGAGCTATGCAAATGACTGGCAGCTATTAAATATATTTCTATTTCTAACTCGACATTCCCATTGAATTAAGTAATCTGTCTCATGCACATCTATTTCAGGATACACTGCTGGGCACAATTTTCAGGAAAGAAAATGTGTTTGCAATCAGGAAAATACAGTACGTTCAGACTATTTCCTGTGCAAAACAGGTGTGCATATAATTCAATGTGCATGGTTTTAAAAACCGTGCAAAGAATATTAGGGGAGGAAGGCTTCTCTTTCTTGGCACTGTGGAGGAGATTTAGGCTTTTCCTTTGAATTTCTGACTCAAGAAAAGGGACCCTTTCCTTATCTGTTCTTGGTTATTTTTTTTAATGAAGAAGAATGCTGTCAATCGCTTTACTCTTCCTGTTTGCCTGATTGCGTGTGGGTATTCATTGGCAATCTTTTCTGTCTCTAATTGTACAGTCCACGATGGTAAACAATCATGTGGCCCGTAAATCGAGGGAACAAACACAAGCCCCATAATCTGTCAGGATAGATCAGGTAAACTAATTTGCAGGTTAAGGCACAGTTACTTTTGATTAATCTCTAGCGGTCTGATTCATAAACAAAGTGTAAAATCTATGAATTGCACACCTCATTCTACAATTTGTGCAGTTTTATAAATTGTTCTAATTTACAACATCCCGTATGAGTGCACATGAATCTACGTACATAGTAGGTACCCAGGTATTATTTCTGTCCGTCATGCACACACCAGTGGGTATGTCCTCCGTACCCTTGCATAATTGTACACCACAACTGTGTACAATTTGGGAAGAGCAACTCCCATGTGGTGGGAAGTAGGTGCTCCTAGGTTTGGTTAGCCTTTTAAGTTTGTGGGAAACATTACATCTTTCATACACTCCTCTCCAACAATTTCCCCCCCTCAAAATAGTCAAGGACTTAATCCTGCAAAGGGCGTTTTTCAAGGCTGGTAGGCGGAACGTAACACTTTCATACTCGGTGGGGTGTAATGAAACGGCTTTTACTCCTTTGGGAAAATATTTTCCAGGTGGAGAATAAAAGAAAAAATATACAATTGCTCATCCGGAATGCCTTCCTGCAGTGCGGATATGTAGTGTGTACACAGTTCTGCACAGTGGGGAAACCAGTGTCGCAAGATGTTACGACTCATCCCAGTAGTACCCCTGGAAATCCTTGAGCCTTGATGTATTAATGGGAATGTCTGTCAATTACATTAAAAAATATATATGTTAAAACGAGAGACATTTTAAGGCATGGGCAAAGAGGGCAGTTGCCCACCCCCGTACCTTCCATAGCTTGCCGTAGAATAGCGTTCTTTAAATCACTAGCTCACCTGTAAATTTCTATTACAACCTATCACCGTATCTTTGCCTACTGCTATCCCTGGACTCTGTCTCTCTCTACCTCTACCTAATTCAATGTTCTTTACCGTCTTGGCTACTTATCTTTCTCTCCTATCTCTTGCTCTTTTATCTCTCTTGCTACATGGTCTTACACATCTTTACCTCTGTGCCCTACCTCTTTCTAACTTACTCATCAACTCACTTTCCTCTGTTTACCTTGTCTCTCTCTCTCTACCTCAAGTTCCTCCACTTCTCTACCTCTCTATTTTGTGGTTCCCCATCTTTTCCTACCTCACCAGCCATTAAAACCTCACCCTACTCTCTGCTTCTATCTACTCCTCTCTCCTCTATGATTAAATCTTCAGTTTGTAACATGCTCTGCCTCTTTCTCTTCCTCCAAAATCTTTCTCAGTTTCATTGTTCTCTCATTATTTAAACTCCCCTCTCCTTCTTCATCTCTCTCTTTTCTTCTCTTTCTACCTACATTTATATCTATATACACCTCTCGCTCTACAACTCTCTGGGTTTACCTCTAAATCTCTACCCCATCAATCCCTCTCTTTTGTGATCTCTCTCTCTCTCCCTCACCCCTCTCCCTGTGCCTTGCAGTTCTGCTTCCATCTTACCTTCCTTAACTTCTCCTATCTTTTTTGTCTCTCACTGCAAATCTCTCTTTTACCTCACCAATCTGTCAGTTGATGGAGTGAGGTGGAGAAACAAAATTTTGTATACCCCTCATGAAGTCACACTTCCATAACCATAACTTGAACTAATTGAGTGATGTGTGAAATTGACCAACCTAGAATAGAAGTTGCACCTACACAAATACACGTGGGCAACTAACTTTGCTTATGTTGCAATCATAATTAACTAATTATGTGATTCTGTCGTGTCCTGAACTAATAAGCAGCTTTAAATTAATGAAAAGCGGCATAAATGTGCTTTTTGTTTACATATATGTGGCTGGAGGTTGGAGACAGGTAAGCATATTACGCATAAATGTAGCTTGTTTGCTAGGTAATAACTAACAGGGAAACCTTAGTATGGGGGGAGGTAAACAGAAAGGATATACTTCAATAATTAACATTTATTTGTGTTTGTTTCTATGATAGTTCCCATTCTGGCTCGTGAGGCCAAGAAAAACATGGAGTCTCTCGATTACTCTGACAGTGAGAGATAATGCGCATGCGCGGTGAAAGCCAAGAATGAATGCAAGCTGCTTGTGCACGAACGAAAACAAGTTCAAGGACAGCATGCCCTGGAAGCCCAGATGACCGCCAAAAGAATGGACGTATGAGTTACTGAACATGGGAAAAGTCCATGGAGTTGCTAGTTGAGAACGTGACTAGGCCGGACATTTTCTTAAACAAAGAACTCTTTAAAACTTAGCTGACATAATGGAAATTGAATGCTGAAATGATGAGGTGATGCTCATCCACCCCCAAATTGTCCAATCAGAACTCAAGTTTATGCTGAAAGTAACTTTTGTAGATAGATAAAGTTAGGGAAAAAGGTATAAAAAGTGCTGATTTTACTTAAGAAAAAACTCTCTTTAATTTCCTCTGGAGATGCTGACAGTATGCTGATTTTTCCTGAGATGTAAGACTTTGAATAATTTTCTATTTTCTTTTGAATGAGGTTTGAGCTTTAGATGAGGTTATTAGTTAGGGAAGTTAGGAGAAAATGAATTTTGGGAACTATCTGTCTTTTGTTAATACTTGCGTTCTGAATCTAAATAATAATGTCCATTTCTAAATCTCTGAAATAAATGAATATAACTGTTTGAAATAAAACTTTACTCTTTTAAAGTTATCTTTTGAATAAAGAAATAAATAAACAAATCAACTGTTAGACATTGTTAACTTTTGCTTTTAATAAAAAATAGAAACCCTAAGGAGTTAGGCCCACATGGACAAGTGGTAAGGCTGGACCTAATTTAGATAAGAAAAACACGAAAATGCCTGACCACCACTGTTTTTACGCAAGAATAAAAAGGTCAAAAACGCTAATTGTCTAGTTTGACCAGGTATTTTTATTTATACCAATTATTTATGTCTATTTTTAAATTTTTATGAAAACATTTTTTCAGCAAATAAGACACCTGTACATCCACATATTTACACTAATATACAATGAAATTTACAAACAAATAATGACATTACAAAAAAACTTTCAATCAAATGAATACCAACATCCTACATAAAACACAAGACTAATAAACAAAACAATACATCATGCAATCATGGGCCTTGAAAAATAACACTTAAATCAATTCAAAATGAGAGGAGTTTAGTCAAGAAATCTCAACTATTTGGACCAGCTCTTGCTGGTTTGATACTTTGAATGACCAAAGGTACTCCTTATTAAATGCCGACGCGTTTCGATTCCAGGACAAAGTTCCTGGGATCTCATCAGGGCATTGTCATTGTATCTATGGAAGATGCAAAGAAAACAATAACGTGTTATTCACAACATTCCAGGCTCGACCCTATTCTAGTGAGACTCAGTTATTGTGACTTGTGTGAGGACCTACCAGATCATTTCAAAAGAAATGGGAGCTGAGGGATTCATTCTGTTGCTTCTGCCAGCTTTGTCACGTGGAAATGCAACTTTTAGAGTCTTCCTTGTCTGTTTTGAGAATGCCTCCGTATTATGTGGAGAACGCCATTCTGTTAAAATAAATGGCTGGTATCATTTAACATGCATTTACTGCAATGTTACTTCAGTCTACTTTGGCAAGTAGTTTCAAACATACCTTTTTTCTCGTTTTAAAAGAACCACTGATTGCGAGGTTTTGCTGGTGCACTTCTTAAACTTCGTGATGCTGAAAGTCCGGGTATTGCATTCCGGCAAAATTATGGCTGAAAAGACGGATAGTGTTGTTATTGGCCTCTGTTACGAAAATCATTAATATTTGCCTGTCTAATATGCGCTTGGTCATCGCGTACCTTAAGTGTTGCACGGTGTCCCCCACGGGTAATACCAATTATGATGGTGGCGTTGCTGTTGGATTAACATAAACGATTAACACACGCCATTTGTTAGAAAACCCACAAGGTCTAAATTGTTACATCGTTATTCAAAGCAATACCGTTTAATGGAATGGTGCCTACCTCGCTCTTTGCTGCTGCTTGCTCCCTTCACGATCGCATCAAGATGGCGACCGAACGGAGTTTAGCTTATTAATCGTGTCAAACCAAGCTGGTGTGGGAAATGCAGTATATTGCTGAATCTACGTGTGAAAGCGAATAGCAGAATATGAAATGTATATGTAATTACAAATTAAAAGACCTGGAATCTATTGTGCACTAATGACCAAAGTTTATGGAGCATAAGAACAGTGGAGCATGCACGGCTCTCTTTTGATGTAATCCCAGGAGGACAGGGCGAGAGTCTTATTCACAAAGCATTGGGATTTCCAGATGCATGAGTCAATTTTTGCATTGCCAAGGACGTCCCATCTAGTGGCCAAATTTAATATACATAAGGCGTGGCGTAAAATAATTATAATTTCGACACCAGGGACATATAGTGCTGCAATCAATTCAGAGGTTAGCAAGGACAGTCAAGGCACTTCACGGACGCCCTATTGCTAAGGGGAGGAACATTGGCAGACCCCACTAAGGGCCGCTGGTTGATCTATAATCTCGCTATCTCGGACAGGCTATTAAGCCCTGTTTGCACACTGTTGAATTTAAGAATCAGATATGCCTCTTTTTGAAGAAGCACTTTCTCAGCATTTACTGCGTGGTTGGATAATTTCAAAGTGAACAACACTGACTACTTTAGGTCATTCTCATCATGATCTCTCGCCACATAGTGTTCCACCATTGGTGCTGTCGCAGATAATGGTCACTATGGGTGTTACCTCCCTCTACACGCATATCCCGCAAGAGGAAGCGTTAGAGGTGATGGAACTATATCTTGATAAAAGAGATAGGCCACACAGAGTGCCCACCTCATTCATCCTGAGATTGGCAGAGATTGCACTTAAGAAGAACTACTTCTCCTTCAATGGCGAATATTTTATGCAGGTCAGGGGCACCGCGATGGGGTGTCCTTATGCCCCAAAGATGACAGTGCTCTTTATGGCACAATACGAGGAGAGATTTGTTGAGAGTAATAACCCATTCCGACATCACATCATCCAGTTGCATCGGTATATAGATGACGTCTGGCTCCTGTGGCAGGGGAGCCAGTCTCATCTATTGGCGTTCCACGAATGGCTCAATACGAGCCATGGAGATATTAAATTCTCCATTACACACAGCAACATCCGTATGACTTTCCTAGACGTTGAAATAACATGCGCTACAGGAGTACTGAAATCATCCCTGTACAAGAAAACTACCGATAGGAATACCATCTTGCACCACAAAAGTGCCCATCCAAGGAACTTGAAAACAAATCTTCCCTACGGGCAATTATTGCGCATAAGGAGAAATTGTTCGGATGTGAATGATTTGGAGGCACATGCCCACAATTTCTGTAATGAAATGAAACAAAGAGGGTACCCCAAGAAGCTATTGAAACACTCGCTTAAAAGGGCTCGCTTCACTCCTCGTGAATGTCTGCTTCAAGTGAGAAAGAAGCCTGAATTGGAAATACTAGTATGTGTCACCACGTTTGGTCCTGATACTCACACACTCAGACAAGCTGTCCTAAAAATATGGCACCTGCTCGAAAATCTAGAATGCCCTTTTCCCCGCCCAATGTTTGCCTACAAAAAGAATCAGAATCTTGGACAACAGATTATGAGAGCTGATGTCTCATTACCTAAAAAGAAAAATGATCTACTGGCGCAGTGGAATCTGAAACCAATTAGAGGCCACCACAAATGTGGGAACTGTGTGGCCTGTTCTAGCACTATCGAAGGCAGTGAGTTTCGCCATGCAGGAACCAAATGGAAACATTTCGAATTTTCGAACTGTAAGGTCAAGAACGTGATCTATGTGGTGCAATGCCCATGTGGAATGATATATATCGGGAAAACATGCCAACAGGTTAATTTGCCGACAAGCCAGCATAGATCAAGGATTAAAAATAGAGTCTTGACAGCACCAATGGTGGAACACTATGTGGCGAGAAATCACGATGAGAATGACTTAAAGTGGTCAGTGTTGTTCACTTTGAAATTATCCAACCACACAGTAAATGCTGAGAAAGTGCTTCTTCAAAAAGAAGCATATCTGATTCTTAAATTCAACAGTGCGCAAACAGGGCTTAATAGCCTGTCCGAGACAGCGAGATTATAGATCAACCAGCGGCCCTTAGTGGGGTCCGCCATTGTTGCTCCCCTAAGCAATAGGCCGTCCGTGAAGTGCCTTGACTGTCCTTGCTAACCTCTGAATTGCTTGCAGTACTATATGTCCCTGGTGTCGAAATTATAATTATTTTACGCCACGCCTTCTGTATATTAAATTTGGCCACTAGACGGGACGTCCTTGGCAATGCGAAAATTGACTCATGCGTCTGGCAATCCCAATGCTTTGTGAATAAGACTCTAGCCCTGTCCTCCTGAGATTACATCAAAAGAGAGCCGTGCACGCTCCACTGTTCTTATGCTCCATAAACTTTGGTCATTAGTGCACAATAGATTCCAGGTCTTTTAATTTGTAATTACATATACATTTCATAGTCTGGTATTCGCTTTCACACGTAGATTCAGCAATATACAGCATTTCCCACAATGCACCAGCTTGGTTTGACACGATTAATAAGCTAAACTCCGTTCGGTCGCCATCTTGATGCGATCGTGAAGGGAGCAAGCAGCAACAAAGAGCGAGGTAGGCACCGTTCCATTAAACGGTATTGCTTTGAATAACAATGCAACAATTTAGACCTTGTGGGTTTTCTAACAAACGGTGTGTGTTAATCGTTTATGTTAATCCAACAGCAACGCCACCATCATAATTGGATTACCCGTGGGGGACACCGTGCAACACTTAAGGTACGCGATGACCAAGCGCATATGAGACAGGCAAATATTAATGATTTTCGTAACAGAGGCCAATAACAACACTATCCGTCTTTTCAGCCATAATTTTGCCGGAATGTAATACCCGGACTTTCAGCCTCACGAAGTTTAAGACGTGCACCTGCAAAACCTCGCAATCAGTGGTTCTTTTATAACGAGAAAAAAGGTTTGTTTGAAACTACTTGCCAAAGTAGACTGAAGTAACATTGCAGTAAATGCATGTTAAATGATACCAGCCATTTCTTTTAACAGAATGGCGTTCTCCACATAATATGGAGGCATTCTCAAAACAGACAAGGAAGACTCTAAACGTTATTATTATTATTATTAGGCGTTCTTATATAGCGCTCGATTACCCGTAGGCATCTCGGCGCTTGCCTTGGGAAATCGTCCTGGTTTTTCCCTGTGAAATACCCGTACTGGGCATCTGAAGGTGAAAGCCAGGCATCACGCCGTGGGGGGGGGGGGGGTAGTGGAGATTAAGCAAGCTAATGCGCAGAGCTGCAGAGTGTGAACCTGTGACTCGAGTAGGCACCGAAACAAGAATTATCGAGTCCGTGGATATTTTGGGCTCAAGACCCTGCCACGTCGGGAATTGAACCCTGGTCCCGGGTTTGACCTCTGCTTCAGGGTCTGCCGCCACTAACCAGTGAGCCACACTTCTCCAAGTTGCATTTCCACGTGACAAAGCTGGCAGAAGCAACAGAATGAATCCCTCAGATCCCATTCCTTTTGAAATGATCTGGTAGGTCCTCACATAAGTCACAATAACTGAGTCTCACTAGAATAGGGTCGAGCCTGGAATGTTGTGAATAAAACTTTATTGTTTTCTTTGCATCTTCCATAGATACAATGGGAACGCCCTGAAGAGATCCCAGGAACTTTGTCCTGGAATCGAAACGCGTCGGCATTTAATAAGGAGTACCTTTGGTCATTCAAAGTATCAAACCAGCAAGAGCTGGGCCAAATAGTTGTGATTTAGTGACTAAACTCCTCTCATTTTGAATTGATTGAAGTGTTATTTTTCAAGGCCCATGATTACATGATGTATTGTCTTGTTTAATAGTCTTGTGTTTTATGTAGGATTTTGGTATTCATTTGATTGAAAGTTTTTTTGTAATGTCATTATTTGTTTGTAAATTTCATTGTATATTAGTGTAAATATGTGGATGTACAGGTGTCTTATTTGTTGAAAAAATGTTTTCCTAAAAATTTAAAAATTGACATAAATAATTGGTATAAATAAAAATACCTGGTCAAACTAGACAATTAGCGTTTTTGACCTTTTTATTCTTGCGTAAAAACAGTGGTGGTCAGGCATTTTCGTGTTCTTCTTATTTAATAAAAATTAGATAAATGGAGAATTAAGCTGGTCTTGTATTTTCCTACGCCTAAGTTTTTTTACTAGCAGATCCGTTGACCATAACTGTGGTGTGTCTAAATAAATGTCCCATCGATAGAAACCATGGTGAAACTCTTTAAACTGCAGGTGTAAATAGTATAAATATTTAGTTTTTAATTTAAACACTCTGCTATGATACAGCAGCTCTCCTTTGAATCTCACCAATCCATGAAGTAGGATGAAAGTGTTTTGTGTGTAACTCACAGTGTTATGGGCCCCACTGATGAGTAAATGTATGATTTGGTACTGCAGGGAAAAGTGATATGATTTTAGAAATTATTTCCGGAGTAGCGCTGCATCAGTAATTAGCTTGGTAGCAGAGGATGGTTGCTATAGAATTAGCTAGGAATATGTATAAAATGTTATCTAAGGGTTTTGATGTACAGAATTATGACTAACATCTGTTGAGTTCGTATTATGTTATAGGTAGTCCTGAAAAGGCTTCCGAGTATTGCGTGAAGCTGGTCACTCTGTCTGCAGGCAGAGGAAGTGTGGCAAGTGAAGTCGCACATCGCATAGTCTGTTTCAAAAAGTAGTATCGTCGTATACTGCAGTGGTATCGTCGTATATCACAAGTGGTGTCGTCGCACATCACAAGATTAGGGACTTTTTGTGTGAAAGGATAAATGCAGAGCGAGGACAGTCTATAAAATCTTAGCCTTCTAGTACAGGGATCATTGCGTATCCTGATTTAAAACTTACTGCTGGGAGAGTAATAGAGCTTAACCCAAGCTTGTGAGGAGGGTAAAGGTAGAAGTAAGCGCTACTTTATCGGCGAATGTAAAATTCTGTGGTAGAGAAGAGGTAAGCGCTGTCTACTGGAAATACAAAATACTTGTGTGATTGAGAAAATTCTATCACTTTTGTTTAGCAAAACAGACGAATGGAGTTGTTTTATGTAAGTTACTAACTGATTCAGTTGAATATCTTGAAAATACAGCTTCTCGATAAACCTTGTAAAGGGGTCAGTCGGCGCTGCAGAAGCCGGAGCGCTGGTGACGTCAAAAGTGTCACGCAGGGATTGGTCCTCATGGCCAAGACAGAGTAAGGGCTGATTGGTGCATCACGGAAAGCAGCAAAACTATTGGTTAAGCACTAAAGAGACGTATCTTGTTCTAATTGGTACCCTAGTGTAAACCGCGCTGTGATAGGTTGGTGTTACGGAACAGCAACAGGGAATTACGCGATATTTTGAAAGACAGGGAATTTACAGACAAATGTATTACTATTATGCAGAGGAAAAAAAGAAACCTTCCTGGTTTAAGAAATTGAAAAATGTGTTTGTGAAGGATAAGTCGATAAAAACAAGAGAGGGAAAATTACTTCTTCCGCCGAAACGCCTGCTTCCTATATATTGTCGAAATATGGTTACCCTACATGTGTTTGGCTAGAGAATTGGGCAAGGTATACCAGGAATGATAGTACGTTAGCTTTCCCAGAAATTGGATCTTTTAATATGGCAGTCTTATGAAACTTGAGAGAGAGAATGATGAAGCTTGAGCCAAGACCTAGACCGACTCAGTTTGAAGCTTTAGTTGAATGGGAAGATGAGATGCACGAAATGGAACGGGAAAGGTCGGAAAGACATATTAGACCAAGAGGTAGATTGCGTGGTTCATGGTGAGAGACACATGAGAGTAGAATGCGCAGATGGAGAAACGCTGACATGTCTGATGGAATGTATCCAGTCAGATTACTGGATGAATATGAAGGGCGGAAATGTACAGAAAAGAGGAAAAATGTGGAAACAGGGAAAGAAGGTTATGGTGATAGTGAATCAGAGGATGCTGTACTGGAAGAAATATTAACTAGGAGACCGTCACCATATCAACCAGGTTCTTTATGGACTCCACCAGTAGATGAAAGAATTAATGAAACCGCAAGGCAATTTTCTAATTTTAGAGATGTACCAGAAAGAGTAGAAGTGAGTTATAATCTGAATACCTCAATAATAGAACCAAGACTTACCGGTACCCCCAAGCAAAATAACAAACGAGAAAGTATAAATAGAGTAGAAAAGCAAGTTGAAGAACAAGCAAGTACTGCTGAATATATACGATCTACAAATGAATTGACAGAAAAGATACAAGAGCTTACGAAAAACATAGAAACATAGAAGCAGTAACAGTCCCAGTATTTTTTTTGATATTTGATATTTGAAGGGGTATTTCTAGAGCGCGGCGTTCGCTCCGGAGGGAGCATCATGGCGCTGAGAATCCTTGAAACCCAGACTCAAAGGTGAGAAGAAGGCTAAATGGCAGCTCTGGTCAAGTCGTCGGGGAGGTCATAGATCCAAGTTTTAAGAAGTTTTCTGAAGGGCTTCTCTGGGGTCTGTTTTCTCAAATGTATGGGCATGCTGTTCCAGGCTTTGATGGCCAGGTAGCTTAAAGTTTTACCACCTTTTAACTTCAAGTTGAACCTGGCGGAGGTCATGAGATTGTCTTGGGCAGAACGAAGAGAACGACTCGGGTGATAGTGAGGGAAGCGTCTGGTTAAGTATTTAGGGCCAGTATTGTAGAACGCCCGGAAGGCGACAGTAAGAATTTTGAAGAGAATTCTTTTGTGGAGGGGTAGCCAATGTAGGGTTTTTAGGGCTGCAGAGATTGAGGATCTGCGGGGCAGTTTTAGGACCAGGCGGGCGGCCGTGTGAAGGACGCTTTGAAGTTTGGTCTGAGTGGATTTTTTAGTCCCGGCCAGGCGACCGTTGCAGTAGTCAATGCGGGAGATTATGAGGGCTACTGTTACCGTTTTCCTCGCCTCAAGAGGGAGAAAGTCAAAAAACTTTCTAAGAGATTTAATGATCCCAAAGCATCTCCCGGCGACATTCCTGGCGTGTTGATCGAACGATAAATCCGAATCAAATAATACGCCTAGGTTTCTAGCCGTGGAGACGGTCTGGGGGGGGGCAACAGAGTTATCCGGCCACCAAAGGGCTGGGCAGAAGGAGGTGTTCTTTCCGATGGGGAGGATCTCTGTTTTGCTAGAGTTGCAACGGAGGTGGTTGGTGTCCATCCATTGGAAGACTGCAGTAAGGCAGTTCTTGAGATTGAGCTCAGCTGTGTTTGAATTGTAACAATAGGACCTGTAATCCCAGTGTTTGAAAACCAAAGAATAAAAGAGCCAACTCTGACAATCTCTTTACAACAGAGCTTGCAAAAGGTAAAAGAAAATATTTATCCAGATTTGTCAGAAATTAGACGAGCAAATAATGTAATTCCGCCTGACTTAACTTTCAATCAGAGTTTACCTTCTTAGTATGCAACCGGAGTAGAATCTGACCCTGCTACACCTGAAAAGAGTATTGAGAAAATAGATCTAACACAAACCCCTGTAGGACCATTGGAACAAGAATTAAGTGATTGGATTAAAACTTTGAAATTAAAAGAGCATGAACCCAAAGTATTAGATGTAGCTAGATTAAAAATCGATATGGAAGAAGTAATTATTGGAACAATTGGAACAGATAGTCTGTACATGATCAATTAGAAGGATAAGCAAATGAATTTGAAGTAGAATTTGCAAAGAATAAAACATTGCAGAAATCCTACAGAGTAGACTTTTCAGAAAATATGAATACTGCCGGAAGGTTAACCCAAATAAATGAATTGATTGTGCTGTTACGGAGATGGGGAGATGTGAATACGTGGAGTGTGAGATGGCCAAAGAAGAAAGAAGAGGCTAGTGATAAATCTACATTAGCGTTCCCAGTCAGAGAAAAGGAAACAGTCACAAATGAGTTCCCTATGAGAGAAATACCTGGAAGAGGATATGTGCATGTTCCTTGGAGTAGACAGGATATTCTATCATTTACAAATGATTTCCGCAGATTGAGAGAAAAGCCAGTAGAATGGTATCGACAGGTAGATCGATTTGCGAAAGTTTCAAAACTGCTATGGGTTGATCTGGATGGATTATTTGATATAGTCGTGCCAGCAGACTTGTGGACTGAGTGTAAAATAACTGTAAATTGGCCAAAGGAGGAATATCCTCGAGACAAAGAAACAGGTGCCCCGTCACCTGAAGTAATGAGGAAATACGAACAAGTGATAGTGTTCCTAAAGAATAAAATTCCGCCAAAAGAAACAGATTGGGTCAAGATAGACAGAACTACACAGGAACCAAAAGAATCTGTACATGCATTCTATGAAAGATTGTTATTGGTGTTTAAACAATACACTAGATATGAAGAATTGAGCGAAAAGGACATGAGCCATTTTATATATCGATTTGTGTATGGATTAAGGCCTGAAATTGGAGATATGATTAGCCATAGTATGATAGGATGGCAATCGAGCACTGTAGATGATGTCTTAAGAAAAGCCAAATAGTGTAGTGAAGAAATCGATGCCAAACAAAAGAAATTAAAAGTAAAGGCTATGTGGGCACAAGTGAATGTAGCAGAACACCAAGTGGCACAGTTGGAAAATAAAAATACTGATGCAAATCAGGGAAAATTGAAAGGAAATTTCAACAAAACAAAATTAGTAGGGAATATAGAAGACCGCAAGAAAAAGTTTCCTTGTCATAATTGCGGCAGGATAGGGCATTGGAAGAAAGAGTGTTAAGTATCCA
The DNA here is from genome assembly GCF_964261635.1 of Lissotriton helveticus. NCBI lineage: Eukaryota > Metazoa > Chordata > Amphibia > Caudata > Salamandridae > Lissotriton > Lissotriton helveticus. The sequence continues at coordinate 109,579,137 of NC_136058.1, forward strand.
CCAAGAGTTAATCCCAAAAATACATAATTGAATCCACAGGTGCAGCATGAGGTAATTCAACAGCAACCGCAACAGCAGCAGATAGTTAATCAGCAAAGGCAGGTGCCACAACTGCCACTCCCACACAGTGTAAACCAACAGAGATACAGTGCAGAGACAGGATTCAGCGGAGGCGAGGAGGTAAATAGATCGCCCAGAGTGAATGTGAGTCCCCAATATTGGTTACAAGAGGAAGGTGGGAGTGAGGCGGATGAAAGATTCTGACGGTGCCTGAGAGAGGGAGAAGAGTGTGTGCTTGGAGCCACTCTTGAGGTAGGTAAGTCTGGTCCATTTGTGAACGGAAAGGTGAATGATGTAGAAATAACTTTTCTAGTGGACACTGGTGCCACCTGTTCTACTGTTGATCAGTGGAATTCCAAAATCTTCCTCTCTCGGGAGAGAGCATCCAAGTTGTAGGCGTAGCTAATAGACAGATTAAAACCTCCTTAACACAACCAGTTGAAGTAGAAATTGGAAATTTCAAAGACATGCTTCGATTTGTGGTGTGTGATAGTAGCCCTGTAAATCTGTTAGGACGAGACATTTTGTGTAAAATGAACTGTGCCATATACTGTTCACCGGATGGCATAGAACTGCAAACCCCAGATGAAGATAGCTTATATAAAATGACAATGATAATGATTGAGGCAGAACAAAATAAATTGTTTCCTATATTTGATCGAGAAAAGATACCTGATGAATTGAAAAAGGTAGTGAGTGAGAAAGTGTGGGATTTCACAGGAGAAGATATTGGATTATTAAAAGATGTAGATCCTGTAAAAGTCTCTATGAAAGAAGGTGTGAGTTACCCGAACATTTCCCAATACAAAATGACAGCAGAAATAATTGAAGGAATAACTCCAGTGATAAATAAAATAATTGACCAAGGCATACGGAGAGAAATAGAAAGTAGTCCTTGTAATTCACCGATAATGGGATTGAAAAAGAAAATTGAAACCTTTAGAATTGTACAGGATTTGAGAAAGGTTAATAAAATAGTTGTCCCATGTTGTCCAATTGTACCAAATCCAGCAGTGATTTTATATCAAATTCCCCGTGATGCAGAATGGTACACTGTGATCGATCTGTGTAATGCGTTCTTTACAGTTTGATTGCACCCAGAAAGCCAGCCAATATTTGCGTTCCGGTTCGGAGATCGTATTTTGGCATGGTGCCGAATTCCTCAAGGGTATACTGAAAGTCCATCTATCTTTAATCAGTTGCTAAAGAAATCATTGAAAGCTTAAACATGCCTGTAGAGTCTGTATTGGTTCAGTACATTGATGATCTCCTAGTGGCATCGAAGACAAAAGATGCATCTATAACAGATACCATTGCATTGCTGAATCATTTGGCAGAGGAGGGACAAAAAGTGTCTCCATCTAAATTACAATTTTGTCAGAAAGAAGTGCAATACTTAGGTCATAAGATTGCCAAAGGAATCAGACAAGTCGCTGCAGAAAGAATTAAAATGATACAAGGAATGCAGCCACCAAAAACTCAAAGAAAAGTAAGGATGTTCCTGGGAATGGTAGGTTATTGTAGACAATGGATTAGTGGATTCTCACTAATAGCAAAGCCATTACAGAGATTAACCAGAGCAGATATCAGAGACCCTATAGTACTGACCAAAACTGAGATGGAAGCATTTGAACAGCTGAAAACAAGCTTGTGTGAAGCACCAGCTTTAGGGATGCCTGACTATGAAAAAGAGTTTGAACTGTACTGCAGTGAACGAAAAGGATGTGCATTGTCAGTACTGATTCAGAGACATGGAAAACTGAGAAAGCCAATTGCGCATTTCTCAGCTGTTTTAGATCCAGTTGCAAAAGCATTGCCAGGTTGTCTGAAAGTAGTAGCAGCTACAAGCCTCAGTCTAGAACATAGTGAAGGAATAGTGATGGGATTTCCTGTGAGGGTGTATGTACCTCATTCTGTGGAGATTCTCCTCACTAGGACAAAAACGTGACAATCTCTAGATGCGTAAATGTGAACCCTTCTACATTATTGCCTGATACCATGGAAACTGAGGTGAGAAATGAGGTTGATCACAAATGCCTAGATGTTCTTGAATACTGTACCAAACTAAGACCAGACATCAGAGATGAGCCATTGAATGAATCCGACTATGTGATGTTTGTTGATGGTTCGTGTCTGAGAACAAATGAAGGTGTCTTGAGTGCAGCATATGCTGTTTGCACAGTGGCAGATGTACTGGAAGCATCTTGTCTGAAAGGGATTCGTTCAGTTCAAATAGCAAAATTGATTGCTTTGATTCGAGCATATGAACTGGGAAAGGAGATTAAGGTTACCATAGTGACTGACAGTCAGTATGGATTCGGAGTTGTCCATGATTACGGACAACTGTGGTCCCAAAGAGGTTATTTGACTTCTGCAGGATCACCAATACGTAATGCAGAATTCGTGAGAATGTTGATAGATGCAATTCAGTTGCCTGACAAGATTGCTGTGGTGAAGTGTGCGGCTCACAAAAAGGGGGATGATTACATCACCCGAGGTAACAGGTATGTAGACTCAATTGCTAAATATTGTGCTAAAAATTTGGCCTCCATTAATCGGGACAGAGAAAAGGAGCATGTTTCAATCCTTTAATGCTAAGTACAGTATTTGAAACTTGGCAGGAAGTGAGGCAAATGCAGGAAGAAGCTGATGAGGAAGAGAAAAATGTATGCTTAAAAGCAGGATGCAGACAAAGAGAGGAAGATGAAATCTGGGTTTACAAAGATGAAAGACCAGTAATGCCCGATAGCATGATCTCAAATATGGCCCAAATGTACCATGGTCAAGCTCATGTTGGAAGAGATGCCATGCTTCGTCTATTCAGACAAACGTGGTACAATCCCAAATTCAGGATGATTGCTGAGAGCTTATGTGAAAGATGTCTAGTGTGAAAGCAGTTTAATCCAAACAGAAAAACAATTGTAAGTCTGGGAACCATAGGATGGGAGGGAGGTCCATTTACACGAATGCAGTTGGATTTGATAGAACTTCCACCTTGTAACCGACTCAGATATGTTTTAGTGATCATCTGTTTGTTCTCTCGATGGGTAGAGGCCTTCCCCGCGAGGAGAAATGATGGGCTAACTGTTGCAAAGTTGCTTTTACGTGAAATAATCCCTAGATTCGGATTTCCAGTAACGATTGAAACTGATCGTGGCGCTCATTTTCAAAATTAACTTATGCAAATGATATGTGAAGCACTGGACATTCACCAGAAACTGCATTGGGCTTACAGACCTGAGGCTTCAGGAGTGGTTGAGCAAGTAAATGGAACCATTAAAAACAGGAGTGCACAAATGTGTTTGGCAACAGGACTAAAGTGGCCAGATGCCTTACCACTTGTTTTGATGACCTTAAGAAGCATATCTGACAGAAAGACTGGATTGAGTCCACATGAGATTTTAATCGGCAGGGTAATGAGACAAGCACCACTGCAGTTAAATGTGCCGGAGTAAAAAGATGGGTACATGCAAGCCATACCATTCATGTTCCTGAACCAGAGAATCCAAACGAGGAAGGTGAAAGCACTACTGATTCTGACTCTGAAGGTGAACCAGAGAGAAGTCCAGATACTGAAGCTCGACAAAAAAAAAGTCTAGCAATGACCATAAAAACAAAATGTTCTATCTCTAGAAAATGGTGTAGATCATGTTTGATATGTACAGGATTACTAATATTGATATGGATAATCTTAGCTATTGTCATTCCTTTTCAGGATAACTTAGTGAAGTTGAAACATAATGTGAGTTCAAGTGGTCAAAATGTAGAATCAAAGTCTAACAAGTAGCATGTATATAGACCAGAAATGCATCAGGATAGATCCATTAGCGATTACACTAAGAATACGTTTGCAAGGTTGTTATCTGAATATGTCAGGACAATGGATGCTAGTGATTGCTACGTTTGTGTGAAATTACCTGCATCTATTTCAGAAGGGGTGACATATCACCACCTTCCACTTACATATGGAGTCACGTGTAGTGTGATTGCAAGCCTGTTTTACCAAACAGGAAAATTAGAATACCATTACTCAAATTCAGATGATATTTTTGCTAAGCTAAAAATTGTTAATGCACTGAATAAAATAAAGCCCGCAACAGTAATGGGGGAATTCTTTTTAGAAATAGATGAATTAAGCCATGATTACTCCTTTAAAAATAATTTGACATGTAAAATGAGAATTGAAGAGAAAGCATTTTTAGATATGGTTGAAGAGAGAAGAATTGCTTATAAACGTAAAGAAAAAGTAAAGCATGAGAAATCCAAATATTGGACATTTGAAGTTGAAAATCTTGATGAAAGAAATGTGAATGAGGCCATAAATATAGACACTCCATTGTTAGGGAAATTCTGCATTGGGAGAGACAACACTGTGTATGACAGTTATTTTGTGGGAGCAAGTCAATGTAAAGATATCTATAGAATCATAGGGGGTTGGGGATTTAAAGGGGGAAAAGATCCTGTTTTCCCTGGCATATATTTTATCTGTGGAAGCAAAGCTTATTATAGATCGCATGACCACTGGTACAGGACTTGCTACGTGGGTTTGGTCTTTCCTAAAATCTTTCATGTAGATAGAGGTACTAATGGCATACATGAGATAGATAAACCTTTAAGTCGTACAAAAAGAGAGAGTGTTATAGAAATAATAGGTGATGTTTTTGGCGCACTGATACCAGCAGTAGGAATATCTTTTAATGCAAATCAAATTCGAAGATTGTCAACGATAGTAGATCAATTGTATACAGACACAGCCGGTGGATTTTTAATGGTAAACACCGAAATGGTTGCTATGAGAGCTATGGTAATGCAAAATCGTCTTGCTCTTGACATAATATTGGCAAAAGAAGGAGGAGTTTGTGGAATTTTGAAGGTACAGCACTGTTGTACCTATATTCCAGATAAAAGTCAAAATATTGAGAAGTACATTACAAACATTACAGAGTTGCATAGAGAAATTGAACCACTGGAGGTTGATGGTGTTCTTGAACGACTTGGTAAAAGTCTTTCAGCAGTTAAACATTGGTTTCAAGAAATAGGTAGTTCAATTATAGGTAAAATATTAATTCCAGTAAGAGTAATAGTATTAGTGGTTTTGATGATAAGATTATGCTGTATATATAGAAAAAGAAGGAATGCAAGAAAGTTAATAAAGAAAGTAATTCAAGAAAAACGAGAAAGGGAAAGAGAAAACTATGATATAGAAATGAAGGAATTTCAAGAAAGAGTCTTTGGAGAAACCAGGGAAGAAGATACTAAAGTATAAACCCAAACTAATCTGAAGAACTTGAAGCATGTTTTGATAAAATTTGCAAAATTTTGGGAGATATTTGGTGATAAGATCTCCAAAGGAGGGAGTTGATGGAGCGAGTTGGAGAAACAACATTTTGTATACCCCTCATGAAGTCACACTTCCATAACCATAACTTGAACTAATTGAGTGATGTGTGAAATTAACCAACCTAGAATAGAAGTTGCACCTACACAAATACACGTGGGAAACTAATTTTGCTTATGTTGCAATCATAATTAACTAATGATGTGATTCTGTTGTGTCCTGTACTAATAAGCAGCTTTAAATTAATGCAAAGCGGCATGAATGTGCTTTTTGTTTATGTATTTGTGGCTGGAGGTTGGAGACAGGTGAGCATATTACGCATAAATGTAGCTTGTTTGTTAAGTAATAACTAACAGGGAAACTTTAGTATGGGGGGAGGTAAAAGTATGGGGGGAGGTAAACAGAAAGGTTATACTTCAAAAATCAACATTTATTTGTGTTTGTTTCTATGATAGTTCCCATTCTGGCTCGTGAGGCCTAGAAAAACATGGAGTCTTTCGATTACTGTGACAGTGAGAGATAATGCGCATGCGCAGTGAAAGCCGAGAATGAATGCGAGCTGCTTGTGCACGAACGAAAACAAGTTCAAGGACAGCATGCCCTGGAAGCCCAGATGACCGCTAAAAGAATGGACGTATGAGTTACTGAACGTGGGAAAAGTCCATGGAGTTGCTAGTTGAGAACGGGACTAGGCCAGACATTTTCTTAAACAAAAAACTCTTTAAAATGTAGCTGACATAACGGAAATTGAATGCTGAAATGATGAGGTGATGCTCATCCACCCCCAAATTGTCCAATCAGAACTCGAGTTTATGCTGAAAGTTACTTTTGTAGATAGATAAAGTTTGTGAAAAAGGTATAAAAATTGCTGATTTTACTTAAGATAAAACTCTCTTCCAATTTCCTCTGGAGATGCTGACGGTATGCTGATTTTTCCTGAGATGTAAGACTTTGAATAATTTTCTATTTTCTTTTGAACAAGGTTTGAGTTTTAGATGAGGTAATTAGTTAGAGAAGTTAGGAGAAAATGAATTTTGGGAACTATCTGTCTTTTGTTAATACTTGTGTTCTGAATCTAAATAATAATGTCAATTTCTAAATCTCTGAAATAACTGTTTGAAATAAAACTTTACTCTTTTAAAGTTATCTTTTGAATAAAGAAATAAATAAATGAATAAACTGTTAGACATGCTAAATTTTGCTTTTAATAAAAATTAGATAAATGGAGAATTAAGCTGGTCTTGTATATTCCTACGCCTAATTTTTTACTAGCAGATCTGTTGATTATAACGGTGGTGTGTATAAATAAATGTCCCATCGATAGAAACCATGGTGAAACTCTTTAAACTGCAGGTGTAATAGTACAAATATTTCGTTTTTAATTTAGACCCTCCGCTATGATACAGCAGCTCTCCTTTGAATCTCACCGATCCATGAAGTAGGATGAAAGTGTTTTGTGTGTAACTCACAGTGTTATGGGCCCCACTGATGAGTAAATGTATGATTTGGTACTTCAGGGAAAAGTGATATGATTTTAGAAATTATTTCCGGAGTAGCGCTGCATCACTCTCCATCTCTTCTAACTTACCTTGCTTAAACTCTCTGTTAAAAATTGAGCCTCTAGTTGGCAGAGGTGTCCACCATGTCCAAGTAGGGACAACATTTGCAGTCAGGGTAAGTCAGATACACAACCTAAATTAACCTGTACGCACAGAGCAGCCAGGCTTAATTTAAGAGGCAATATGTAAAGTATTTTTGCAACACTTAAGTTACCGTAACACAGTGAAAATACCACAAAAAAACTCCACACCAGGTTAGAAAAATAGAGAATAAGTATCTGAGTGAAACACGACCAAAATGACAAAAATCCAATCAGTGGAGCTCAAGATATGAATTTTTAAAGATTAAACTGCAATCCAGTGCTTTAAAGTAGATAGTGTTTAAAGGTTACTTGAGGCCGCTCTAGAATGAGGTAAATCCAAAGTTCAGGCTGACAGTGATAGTGGGTGGATGGACTACAAAACCCATGCAGGGTATGCTGAATAAGTACCTTGTATGGAGCAAGTGCCAGCATCAAGGTCTCCCTGCATCTGTTCCGATTCATGCAGTCTGGTCGATGCGCCAAAGTTGAACCTCGCAGTCAGTGTAGAAGGGTCGTTGTTTCATCAGAGCCAAGCCTCACATCAGGGTCTACGGATTGGCGATGTGTTGTCATTAAACCTAGCAGTCAGGACACGGTCGTCGTCGAGTCGGCACTGCATCAGCACTGGAGGGAACTGCCTCGGTTCTGATCAGTGCAAAGGGTTCACAATGTTGATTGTTTTGCAGAAAACAGCTGCAGAACCCACCTCTGAGGCCCAGGACTTGAGGGGGCACCTCAGGCAATGGTAGGACTCACAGATAGGAGAGTCCAGCAGCACCAGCATAATTGCAAGAAGTCTTTCATGACACCGAGACTTCAGAAAAGAGGAGGCAAGTCAACAAGCCCTTGGAGAAACTTGGGTTTAAGGATGTAGAGAACAGATCCTCTCCTTCTCCCAGCCAAGAAGCAGCAGGGCAACACAGCAGTGCAGGTAGCAAAGTGGCAATCCCTCCTACAGTGCAAAAAGTCAGCAGACAGAAGACCCACACATAAATGTAGGTACAAAGTAGCAGTCCCTCCTATAGCCCAGCCACTCTCCTTCCAGGCAGAATGTCCTTGGTTCCTGCAAAGTTCTAATTTGGTGGTGTCAGGGGTCCAATACTAAGGGTGGGCGGCCAGCTACGCTCCGTGCACGGAGTGCATGGAGTGCCGTCTCCTATGCATTTTGCGTAGTGGGCGTAGCCAGGCGGCACTACGCGCGCTCCGCAGACGGAGCGTAGCCGGCCGCCACCCGCCTCCCTCCCGCCCTCCCTAAATACAGCAATAAAAGTATAAAAAGCTATTAAAAACACTTACCTTGTCTGCCGCGTCCCCGGGGCTCCCTCTCGCCGTCCCGCGATTCTCGCCGCCATTTCGGGTCCTAATGCGCATGCGCGGACGGCCGCGCATGCGCATTTCTCATGAGGAATGCGCATGCGTGGCCGCCCGCGCATGCGCATTAGTATCCGGGTCGGTGGCGGCGCGAATCGCGGGACGGCGAGAGGGAGCCCCGGGGACGCGGCAGACAAGGTAAGTGTTTTTAATAGCTTTTTATACTTTTATTGATGTATTTAGGGAGGGCGGGAGGGAGGCGGGCGGCGCGGAGTGGGGCTACGCGGAGTGGCCGGGTGGGCGTAGTTGTGTGCCCACTTCGCGTAGCTCCGCGGAGCCCCACTCCGCACACTACGCCCAGGGTTATCCAATACTAGTACCAAAATGTCACATTGAAGTGGGGGAGACTTCAAGCAGGCCAATGAAGATCACAAGTCCCTTGCCTTTCCTGGCCTGGCTCCAAACACGCTAGATTGGGGTGTACAGTGCTCTGTGTGGGGACACGTGCAGCCTGATTCAGCTGCAAGTGTCATCTCCTCCCTTGTAATCTACCTCAGGAAGGCCCATCAGCCTGGTGATGGGCCATCAGGATGCAAATGTCACACCCCAGCTCTCTTTGCATGTAACTGTCTAGTGGGAATGCACAATGCCCAGCTGTCACCCAACCCAGACATGTATTCAGAGACAGGCAGAGGCACAGAATGGCCAACTTTCTAAAAGTCAAATTTTCAGACTTGCAATTTAAAATCCAACTTCACCATAAGTTGTGATTTTACATTGTGAGTCCAGAGACACCCAACTCCAAAAGTCCATCTTTTCCTATTGGAAATTGCACTTAAAAGATGTTTTAAGGCAATCCCATTGTTAACTAACTTAAGGTAGAGATAGGCCTTGCAGTAGTGAAAAAATAATTTAGCAGTTTTTCGCTACTAGGACATGTAAAACTCAAAAGTGCATGTCCTACCTTTTAAATACAAAGCACACTGCGCAAGGTATATCTTAGGGGTGACTTATATGTAATAAAAGGGAAGGTTTGGGCCTGGCAATTCGAAATGGTAGTTTAAAATGGCACACACAGGTTCTGCAGCGGCAGGTATTAACCATGTTTGAGGGCTACTGAAGTGGGAGGCACAATCAGTGCTGCAGGCCCACTAGTAGCATTTAAGTTACAGGCCCTGGGCAGATATGGTGCACTTTACTAGGGACTTACAAGTAAATTAAATATGCCAATTGTGGATAAGTCAACAGGACCATGTAGAGAGCATGTGCACTTTAGCACTGGTAAGCAGTGGTAAAGTGCCCAGAGTCCTAAGGCCAACAAAAATCAGTTCAGAAAAAGGGAAGGAGGAAGGCAGAAAGTTTTGGGGTGACCCTGCAGAATGGGTAAGGTCCAACAATTTCTCTCTTCCATCTCTCTCTTCCTTGCCCCTGTTTGTGACAGTTTAACATAAAACAGACATTAGGTTTAAAGCTGGCCCACACATGTGCTCCAAAATATGTCTTATCCAAGGCCCAAATAATACTAAAGATGGCAAAGGTTCAATCAGTAGAGGAAATCACAAAACATGCTTTTGCATTGTTTTTTGGGAATTTGCCCCTGCATTTCAATAGCATCTCACTAACCTACGGCTGAACACTGGCTTCTCTGTTCATTCAGGCTTCATTTGCTACTGGAGCATTGTTTGCCTTTGTAGATATTATATGTGACCAGAGAGGTCTGCTGATTCTGATTTTATGAAGTAGTGTCAGGGATAATTTCCACATCTTCGATAGTGCAGATGGAAATGGAACCCATTTTTTTTCTTCCACAGCTTCACAAAATAGGTGTGCACTGCATTTCTGCAAGGTGCGTCTGTTTGTAAGTGCTCTTAGTACAAAATGTCCAGTTGACAGATCTACCCATATTCCTGATTTACAAAGGAATACCATGAGATGTGTGCTTGCCTCACATCTATTATCTAACCCAGACTTGGTTGCCACCAGTCTCATTACTTCATTGCTCATGTAAGTCAAGAATTGTAAAAACTAAAATAAAGAATTTCTTTCAAGCAAAGGCGTGGAATTTTAAATCACTACATTAACACATACATGAAGGTTAAGTCCTGTATGTGTACATTTTGCTTCCATGTGTGACATGGGGGCAGAGACTTCAAACAATCCCCTTTCACTCTGCTATTGCCACAGGGCTTGTGGAAGCAGATGCATAGCAGATCAGCGAGACTGTGTCCGATGCCCTAGTTTCCAGAGAAGGCTGCCCTGAATTTGTGAGGGCATTCAAGGTTCAAACCCAAGCCTAAGGTCTTGGTCGTGAATCAGGAGTTACATGGTCATTTGCAGGAACATTTTTCTTGTAGCAAATATAACAGCCGTAGTTTCATAAATCCGGTCTTATGCATCCTATTGAAATAACAAGGAGCCAGATGTACAATGAACTGCTGGCAAATTACTCATCACAAGTTGCGACCTATGTTTTTTGAGACGGTACATAATTTTTTAAACCAACCTCCGTACAAATAGGTCGGTTCTGACAGTTCAGATTCTGAGTTGGTTACAGCCAACCGGCCTCATTAATATTCATGAAGTAGGTCATAAATTACGACAAACTCTGATTAGAGGCCATCTCATAGATGGTAGCCTGCAGGGGCCAGCAAACCGCTGTCTGTGAGTACTTTTCAATACAGTAAACATTTTTGGAAAACATAGCCTGTTTTACGTACAGGAAATCGAGCCACATTTAAAAAGAAAAAAATATGGCTACTCCTCAATGAACTTTTTTTTTTTCACAAAGGAGAGGGGGTTGTAAAGAAACGCTTTGTGTTTTGTGAATGGGTTACCACTCCAACCTAAAAGTGGGAAAACTATCAATGCTTTGTGACTGGATTTCGATTGTACAGTATTGATGCCTTTGATAAAGATTCGGTATTTGGACGGTGCACCTACATCATGCCTCTTCCGAATACTGATTCAGTATTGTGAAGAAGTACAAAAGTTCCAGCAGAGTACAATTTTTTCTTTGTTATTGCAGATCTTCTAGTGTAACTTGTTGCAAACTTTATTCATAAACATATCAGCTACCCTGAACCGAATGTGAACTTTTTGACCGAACAAAAACAGAAGAGGTTTGCTGTGGGTCAGCAGTGTAAACCAAAGATAAATTCAAAGACAATTAAAAAATGTGAAACTTACAGACCGAATGTACAGTGCAGGTAGTAAGGGAAAGGAAAAGAGCCACAATCTAACTTTTGTTTGACTGTATCACAATGCAAATTCAGTTCTATTGTTCCTACCTTAATTAATTGTTTGATGACACGGGAAACCGCTGTGCAATATGGTAGGTATAGAATCCAAACCTAACTAGGAAGCAAAGGATCACTGCATAAGAAAAAACTAGAATAGGAAAGGTACCCAAGAAAGAAGCAACTGGGTTTCAGCGTGGGGTGTGTGCCCTGGCCTGGCCTTATCGCCAGGAATGTATTCGCCTCCTTTCTGATCCCAGGACTTATCACAAACTCAGAAATGACCCTACTGAAGAGATCTCAAGAGAAATCAGTAGCATGGTGGATTACTGAAAAGGAAGCAGAGTTTCTTGTCAACAAACATCCCAAAATCCCGTATTTTTACTGTCTTCCGAAAATACATAAGACAGCGAGGCCCCCTCCCGGTAGACCCATTGTCTCCGGGATGGGGTCTCTGCTTGAACCTCTCTCGCAATTCTGTGACTTTTTTCTCAAACCGATGGTTCAAGCCTTACCGACATATCTGAGGGATACTCTGGATATTTTAAATGTATTGAAAGACGTCACCTTTGACCCTGACCAGGAATTCCTGATAGGGCTAGATATAGAGGCCCTCTATACAAACATTCCTCAACGTGAGACATTGAGGGTCCTCGAGTCCCTACTCTTTGGAAGAGATTGGCCTTTTCAAACCCCACGTGCCTTCATTTTACATCTGGCCGAAATAGCCCTTACTAAAAACTTTTTGTCGAATTCGAAGGAGGTATTTACCTTCAAACCCATGGCACTTCCATGGGCAGTGTTTTTGCCCCCAGCCTTGCTGGACTCTATGTGGGGGTATTTGAAGACACCACAGTGTTGGACACTAATGGACCTTGGTCGAATAACCTGAGGCTGTGGAGACGTTATATAGATGACGTCTTAGTGATATGGAGGGGCGAGAGAACATCTGCTGACTATTTCCTGGAGTGGCTTAATGCCCAGAATCCGTTCCTCCATTTCACTTCAACCGTCACCAAATCCAGCTTGCCTTTTCTGGACCTAATGATTGAACCCAGCAGTGGCTTTTTTAAAAACAAAAGTCCACCATAAACCTACGGACAAAAATGCCCTTTTGGCTTTTGAAAGCTTCCACCCACGCTCCTTACGGGAGAATTTACCAGTGGGTCAATTCTTCCGCATTCGACGGAATTGTTCTAACAAAGATGACTTTACTGAGGAAGCCAAACATCTGACCTCGAAACTGCAACAGAGGGGGTACCCCACCAGAGTCATCAAGAAAGCACGGAAGAGAGCATTTAACGCCAATCATGAAACTCTCTTGTCTATAAACAGGAGGCCCCAGACAAAGAAACCTGTTTTTGTTTCTACTTTCAACACGGCTTCCCAACAGATCAGAAAATTGGTCTTAAAAAACTGGAAGATCCTGAATACAGGGGGTATGAAAATTGAGACACCCTTATTTTCCTTTAGACAGAGCCAAAACTTGAGGGACCTCCTGGTACACTCCAGACCGCGGGACCCAGGAGTCATGAGAGAGTATCTCACAACAACAGGCTTACCTAAAGTGACGGGTCACACACGTTGTGGCGCGTGTAGTGTCTGCCACCTGACGAACAACTCTACCTCCATTGACCTAGGACTACACACTCCCTGGGAACAGAGATCACACACCAATTGTAATTCCCAGGGAGTGATCTATCTGCTGACTTGCCCATGCCAAAAAATGTACGTAGGGATGACCAGCAGGAAAGTGCGGATAAGAATCACGGAGCACCGCAGTACCATAAGATGTGGTAAAACCAATACGAAACTCACGTCACACTTCATTGAGCAAGGACATAGTATTGAAGACATCAGATGGACTGTGATTGAAAAGATAAAACCGAGTAGACATCACTTGGAGGATCAAAGAGTCTTACTACAAAGAGAACAACGATGGGTTTATCGCTTGAAAAGCCACGTAGTAGGTTTAAATGACGAGATCCCGTGGCAAACACTAGGGAGACAACTATGAAGAATTGATCTCCATAATGATGTCATGATCATCCCCTATCCCATACTCTCCTACATACTCTCGTTTGTATTCCAGTGAATATTTAACACCTGGGGGACACTAGATAATACACAACTACAGCAGTTCAAGAGAGACATCATCCTGATGGATGGACATGGACTTAGGTTTCTTCTTCCACGAAGGGGGATGGTGAGGTATTCATTCATTTGGGTACTCTGTCAGTCTTAAATTCCCATATTAACTGCTCGGCTCCATTACAATAAGTCTAACTAGAAAACAACCATAAAAATAAATATGAAACTGATAATAAAACGAAACAAAATAATAGCACATATTGCGGGGTAATTTAGAATCATATCATCCCGCAATATTGGGAACTATTATGCTGCTAGGGTGAAGTAAGATTGTGACGAGGGGATATATACCACACTCCCTTTCTTTCTAAAAAGGAATGAGCGTTCTTTCTGACATCCACACAAGAATATCTTATATGATAGAACACTCGTCAGGTTTGATACGCTCTCTCTCTTCTTTCCTAGTGTGTTGATACAGTCTACATCTCTAAGGCAGTTATGCCCGATAATTAACCAATGGCTTTGTAGTACAGTGACGCTGGGTTCAGATATCTCAGTTTCATAATTGTCTACTAACACCAGGGGGGGCAATGCTCCCAACATTTGTTTATGCCAATAACACACCAGATTGTTAATATCCAACCACTGGGGATAACGGTCAAGTGAGATACATATTTTTGCAAGTACAATCATACCGCTTTCACCGGGGACTTCTTAAGTTGGGTTCTGCAACCGGATCGTTACGGTTGATTATGCAGATCAGCGGTAGGAATCATGGGCCAATCGAAACTACAACTCCCGAAGGTCCATGGCTATTACCACGTTGACGTGGTAACGTCGCCATGGCGGTGACGTCATTTACCAGAGACTGAACTGATCGGTTAAGAGATGAATGGACACCGCACCCTCCATCTACGCGGTGGATCTCCGTCCGAGCAATTGTAGGCGGGTCTAGCCGGACTGAACGGTAAGACCACTGGGCGAGACGCCTATCGTCTCGGCGTTATACCAGGAGTATTGAACGCCGTTTTGTAAGACCACATGGCTTCTGTTAGTCACCTTGTTCACCCGATATTTCATTCCGTGTAGATTGTGTTCATGGGCAGAACCTCCCGGGCGGCCACCTGTTCGAGTTTGTGAACTCCATAAACTCGGTGAGTTTTCTTGATGAAAGTTACCACCTTCATTGGGATTCCACCTTTTACAATTTCTTTATAATGTCTCACGATCTGCCCTAAATAATGGGAGCTTATAGATGGGTTGTTAGTGGATACATGGAGTCCCGGTATGGGACATTGTTTTGTGAATGTGCTATTAGTTCTTGCTACTTACTATACTTCACAATTAATAACTGAAGTATACATTATGGGTTGTTTAATATGACCACCCTGATTTCATTTCATTTACATACTAATGAGTGTGTGTATGGAACCCAGTTGTAATTCTCACTAATGTGGAGATAAACCTGAGCATACTACTAAACCTCAGGATGGAATTGAGATTTCTTTGAGATTAAACCTTGTGTTGGGAGGGACGAGCACTCACTCTCACCTTTTCTTTACTCCTTTCCAGTGAATGTTTACTCTTAATACTTGGGGACATTTCCTCCACTGAATTAGAGATATACCCAGAAGAGTACAGATCCTTGAGACCTACATCTAGTTGGGTAACCAAATGATCAAACTACGACATGGGTAACCGGTGGATTTGACTGCGGCAGTCCTGAAGAAGACCGGAGTGACCTCTCGGGGCACAACGAAATCGGTCGAAACATGTTGACTCGAGCAGTGGTAGGAGGGAAGTCTTGAGGAACCTCATTTTCTCATTAAGACATTTTTCCCATCCTTTCTTACTTTTTAATCCTGATATGGGTACCATAATTGGTTCTAATAAAGTATTTCTTTCTCTTGGCACCCCTAATCAGTTTTAACACACGTCCTTACTGCACTAATTTTCGTCGCACGCACATCAGATCCACGAGGTGTTCCTCTGCACATGGTATCACTCATGTATGTTATTCGTTGTACGTATTTACTTATCATGTTGTACGTCTTGTAACGTGGAATTTATTATTATTATTTTTTTCCCCTCCCTGATGCTCCGCCCTGGATGTGGCTACACCAGGGCGTTTGTAGCAGGCCCTATGATGAAGCATGTCACATACTTCGGTATGTGAGTGAGGGCAGTTTTTTCTAAATTGGGAATTTCCCCTTATTATGTTGGTGAACTCTATATACCCATTTTGTATGTGATTATAGTCCATTCAGGGGGTTCGGGGTATTAGAGTATAAACCTTTTGGTCCTCTCCACTTTTGCGTGTTCAATATGCCCTGGCCATTAGGCAGTTTGGGCTTGATGTTCAATGAGGAGCTCCTTAAAGAGATGGGTTTTCAGTTTTATACTGACCTGTAAGAAGACAAATGTAGGTTGACAGCTGTTAAAAGATTAGCCAAGACCTTTTGATTTCACTAAAATGATATGCAAACTATTTACCTATATGGGCTCTGTGCCATCTAATGGTCTTTTGTTTTGTTATTCCCTTTGCTTGTCACTTACTACAGTATACAGCCTGAGGCAAAGGGTCTGCCCACTTCAGCCATTAGCTAACTTCACTGTGTGGGACTTCATTCTGCCCTTTCACAAGTAGGCACATGCCTTGTTCAACCTGGCAGACTTGACACAAAAGTTAAACACTTGCAAACCCCATGCCCTATAACTAGGTGATATGACAATTTCCGGCCTCTTATATCCTGACGACTTGGTCCTGGTGAGCCATACCCACGGGGGGGGGGGGGGGGGAGGGGGTTGCAAAGTCGGCTCAGCACCACGCAAGAGTACTCAATTGAAAATGGTTTGACCAGCAACCTAAAAAAAAAGACTATGCTGATAAGAGAAGACCACCGATGTGATATTGTGCCAAAATATGAATCGACTCAGCAGATGAATATAAATACTTGAGGATACTCATTGACTAAAACGGATCTTTTATTCCACGGAAAGAGGCAGTAAAGCAGAAGGCACTGGCCATAACACTCAAAAATCTTAAGAGAAAATTTGCAGGACCAAAACTGACGCCCCTACTTCGGATTGCGAAAGCCAAGGTGCTACCGACCATAACGTACGGGAGCGAATCACTGAGAGAAAAGGGACGCCATAAAATTGGACAACATAATGACGAGATTATCTCCATGAACCATTATCAGACACTGGACTAACCCAGCTCTGCGAAACTCCCACCAGTCACTTAGGTTTAAAAAAACTGGCCCAAAAATATTACAAAAGCTCCTTCATTGACCCAAGATAAGGCTGGTCTAGCATGCAGAGCCCACACCTGGTTGACTCTAAATAGCTACAGAACAGCTGCACCTCATAAATATTTTAATACAGATTACCCAAATACAGTCAAGGAGAAATTTTTGAAGTATCACTTAAACCAGCTTCCTTACATACTACATCTTCCTCCCATGCAGCGAAACTGCACACAGAACGCTTGCCATCTATGTACCAATGGCAAAGAAGATCTGCCACACCTGATATACTCTTGGAAGGAGCTAAGTGGGGAACCGAGACAGCTATTAAGTCAAGAATATGCACGCTGCTCCAGGGGACCCGCAGTTGAACTCCCGATATGTAAAGTGTTTTACAAAGGTGGAAATGAAAATGGCATTGTGAGACATGCAGATGCTAAAGACTCCCTGCACCAATGAGTAGACGAGCCCAGCGTCGCAACGTATTGCTCAACACTCATATTTAACTATCAGCTAGCAAAACAATCCTGTACTGACTCCGACTGTCATCAATTCTGGAAAAGGCTTCCGGAAGGACTGCAGCTGCTGTTTGGCAGACGCAGCTCCTGTGTGCATCCTGTTTTATGTGTTGTACATATTTTAAAGCTTTATAGCTGGACTGAAGGCTCACCCAGCTGTAACCCACTGACTAATTCAATAAGTGACTGTATCTACTAATGGGCATTATTGAAATAAGGGTCTGACAGAATTATAGACCTGCACAGTATATACATTACTGGCACTTCAACATCAGCTACACTCCCCGCTATGCAAGACGTCACCTGCCACTAAATGCAGATTTGCACAATACGCACCATACTGTGTATTACGAATGGCTGAGCACTTCAAAATTTAATGATAATGGCGGTTATACATGTCAGGACCCGCCCAGCCCGCACTTTATAGATCTGTTCGCATTTTAGCTATTTGTTAGAAAGACCCCCATTTTGTTTGCTGAATGATACTGGTGGTAGCAGACTCTGACTGTACTCTGTTCTCTGTTAACCAGGCCTAGGGTCAGTTCTATGTTTTTAAAGGTACATGTAATAGGATATGCTTACAATTGGCAGTGACATACCCTATAAGTTCCTAGTATAAAATAGGGCCAGGGGGTGCAATTTACCTAGAACTCCCTAGTATATAATAGGGCATGGAGGTTTAGAGGCCCAGCAGGTTTTCTACTGTGTGCTTGCTGTCCCTTTAAAGGTAGCCCTCACTTGCAGCCTGTCTTTAAAAATAAATTCTCACAATGGGTATTGACTGACCCTATAAATCCGTAATATATATAGGGATAGAGGGTTCAAACTACCTATAAGTCCTTAGAATATAATAGGGCATGGGAGTTTAGAGGCACAGCAGATTTCCTGCACTTGCATTTGTCCACTGCTCAATGCCTTCAGTCATTTTAAAAGCAGCCTTGTTTTGCAGACTGTCTTTAACGCCTTAACCGTGGCGGTTTTTCCGCAGTGGTGCGGGCGTTCTAAAGGGTGGGCGGGGCTCCATTGGCCGACGGCAGCACTAGGCAGGTAGCATGCAAGGGGTTAAAAGTAAATTGTATGCAAGTGTCCCTTTGGTGGTATGGGTGCTTTAAAAGTGATAATCTACCTTATTTTTCCATATTAGGCACACTCAAGGTGTCCCAGAGATGGGAGGTGTGTAACTGTAAGCAGTCGCCTTATAAAATATGTTTTATATGCCGTAGTGAGGAAATGCTGCCCCTTTTATTTTTCCCCATCAAAGGTACTTAGCTCCATAGGCTAACATTGCAATATTTAATTTAAGCATAACTATTGCTAGGAAAGGAGTAAAAGGACTTAAAAGATTGGTATTGATGAATTTAACAATTTGCCACTGTTGAATTTGTCATATCTAGTACAAAAAAGAAGTTATGAGACACTCTTTTCTGTGAACCAAATCCAGCCTTCTAGCAGTCTCTTCTGATTGGTCAGCACTAACCAGGCTGCTTTGATTAGGCGATAAGTGGCCTGGTCGGAGCAGAGGTTAACTGATGGTGGGAGTTCCGCAGCTGCAAAGACCAGGCCAGGAAGGGGGATGGGCAAAAAAACCTGGACTTCAAAGAGAGGACAGTAAAGGAATGCCAAGTCTACCTACCCTGACATCCTGTACCCCCAGCCAGATGGTAGGCTTAGGACAGGAATTTGCAGAGGTCAGGAGGAGGAGAGCTAATGGAAAGACCTTGAATAATTCAACTACTGATACTGATACTGATCCAACAAAAACTTCAGAGGAGAGGTGTTATGACCTGGCCACATACTTCCTCTCTAAAGTGATTGATATTTACAGTAGTTTTAATACTAATGGAGACATTAAACCGGAGGGGGAAGAAAATCAGGACATTTTCCCCCAAAACAAGTCATCATTAGGCTCCCACCCATAGAACAAAGGGACATAGAAGCGTTGAAGGAGAAGGTAAAGTCCGGCTCACCTCTGGACCCAGCCCCCCCACAAATACTGAGATCAGTTACCATCCATAATTGCACAAAAACTAATAAAGGTTATGAATCAATCCCTACAGCTGTGCAAAGTCCCAGGGGGCTTGGAAACATGCAGTGATAAAGCCTCTGCTAAAAAAAGCCAATGCAGATAGAGGGCAATTGGGAAACTTTCGTCCCATCTACCAGCTAACATTTGTAGGCAAGTTGCTAGAAACAAATGTAAACAGAAATCTTTCAGAATTTCTAGGGACCAGTGCCTTCACCCTACTCAGATGAGCTTCAGAGTACAGCATGGCACGGAATCTGCCCGGCTGGTAGTGGTAGAAGGCCTTAGATGATCACTAGACCAGGGGAAATCAGCAGCCCTGTTCTTGCTAGATTTGAGTGCCGCATTTGATACGGTGGACCACCAAATACTACATAGAAGGTTTTCAAATATTGGGATTCATGGCATGGCACTCAAATGGGTGTCCTCATTCCTGAATGAAAGAACATTTCAAGTACAGGCAAATTACCCTCTCTCCAAAATCATGCTGCTGAAGTGCGGCGTTCCACAGGGCTCAGCATTGAGTCCAACCCTCTTTAATTTGTACATGGAGCCCATTGCCAAGATTGTGCAGGAATTTGACATATCCATGACCTCGGTTATCTCCCTGGACCCCAAAAATATTAGAGAGGGGTAGAAACTGTCCTCCTGCTTGATAAGAGTCAAAGAGTGGATGACAAGAAGTTGTCTAAAGTTGAATGGGGGAGAAAACCGCTCCAGCACAGAGGAACACCTAATACAAACAAAGGCCAGGAGGGAGAGATGGGGAGGAAGATCTTTCTCCCATCTGGGTCCCAAACTCTGGAACTCCCTGCCATTGGAAAACAGTCTGATAGACAGGGAATTACAGCTTCGAAAAGAGATCAAGACCTGGCTCTTCAAGCAATATCTCTAACTCACGTTATACTACTCAGTTTCTGATCACTCAGCTCTGGGAAGCCTCAGGGCAGCCATGCGCTCTACAAATCCCCTAATGATAATAATAATAATAATAATAATAATAATAATAATAATAATAATGATAAATAAGCAAAATTGTGGGATAGTTTTGCCACCAGCTCTTACTCGCTTTGTGGGGCAAGAGGATGCCACACTTTAAAGGAAGTTGCAAAGCTTTTAGGTGGCACCCAGCATTCCATTGGACAGAGGTGCCCCTGCTTGTCGCCCCAGAATACTAAATAAATATGTGAGAGCTCTCCAATCTGCTGCCGATCTCTCCAAACTGCTGCCTGAAACTACAAGGAGAAAAAGAACTGGGCTGCTGGAATCTGGATTTGCACCCAAATTCCTGCACTACGACTGACTGTGCCTGCTGCACAATCTGGTACTACAGCCCAGGGGGCTGTACCTTGTTTGAAGAAGGATTAAGGAGTAAACTCCCTGCAAGCTACAGGTTAACAGAACCGACCTGCATCATCTCCACCAAGAGTCCCCATCCTGGAGTGCGTCAAGTGGACTTTTAAGGATTTGACCAGGGGCATTGTGGGAATTGTAGTCCAGACATCCCAGAGACAATCTAGGAGATTCCAGGCCTTTGGATAGGTGTTTTGGCACTTGGAACCTACTAGGATAACTTCAGGAAGCCTCTCCTGATGTTTGGAGAACTTTTGTGAAAAATCTCCAGGAGGTGACTGATTTCAAGTTCATCCCGCTGAAAGTTCCAGAGCTCCAGACTTCCAACATTTCACTGCGGCCTCACAGAAAGTCAAGCCGGCGAACCCTCACCAAATCTGGCCTGCTGTGGAGGGTCGATCAACATCGGAGGAAAAAGCTCCAGAAAAGTTTCAAAGTGTGAAGGTAAAATTTTGACGGAGGCCTCCTGCTTAGTGTTTACGACCAGGGCCACATCTCGGTCGGCCTCAAACTTTGACTTAGTCCCGGTCAAGGGCGACCAGATAGCCCAACGTTGCACAATAGGCTTTTAAGCACTCGGAAGTGTTAATTCTTTAAAAATTCCTATCTCTATTTCCCTACATTGGATTTTTATCATTTCGGTGTCTATTAGGTCATACAAATATAACCTATTTTTATAAATTGATGTGGGATTTTTATTGTGTTTGGTGCCTTACTTATTTGTTTTTTGGGTGCTTTTAAATGCTTTTAAACACCCCTGTCTCATAAGTTAGCCCTGACTGCTCACTGCCAGCTACCAAGGGTTAATCAAGAGACTAATTTATTGATACCTTTACATGACCTTACACTGGCATATGATGTCCACTAGTTCTAGTGGTACAAAAGGGGGTGGTGGATTCAAGCAAGCCGGGCTGAAGACGGCTGTAATGCCAGAAACCGGTCCTCGGAAGCTTGTTTCCGGTCCAGAGAAGGCATGGCTTGGCAGTTCGGGCTGGACTGTTCCCATGAGGCACAGGGTCAGACTGATTTGCATATAGCCATGTCTGAACTGGGGTGGCAGAGTGGGCTAAAGAACGGTGATGGATCAAACCCAGATCTTTTGACTGGGTGTGAGTGTTTGATTGGTTCAGATGCTCCGTCCATCACCACCCCCTTTTGTACCACTAGTTCTAGTGGGCACCTTGCACCAGTCTAATCAACCCTTATTGATGGTGTTTGTAGAGTCAACCTTATAGAAAGTTATCCATGGGGTAGCAGTGACGAGCAGTCTTCAGGCTAAGGCTTCAGAGAGCGAATTAAGCGAGTTGTTTTACCAATTATAATCCGTTGCGTACCAAATGAAAGCACACCACACAAGGTATATATCAAATATATATGTATTTATTCTAAACACAACCCCTCTGTACTCTATGAGGTCAGAGGTAAAAGTACAATACAAGTTACTTAATTGGCATACGATAAGTCGCACAGTATACGTTTTGCCCTAGGGGCCTCACAAACCATATACTAAACTAGTGGTATAAGAACCATGTGAGAATTAGAAAGCAGGCCTGGGGCCTGTGGAATTGCTGGGGCTACTCTAAACAACCAAAGGTTAGGGTGTAGGAGGCCCACGGGAGCCGCGTGCAGTGACTAAACACAGCCATGGGTTACCATTGACTTTGTATGGTAAACAAACAAGTTACAAATTTACAATTTAAGGACACTTCTAAATAAACTACGCTGGAACCCTAGGAGGGCCAATACCCTTGGGACTACCAGAGTACTCGTGTTACCTCACCCACGGAAGCCGGGTGCATAGGTCTCTTTTGGTGCCGGGTTTCGGCATCGATTTCAATGGAGATCTGCAAAGAAGTGCTGCAGGCGACCAGTGGAAAAGTGTCCGGATTGATCAAAGGGTGGGTTGAAGATCTGTAGAACCTGAAAGCAGAAGGGACAGAGTCTGGGTCACTTGCCAGTGACCAGGGCGGCGATAGGAAGATGCCACCAGATGTCGGGTGATTTCAGGTGAGGAGGTAAAGCTTGTTTCTTCAGCCACGAGGACCAGGAGGTGTCAATGATGACTAGGAGCAGAATTCGAGCTGTCCCACAAAGGATCTAGTAGACTACCGCATCGGTATCTGGATTGGACCCAACAAGCCTTGGCAAACGCAACCCAAGCAGGAAGTCAAGATGGGCTTCGGTGCAGACCAGCAAGGTCTGAGGAACTTCTTCTTTGCAGGATAGTTGGAAAAAGCCTGGAGCAACCAGGAAAGCAAGTTAGATTCAAAGAAAAGTCTTCGGGGGGCTCACTAGCCAACAGGCAAGGAACTGCAAAGATGCATCAAGCTTAAATGCAAAAGCGGGGCCCACAGGACACTCGTGGAGTGGGGCCTCTGAGCTTTGGAGCAAATGGTGCTCGGGTCTGGGGCTTCAAGCTCCCCAATGCACAACTTCGAGATACCTCATGAAGTAGGTGCAGCTTGTAAAATGCAGGATGTCCAGGAGTTCCAGACCCATGTCTCTCGTGTCCGCCACGGGTCTCAGTCCATGATATATGTTTCAGAGTTTTGTCCAGGGTAATCTAAAGTCCTAGGGACTGGATTACTATACTTATACTACGTTTAGGGGCTGGACTACCTTTAAGGTCCCTCCTATGGGTGGACCTGGGAAGGGGTGGTTACACCCCTTTTCATTTGTCTTGTGTGCCCCAGGCAGTGTCTGGAAAGTATTCACTGAATGCAGCCCTCTCTGCCCCAATACACTAAAGCCTGTCTGGGGAGGTACCAGCACCTCCCTGGACAGGAAACCAATGTCCAGGCCTCCCCTGCTGGAGTTTCGTCCAGCAGCAGGAGGGCATACTCGGGTCTGTGGCACCAACATCCATTTTGTGATGCTGAGGCTCTGTTTAACTTTAACCGGGTTTGCCAGTAACTACATGTCTTCTCCCTCTAGACGGGTGGAATGCTACCCCCCCACCAGAAATGGCAGGGTGTAGTATTACAAAGTGTTTGACACCTTACACAACATGTTTTGATAAAGCCAAACCAAAGTTAGCATTAACTGCGAGGATTATAATGCACTTAAGAGTATATGGTATGGCCATATCATAGAACAGCTATAAGAAGATGGGTCCGAAATCCGCAGAGGGGTTCAGCTCATGCTAGGGCACCCTCTCACATAAAGCCAAGCACTATGCCTCCAGGATTGTTAAGGCCTGCCATAGGTGTGACTTATAGGTGTATATGTGTCTATATGTATATATAGATATAGGTATACTATATCTAAGTAAGGGGTGATTATACCACCTTACCCAGGCTGTGTGAACAGACCTGTGGTGTCAGTTTGGAAGGCAAACCAGGGGTGGCACAATACATGCTGCAGCCCCTGGTAGGCCTAGGGTGCACCTATGCCCTGGGTACCTATGGTACACTCTAAAGGGGCTCACAAGAATGACCCAGTACCCAATCTGGTATGTACCTAAAGTACATGGTATCAATTTAGAGAGAGAACAGCTGGGCTGTGGGCCTGATTAGCAGGTCCACAGCCACACTAAAGTCGAAAAACCAGAGAATCACAGCCAAAAGTGGGGGTAACCATAGGAAGCAGACCCTACTCTCCTACACAACCTCCCCCCCAAACGCAGGGACATTAAACTAACCTTGACCAGTTGAATCTTCATGTTCTAAGTGGAAATATCTGGAGAGTCCATCTGCATTGGCATGGTTACTCCCAGGTCTATGTTCCACTTTAAAGTCCATTCCCTGTAGGGAAATTGACCACCTGAGCAGTTTGGGATTTTCACCCTTCATCTGTTTTAGCCACAAGAGGGGCTTATGGTCTGTCTGAACTTTGAAGTGAGTACAAAACAAATATGGCCTCAGCTTCTTCAGGGCCCAAACCACAGCAAAGGCCTCCCTCTCAGTAGCTGACCAACGTTCTCTCTATGGGTCAGCCTTCTGCTAATAAAAGCTACTGGCTGGTCTTGACCATCTTTATTCAACTGTGATAGCACAGCCCCTTCACCCAACTCAGAAGCATCTGTTTGAACAATTAATTCTTTGGAGTAGTCTGGACTTTGCAGAATTGGTGCAGTGCACATGGCCTGCTTCAGGTCATCAAATGCCTTTTGACAGCTGACTGTCCGCTGAACTTTCTTAGGCATTTTCTTGGAAGTTAAATCATTAAGGGGTGTCACAATGGAACCATACCCCTTGACAATATCCCTGTAGTACCCAGTCAGGCCAAGAAAGCTCTGACCTGAGTCTGGGTGGTTGGAGCAGTCCAGTCCATTATGGTCTGGATTTTGCTCTGCAATAGTTGAACCTGGCCTCCACCTACAAGGTGGCACAGGTATACAACCTGACTCTGCTCTATCTGGCACTTGGTAGCCTTGATAGTTAGGCCTGCCTTTTGCAGGGCCTCCAAAACATTTTCCAGGTGGATCAGGTGATCTTCCCAGGTGGAGCTAAAGACAGGAATATCATCAAGATAAGCTGTACTGTAGTCATCCAGGCCTGAGAGGACTTGGTTCATCAACCTTTGAAATGTGGCAGGTGCATTTTTCAGACCAAAGGGCATTACCACAAATTGATCATGTCCACCAGGGGTCGAAAATGCTGTCTTTGGCTTTGCATCATCAGCTAGTCTGATCTGCCAGTAGCCAGCTGTCAGGTCAAATGTGTGCAGAAACTTGGCAGATGCCAACCTGTCTATGAGTTCATCTGCCCTGGGTATTGGATGGGCATCTGTCCTAGTGACAGCATTGAGACCTCTGTAGTCCACACAAAACCTCATCTCTCTCTTACCACCCTGGGAGTGAGGTTTAGGCACAAGGACTACTGGACTGACCCAAGGGCTCTCTGAGGGTTCAATGACTCCCAATTCCAACATCCTCTGGACTTCTGTCCTGATACAGTCCCTGACATGATCAGGTTGCCTGTAAATCTCACTTTTAACAGGCAGACTGTCCTCAGTGTCCACTTCATGAGTGCACCAGGTAGTCTGACTTGGAGTCAGTGAAAACTTTTGTCTGTAGGCCTGCAGAACTTGTCTGCAGTCATTCTGCTGTTGGTCAGTGAGGCTGCCTGCCAAGGCTACACCATCAACTGAACCATCATCAGGGTTCTGAGAGAGCAGGTCTGGGCGAAGGTCACTCTCCTTCTCCTGTCCTTCATCAGTAGCCATGAGCAAGCCCATGTCTGCCCTGTCAACATATGGTTTCAGTCTGTTGACATTAAGCACCCTGTGGGGGCTCCTGGGAGTTCCAAGATCAACCAAATAGGTGACTTCTCCCTTCTGTTCAACAATAGTGTGGGGTCCACTCCACTTGTCCTGGAGAGCTGCTGGGGCCACAGGCTCCAACACCCACACTTTCTGTCCTGCCTGGTAAACAGTTAGTACAACATTTTGGTCATGCCATGCCTTTTGCAATTCCTTACTTGCCTCTAGGTTTTTGGATGCCTTTTTCATGTACTCTGTCATCCGGGAGCGGAGACCAAGTACATAGTCCACAATGTCTAAGTTTGGGAAGTTTGTGAGGTAACTCCCATTCTTCCTTCACCAGACAAAGGTGTCCTCTTACAGGATGCCGAAACAGAAGTTCAAAAGGGCTGTAGCCAACCCCCTTCTTTGGGACCTCTCTGTAGGCAAATAAAAGGCAGGGCAGTAGGATGTCCCATCTCCGTCTAAGCTTTTCAGGGAGACCCTTAATCATGCCCTTTAAGGTCTTGTCGAACCTTTCAACTAGACCATTGCATTGCAGGTGATAGGGTGTGGTGAACTTGTAATTTACTCCACACTCCTTCCACATTGCAGTCAGGTAACCAGACATGAAGTTTGTACCCTATCTGATACTACCTCCTTAGGGAAACCCACTCTTGACAAAACTCCCAAAAGGGCTCTTGCCACAACAGGTGCTGTAGTGGTTCTAAGGGGAATAGCTTCTGGGTATCTGGTGGCATGATCCACTACCACCAGAATAAACCTGTGCCCAGAGGCTGTTTGGGGATCCATTGATCCAACAATGTCAATCCCTACTCTTTCAAAGGGAACCCTCACCACAGGTAGTGGTATAAGGAGGGCCTTTGTAGTGCCACCTGATTTGCCACTGGCTTGGCAGGTGACACAGGAGCGACAAAACTCCTTGGTGTCTTCTGACATGTGGGGTCAGTGAAAGTGAGGGACAAGCCTGTCCCAAGTTTTGTTCTGGCCAAGATGTCCTGCAAGGGGAATATCATGGGCTGGTGTCAAAAGGAAGCACCTGAATGTCAAAGATATGACCAACCTCCTGGAAGCACCAGGCTTGGGGTCTCCAGCCTATGAATACAGGAGCCCTTAATCCCAGTAAACCTTATGGGTCCCACTAGCATTCCCTGCAGCCTCAGGAGCAGCTTGCTGTCTGAGGGGGTTCAGGAGAAGGGCAGTCCAACTGTGCCTGCCTCACATCTGCCCTGGAAGGCCCCCCTGTCCCAAGAAACTCAACCTGATCAGGATCAAGCTCTTCTAGGACAGTTCCTTCTTCAGGCTCACAATCTGCTACCTCAGAAGGCTGATCCTCATCCCGAGGCAGGGGGGAAGGCACAGCCTTTACCCTATTGCTCCTTTTCCTGGTAGGCAACTGGTCCATTATTCCAGAATCCAGTGCCTGTTCAGTGTTTTAATTTTTGACCTGTGACCTAGTCACAGCAAGCACATGTGCTGAGATGCCTAGGATTTCTGCATGTGTCCTATATTCCACTTCAGACCAGACTGAAGTCTCTAGGTCATTGCCAAGCAAACATTCTACAGGGAGGTCTGTGCTAACAACAACCTTCGCAAGACCCTCCCCAGGAGAAATTAATAACTGCCATCTCATGCGTGGTAATGACATTGCTAGTATTGGTCACTAGGAATTTTCACCTAGTATGATCTGTCCAGGGTCCACAAAGTTGGGTGTCACCATTGTGACACTAGCACAGGTGTCCCAGTAGGCCTGAGACACTTTATCATCAATTAAAGAAGTTTGTCTATACTTGCCCAAGTTATTGGGACTCACAGTAGAGGACATGGCTATGTCCCCATCACAGATCAAAACAGCTTGAGTTGGTACTCTGACTATGCCAGAGTCCATCTCAGTTCCCAGGGTTAACCCTACTACACCCTTCTGTTGAGAACCACCACTTGGAGTTGAACGAGGGGGAACAGTTGCCTTAGGGGCAATGGTGGCTGGAGCGGTCTCCTTTTTGGTGCACTAACCGGTCCAGTGAGAATTTACTTAACAAACTTTTCACCATGGTTTTCTAGGACCTTCTTTCTTTTTGGATTGTTGGGAACTCCCACCATTAGAAGCTTTTTAAGGACCTTGAGAAGACTTCTGGTCTTTTGTTTTCTCCCCACCCTTTTGGTCCTGCTTCTTCTGGTCACCACCTTGATTCTGTACCTTCTGCTTCACCCTGGTTCTGACCCATCTGTCTGCCTTCTTACCCAATTCTTAGGGAGAGGTCAAATCAGAGTCAACCAGGTGTTGATGCAATAACTGGTTCTGACAACTATTAAGAATCTGTTCTCTCATTATAAGGTCATACAATCCTGTATAGTCACTTACTTTACTGCCCAGTAACCAGCCTTCCAGAGACTTAACAGCACAATCTACAAAATCTGTCCAGTCCTGCATCTGTGTCTTCTGGATGTCTCTGAACAGCAACCTGTACTGTTCAGTGTTTAGGCCAAACCCATCTATCAGAGCACTCTTCAGGACAGTGTAGTTGTCAGCCTCCTCTTCTTTAACAGTGAGGAGCTTGTCTCTTCCTTTGTCTGCAAAGGAGAGCCACAAGATTGCTGCCCACTGACTTTGGGGTACGTGCTGTACTTTGCAGGCCCTCTCCAAAGCAGTTATCCACTTGTGGAAGTCATCCCCAATCTGATAGGGAGGGACAATCTTGTTCAGGTTTCTATGGTCATGAGACTTTTCCCTACCAGTAGGGTTGTTGCTGCCACCAGTGGGCTCTAGCCCACACAATTTTCTCTCTCTTTCAAGAGCCAGGGTCTCTTTGGCCAGGGCAATTTCTTGCCTCCTGATCATAAGCTTGACTTCTTTCATTCTAGTTTTGTGCACTCTTCTCTGAGGGGAAGTCATTCTCCTTTGAGCTGAGGCAGAGGACCCTACTGATGAGTCAGAATGTCCAGATTCATCTGAAAGAGATCTGTTCCTTATTCCATTAGGCCTATGTGGAGGGATAGAGGGAGTCCTTCCTAGGCCCTCTCTACCCTCAGGTAGTCCTGTATTTCCCAGGTCAGGTTCATTAACCTCATCCTGGACTTCATCCTCATCATCATCTTTCTCCTGGTGGGGAACCCCACTAGGATCCTCTTCTGATGAAGGATGGCCCCCCTCTCTACTACCCTGATTAGCTGAATCTGATGCTTTTGCTAAATCATCTATCACTAAGATATCTACCAGGTGTTGAAAGGTTGGACTCTGTCCTTGCTTTAATTTGCTTAGGACACACAAGCTTCTCAGTTCTTGAAAAGTGAAGGAGTCATATTTATAAGGCAATCTTGGGTTGTCTTCTAGCAGAGGCACACTAGGCCCTTCGTTTAAAGCCTAGTGTGTGCACCTAAAGGTGTGTGCACCTACCTACGCTACTTGTTTTCCTACTAGAACCTCTCTAGAAGATGTAGTCAGGGTGCGCTAAGCCCTTAACACCTACAACTGCTAAGTTCAGTAGAACGTATGTATTATAAGACTTGATTCATATGTACATACAGGTACCTTGATGTGATTTTTCAAATGACATTCTCAAGATTATTTGGTCAAACAATGCAAGCTCTTATC
This sequence comes from Lissotriton helveticus, assembly GCF_964261635.1. Taxonomy (NCBI): domain Eukaryota; kingdom Metazoa; phylum Chordata; class Amphibia; order Caudata; family Salamandridae; genus Lissotriton; species Lissotriton helveticus. Next base: position 109,608,751 of record NC_136058.1, read on the forward strand.
CTTCCGCTGCTTCCAATGTGAGAAGTTAGCCTGGCATATGATGTCCACAAGTTCTAGTGGGCACCTTGCACCAGTCTAATCGGCCCTTATTGATGGTGATTGTAAGACTTCAGAGAGCGAATTAAGCGAGTTGTTTTTACCACTTATAATCCCTTGAGTACCAAATGAAAGCACACCACACAAGATATATATATCAAATATATGTGTATTTATTATTCTAAACACAACCCCTCTGCACTCTTTATGAGGTCAGAGGTAAAAGTACAATACAAGTTACTTAATTGGCATACGATAAGTTGCACAGGATACGTTTTGCCCTAATGGCCTCACAAACCATATACTAAAATAGTGGTATCAGAACCACGTGAGAATTAGAAAGCAGGCCTGGGGCCTGTGGAATCGCTGGGGCTACTCTAAGCAACCAAAGATTAGGATTTAGGAGGCCCACGGGAGCCACGTGCAGTGAATAAACACAGCCACGGGTTACCATTGACTTTCTATGGGAAACGAACAAGTTACAAATTTACAATTTAAGGACACTTCTAAATAAACTACGATGGAACCCTTTGGACTTAGACACTAGGAGGGCCAATACCCTCGAGCCTACCAGAGTACTCGTGTTACCTCACCCACGGAAGCCGGGTGCATAGGTCTCTTTTAGTGTCGGGTTTCGTCGTCGATTTCAATGGAGATCTGCAGAGGAAAAGTGTTCGGGTGGATCCAAGGGTGGATCGAAGATCTGTAGAACCTGAAAGCAGAAGGGACAGAGTCTGGGTCACTTGCCAGTGACCAGGGCGGCGATATGAAGATGCCACCAGATGTCGGTGATTTCAGGTGAGGAGGTGAAGCTTGTCTCTTCAGCTACGAGGACCAGGAGGTGTCAATGACAACCAGGAGCTGGATGTGAGCTGTCCCACGAAGGATCTAGTTGACTGCGGTGTCGGTAACTGGATTGGACCCAAAAGCCTTGGCAAACGCAACCCACGCAGGAAGTCAAGATGGGCTTCAGTGCAGACCAGCAAAGTCTGAGGAACTTCTCCTTTTCAGGGAAGTTGAAGCAATCCAGGAGCAACCAGGAAAGCAAGTTAGATTCAAAGAAAAGTTTTCGGGAGGCTCATTAGCCAACAGGCAAGGAACCGCAAAGATGCATCAAGCTGAAATGCAAAAGCGGGGCCCATGGGACACGTGTGGAGTGGGGACCTCTGAGCTTCGGTGCAAATGGTGCTCGGGTCTGGGGCTTCAAGCACCCCAATGCACAACTTCGAGATACCTCATGAAGTAGGTGTAGCTTGCAAAATGCAGGATGTCCAGGAGGTCCGGTCCCATGTCTCTCATGCCTGCCACGGGTCTCAGCTTTGCTGTGAGCGAAGGTTGGGGTCAGAGATATCTGGAAGTCTATGTCCTGCATTGCAGATTCTTTGGGATATGGCAGGAGTTTCGAAAATGCAGACCGGCAAAGTTGGTGTTGGTGCCTGTTTGAACAGGGTGGTCACTCCTTGACCACAAGGGAGATATCTTCCATCTTCCAGTTGAAATGCAATGTCGAAGGTCCAGGGTATATGTTTCAGAGTTTCGTCCAGGGCAATCTAAAGTCCTAGGGACTGGGTTCCTATACCTATACCATACCATTTAACACTCGAAGTAAAGGGGCCAGTAGCCATGGGAGGGTACAAATGATGATATGGCCATAATAAGGAGGGACTAACATGCCCCTCGAATTTGAAGGCAGCATTTAGGAAGTACAAAGACACAATGAAAAATATAGGCGGGGAGTGGGTGGGGCTTCCCTCACATACTGAACTACAGCAGATCTTCACCAGTGCAGCGCTTGCGCGCTGACTCTAGGCTTGACCTAAAAAGAATACAAGGAGGACATTTTATTTAATTAGTGACAGTTACAAATATGTGCTTTGAACGTGCTACACCAGGTATCTTGTGGAAGTGAGTGACAGAGGTTGAAGGGGACTGATAGGGATCGCCAGCTCATTCGACAGGCCCCTACAAGCAAGTGGATTGATTTCAGCACTCCTTCTGAGAACTCTGCTTGTCTTTAACAATGGTGCCACTGAGCTATGAGGTGAAACCACAAGCGGAACCCTGCATGGACCTCCCATACACCATAAAGATTCAGAAGGCACAAAACACCAGGAGGACCTTATAGCCATCTTTATACACTGCAATTTGCAGCCTCATGCTTCAAACTAGCAGATGATCTGATGGGGCAAAAGAGAGTGCAGAGTGGAATGGGTGCGGGCACACTGCTTAAAGGCTGATGGGTTAACTCCCAAGACAGCGGACTGCAGCAGAGTGATATTGCTCGGGCACTGGTTAAGTACTGATTTCCTCTATGTCAGCTCCAGAATGATTCAAGTGGTAATTGGGCCTGGGGTCCTCCAGAGCGTTGCAGTCAGTTCCCAATAGAAAATGGCACCTAAAAACAAGCCCAAACCTACACGGAGTAAAAAAGATATTTCCAGAACAAGATCTCTAAATGCACATAACAGAATCGAAAAAGGAAGAGATATGAAAGACTGTATACTGGCTACATTGACTCACGCGTAATTTGTGTTGTATGAGACGCTGCAAGACCTGCTCACAATCACAAGTGATACTAGCCACAAAGTCACAACAGTGAAAGAGTGTGTAGTGCAGATTAGCAGGAGGGTGGAAACCCCTGAACACGAGGTCTTGGCGTTGAAATGTCAGGTGTAGATTCAGGATGCAGACACAGGAATCAAATATCCACTCACCAAAGGCATTCAGAGACTGCACTATAACATCTGTGATTTAACTCAAGGTCATATTGGAAGATTAAAACCTGACGAGTTCAACCAGTCAGTCAGTGGATTGTGATGCAGCCAGAGTAATTACCAGTAGCTGAGATTAATTCAAGCATTCCATCAATTACTTGGTTGTATTCTTCATTGTCCTTCAATGGAAACAAATATTTATCATTTTGGGAGGTACTGAATTTAGTAAAATAAGGAAAGAGTTTAATCCACATGGCATAGAGTTCTTTCTGGGGCATGCTTTCAAATTTGCGGGTGGTGAGGAATGGTACTGTGCACCAGAAGAAGCTCCTAGTTTCCTGGAACTGACTAAAGGACAGGTGATAATTAAAGTCCAAGCCTGGCACCTGTGGAGCTAGACAGAGAAGAAAGTGAGCACACATGTTTGTGTGCTACGCTGAGTGCCAATAAAGTTTTTTGATACATGTGAGAAAATGTTCTTATGGTAATACCCTGTGGTGGAAGGGGCAGTTTTTAAATTAATGAAAGTTTTTTGCGGGATGTATGTGAGCAGAGAAAGTTAAATTAAAACTAAAAGGAGTGAAGCCCGGGTTTATCGGAAGCATCTCCTGGGGCTGCATTAGAATGTGAGGGCCGCTAGCGCGTAACAGCCCGTATTGTGCACCATAGATGATGGGACCACACGTGTTGCATTTGCACATGAGTACCCCTAAACCTAGGAATGTGTTGGTCTCTCAGGAGGAGCACAGAGATCAGTGCACGTATATTCTAAGAAGACACTGGCGGAAAAACACTGTCAGTTGTAGGTGCCTACGCCAGTTTGTGAGAGCTGGGAGCATGTAACAGCGCCTGTTGTGCAACATAAATGGAGGAACTAAGTGACTCTGAGCCTTGGGGTCGTGCTAGGCATGTGTTTAGGCTTTAGTAGGGAGCACAGTAGAGGGGAAGAAAAGGCAGACAGTTGTATGTCCCTTTGTTTTGCAATTGAGAACACGCTAAAGTCAATGGCAGATGGTTCTGCTGGGACTTCAAAGGACTGCGAAGCTCATATAACATCACGTGTAGGTTATGGGAGCCGAATAGGTGAACAGGGTGTTAAGTTGTTTGGCTCTCAGTTAAGGCTATTCCATGGGATATCATCGTTCATCCCTGTTTTGTGGGTGGAAAGACAGTATATCCAGCATTCTTCCTTCTATAGTAGTTTTTTGTCATTGGTGGTGTTTTGATATTCAATGTGTTCAATGACAGTCCACCTAATGTCATTAGGTGTATGACCTGTCGAGATACAGTGTTCAGTTAGTCTGCTAAGATTCTTTTTGCAGCATATGGTGCTACGGTGTTCCACCACCGGGACAATACTTTGTGGCTGGTCATACCGACGTAGCACAGTTTACAGGGGCATTCAATGAGGTAGACAACATTTGTAGAGTTACAGTTTGTATGTTTTGTCTGGTGTCAGGTTTTGCCAGTCCCAAGATCCAGGGTTTGGTGGTCTTGGTGAGGTGACAGATACTGCAATCACAGCACGGGTGGTGACCCACTATCCCAGGGAGGCTCCATGCATTGAGTATGGTATTTGTCATGGGGTGTGCTTTTTCTTTGGTCGTGTGGAGATAAGGAAGTCTCGTAGACTGCCTGCTTTTTTGTAAGAGAAGAGAGTGGGGTCCCATGCGAGAGTGCCAGTGTTAAGTATCCACCAATTTTTCTTGATAATTTTGGCCACCTGGTTGGAGGCTGCGTTGTATGTGGTGATGCAGGTTAGGAGGATGGTCGTGTTTGCCTGTATGGTTTCTTCCAAGTGGGCATCTCTCGTCTGGTTGTGTGCCCATTTCTTTGTGGTCCGGATGATTTTTGTCAGGATTTCCTTGGTCCTCTAGTTTTTTGGTCAGTGCAGTTGACTGTGTTTTGTAGTCCTGTAGATTGCTGCAGTTGCGGCGGATAGGTAAAAATTGGCTATAGGGGAGGTTTTCCCTAAGGGGCCTGGGATGGAAGCTACCAAATTGTTGTAAGGAGTGTCTGGAGGTGGGTTTATGGTAAGTGGTCATCTGGAGTTTCCCCTCCATGGCCTCAATATTGAGGTCCGGGGATGCAATCTTGGAATTGCTGGCACTGCTGGTGAAGCGCAGGAATGGGTCCCGCTCATTAAGCCATGTTAGGAAGATAGTAAGGGAATCAATTGATCCTGTCCAAATCATGAGAATGTCGTCTATATATCAACGCCAGATTTGTATGTTGGTTTTGCATGGGTTGGTAGCTGGTAGGATGTATTCTTTCTCAAAATGGTAGGCGTAGAGGCCTGCCACACTTCAGGCGAAAACTCTACCCATGGATGTTCCATTCGTCTGTAAGTAGAATCCACCCTCAAATTCAAAATAGTTCTCCTTCAGTGCTAGGGTTGCACGCACACTGCAGTATGAATTCTTTAGGTGTGGTGTGTTCCCAGGTGATTTCTTGTAGCATTGTTCTCAGAACCCTAAGTGTGTCGTCCTGTGGGAGGCTTGTGTATAAGCTCTCAATGTCTAATCCCGCTAGAAGTTGGGACATGGGGTCAAAGTTAATGTCCTTAATCAGGTTCAATATATATTTAGTATCCTTAAAATAGGTGGAAGACTTATGTACTATGGGGTTTAGAAAAAAGTCACAGTATCGTGATAGTGGCTCCATTATCACACACATCAGGTCCTGAAGAAATCCCTCCCAGTAGTGAGAGCCTGGCTGAAACATGTTGACCACAGAGAATATTGAAGCCTAATTGCCTCCACACATATCCACCTCGCGTTTTTAACTACTGCCAAGGGCCCATACATTAAAATAGCCTTTTGTTGTAAATGGGGACCTTACGGACAGCGTTTTAAATCACATTCATTTCACCTACACTGCACACTCACTGCACAAAACCAGCTCCGCTGTATCCAGGCGTTGAAGCACACTCAAGGCGTACTCGGTACCTTGGATGGGACCTAGGGTTGCACACTGCAGTATGAATTCTCTGTGTTCCCAGGTGGTTTCTTGTAGTATTGTTCTGAGAACCCTAAGTGTGTCGTCTTATGGGAGGCTTGTGCACAAAATCTCAATGCCTAATCCCACTAGAAGTTGGGACAATCAAGAAAATCAAGGAAATCAAGGAAATCGATTTCGACTTCATCAGTCGAGTGCTCTCCCTTATCAGCCGTATAAGGGGACCGCATGGATCTTCTGCTCTCTCTGCTTTTCCCCTTATTACTTTGCAAGATTCTTTGGCAATTTTAAAAGCACTTAAATCTGGTTCCCCGTCCGATCTCTGTGCAGCAGGTTGTTAGCCTCAGTAGCTGAGACAGTCAACCTAGAGCTTAACACTCTGATTAATCTATCCTTGAGGACAGCTACTGTGCCTCTGACGGGGAAGCAAGCCAAATTCTTGCCTTTGCTGAAAAAGCCTTCTCTTGATCCTCTGATCCCCACAAGCTAAAAGCCAATCTCCCTACTTTCATCCATGACCAAAATCTGTGAGAAGGCGGTAAATAAACAACTTACCTCCTTTGTGGAAGAAGAAGGCTTGTTTCATCCAGCCCAATCAGGATTTAGGGTCAGTTATAGTACTGAGTCTGCCTTGGTTGAAATGACTGAGGCCATCAGAGAGTGTTTGGACGCTGGCGGAAGAGCGGCTCTGATTGTATTAGTCCTCTCTGCTGCATTTGATACCGTCCCTCACTCGCTGCTTCTGCCCCGCCTGTCTGACATTTCGGTGACAGGTTCCGTGCTGAGTTGGCTCATTTTTGGACCAACGCTCTCATAGATGCCCCCGTTCTCTTCTACGCCACAATCTCTGTCCACCGGAGTCCCTCAGGGCTCCACTCTGAGCCCTCTCATTTTTAAGGCTCGTGCCCTGCGAGATCCCTTTTGTCTGGGGTTTGAAAACGGACCCTGGAATCGCACACGCTTGTGCCCGTGCTTTTCCTTTTGGGTTCCGCTATTGGGCTTTGTGTGTGTGTTTTTTTTAAACAGAGCATGCAACAGGCCAAAGGCGGGCCAAAGGCCATGGCCTATTGGTGTCTGTTACTCGCACTCAAGCCCATATGTTTTCAATTATCGTGCCCAGACACCAGCACAATAATCGAAAACATATGGCTCGCTGTGGCACGCGTGCGCGCACCACTCGCAGGCTTGTTCTAGGCTGCGGTGTCCTTCTCGAGCGCTGGGCCAATCGCAAATGTTTTTGCGAACAGAGGGCAGTGGTGAAGGTCGGGGATGGCAGGTAATGTTAATTCGGATTTAGGTGACTGTCAATCTCGAACAAGCACAAGACAATCTAGCAGTAGGGGTTTCTGTCACAAGAACACCGTACTTCCATTTGGCAAATGTGCATTTATTGTGGGAATGTCTCCCTTGGTTGACGTTTAATTGGACTATAAGTACCAGAATTCATTGCACTGGAAGATGAAAGCACAGGAGACCAAATGTACTGTGGTGTGGAGCTGCTCTGCCATGGTGTCTGCATCCTCTTAATGCTAGGTTAATAAACAGCTTCTACCTAGTCACATGCCTTGGCTACACTCAGCAGGTTTTGGATCAAGCCATTGGGTTGGCTACTAGCTGTGTTCCTGGTTACACTAGATCCCGACATTCCTTTTAGGCCACTTCTTCACTTCATGTTCCTACTTGCGTAGTACTTACCAGCGCCCTGAAACCATTTTGTGGATGCTGCGTGCTTGCGTGATGTATGCAGGCACCTTGTTTGACTACCTCATTTTTGGGCCTGGCTTGACAACACAAGCGTCTGTAAGACTACTGTATCTGTAAAATATACATAAAGTACGCTTTCGCTCCCCTTAGATAGTATCGCTTCTTTGCTGTATCACTCGGCGGTCCAGGAAGTGTTTCCACTGGATTGCATCTGAAAAAGACATTTAATTATCAGTGTTTTTTCACTTAAAATTCTTAATCTTCTATGGGCATTCTTTATAGAAAGAAATATTTTCTTGAGTACTTACTTTGCCTTTATGAACAATTATTATTATTGCATGTGTAATGAAAAATCAGGCCTGGGCACCTATTCACAAGTTTAGGTCTGGGATTAGTAAAGATCGCCCTAAAAGTCGTGTCATTCTGGCCTTGGTACTGTTTGTTTAGGGTAAATTTAAAGTCCATGTTTGCTACGTCCTAGTCCTAACATGTCAGTCTTAAAGGGCTATATCCATGCCTGATTTTCTGGATAATAACTGAAAATGTAAATGTTTCATTTACATTTTCTGTATTTACTGGTTTGTTACGTGGATATTCTTTAATACTGGTATGAGTGACACCTACTGGACCTACTTGTTCTAGGCATATCTCTGGCCACAGCCAGGTACGCACCTTCTGTAGCGATCACAAACTATCATGTGTTAATTGTGCTATAACGTGCTTTGCCCTTTCATCGTCCTTCTAGTGAGGGCAGTTGCTTTTCCCCATGGCAGAGATCCATTCGTAACATAGGGCAACTTGCGTCTGATGCGACGTTCTCCAAAGATATGTTCTCTCCTCAGAGCTCAGATTGGCTTTCTCAGAAGTGAGCTTCAAGCAAAAGAACTTCAAGTACCAGCATGCAAAGGATTGCAGATTGACCTTCCAGGAGTAAATGAGTATCTCAAATCCAAGAATATGAATACTGGTGACTTTCCTCACATTGTAACATATCCACTGAGCTTAATACCAAACAAAGGCTCTAAACTGGGACAACGCTTCAGTTCCAATAATTAATAAAAACAAGCATTCGCAATGCAATATGTATCGCATTATTATAGTTTGAGCTATTGGCATTGCTAAATAATGCAACACCAATAGCTCAAACTTTAATAATGCGAGTCGTATTGCATTACAAATGCTTGTTAATATATATATGACTCCTCTGATTTATCTGGCAGAGGAGCTGGGGGACAAGATCATCGCCTACGCTGATGATACCCAGCTTCTCTTCACCTGGAGTAAAGACGACTCTTCTCCGGTTCAGGTCAGAGCTTGCCTGTCGGCTGTTTTTAAATAGCTTCATGTTGCGGAGCTTAAGTGCAATGAGGATAAGTCTGTAATCCTCTTTTTCGGTACATTTCCCTGCCAATTTAAAGAATCCCTCTGGCCGGCCTAATATCCTTTACCCAATTCAGATGGCCAACCTGTAAAAAATCTGGGGATTTGGTTCAATGAGGATCTTAGGTTTACTACTCAGATTAAAAAATTAGCAGGACAATGTATTGGTGCCCTAAGATCACTTAGGAAGTTTCTGCCCCTTCTACCACAGCCTGCCAAAGAGATGGTCACCCGTGGCCTAATACTGTTGCATATTGATTACGCAAACGCACTTTATGTTTGCGTTCCTGGGTACCAGTTGAAAAAACTCCATTCCATCCATAATGCCGCAGCCAGGGTTTTACTGAATATCCCTCGAAGATCAAGCATACAGCTACATCTGCGCGATCTCCACTAGCTGACGGTTGCGGAAAGAGTGAGATTTAAGGCCCTTACCATGGTGCATGCAGCCCTGTATCAGTCCGGCCTTGGCTATCTCAGGAAGCATTTTAAATCCTACATGCCCTCAAGAAACCTGCGTTATATGGCACAGTTCATGGCAGTGATTCCACGTTTCCGCGGGGTGAGAATGGGCGGCAGGTCCTTGGCCTATAAGGCTACTGTGGCTTGGAACGCACTCCCTTTGCAATTGTGCTGTATCCAAGATGCTAAGCTGTTCAGGAAACAGCTGAAAACACTACTCTTTGTATAAATGTCCTTAATCACGTTCAATAGATGTTTACTATCCTTAATATAGGTGGAAGACTTCTGTACCATGGGGTTTAGAAAAAAGTCACAATATTGTGATAGTGTCTCCAGGAGGGAATTGATTCCTGACACGATTGGACGTCCTGGGGATGGTCTTGTATCCATGTGGATCTTCGGTACCATGTAGAAATACGGTGTTCTAGGTTTCTTAGTGCAGAGATAGTCTGCTCCTTGCTTGGAGACCGTATTAAGGGTCTCTGCTGTCTCTACCAATGAGGTAATGGTATTCCGGAGTGCGGTGGTAGGGTCCTCCTGGAGGCGTCTGTAATTTCGTACATCACTCAGTAATCTTCTGCATTCACTTGTGTAGTCAGTTTTATTCTGGATGACTATGCCTCCCAGGTTTAATGACAATGTGGGGATTGTCTTGGAGGTTACGTACAGCTTCCCTTTCTCTGTGGGTGAAGTTGTTGAAGGGTTTAGGTTGGTTGAGTTCCTCAATTTAGTTGAATACCGCTTGTTCAAATGTTGTTACTTCAACCGGGATACATGAAGGTGGCCGGAGGAAAGTAGACTTTGGTCTAAGTCCTTCATCGTTGGTAGGTTGTGCCTGTTCTGAAGGTGGCTGTTTTTCAAAGAAGGCCTTCAATTTCAGTTTTCGGAAAAATTTAGCTAGTTCCGCGTGGTGCTGGAATTTGTCCAGATGAGTAGTGGGTAAAAATGAGAGTCCTTTATTGAGAACCTCTTCCTCTGTGGGTGTACGTGGGGTAATGGACAGGTTGAACACCAGGAATGTTTTTTTTTGACTGGTCCGTGTCATCTCATTACGCTGTGTCCTGGTTGCGGTTCCTTGGTCTTGCTTCGGGTGGTAGCCCCTGTTGGTCCATCCTCCTCCGACCAGTGTACCTGGGGTGGTTCCTTCTCCTTCCTCGTGATCGACTAAAAAAGGGCGACATTGGTTGGGTTGGTGTTAGGCCTTCTGGCCAGGTTGGTACATGGGTGGCCATCGGAAGAACGGGTTCCGGGGTGGGTGGCTAAATACTGATGGTCCGTAACTTTGGCCTCGATGGGGTATGTGCCCCGTGGTTGCTGCCACCTGGATGTTCTTCCTCTGTTCCATGTGTTTTGTGCACCTTCAGTGCTGGACCCCTGTAGAGTGAACTGTCATCCCCAGAGGTGTCTGATAGGAGTTCCTGTCGGCTTGGTGCAGTGTAGTTATCTTCAGCATAGGGGTACATTTTGCTGTTAGAGAACCTTTTAATGTCCTTCTACAATTTGTTGATTTTAGATTGGGTAAGGTACTCTTTATATTCTGTCACCTCCTTGTTTGTTTCATCCAGTTTTTTCCTAAAGGATATAAGAGTTGTTTTGAAGTGGCTTTCAGTTGCCTGAATCTCAATGATCATGGCATCTGAGAGGTGCTTGCAGTCTTAATGATTAGTACTAACCAGTCCCTGGTGCAGTGTCATGCTATCTGTGCCCAGTCCTTCCTGAAGTTGACATCCTCCAAGAAGATCCTGGGGGCATTGGTCACAACTAGGCCCTTCGGTGCTGTGTTGGTTCGAGATACTCCGTGAGGATTACACCATGTAGAATGGTGCGAATCCTGTTGCGCTTTTGCTCGGTGAGCTTGTCCCAGTCAGTGGTCTGGGCTATAGTTTGGAATATATTGACTTCAGCCATAAGGGGTGGGTTTGAAAGAATTTCACTGATTTCTTCTTCAGTGAAGGTTAGGCCGGGGTTCTCCGCCATGGTGGGGGGCGGGGATGGTGGACTCTAAGAGCTGTGCACTGCTTATAATGATCAAAATTAAAATGAAGAGATAGTAAAAGGTTGTAGCCAGTTCACTTCCCCTGGGGTTATGTGCATATGTGAAAGGGAACTAGCTACCATGTAGAAGCTCCTATTGTGTGTTTGCGGGACAACACATGTGTTGTTTAAGAAGACCCTAACTCACCAACCAGTTGGTGACATGCTTCATCATCGAGTCCCACCCAAGGTAGGAGTTCATCTCTGAAACGCGTCAGGCAATATAAAGACAGTAAAGCTGCTAATTGGATTCTGCTTGACGGAGCCTGCTTGTACCCATTAAAAGACTTTTTAACCTCTCGTTGGCTTGAGTGCTTCTCATTGCGCTGGGCAATTGAGTTGGTGGCATATATATATATATATGTAATATATGTGTGTGTGTATATATATATATATATATATATATATATATATTTTGCGTAAATACACAACACCTTCTTAAATAGAGAATCATAAACTGTATATAGATTGTAAATATGTAAAATGGAATGCATAATTAATGCAACAATCTAATAACAAGTACTTTACAGTAATGTTTGAATTGATTTGCAAGGAGTCAGTATAATGCATTTTCAAACTACTTACAAAATTGCGACAATTTTTGTTTCGAAAGACACAAGGTTGACAGTCTAGACTTAAATGGAAAAGGGGACTTACTTTTTTGTACTGCACATTGCACTTTAAAAAGGGTCTAGACACCAAGGACTCTATGGTCCAGTGGAAGGCTTGTAGTAGCCGAAACGCCTAGGCCGTGCTAATCGTTGCACGTTATTTTGCACATGGTGTGTAAATAAATATATTTTTTGTTCAAACTACCTGTTGCTGTGCCGTGACTTCAATTACTGAGAAACGAGGTGAGAAGAATCTAAGAAATATATATATATATATATATATCCATAACAAAAGTTGCCTGGTATGAGTAAGCCCACTCAAGTGAAAGAGTTGTAACCTTATTTATTGATGAAGGAATCAGCAATCTGTAAACAGCACACTTGCTTCGCACAGGTAAGTCCTGAAAAGCCCGACGCGTTTCATGCCGGATGGCATTTCCTCAGGAGCTGCAGGCGGGGAAGAATCAACGCTTGGCAAGAATGAATCACCTTAAATGTAGTTTTCCCGCCCATGTGGGCGTGGCCACCCTGTTGTGGGCTCACTCATTGCAGGCAAACTTATGTTTGGATGTTTAAGCGGCACTGCCTGGGTCGCGAGTCGAGCCCCGCTGCGCTGCAGTCCTGCTGAGACGCCAAGTGACGTTACAGCTACAGGGGACGGGTAATGCCAATGAAGGAAGGTAAAGACAAGGCAAAGCGGCGAGAGGTTTCCTTTGCAACCCACTTGGATAAAGACTGCAATAATCATGATAAACGCACGACAACTCACGAGAGGAACACTTAAGCACCACAACTACCAAGAGGCCACGGGGTGGCCGCGCCCATTGGGGCGGGATGTTAAGAACTTAAGTGGGTGCTTCTTGCCGTAGCGTTTTCATTCAACAGGAAGTCAGTGGCCCATGAAGAAGTGCTGCATAGCACGAAACGCGTCGGGCTGAACTTTCAAATTTGAGCAAGGCACTCTGCTGGTTTGTTATTGCTTCCTCCATTAAACGAGTGGCTGATGGAACTTACCTGTTGTGGGCTCACTCATTGCAGGCAAACTTATGTTTGGATGTTTAAGCGGCACTGCCTGGGTCGCGAGTCGAGCCCCGCTGCGCTGCAGTCCTGCTGAGACGCCAAGTGACGTTACAGCTACAGGGGACGGGTAATGCCAATGAAGGAAGGTAAAGACAAGGCAAAGCGGCGAGAGGTTTCCTTTGCAACCCACTTGGATAAAGACTGCAATAATCATGATAAACGCACGACAACTCACGAGAGGAACACTTAAGCACCACAACTACCAAGAGGCCACGGGGTGGCCGCGCCCATTGGGGCGGGATGTTAAGAACTTAAGTGGGTGCTTCTTGCCGTAGCGTTTTCATTCAACAGGAAGTCAGTGGCCCATGAAGAAGTGCTGCATAGCACGAAACGCGTCGGGCTGAACTTTCAAATTTGAGCAAGGCACTCTGCTGGTTTGTTATTGCTTCCTCCATTAAACGAGTGGCTGATGGAACTTACCTGTTGTGGGCTCACTCATTGCAGGCAAACTTATGTTTGGATGTTTAAGCGGCACTGCCTGGGTCGCGAGTCGAGCCCCGCTGCGCTGCAGTCCTGCTGAGACGCCAAGTGACGTTACAGCTACAGGGGACGGGTAATGCCAATGAAGGAAGGTAAAGACAAGGCAAAGCGGCGAGAGGTTTCCTTTGCAACCCACTTGGATAAAGACTGCAATAATCATGATAAACGCACGACAACTCACGAGAGGAACACTTAAGCACCACAACTACCAAGAGGCCACGGGGTGGCCGCGCCCATTGGGGCGGGATGTTAAGAACTTAAGTGGGTGCTTCTTGCCGTAGCGTTTTCATTCAACAGGAAGTCAGTGGCCCATGAAGAAGTGCTGCATAGCACGAAACGCGTCGGGCTGAACTTTCAAATTTGAGCAAGGCACTCTGCTGGTTTGTTATTGCTTCCTCCATTAAACGAGTGGCTGATGGAACTTACCTGTTGTGGGCTCACTCATTGCAGGCAAACTTATGTTTGGATGTTTAAGCGGCACTGCCTGGGTCGCGAGTCGAGCCCCGCTGCGCTGCAGTCCTGCTGAGACGCCAAGTGACGTTACAGCTACAGGGGACGGGTAATGCCAATGAAGGAAGGTAAAGACAAGGCAAAGCGGCGAGAGGTTTCCTTTGCAACCCACTTGGATAAAGACTGCAATAATCATGATAAACGCACGACAACTCACGAGAGGAACACTTAAGCACCACAACTACCAAGAGGCCACGGGGTGGCCGCGCCCATTGGGGCGGGATGTTAAGAACTTAAGTGGGTGCTTCTTGCCGTAGCGTTTTCATTCAACAGGAAGTCAGTGGCCCATGAAGAAGTGCTGCATAGCACGAAACGCGTCGGGCTGAACTTTCAAATTTGAGCAAGGCACTCTGCTGGTTTGTTATTGCTTCCTCCATTAAACGAGTGGCTGATGGAACTTACCTGTTGTGGGCTCACTCATTGCAGGCAAACTTATGTTTGGATATATATATATATATATATATTGCTGAAATAAAATTGAAAACTTGAGAACTGACCATGCGAGTGCAGCCATTCCTTCCTTTTGCTGGGGGAGGAAATTGTCGAGCGGATATATATATACTATATATACTAGCAGCCCGTCCCGACGTTGTCCGGGTATGAAATAGAATGTGTATAATGTGTGTATTTGGCAAGGGCATTTTATTTTAAAATCTCGCGGTAGACAAACATTTTTGTTTCATTAGAATAGGGGCGGAGAAGGCCCAGCTGCAGCCCTGGTTGATGTTAGCAGGCGCGTGTAATTGGTGTAGTGATCCGCCGCCTGAGCCCGGCTACAGCCCTGGTTGATGTTAGCAGGCGCGTGTAATGTCATTGAATGAGAGAGTTAACAGCCACGGGTAAATCCGTTTAATGAGAGAGTTGAGTGACAGCGAGTAGGAGAGACTGCAGTAATTGTCCCCATAGACACGCTCATTTGCATGTTCCCCCGCTTGAGGCCCAGATGCAGGCCTGTTTGATGTTAGCAGGCGCGTGTTGTCCCTCTTGAGTCCCAGCTGCAGCCCTGGTTGATGTTATCAGGCGCGTGTAATTAGTGTAATGATCCGCCGCCTGAGTCCGGCTAAAGCCCTGGTTGATGGTAGCAG
Organism: Lissotriton helveticus; assembly: GCF_964261635.1. NCBI lineage: Eukaryota > Metazoa > Chordata > Amphibia > Caudata > Salamandridae > Lissotriton > Lissotriton helveticus. Next base: position 109,623,805 of record NC_136058.1, read on the forward strand.
GCGCGTGTAATTTCGTTGAATGAGAGAGTTCAGTAACAGCGCGCAGGAGAGGCTGCAGTAACGTTACTTACCAGGCCTCCAGGTGAACGCGTTTGTCACGCCCCCAGCACACGGCCACAGCAGACGATCTTCTGATTAATGTACGACCCACATGACATGAAGCGCAGAACGTAGCACACACCCCCAGCGTTTCTCACGCCCCCAGCCTGCCCCTTGATGCGGCGCAATTGCATTCATATGGCATGAAGGCCGGACACATGCCCCCATCTTTTCTCATGCCCCCAGCGTGTCATGCCCCCAGCGTGCCCCTTGATGCTGCGCAGCAACGTAATTGGCGCTTGTATGTACGACTCACATGGCATAAAGGGTGGACACACGCCCCCAGCGTTTGTCACGCCCCCAGCATTTGTCACGCCCCCAGCACATGCCCACAGCCCACGATGTGATGGCCGTACCACACGCCCCCAGCATTAGTCACGCCCCCAGCCCACGCACACAGCACAACACAGACACTCTCAAAAGGGACTACTTTGCTGGCACGGTTCTTTTACCTTTGAAATATATAGAGGAGTTGGCCTAAGGGCTAAGGAGCTCGCCCTCGGACCTGGGGATCTGGGTTCGAGTCTTGGTAATGACGCCAAACATCCTGTGATTCTGGGCAAATCACTTAATCTCCCCGTGCCTAACAAAAATGAATGTGTGTCCTCATGTAACGTAACTGGTGCTATGTAAAGCGCTCTGATACCTGATTCAGTTCGGGTCAAGTTTGCGCTTTATAAAATTCTGCAAAAAAATATATATATATGGTGGCCGTCTGCATAGCCTATGTCCTTCTGCTGCAACTGCCCTTTCCAACGCTGTATTGGGTGTTGTGATTGGTGTTGTGGTTACTGAGATTACCCGCCTCAAAGGTTTGGGCTCTCTCTTTATAATATTAGTATGGATATATATATTGCCTACTGGTGGTCACCAGTAGGTAGTTATACATAGGACCTATTATCCATAGGAAAACCACAACATTCTATTTGGAATAACTTTGGCGTCGATTGATGAATCTTCTTGAAATTTTCCAAACTTTTGGCCAGCTCAGCTCCGCTCCTTCCCTGAAAGTTTGGGGGTGATTGGTGAAGTGGGGGCTGATAATAAGGGGGGTCCCAAAAAATGTTTTCCCCAATCAATTTCCCATAGGACCTTTAGACACGGCTGCAGCTCGAACGGCTAAACGGAATTACACCAAATTTGGCAGAGAGGTAGTCCTCAGTTCCGACTTGTGCTTTTTGCTTATATGGTGTCAATCCGTTCAGTAGTTTCTGAGAAAATTACGGTTAAATTCATTTATATATCTATGGGCGCGGTGGATCCGCGGATTGTGCGAGGATTGGCATTGTAGCATAAGCGCACCGTCCTGATCACGCGCTGAATTCTAATTGGCTGTCAAGCGATTGTAAACATTCGAAACCAGGAACTGTTGGCAGCCATTTTGTGCCTCGGTAGAAGCGAGACTGAGGAAGTCAGTGAAATATGTGTGCAAAACGTGAACAGGGGCAGGGTAGACACACCCTGACCCCCTAGGCCTGTTCAGGGGGTGTCATAAGGACCCATAGGGCAAAAAAAGTAAGAACTTTTTTTTTTACAAAAAAAGTCACGGGATGCGCGTAGGAACCGAGCATTTCGCTGCTGAAAAAAAAGAAGCATGTATTTTTGAGACATATATCAAGCTTATGTGTTTAGATGTTGGGTGGCTCTAAAAAGAGCCCTTGTGTTTATTGAAAGATTTTAGTGCCTACAAGTAAGTACCGATGCAGAGTCTAAAGTTCAAGAGGAAGACTCTGTTCCCTTCATCGGTAAAATGTACACCATCTCTCCTATAGATGCCATCCATATTGAAACAAGATTGTCGTGGTATATGGACCCCATTCTATAGTCTCGGAGAAAAGCAGAAACAGATTTATTCACATGTTTCCTAGCTTTCTCAATCTGTGGACAAAATTGATTGGACTAGTTCCATTTGTGCTTTTGGTATATGTTAGAATAGACAAAGGGAGTTTGGGGGAAAAGTGAAATCAATTCTCCCAAGGTGTCCAACATAAGCATTTGCAGACCTACCCCAGTCAAAGTGCCTAGGTCATTGCCACCACAGTGCACAATTATGAGGTCAGGGGGTTAGAGATGCAAAAAGGATTTAAGCAATGGCATCAATTGGTGTCACTTTAATCAATCAATCAATTTGATAACTTTATTTCGGCCAAAGGCCATAAAAGCACAAATAAAATATGTACATACAAGATAAAATACATAGAATACATAGTTAAAAACCTTAGTTAAATTTTTTTTATTAAACAATGAGTTATCAAATGAAGGATGACAGTCAATTCAATTAATCACAATTTAACACGATTAATCAGAGTAGACCTTCTACGCCACATACCATATAAAAAGCGGGAGACCGAGAACACAATAGGGGGTGAAGTATCATATCTTAAAATTCTACAAGCCTGAGCACATTGTTTTAAGCCCAAATTTCTACACAACGGAGCCAGCCAAGATCTCCGTATTGCACTGTAGGCAGGGCAGAAGAACAAGACATGAACCATATCTTCTTTACTGTTGTTGCAAACTGGGCAGAGTCCCTCTTCTCGTCCCGCCCATTTGCAAATCAATGCCCCAATCGGCAAACAGCCATGTCTTAATTGTGTATATAGTTTTCCTGCAGTGGGAGGTTGTATTAAATCCATGAATTCCTCCCTCCTGGGCACAAGTTTAACATGCAGAAATTCTGTAGACAACCTGCCCATATTTGACGAACAATGCAGCAAACCTAGATTATACTGTCTCAGGGAGGCCAGCAGCTCAGTTCTCCGGACCGCTGGACAACTCTCCTCTGGGGTCTCCCATAATTGGGGCAAACCTATTTGGTATACAACAGCTTTAATATGGGATAACCAGGGTATATTTTTGCTCTTCAGCCGCCCCCAAACTGCGGAGAACTCAGCTCTATAATCATCAAGCTCGGGTACTGTCCAGAGCCTTCTCCACTACAGGAGAGGTCGAGCCACTAACAGTTCTGAAATGGGCTCTAAACCCAGATCTAGTCTCAAGGGTATGAGCGGAGTACTCTGGGGGAGGCCAATCAAGTTCCTCATAAAGGCACGCTCAACTCTGAGGAGGCTTGATATACGCGTATGATCCCAGAGCTCTGCACCATACATTACAGCTGGTCTGGCTTGAGCACCGTAGATTTCAAGTGCTGGGGAAACTGGCTTGAATTGGGTTGTACTCTGCAACTTGCGAATACCCCCTACGATCTGCGAAAGCCTCAGGGCAGACTTGGCTACCTGTGGGCCCAAGCAGAAATCTTCAGTCAGGGTGACACCCAGGTATACAAAGGTTCTCACCCTTTAAAGCGGGGTGCCATTTATTACAGGGCTAGGGCGGGTGCGTTTCGAGGGACCGAAGATCATAAATTTCGTCTTCTCTAGATTAATCTCGAGTCCCCGCGAGGCACAGAATGATACAAAATCATCCAAGACCCGCTGGATGCCTGTTGATGTTCGAGACAACAATAAAGTGTCATCTGGGAACATCAGAGCAGGCACCCGACCTGACGCAAACCAAGGGGCATCACTATCCCTGACGTTGTCTAGTTCACCCACCAAGCCATTTATATAGAGACTAAAAAGTGTAGGTGCCAGGGCGCAGCCCTGGCGTACGCCTCTAGTTACTGGGAAGCGGGCTGATAATTCCCCGTTCTTCCCGCACCTGACCTGGGCATAGTTCCCTGCATGGAAATGCTTCAGGACATCTAACAGATAGGGCGGGAGGTCTAGATCTTTCAAAACCCTCCATAAACTCTCCCTGGGCTCAAGGTCGAAAGCGGCCCGCAGGTCTACGAAGACCAGGTAGAGGCTGCCACCCTCAACACTTACTGTCTTCCAAAATAGGGCCTGCAGCCTAAAAAGTTGGTCCAGGGTCGAGATCCCAGATCTAAAGCCGGCCTGGAGGGTAGTCATTACTTTATGCTCCTCCGCCCATCCCAGTATTCTATCCAGAAGAATCCGGCCCATTAGCTTCTGAGTGGTATCCAGGAGACTAATCGGCCTATAATTTGAGGGGACTAGAGGGCAGCCCTTCTTAAAAATGGGGACGATCTCAGCCCCCGCCCAGGTATCCGGTAACTTGGCTCCCAAGAGGACCGCATTAAACAATACGGCCAAGTACGGTGCCCACATTTTTGGCTGAGAGCGAAAGAGATCACCGGGTATCCTGTCAAAGCCTGGTGCTTTATTAGGGAGTTGCCTAGTAATCGCAAATTCTACCTCCTTGAGTGAGATACTCACAACACTTCCAGAGGCCACCCTCGCCCTTTTATCCCACTGGTCTGTCGAGTGTCCCAAGCCCGAGGCCCCCCGCAGTTGACACTCGTGCGGGAGGCCTAGGACTGGAGAAGTCCCAAGAGGACCATCTAGCTCTAATATCCCGGTCCTATCTAAATATTCAGGGGTGTCAGTCACAGGACTAGTGTAGAGTGCAGCAAAATGCACCTTCCACACTGAGGGAGCAATATTTGATAAAAAAGTCTCGCCTCCCTCTCTCGCGCCAGAGTTAACAAGTACCCAGAATAATTTCGCATCCTTTGTCGTGAGGGCACCCCTCAATTGTTCCCACCTGGCTTCTTCCCACTCTCTCTTGCCCCTAGCCAGCTCCTTTTTATATATCAGTCTAGTAGCCCTAATATTCGCTTTATCTTTCGATTTGATTGCCGCGAGAAGCTCCTTTTTAATTTCTTGCAGGCATCATCAAACCAAGGATGCGTTTTCGGCACACGCCTCTTAATTCTACTTGCAGGGTAGAACACATCCCCTAATACTGCAACTAACTGCTTATGTGTATCTAATGCTTGTTGTTGGCCAGTCGAATCGCCCATTTGAACTATAAGGGGAGTTGCAAGTTGGTAAATTTTTGCAAGTTGTTGGGGTGATATCATATAACAACCGGGGTGAAAGGGTCTCAAGGAAGTTTAAAAACTCCACCAGGCTATGTCCCCTACTAACCAACATGAACTACTCAAAAAACCTGGGAGTCTAGGGGGAACAGAGTTGTGTCCCAACAAGTGATAAATCCAATGCCCGACGCTTGGGTGCAGAGGAGAAATCCTTACAAACTATTACCACAAAGTGCATATGCCAACGCACAAAGCCACCAACAGCTCTAGGTGTATCCCAAAGTCCAAAGATGGATTCCCATCAAAGTCTTGTAAATGATCAATACTATCATTTGGTCATCCAACGGTAGGGATGGTAGGTCTCTAGATCATTGAGACAAAATCCATACCCTCCATAAGAGACAGGAATATACCTCCTGAGTTGCTCGTTGACCATATGTTTGATCATAAGGTGGGAACTAGTGCAGTGCAAAAAGAAATAAGTGAGAGTAAAATGAATAGAGAAAGACAGCGAAGTAAACTTTAATAGCTATCAGTCTCTTCCAGACTAAAACCAAGAACAGCGCAAATAAAGCAGTTCACACAAATAGCTGCTGAGGGGCCGACATGTTTCTGCCAAACGGGAATACACTCCTAAGGCTTTCTTCAGGGCCTCTGTTCTAAAAAACTTTGCAACTGCAAATGTATAGTACATTTAAATCCATAAACCAAAAAACATAATTAAAAAACCATAAAGGATATACGTGACTATTCCTCCATGTAACTTGGTGTGAAGTTCACCTACAAAAGCAAATGGTGACATCAGTGCATTGCGCATAGCAATATAAGAGAACGTTTTAAAAAGTATATAACTCACCTATAGTAACAGGGGATAGGACCTCACCTCACCTGGACCATGCTCAGGGTAGAGGAGGCCACGCGCTAAAAGGCAAGGAAAAAAGAAGGTGCTAGATCTGCCAACAAGAAAACTGACTTTCATAGTTAACCACATATCTGTGCCACCTATTCCTTTGCTAAAACTTCCTCAAACTCCCTAAAGCTCACTATCAAAAAACTCACCCACCCCTCAAAATGAGGCAGTCCCTCGAGTATAATTATACTCATCCAGAAATTACGCTTATGCCCAATAGTGGTGACAAACACTGAGCTCCCTACCTCTCCGTCGTTGCCTCAGACTGATCCCGAGTCTCGGGGAGGCAACGAGGAGAGGAAAGGGAAGAAATTTATACATGTAAGGGACAATCCCTTTGTTCAATCGAGGCCTTGCCACAGTAGAAACGCCATGTTGGTAGTTTGATTCAGGTCCAAAGTAAATAAACTAAAACAGGAAACTTACTTACAGAGAAAGTTTGGCTAATGGCGCTATCGATCCCTCAATACGAAGCAGTTCTCTGTACTCACGAGTTCTAGCGACAAAATGCGAGACTTCGACAGAGATTGCCGTTGAACTACAAAATGACGTCATGCGTGACTGCGCAGTAATTCTTATTATATCGCCTGTCCAACTGATGTTAAACACTGCGGGTCGGTCCATAGAAGCCCATCATTTGTTGCATTTCTGGGAATGTAGGAAAAGAAATAAACGAACTGGCACTGTTAAATACTAAACAAACGGGACGTATGTTTACGACCAAAGTACCATGGTTAAGGTACAGTTTTATGAAATGGTATGGTCTAACAGCCATGAATAGGCACTATGTTGTCATCGTCTACGCATAAAATGGCGATGGAATATCGTTCGTGATTAACACCACATAATGTTGTTGTTTCGATGTTCAAAATATATCGAAACAGTGTATAGAGCTGTGACTTATGTCTCTAGACAGTCAGGATTAAGTGAAATAATGTTGTTCTATCCGAATACGGACTGGAATCATCTATATTGATTAGATGGTAGTATAAATACATACTACTTGTAGTAGTGTGGAAAGTAAATCTAAGATATACATAAACCCTGAATTTATTCAGGTTTTATAGGGCTGTGGCTTCTCACCATAACTCCATAGATCTTCCACCCCCTCGCATTCTCCACCAAAAACCAGGCTTAAGAGCTGCCATAACGTAACAACCCACCAAAGTTGAGGTATCTTGTTTTGTCACTAAATTAGGGCTTAATGCAGTCTCCGACATTGTTCTGGACCATTTGATGTCTCAAGTCTGAACATAGGCTCGGGACCTATATAGATCGTAAATCATACTCTCAAACCATCGCCATCGGAATATCATCATTCAGACCACCAGTGTCCGTGGATAGTTTGTAAATCCATTTTTGCTCTTTGGTGAAAAGATATCTGGTTATATCCCCGATGTGTGAGGGTACAAAGGGTTTCTCTAGTACCGTCCATGTGAAGTCTGTTTCGCAGTGGTTCAGTTCTAAAAAGTGTTTAGTTAGTTTAGAAACACTTTTCTTGCACCTAAAGGAGCTCTTGTGCTCCAGCATTCTGGTGCGGACTTTCCTAGTAGTTATACCTATATAGTTCTTAGTACACGGGCATGTTAGTAGGTAGATAACTTCTGAGCTGTTACAATTTGAAAAATTCTTCTGAATCCATGGGCGATTCATCCCTAGTCATGGCTGTTAGACCATACCATTTCATCAATCTGTACCTTAACCAATGTACTTTGGTCGTAAACATACGTCCCGTTTGTTTAGTATTTAACAGTGCCAGTTCGTTTATTTCTTTTCCTACATTCCCAGAAATGCAACAAATGATGGGCTTCTATGGACCGACCCGCAGTATTTAACATCAGTTGGACAGGCGATATAATAAGAACTACTGCGCAGTCACGCATGACGTCATTTTGTAGTTCAACGGCAATCTCTGTCGAAGTCTCGCATTTTGTCGCGAGAACTCGCGAGTACAGAGAACTGCTTCGTATTGAGGGATCGATAGCGCCATTAGCCAAACTTTCTCTGTAAGTAAGTTTCCTGTTTTAGTTTATTTACTTTGGACCTGAATCAAACTACCAACATGGCGTTTCTACTCTGGCAAGGCCTCGATTGAACAAAGGGATTGTCCCTTACATGTATAAATTTCTTCCCTTTCCTCTCCTCGTTGCCTCCCCCAGACTCGGGATCAGTCTAAGGCAACGACGGAGAGGTAGGGAGCTCAGTGTTTGTCACCACTATTGGACATAAGCGTAATTTCTGGATGAGTATAATTATACTCGAGGGACTGCCTCATTTTGAGGGGTGGGTGAGTTTTTTGATAGTGAGCTTTAGGGAGTTTGAGGAAGTTTTAGCAAAGGAATAGGTGGCACAGATCTGTGGTTAACTATGAAAGTCAGTTTTCTTGTTGTCAGATCTAGCACCTTCTTTTTTCCTTGCCTTTTAGCGCGTGGCCTCCTCTACCCTGAGCATGGTCCAGGTGAGGTGAGGTCCTATCCCCTGTTACTATAGGTGAGTTATATACTTTTTAAAATGTTCTCTTATATTGCTATGCGCATTGCACTGATGTCACCATTTGCTTTTGTAGGTGAACTTCACCCCAAGTGACATGGAGGAATAGTCACGTATATCCTTTATGGTTTTACAATTATGTTTTTTGGTTTATGGATTTAAATGTACTATACATTTGCAGTTGCAAAGTTTTTTAGAACAGAGGCCCTGAAGAAAGCCTTAGGAGTTTATTCCCATTTGGCAGAAACATGTCGGCCCCTCAGCAGCTAATTGTGTGAACTGCTTTATTTGCGCTGTTCTTGGTTTTAGTCTGGAAGAGACTGATAGCTATTAAAGTTTACTTCGCTGTCTTTCTCTATTCATTTTACTCTCACGTATTTCTTTTTGCACTGCACTAGTTCCCACCTTATGATCAAACATATGGTCAACGAGCAACTCAGGAGGTATATTCCTGTCTCTTATGGAGGGTATGGATTTTGTCTCAATGATCTAGAGACCTACCATCCCTACCGTTTGATGACCAAATGATAGTATTGATCATTTACAAGACTTTGATGGGAATCCATGTTTGGACTTTGGGATACACCTAGAGCTGTTGGTGACTATGTGCGTTGGCATATGCACTTTGTGGTAATAGTTTGTAAGGATTTCTGCTCTGCACACAAAGTGTCAGGCATTGGATTTATCACTTGTTGGGACACAACTCTGTTCCCCCTAGACTCCCAGGTTTTTTCAGTTGTTGGGGTGAGTTTGCAAGGTGAGGCCATTTAACCCTCCTTCTATTATTGGTCAACGTAAGGGGGGGATCATCATAGCGGATTTAGGGTCAGGATTAGTTAGTCCAAAGGAACCTGGCTTCAAAGTTAGGACCAAGGCGTTGTGGTCGCTATCCTGTCTTCGTACAACCCTAAATTCCTTTAACTTGTCCCAGTTTTTGGCATCCACCATTAAATAGTCAATGATGGATGTTTGGTTTGCCCGGTTAAATGTTGCTGTTGCAGGGCGATCGGGGTCCAATCTCCCATTGCACACCCGCAAGGAGTTTGCAAAGGAGAGGGATTTTATTTGGAGCACCTAGGGTGTCCATGCCCTGACCGGGGCAATATTGGGCTCCGGGATATGCCATAGTGCATCTACATCATCTTGTTCTCCCAGTTCGAGGCTACCCAACGGTTTGAATTGGCAGTTAAAATCCCCACCAAGAATTATTGCGGTAGAAGAATCTAGCCCCTGAATAAAGGAATTCAGGGCTTTAATTGTGTCCGATTCTTGCCCATTCCTGGATGGCCTAGAGTAAATATTATTATTATCGCTACTGGGGGTTTGCTTGAAGGTTTTAATAAGACACACTGGATATCCAGGGAATTTGTTTGGATTTGGGTTGCCTGGATTCCCAGGTGAGTGCCTATCCAGATCGATAGCCCACCCGATGGGCGACCTCTACCTGTAGACACTGCCAAGATGTCAAAAGTTGCAAAGGTCGAACTGGAACTCTCTTCCAGTGCCCAGGTCTCTTGCATCAGGCAGATGTCATGTGTTGCCATAAAGGCGGTCCACTCAGGGGTAAGCAGCTTATTTTTTTGTCCGGCTATATTCCATGAAACCAATTTTAAGCATCCTTCTACTAGATTTTCAGAGCTCTCAGTTTCCCTCTTCCCCCTATTGCTGGTCCTTTCCCCTGGTGTATGATCAGTTATCGGATCTCCCCTAGAGATTGATGGTAAGACATTTTCCTTTATTACCTCTACCTTTCTAGGAGCTTTGTTTGTATCTTGTGGGGGGGAATTTCCTCCTAGTCTAAGTCAGTCCACCTCTCCCAACACGCTAAACCTATTCCTATGCGGCTGTAGCGGGAATAGGGGACCATAGGAAGACATGCCCTCCCTAAATGCCCCCCCATTTAGAGTACTGTGTGGTGGAAAATGGCATCCCCTATTTTCATGTGTAAATCTTGGGCGACCTGGTTCCAGACTAGGAGTGGGATAAAAATACGAGAGGTGTAGTGGACTTATCTGTGTATTTGATCTGTAGAGTGGAACATTACAGATATACTCTACAGCAGAGGTATCCCTGAAGTTCAGAATTGTTACATTGCCTGCTACTGTCTTTGGGCCCCTCCCAATCCAACCCACTCTTCTAGCCGACAAGATTTCACCAGAGACATTTGCTGGCAGGGGTCTATTTACCCCGAGCCACTGGATGCACTTGTTTTTTAGCTCAGTTTCTCTTTCTCTTTTACCCTCGCTTAAGGGTGGTACTCCTGTAAGTGCTACCACATATGGTTGGGCTTCAGGGGGTAGGTTGATTGTTGCTAACTGATAAGAAACGGCCTAGGTCATTGCCACCACAGTGCACAATTATGAGGTCAGGGGGTTAGAGATGCAAAAAGGATTTAAGCAATGGCATCAATTGGTGTCACTTTATTCCTCTCTGTCCAATCCATTTAATGTCTACATTTGGTAAACCTAGGTCTTTGTGAATTCCTTTGGCTCAAGAAAATATAGTTGTGTCCCACAATTCACACTCTAAGCATCTTGAAAGGAGGTCTCAATGCACTCAGATGGTCTTTGTAAATGAAATGGCAGTTTGAAAACTAATGGCCAGATTCTAAAATACCGAATTTTACCGATTAGGTATTTTAGAATCGGTAAATGGGATGTAGGTATTCATTGGGTATTTTTTACCGAATCGGTAAGGTTCGGTAAATAATGAATCGGTATTTACCGATTCGGTATTTCCCATTCATTCCTATGGGCCTCCAGGCCCATAGGAATGGATGGGAATTACCGAATCGGTAAATACCGATTCGGTAAAATGGGGAACACATTCAAGGGTGGCAGGGTGTCACTTTGACACCCTGTTGCACCCCTGAATAGTGCATGGGTGCACATGTGGCAGACATACATGCCCTAAGGGCATGTATGTCTGCCACATGGCACTGTTATCATTTACAAAACATTGCTTTTTGTAGGGTTTTTGATATTTACCACCAACTTGTGTTGGTGGTAAATAACGACTCCTGAAATGGGAAAAGCACTCATTTGAGTGCTCCCTACATTAAGGATTCGGTAATTTACCGAATCGGTATTTTAAGGAATCTGTAATTTACCGATTCCTTAAAATACCAATTCGGTAAATTACCGAATCCGTACAATGGCCACCTACATCTCAAAAGCCTAATACCGGTCGGTAACTACCGACTGGTATTGGGCGACCTACATCTGGCCCTAAGATCTTTCTAAAATGGTGGATAAGATGCAGTGTTGAAAAACAGAAGAGACATGATTGGTTGTTTGACAACATTCTACACAGAAAACTAGGGTGCATGTTTCTGTTTTTTAAAAGAATGAGATTGAAAATAACATTACGTAGGATAAGGTTGTATATTGAGAAGTCGAGCACACTTGCTGTTTTATTTAGTAACATTGTGTGATGAACTTTTGCGTTCTTCGGGAGCCAGCATTACTTTTTTGCATGGATAGATGCTAATTTGTATGTGGAAATGCAATCTGCTTTGGATTTTGAAAGTGACAACAGATTTCACTGCTCTATTTTTCAAAATGCAAACTAAGGGGCCTATTATGATTGCGGTGAATCCGCATCCTCGGGGCCGCCGGCCCCGAGGATGCGGATTCACCGCTGCGGTGATTCACAAGACCCCCCGCGAGATTAGGATGGCAGGGGGGTCGGGAAGTCCGTACGCAGCTTTTCCGCTGCGGTCCCGCGGCAGAAAAGCTCTAATATGGTGGCGGTGTCTCTCAGACACCGTCCACCATATTAGGAAATGCTTAAAAACATGCTTTTCCGCGGCGGATTTTCCGCCGTGGAAAAGCATGTGGAACTTCACTGCGGGGGCCCGTTGCGGGCCCCCTAGGTGAAAGGGGGGTGGGGGGTGCACATGGGGGGTACCTATGGTACCCCCCTGCATTTGTAGGCAGAGATCGGCAGGCGCCGCGCGGTGCCTGCCGCTTTCTGCATACAAATGCAAAGTATGCATTTTTAACATTGCGGCGGGTGCAGCTTGAAGCTGCACCCGCCGCAATATTAAGGATTGAGGATGTGACCGCCACCCTGGTGGTCACATCCTAATCTTCACGGGGGGAACGCCGCTGCCCATGCGGACGTTCCCCCCTACTCTATGGTGGCGGACGGACTCAGGTCCGTCCGCCATCATAATCGGCCCCTATGTTTGCTATGGGAGGGCGGTAGTTGTGGGAGTCCAGCTCTGTCAAAGCAAACAGCAGTATACCAGGGGTAGGCACCCCAGGACACTACAGGAGCCGGTCATGGTAGTTCCCAGGGCCCTCGAGGGCACCAGGGGGAGGGCCACACAGTCTGACCTCCATAATACATAAATTCCCGGGGTGGTGATTCCCGGGTCTTGAGGGGGGTCGTTGAGGCCCACATACTTGTAATTTTGTATGGGGGGTTGGACGCGAAAGTAGTGCAGGGGGTTGTAAATCTGGTACACAGTGTTTTGTTTTTCTTTGCTTTCCTTTTTGGTGTTGTAGAGGATCCAGGGTAAATATAACGGTTTTTGTACAGCCAGTAACTTTTAACCCTACCCCTAAACTGCTTTCTACCTGTTACCATAGTAACAGTTCATGGAACACTTATGTGAGCACAGAGGTTAGAAGTTCACCACACTATAAGTATAAACTCTGGTAAAGATCTGGTAAAGAGTTAGCTTCAGAATTATACTTCAAATTATAAATATCATTTCTATTGGGGAATGCTACCCTCACAAAAAAAAGACATATGTACTTTTTAAAATTAATTTTTATTAAAACAATAAATAACTGGAAATATAACTAAAAGATCATACAATAAATAACTAGAACTAGAACTTTAACAAAACAATATAATAAACAACATGTGATGTGGACTCCAATAGAAGTGCAGTAGTTAATCTGCAAAACAAAAAAGAAAATGAGTGTTTAAAATTAGATTGATGTGACTAGATGAGGTCAAACATTACAAGTCAGAGTAATACTTGACGATATTTGATATTTTTTAATGTGTGCAGTGTGCCTGATACATTTCACTTATCTTATAGACTTGCATTCAAGCGGTGTCTGTATAGAAGTGCCTACTGTGTAGATTTATATTTGAGATCAACAGGACTTTAAAATGATTCAGAGATGAGACAGAATTAGGTGAGAGATCAAGTCATTATGCAGGACAATATTTTTTAGGGCTTATTTACAAGACTCTTGCGCCATTTTTGTGTTGCTTTTCTCATATTGACAGTGACGCAAAAGTGGCGCAATGGGTTTGTAAATGAGCTCTTTTATTTCTAATACATTTAATCGGAGGTATTGTATATCTAGGCCATTCTGCTTACTTTGTGTAAACACTTCTGTGACCAACAGAGTTCACAACTTCAACTGAGCTTTGGTTCTGCACGTCGGAGTTGACAGCAGCGGCCATAACTTTAAAAGAGAAAGAGAAACAATGTGAGAGAGAGTGAGAAAGAAAGAAAGATAGAGAAAACAATATTAAAACTGTGAGAGAAAGTTATAGATGGAGCAGATTTACAAACCCAGCCTCCACCACCCATGGACCTTTCTCCCCATTGTTGCCACCTCCTTTGCTATGCCTTATCAATCAAATCTCTTCACTTGATCTTGGGTGTACCCGCTCTCAAAACGCTTCCAATGGCCATTGTACATGCAGATTTTGGTCCACCAAAATTAATGTTTTGAAATTAATTGCCACAAGTCTTGAAAAAGGTAAATGCAAGAAAAGTTACTTGCAGCATATGCAAGACTGCTTTCAAGAGGAGACCCCAATAAAAAGTACTGGTGTGGAACTGCAAGTATGCGGAAGCTCTCGCAGACTAAGAATCTGGTCAACTTTACAAGGGAAGAGTTAAGGAGATTGGGAGAGGCTCCTCCTGCTTCATGAGAAGGTCCAATTACCAGTGCAGCAACACCGTCAACCTCTACTGCACAGCTTAATATTCGTCACCAATTTGGAACCCTTTAAGAGAAAAAGTAAGAAGGTTGGGAGCTCCCTATGCCATCCCAATACCTAATCATCCATTATTTATACAGAGATCCACACTGTATCAGACCCATCTGTACAAGTGTGAATTGGAGATTATCTGCCACCAAGAACCCCTCAAGTACTTATATCCGTTACTTTTTAACTTTGTCGACTAGTCATATTGAGAGTATTTACCTTAACGTATCCGTTAAAAATTTGTTAATGTTTTTGGCTTCTCACAACTAGTTCCTGCCATATTTGAGACATCGATGTAATGAGCTAGAATAGGAGGATATACTTTCTTCAATCTCGGCAATTTGCTGCTGACTTATGTAACATTCTACAAACTGAAAAAAAGAGTTAAAATGAATATGTTGTACATATGTCCAAGTTTAATATTAATGTACATAAAAACAATTGTTCTCAATAGGATTGGGGTTGAAAAGCAATCATCAGAGGTTTTCAACCAACCGCGTTAAGACCATTCTAGTGGTTAGACAAAATCATATGCGAATACCAATATGCTTTTGAGGGGCACTATGGATGCGCTTGGTAGGAGTTCATAAGTGTCACCCCTAGGAGCCCTCTTTCCTATTTACAACTATTCCAACAAAAACAGTTATTAACATAAAATAACATAAAGTAATGTATCTTCAACAAATTAATGTTTTTGAAAGTATCATTACCAGCATGCAAAAACCACCAGAATTGTTATCTGTCTGCAAACACATGAAATACACAAATGCTCATCTCAGAATGTTTTTCTATCATGAAATGTTGAAGTCAAACCTGATATCTCCATTAGGTTCATTGCAATATACGGCTGATAGCATATGGAGAGTAGTCAGTGGATCTGGTGTGTCGAGTTGTTGACCACAACCTGGGATAGTGCATGGGCATGAATAAACAGTTTTCTGTGACCAATATGTCCCATGGTTGAGACATCTGTATAATGAGCTAGAACAGGGGGCAAATCAATTTTAACGTTATTAAAAAACATGGCGAGCATGCTAAAATACAATATTGGCCAATCGATTACATGTGCATTACACGAGAACAACTACATCGCATTAACTTGAACAGCACGTAGCACACTGCTCTGGGAACGGCTACGTGGCGCTTGGCAAATTAAAGAAACGTGGTAGGATTAGTGATTTGCACAGAAGAAAGGATAAGAAATCAAGTTTAACGTTATTAAAAAACATGGTGAGGGTGCTAAAATACAACATTGGTCAATCGATTACATGTTCAGTGCATGGGGAGGAAGCAGGACGTGGAGCACTACTTAAAAAATTAAAGGCGGCAGGATTAAGTTATTTGCCCAGAAACATCACCTACCAAGGCAAGATATTTGAGGTATAAGAGCTGGAAACTGTGGTAAAATACACTAAAGCCGAAAGCATTACTTTTGCAATGCATAAGGCATGTGACGCACTACTTACACGAGAAAAACTACATCGCATTAACTTGAACAGCACGTAGCACACTGCTGCGAGAACGGCCACGTGGCGCTTGGCAAATTAAAGAAACGTGGCAGGATTAAGTGATTTGCCTAGAAACAACGGCTACCAAGGTAAGTTGTTCGATATACAAGAGCTGGACACTGTACTAAAATACATTACATGTGCATTACACGAGAACAACTACATCGCATTAACTTGAACAGTACGTAGCACACTGCTGCGGGCACGACCACCTGGCGCTTGGCAAATTAAAGAAACATGGCAGGATTAAGTGATTTGCATAGAAAAAACAATAGAAAATCAAGTTTAACGTTATTAAAAAACATGAAGAGCGTGCTAAAATACAACATTGGTCAATCGATTACATGTGCAGTGGATGGAGAAGAAGCAGCACGTGGCGCACTACTTCAATGATGAAAGGCGGCAGGATTAAGTGATTTGCCCAGAAACAAAGGCTACCAAGGTAACTTATTCGATATACAAAAGCTGGAAACCGTACTAAAATACACTATTGCCGAAAACTTTACTTTTGCAATGCATGGGGCACTTGACGCACTACTTACATGAGAAAACCTACATAGCACACTGGTGGGGGAGCGGTCACTTGGCACTTGGCAAATTAAAGAAACGCACCAGGATTAAGTGATATGCACAGAAACAAAAGTTACAAAGTCAACTTTAACGAAATACAAAGCAGGAAAGCGTGCTTAAAAACAACATTGTCAAATCGAACAAAAATTTGCATTTACGCGGTATTTAAAGATCGTTCAGATTAATTAATTTAATTACTCTTTAAAAAAGTGCTCACCTACGAAGAAGTGGATACGAACACTATCAATGGCTGTGACTGCGGAATAGTAAAAGTTCGAGTAGGTTGGCAGGTTATAAATGGTTTGCAGAACGATGATTGTTTGGGCATGATGTCACTGGGTGTGAGAGCTGTGATTGGGCATGTTGTAATTGAGCATGCGCAAATAAAATGAAATAAGTTAGGGGTACTTAGCCAAACGGTGGGACGTTTGTGCGCATGCGTAACATCACACACACACGCTATCACAAACATGCATGCGCAAAGTGAAGGCAACTCCTAGGGGGTAAACACACAGATGGAGTTCGGATGTTGTTTGCTCCCCGGCTCCTGCAGGAGGCGGGGAGCCTTCGGGACAGTGGGGGAATTGGAGACCTTCCCACTGTCCCCAACGGTAACGGCAAAAATACATTTTTTAAAAAGGTCGTTTCCAGGGAATGGAGTCCCCGGGACCTTGAAGTGGCTACAAGACGGGGGCTATGTAGCCCTCCTCCATAAAACAAAAATATATATTTAGCCATGCCCCGGGGTATGGGGACCCCGGTGCCCGGAATTGGCCATGTGAGGGGTCAACGCGTCCCCCTTCCCATAAAAAAATTGAATACGGATACTCCGCTTATTGTCATCATACCGTAAGCGTACCTTTCGATCACGCACTGAATACTAATTGGCTGACAAGTGGTTGTCAACATTCAAAACTAGAAACTGGTGTCAGTCATTTTATGCCTCGGTAGAAGGGAGGCTGAAGAAGCGTGTGAAATGTGTGCTTAAAACATAAAAAGGGGGAGGGTAAACACACCCTGATCCTCTAGGTCTGCTCAGGGGGTCCCACAAGGACCCCCAGAGCCCCAAATTATAATTTTTTTGTTGGTAAAATCGCGGGTGCGCGTATGATCCACGCATTCTAGCGATATCCATAAAATAAAAATATATATTTAGCCATGCCCGGGGTATGGGGACCCCAGTGCCCGGAATTGGCCACGAGAGGGGTCCACGCGACCCCCTTCCCATAAAAAAATTGAATACGGATACTCCGCTTATTGTCATCGTACCGTAAGCGTACCCTTTCGATCACGCACTGAATACTAATTGGCTAACAAGTGGTTGTCAACATTCAAAACTAGAAACTGGTGGCAGCCATTTTATGCCTCGGTAGAAGGGAGGCTGAAGAAGCGTGTGAAATGTGTGTTTAAAACATAAAAAGGGGGAGGGTAAACACACCCTGATCCGCTAGGTCTGCTCAGAGGGTCCCACAAGGACCCCCAGAGCCCCAAATTATAATTTTTTTGTTGGTAAAATCGCGGGGTGCGCGTATGGTCCGCGCATTCTAGCGATATAAAAAAAAAGAGAAACGTGGGCGTCCGTGCGTCTTTGGTAATTTGGATTCTTTCGACTGTTTAGAGGAAATGCACAAGTGCTGGATCCAGGATCCAACCTTGAGTAAGAAAAGGTAACGATAACAGTATTTACCTGCTAAGTGAATTTTCTTTCATAGGCTAACATTGAGTGGTTTCACTTGCAAATTCTTCTAAGTGTGGCGTTTTGGAACTTTAAAATATTCACCTAAAATCATTCGAACAACGAATTCCAATTTACTCACCTGTTATCAGGAGAGAACCCAGTGCTGCATCTTTTAGCCCAACACTGACCCTGAAAAGTGGTTCTAAGCATACTTACAAGTAACTTGTATTTCCTTCTATAGGAATTCACTTCCTATAAAAAAAAATGAATAAAGTTAGATTTGCGGGTCAGGCTCTAGGGGATGGGGTCCCAATGGGCCCAAAAAAAGTAAAAGGAAGGGGGGCACACAATGTAATGTAATTTAAAAAACAAAGTATCTAAAAATAAATAGTTTTAAAAAATTAGTAAATCAGTATCAAAAAAATAAATATAAGAATAAAAATATTTACAAATTGTCATTTACAAAACCTTTAAAATTCATTAAAATAACATAGGTTTCAGACATGTTATAGTTAGGAATTAGCATTTAAAAAACCTCAGAAATTCACTGAAAAAACCACAGGTTTCAGGGGTGTTAGTTGGACATTTAACTCGTACAAAACCATTGAAATTCTCCCGTTATAGTTAGTTGTACTAACTATAACTCACGCGCTCGCAATCCACTGCTGATGATGTCACATATTACATCATTCATGACATGGTCAGGTACATCACTGATGACATCACTGATGACATTTCAAATGACAACATTTTCATAAAGAAACCCGGCAAACAAGAGTTTTTTTTAATCCATCAACGGTGCCAAAGTTATTAGTGAACCAAATAAGGCATTTCCTATGGAAACAGATATGGAGTAGATCCAGCAGTTTCTGAGAAGTTAAGGTTCAATATTTAAGTATTTTTCAAGCCATGGTTATGTATATTTCATATAGTAGAGTGTTTGTGGACCTGACAGATCAAATGATTAGATCACATCAACAATGTTGTGGCAGCCATTTTAGGTCTCAGTTTCCTGTCCTGTAAAAAGATTTACAAAAAATGTATAGTTGGTAAGGTTGGGGTAGCCTGATCCCCTTAGCCTAGTGGTGGGGTCCTAAAGCGACCCCCTTGGGGTAAAAAACCTAATCTTTTTTGCCCCTTTAATTTTTAAACCCCTTGAAAAAATCTCAACTCCTTCTCAGGGGTCTCACTGATACTTAGTTCATTCAAACCAATAATAAAGAATTTGGGCATGAAGCTGAAATATAAAAGAACATTTTTATTAACCTTAAATGAGGTGAGACTACGTCACACAGAAGCCTTAGCAACTGAATGAGGCAGTCTGCTAGAATGGTCTTACTTCACGTATTATATACTCTTTATCCTGCCCCAGGCATGTAAGGAGTTGTACCAATTACATTCCTAAACAAATGGAAAATCTGGAGGGTCAGCAGGTGAGTAGCCTTTGGGGTTTTAGCAGGATATGGGCAAAACATTATAATTACATAGTTCACAAAGGTTAATCTGATTTAGATGGCACTGCAGGGCATGGCATGATTACATGTACAGTATCCCAACCCAAAAGTTAATCATTAGGAATGTCCCAAATTCAATCTCCAAAAGCCGGACTAACCAATAATTGAAAGCATAACCCATGTAATGAAGAAACATAAAAAAGAAACAGTAACAGATGATGAACAATTTAAGGCATGTGCAAGGAAACTAAAAGTTAACGATGTCCTGAACATTGATTGGCAATCTCAGACAAAGATCGATCAGGGAAATTGGCTTTGCGAGGTCAGTTTCAGGTGAAGAGGTCAGTTTCTTACAGTTCATTCCAGAGTCAGAAAGAAACCTAGTTAATGTATACATGGACTAAGAAGGCCAGGCCACTTTGTTCGCCAGGCTACCTTCACAGGCCTACGTGAGGGCAACACAAAATGGTGGCACAATATAAAATGGAGTCAGTCTCGAGAATTACAGAACCTCAGAGCCTCCTTTTGCCATTACGTAGGCAATAACCTAAGACTCATGTGAATCTGAATCTAGGTCTATATCGATATTTATTAGGTCGTCAAGGTGTTGCTGTAACATCATCTTATTATTCTCTACTTCTCTCAGGACAGGTCTCCGAACACACATAGTAGCACAAAGACTCACTTCTGGTGGACCATTTTTGGATGCTAGAGGCGGAGTCACTTCCTCTTCCATGGCAATTCAGTCAAATGAGAACCTAATTAACATTTACTTTATACAATTGCACTGGAATCGCTTGTGCAACTGTGCCCAAAGTCTGTTCAAAGCCTCTCTGGCAGGCTTCTATTGTCCATAAAATCTGCTTCCATTGTCTTCTTCCGCATTGGGCCTCTCGATTCAGGCCTCTTCATGAAAATAGTACTGCTTAGTTGGAGTGCCCTCCTGGCAAACACCCACAGCTCACTCGAAAGTCTCAATGTCTCAAGGCAGTGCACCAGTGTCTCTCCTCTGCGGCAGACACTGCAAATAATGTGCTCTTCATTGGTCATGGGCACAGATCATCTCGTGCAGACCCGGGTCTACATTCTCAGGCTCCAACACTCATTATTCAGTGTCAGAGGACGCTCAGGCTGCTCTTTCATGGGCACCATAATGTAGTGCCTTTTGTCAATCTTGGATCCTCCGGTGCACTGCCCTTCCATTGGAGCAAAGAAAAGTAAGGTGGTGGCCAAAACTTAGGCCAAGGGGCTCAAGGGACTGCACACTGTCAGAGGTTCCCAGCACATGACAGGTAAAAACTCATGCCTCAAACTAATCCTGCCATCAACAGCAGGGAACATTCTCTTTCGCTCTTTTGCACTGAACCAGCTCCTCCTTCTTTTCTGATGTTCAACGCGTTCTGATGAAGCAAGCACAATACTTTGGAGATACCATTGATGGCACGCTGGCGATCGCTGTCCATCCTTGCTAATTTCTGGGTGCTGGGACTGTAGGGCCAAGACGTCCGCCATTCATCTGTAGCTGTCACTGATGGGAATTAGGTTCAAATAAATGTTCTGCAGGTTATTATGACTTGATACCGCAGAACCTAGTGATGTAGGAAATGTGACACAGTTGTTAGTTTCCTTCAATTTAGTACAAAACAGTTCATTATATTTAACAAGGGGAATGCAAGCAGGTGGCCTGCAATCTTCAAAGGAGTGGCCATACGACATGGGACTATTGTGATCTAAAATACACTGTCATTCTCATAGAATACAAAGACAAAGGCAGTAGGCAAAACAGTGCCTCTAGCCTCTTCAATTGGGTTCTCTTCATTATTCTCTTCCATCTAAGGGTAGATAGCTACATGGGAAATCTATCTGAATGGATGTCCTCACACATAGTGGCATTGTCTAATGGGGTAAACATTTTTTTTCTCTCAATTATTACCTCTATGTGTTCCTAAATTCCTTATATGAAACACATCAAAAGAGAAATCCCATGATACAGATTATCAGGGACATGTAGATACCTCCCTTTAATAATTGTGCATCAAGTGGACTATGCAATACAAAGGTTAATGATCAAAATGTAGAAACAAAAGACAAGAACTGGAGAGTCCTAGTATTTCCATGATTAGAACACATCTGATCCCACCAAAAATTAAAGCAGCAGGAACAAAAGGGAACTGAAAACCAAATTAAAATAGGCATTGAATTTGTCATGTTCAAAAAATAAACGTAAGGTATCTCCTATTGAGGTGGAAAACTTGTCTTACTATAGTATCAAGTCAGTTAACCAGTCCATCACTACCCTGACAGTCAGACTGGAAAACATCAAAGTAGGCCTGAAGAAAATTCTTGAAAACCAGTCTGGTCATACAAAAGGGAATTATACATAATATGGGGGTCCCTGGTACATTACTGCAGTCTGGAAGTGTTAACCTGAACAATACACCAATAATAAAAGATGGGCTGACTGGTGAAAGGAATACGGAAAAGGGAAATGGGACTAGGACACAGCTAAAATCCCCAATAACTAGAAATGATGCGACATCGGTCAGGAGAGAAGCGACAAAAGAAAAATCTATAGGAAGAACAAGAAATTACTCGAGTGACAGTCAGGCATGTGACACAACACCAAGAGTACGGGTGATACACAAAAATCTAAAATGTTAGCTCTACCGCTGGCCGCTACACCATATACGGTACTCTCAGCTAATGTTCCAGTTCCTTCTTCAGGGAAAAATGAAACCTGGTTTCCTTTGAGGAATAAAGCCATACACTACTAGGACGCAGACTAATGCAATATAGAAATTAGGTCACCTTGTACAAGAGTCACAGATCTATAATTTCATCCTTAGGTCCAATCAAGGAAACATAAATCTAGGGCTGCCTGTTCCTTGAGGGAAGGGGCAGTAACGTGACTAACTGCAGGTGACACACTTTGATCCTGTATATCTCTTTTTATTTTTCTTCATATTATTATAGCCAAATTTGACATACACTGGTGAAGTGTTGTCTGTCTTGTTCACAGCATGAAAATATCACATCTGTGAAATTTAGTATCAGAGCAAATCCACCCAACTCTTGTGCAGCGATACGCATCGTCATGCAAACCCCTTCACAACACAGGGGAACTTGTAATAGTATCAACAGCAGCAACATAAAACAAAAACATACATAATATAAAAAAACACACATGTCAAGCCATCAGATATACGTGCTGTATACCAAGCACAAAAAGCATAGACAAATTACAATAGCACATGTAAATGAGCGGTGACGCACTCACTTCATGCAGCCCAAAACCCAATATTCGGGCCTGCTTAATTTGTCAGGCTGAAAATTAAAATTACACTTTGTTTTACTTTAAACACCCTCCTTTTGACAGCAGATCACCAGTTAGTGGAGATCGGCTGTCAAACACGACTTACTGTGTCGCTTCTGACACACAGGACCAACAGGAACAATTCATAGAAGGACAAAATGCAAAAACGTGAAAAACACACGAACATTTCTTTTCAAAGGAGTCATACAAAAACCACATCTTGCTTCAACATACTGTTGACACTTCACATAACACACAAAATATCAATTGTAACCAACCATCTTCTAAAACTAATGCAACATTTCTTGTTCTGTTAAATGAAAGCAACTTACATGGACATAATTTTTCAAAAACAGAAATACAAATGTATCACCCCTTTTTAGGCCCTGCTTTGTGCGAGGCCGCTCAGGAATGCACTTCTTGGAGACAAGGCCGTGATTTAATAGGCTGCAGATGTCGACATACATGAAAACCTAGCACAGTCCTCCAAGAGCTAAGAATAACACCTCAGCAGAACATCCGTTTTCATTTACTCCTAACCCCCACCTGACAAACCTTAAGGTCAAAATCTGCCTCGTGCACTCCGCGGCTCCTCACTCTGAAGCTGTCAAAGACAAAAAGCCTTCCCAACTCTTTCTAACCTGCAATAACCAAACCTATCCAAAACCACATACCATATATATTACTCCCTTTAGGTGCCACAATCCACTCCTATTCCCAGACTCAAAAACATCTACTATGAATAATTCGCAGAACACAACAACACAATATACCAGCTTTAGAACAAATGCTTGTTACCACCCTAAGCAATGGTACTCATTTCATCAACCTTAAATGGATGAACGTCTCAGTAGGTCCAGCTAGAGTTAAAACCTTCAACCCTGATATTAAACTCAAACCTCTGCACCGGGCACATTGGCTCAGAGAGCCATTAAGAGCAACCCCAAATGAGAACAAACTGCAAATTTGTATCATACCTAAATGTATGCATTTACTGAAGCCTAAGGCACTTTAAAAGCTACTCTAAATGAAAAAGAATGCCGTTTAAATAGTCTATTTACCCAAATTCGACTTTGATATTTGTGGCACTTAAACATAAATATCCTATAATTGTGCTACATATTAATCATCCTCAGAATGTTCTTTACAGATTGCAAAGATTGGACATGAGACATATCTCATGTAAATCCTTGGAAAAATGAGTTTTTACGCCTGCGCCAAGTGAAATTCCATATGCAAATGTTCTCATTTTAGCAGTTCAACACAACATAAATTAAATTTTAATGCTAGGAGGTCATAGTATGAGTATTAAGCTTTTTAAATATGAAAAAACGATTTTAAAAGCACTTTTTTATTTTTATTTTTTTAAATAATTTTCCATAATTAGTAATTTTTCTTTTAATAAAACCATTTTTAATAATTCCACATATAATAGCAAGCTGCATCCCTTGCCTATCATATTTAGATGCATTCATTCACAAGCCTAAGCACATAAGCCTAACTTGAAACATGACAAATGTTTGCACCACTTTTATTTAAAAGGACAGTTATTTTAATATTAGAACCAAAAATGTGCTCACAAAAAATGCTTAAAGAAAGGAAACCCTTAATTGAAATGTTTCCCTGTAATACAAAATAATGAACCTTATTTTTGTAACCTTTTTAAAACACTATTCAGAAATGCAAAGGTTCACCTGTGTTTAACTGGGAAAGTCCTGACTGAGTAAACATTCCTGTCTATTCGTAATTGCTTCGTGTTGCTTGCTTAGCAGCAGCAACAGCAGTTTCTTAGTGTTGAAAACGTGGGCACGGTGGCTGTCTATTTAAAACTAAAACTAAGACATTTCAAGTTTCAAAATGCGTGTGCAATACAGCAAAATCCAATGTATTCAGATGATGTGTTTGCCTGTTAATATCTAATACAATGTATCTAAGGAAAATGCTGTAAGGTTATTTTTTGCAAAACACACAATTTCGTTTTTGAGGGCTTTTTTATTCCTGGTGAATGTGAATTTTAATGTTATCTTTAAAGCATTGTTACATGTGCATAATTGCTTACTCTATAAATTAAATAGCAACATATAGCTATTGTAGCATATCACATGGTTCATTTCTGGATTTTTATTTAATTTCACGTAATTAATTAACTGACATTTTGCTTAACATACTGAAACATCAAGAAAAAACCACAAACACACATTGAGCTCATTTCAGACATAAACAGAAAGGGGTCAAACACTCAGGACACATAATACAGCGCGCTTTTAGTCATTTATTTCATAAATAGCCCCATCGCTATTTACTTACAGAAGTTGCACTAATGGGAAAACCACATAGACATTTAAACACACATTTAACCCACAGATCAATACTCAAGACAGAAACAAAGGACAGCCCACAGACTGTACTTAAACCAAACCATTTGCAAATACTAGTTGTAAGTCATATTTACAAGAAGCGCTTCTCAATAGTGTTCCAAAAAACTGCAAAAACAGCCCCACAGACCTTTATTTTCAAGAAGCCAAGATACACTCAATTCACTAGCTTTGGCTGTCAGAACACCAAAAATCACTCTGCATATCTCCATTCATAAAATTGCACAGAACAGAGGATCCTTGTATGTGTTATGTCCATATTGGAATTCCTTGGGGATACAGAATCACCAAGGAAGAAATATGTTTTTATGCCTAAACCTTTTTAGGTATTCCCTCTAGGGGAGCCGGCTAATTTACTTCACATCACACTATGGTACC
Source organism: Lissotriton helveticus (assembly GCF_964261635.1). Classification (NCBI taxonomy): domain Eukaryota; kingdom Metazoa; phylum Chordata; class Amphibia; order Caudata; family Salamandridae; genus Lissotriton; species Lissotriton helveticus. Next base: position 109,649,387 of record NC_136058.1, read on the forward strand.
TTCCAACAAGCTCATGATGTGAGCTTGAAAACAGGTATGCCAAAAATACTGCAGAATATGCAAATATTCTAATCAAAATAGTGCTTAAGGTACTCTCCGTACGTTGCACCGTTCAAAGCTTATACAAAGTAGAGAAAAGTCTCCTCATTACCTGCCTACACGAATTGCAATTCGCAAATACAAACCTATACAAATCCAAAGTTGGCCAACACAAATTCCAAAATTTCAAAGCTATACCAAACAAATAGTTGTCCAAATTCTAACTGCCAAGTTCTAAATTACCTAACGGTCTTTTGTTTTAAAATACTCACACCAAAAAGGTTCTCAGTCAGGAGTGACATCATGTGGAGGATCAAAATCAGGAAGATCAGAAATATACTGGGCTGCAGAGACAAAGACTCCCCAGAACCTCCGTGCACAGAGTACTTCCTTAGTAGAGTCCTGTCCTGTCTTCCTCAGTAGATTTCTGTCTTCTGACAAGATCACTCCCTCAGATAGCCACTTCTCTGATGAGGCCCGCGTTGGCCGCGCCATTTGAAAAAATCTGAACTCCTTCTCAGGGGTCTCACTGATACTTAGTCCATTCAAACCAATAATAAAGAATTTGGGCATGAAGCTGAAATATAAAAGAAAATTTTTATTAACCTTAAATGAGGTGAGACTACGTCACACAGAAGCCTTAGCAACTGAATGAGGATGTCTGCTAGAATGGTCTTACTTCATGTCTTATATACTCTTTATCCTGCCCCAGGCATGTAAGTGAGTTGTACCAATTACATTTCTAAACAAATGGAAAATCTGGAGGGTCAGCAGGTGAGTAGCCTTTTGGGTTTTAGCAGGATATGGGCAAAACATTATAATTACATAGTTCACAAAGGTTAATCTGATTTAGATGGCACTGCAGGGCATGGCATGATTACATGTACAGTATCCAAACCCAAAAGTTAATCATTAGGAATGTCCCAAATTCAATCTCCAAAAGCCGGACAACCTACAATTGAAAGCATAACCCATGTAATGAAGAAACATAAAAAAGAAACAGTAACAGATGATGAACAAGATAAGGCGTGTGCAAGGAAACTAAAAGTTAACGATGTCCTGAACATTGATTGGCAATCTCAGACAAAGATCGATCAGGGAAATTGGCTTTGCGAGGTCAGTTTCAGGTGAAGAGGTCAGTTTCTTACAGTTCATTCCAGAGTCAGAAAGAAACCTAGTTAATGTATACATGGACTAAGAAGGCCAGGCCACTTTGTTCGCCAGGCTACCTTCACAGGCCTACGTGAGGGCAACACAAAATGGTGGCACAATATAAAATGTAGTCAGTCTCGAGAATTACAGAACCTCACCCAGAGGGTGGACCAAGTCCAGTGTAGTCAGTGTAACCTTTATATTTGGATTTGGGGGGTTGCGCCCCCAACCCTGAGCTATTGAAAAATCCTGGGGGATGAGACTCAATGCCCATTGATCAATTTCATTTTTATGGGGAAGGGTGTGCAGTCATTGTACAGCCATGTGGTCCCTATCCCTTGGGCCACGAGTATTTGTTTGGGTGATGTGGGGCTTCTCTCCCAAAGCCATTTTAAGGCCCTGGGATCATATTCCCCGGGGGCTGCAGTGTTTTTTGGGGGTAAGAGTGTAGGCCCCCCATGAACCATTGTACGGCACTGGGGACCCTATCTACTATGGCCTATAGTGTTTGCCCAAGCAGTGGTATGGTCTGGCGGTTCCCCTCCCTCAATGCCAGCTCACTGTTTTTGGCCTGGGGGATCAATCCCCAAGACACCGCTCCCTGCCTGCGGGAGCTCAGAATTGCTCCCCTGTTGCAAGCAAAAGCTAGCTCCTGCCAGGTGGACCAGAGCTGCAAATTTAATACTCATTGCTATTGCCAAGGAGTGCCCCATAATGCCCTTCATGGGCCATTTAAATAAATATTATTCCATTGTGGTGTCCCAGTCTGGGCAGGGGCACCTCCACTATGTTTTAAGCAGGGAGGTCAGCAGCCCCAGAAATGCTAAAACAGTTAACCCTGTTTCTTGCTGTCTATAAAGCATGAACCCCAGGAAAAGTTGAGATTTTTAAACATTCCGGAGTTGGAGCTTTTGCTGATAGTCTCTAAATGGATAAATGGGTTTAACTCCAATTTAGGCCCTAATTACAATGAGACTCGGTCGGAGGCTTTCTGAGTCTCATCACGGCTTGACTTTCGACTGCTGCATTATGATGCAGTACAAAAGGGGGTGGTGATGGACGGAGCATCTGAACCAATCAAACACTCACACCCAGTCAAAAGATCTGGGTTTGATCCATCACCGTTCTTTAGCCCACTCTGCCTCCCCAGTTCAGACATGGCTATATGCAAATCAGTCTGACCCTGTGCCTCATGGGAACAGTCCAGCCCGAACTGCCAAGCCATGCCTTCCCTGGACCGGAAACAAGCTTCCGAGGACCGGTTTCTGGCATTACAGCCGTCTTCAGCCCGGCTTGCTTGAATCCAGTGGCAAAGTGAGCAAGGGACTCACGTCTGATGGATTAAACCCAGATCTTTTGACTGGGTATGAGTGTTTGATTGGTTCAGATGCTCCGTCCATCACCACCCCCTTTTGTACCGCTTTGTTCGCCATAAGTGTGGCAGGGTATGCTCAGACGTGAGTCCCTTGCTCACTTTGCCACTGGATTCAAGAAAGCTGGGCTGAAGACGGCTGTAATGCCAGAAACCGGTCCTCGGAAGCTTGTGTCCGATCCAGGGAAGGCATGGCTTGGCAGTTCGGCTGGACTGTTCCCATGAGGCACATGGTCAGACTGATTTGCATATGGCCATGTCTGAACTGGGGTGGCAGAGTCGGCTAAAGAACGGTGATGGATTAAACCCAGATCTTTTGACTGGGTGTGAGGTTTTGATTGGTTCAGATGCTCCGTCCATCACCACCCCCTTTTGTACCGCATTATGATGCAGGCGGTCGAAAGTGAAACTGGCCAGCCCTTCCGGATGGATTCCAACAGGCTCAAGGAGCCCCTCACCAGTCGGAGGCCTGCCTGTAATCCCTATGGACGGCGTTCCACAGTAGTGATTACGATGTTGGTTTCTGACAGGCTTTTGATGTCAGGCTTTTTGACATGGAAAGCCTGTCGGAAAACGACCCTGGAGGCCCCTAGCAGGGCCCACTTCACCCTGCTGCCTCCGGTTTGGGGCAGAGGGGGTACCTACGGTTAATACCACACGGTGCAGGGATGAACAGATTCTCTGATTTCTCTATGTAAGCTTGTGCTACAAGCTCCTATGGGAATATGGGACCGCACCAGAGATCGGTCAGCCCTGATTTCACAACGGTATCGTAGTGTAATTTGGCCCTTAACACTGTTGAGATGGCTTAATGTATCGCAAATGGTTTTCTGTAAATATATTCTTATTTTTATCTCCAGATCCTTGCAATTAAAATATTCTACCCTTCCGCCCCATAAAAGACTCCTGGTCTAGTTACTTTTAACTGAAAGAAAATAACACACCCAAGACTAATTATTTTGAAATGAGATAGAACATTAGTTCGAGCAAACAGAATTATTTATGCCTTTGTTGGCCTCCGGTTAAAACTCTTACTTGTTGCAACTGAATATGTGACGTTTTTGCGCCAACAATTACCCCGCATACCATCACTCCGCAATTTTAATTCCGCAAAGTCAAACACCCCGCAAAAAACACACAACGCAAACTTTTACAAGGAATATGCCTTTACCACGCATGCCATTACAACGCAAAGGCATGCATGTTAAAGGTATACTCCTTGTAAAAGTTTTAAAGGTAAGTATGAGTACCCTAACCTAACCTACCTTACCCTACCCTACATCCTAATGTAGTACCCCTGCACAACCCACCCTCGACACACAGTCCTTTTCCTACATTTACACTACCCAGCACGACCCCCCAACCTTACCATATACCACTTTTCTTCCCTACACAAACACTACAACACTACCTTAATACACTACCCCTGCACGACCCTACACTACAAAAACACCACATCACTACCCTACACCATACAATCACTACCCTAAACCCTAAAATACTACCCTACACTACACAAACACTACAACACTACCGTAAAACACTACCCCCAGCATGACCCTACACTTCACAAACACTACAACACTACCCTAAACCCTAAAACACTACCCCCTGCATGACCCTACACTACACAAACACTACAACACTACCATAAACCCTAAAACACTACCCCCTGCATGACCCTACACTACACACATACTATAAGACTACCCTATACCCTAAACCACTACCCCCTGCATGACCCTACACTACACAAATACTACACCACTACCCTAAACCCTAAAACACTACCCCCAGCATCACCTAACACTACACAAACACTACAACACTACCCAAAACCCTAAAGCACTACCCCCAGCATGACCCTGCACTACACAAACACTACAACACTACCCTAAACCCAAAAACACTACCCCCAGCATGACCCTACACTACACAAACACTACATCACTTCCCTAAACACTACCCCCAGCATGACCCTACACTACACAAACAGTACAACACTACCCTAAACCATAAAACACTACCCCCTGCATGACCCTACACTACACAAACACTACAACACTGCCCTTACCCCTAATACACTACCCCCAGCATGACCCTACACTACACAAACACTACAACACTACCCTAAACCCTAAAACACTACCCCCTCATGACCCTACACTACGCAAACACTACAACACTACCTTAACCCCTAAAACACTACCCCAGCATGACCCTACACTACACAAACACTACAACATTTCCCTAAATCCTAAAACACTACCCCTGCATGACCCTACACTACACAAACTCTACAACACTACCCTAAACCCTATAACACTACCCCCAGCACGACCCTACACCACACAACCACTACAACACTACCCTACACTACACAAACACTACACTACACAATCACTACCCCAGCACGACCCCCCCACCCCTTAAAAATTTACCCAAACCCCCTTACCTCTCTCGTCGTCGTGGTTCCACACTCCTCCTGGTTCCATCTTCTTGAAGTCTATTTTTTTCACAACGCAAGTACATTTGCCATACATGCCTTTACAACGTAATTCGTTGTAAAGGCATGCGTGGTAAATGCACACGCGTTGTGAAAAAATGCGGAGTGATGGTATGCGAGGTCAAAGACCTTGCGGAGTAATGGTTTGCGAACTGAAAGTCCGCAGAAAAAAGATTCGGAGTAAACGTGCCGCACCGTTACAACCACTTCTGAGTGGGTTGGTAAACATTGTATCCTTGCATGGGAATTTACCCGCAACAACTCAACCTCCACTCTATTCCCATCTAAATCCAGTAGTATATCAAAATGTGTACTGTAGTTCACGTCTTCAAATACTAATTTTAAATTAACAGGCAAGTGTCTAAACATTGAACAGTTATATTAACTCAGAATGGGGACATAATTATTTAATCATCTGGGCAAACCTGCCTGGGAATGTGGTCAAATGCAAATTTAGAAAAAATCTCATTAGAACTATCTAAAGAGAAAGGCTGATAGTTGTCAATGTTTGACTTCTCCATTTTTTAGGTCTGGCTTAGCTGTCTCTCCAGCCGTATGTAATCAAACAAATACATAAATAAAAATGCATATATTCAAACATGGAGTGGCTTTAGGGCAGTCTTCTTCATTCATTGGCCTATTCAGCTATCAATCACATTTTGCTTCTGCCCAGCACTGCAAACAGAATGGGGCAGTAGATCAACCTACGATAGCCTTTGGCAACTTTTTACAAGGTGAGTAACAAACGTTTTTCTCATCACGTACATACCTCTGCCTAAAAATGTGCAATTCAGTTCCAGGACTGATCGGACAATATTTTATTCTGCCAATGCTTTTATTCTTTTCCATTCTTTATCCTATATTTTGGGTTATCCTTGTGTGTTTAAACTTGTGTTCACGTTACACTAATTATAGCACATAAAAAAATGGGTCCAATGAGAATCATATTTTCCTGTGATACGCATTAAAACTAAAAAGGGTTCATCTACCTCTTCTCAGAACAACTGCCTGCTAGGTAGCAACCCTGCCATTCTATTAAAGTTATATTCAATGCTTGATTGTTTTTTTATTTTCAAAATTTAGTGCAAGGTCATGGCTGCAATGTTTAGATTGTATCGTTTTCTTTTATCATTCTTTTTTTGGGACATATTCCTGGAATAAAATATTTTTTTTAATTACCATGCTACCAGCTTGCCAAGGCCTGACCTATAGGCTGTGCTAATATTTGTTGAAAATAGTATTTATTTCAGACCCCTTCTCAAGAGAAAGGAAACAGCCAAGTTCAATGACTGCATTAAATATCATGGTTAAAATAAAACCCAAATTTGCATATTAGACCGTTAAGAAATGAGGGGAACCCAGTTCAAGGCAGAAACCTTCTTTGTCCACTGAAAGTTCAGGGTAAGTGAAACCTCAGTCGCCTCAATGCAAAGATTCATGTTTAATACATTGGTATCCAGGACAGTCATTTGCCGCTCGCAAAGCAGGAGAAGCGTCTGCTGTGTTCTCCAACGCTACTGGAGTAGCTTGTACCCTGTGCTCTTGCCGATTTTAATTCTTTTAAGGACCTTGTTGCTTCTGTGGCCGCAGAGGAGGGAGAGGCGCCGGCCCCGGGACTGCGAGGACCAGCATTCACCATCTACAGCTGGTCCTCTTCCCGTGAGTGCCGCGCCCCCTCCCAGTGCCACGCCCTGCTGATCACCAATAACTACTCGCGGCCCCCGCTTCGCGGGTGCCGCTCGCAAAGCAGGAGAAGCGTCTGCTGTGTTCTCCAACGCTACTGGAGTAGCTTGTACCCTGTGCTCTTGCCGATTTTAATTCTTTTAAGGACCTTGTTGCTTCTGTGGCCGCAGAGGAGGGAGAGGCGCCGGCCCCGGGACTGCGAGGACCAGCATTCACCACCTACAGCTGGTCCTCTTCCCGTGAGTGCCGCGCCCCCTCCCAGTGACACGCCCTCCCAGACCCTCGCAGTAATATAACTCCCACCTCTCACGCGTATCGCGGGACGCGCGCGGGTCGTAGCCCGGGGCGAAGCCCGGGCAAAGGGCGGGCCGTCTGAGGCCGTCCGAGGACGGACCAGGACGGGACGGGCCACCCCACTAACCTCCTGCTCCCGGTAAGCTTGATCGTTATTATACCTATTGCCCTATCAGTGTAACATACTCACCCTAATTTAATTGAAATAGTCGTAGCTAAAATCATAGGTATAAAAAAACTACGATCGAGGACTATATTGATGAAACGTATGGGTACAGAGGATGCAGTTCGAAAATCAACCGATAAGTCGATACAACAGGGTCGCATCACAAGGACCCCGGCGATCACTGAATATTTTTCTTCTTTGACATCTAAAGAAGAAATTGAAATCGACAAGAAATTACACCAGGAAGATGAAATATTAAATTCACTATTGGATACAGAGTCAGAAGCACAAGTATTATCCAAATTTGGCCCAGCTCCAATACTGAATTTAAGTGACACTGTCTTTGACAAACAGCAAAAGCCCGTTAATAATTCCAACAACTCAAAAACCCAGGGTCATGAGGAAAATCACTTAATATCGTCAACTCCAAAAAAATGCCCAGGAAATACTAGCGATCTAGAAGATCTTTGTGCAAATAATTCTAAGATAATACAAAACCAACAAGAGACAAAAATATCTAACAGCTGGCTTTTTCAAGAAAACTTAACGAATCCACAAACTCACGTATCGTCGATAGATCCTTTTCTCATAAATACCAATTACACAGCTAATATAGCTACACCAATGTCTAAAGCTTTGATTTCCCTACATGATATATTAGAGTCGGTTCTTTCTTTTCTAGGGAACATACTAGAAAACTCTGACCAAACATTGGACGTACAAATCGGAATCCTTAAGCATTTGGTTGAGGAAAAAAAGAAACGGAAAGAACCCCATGAAATAGGGGAAAACCCAATGAAGTATAAGGTTAATGACCAAAGGAATTTTATAAGCCACAAAAATGTTGCCAAAGATTTAGGAAAAAACGACTGTGGCACACAAACATCGGTAGTACCGAAACAAAAAAAGGACAAGTTAATACGACAACATGAAACACCGATATTCTCCCTGAAAAGACTCTTCAAAGAAAAATCAATTGAAGATAAACATTATCCAATGTTCACAAAGTTAACGAATTTGGATACACCGAAGGAAGAAGACATGGGTGAATCCAGCAAAAAAGCGACTTCAAAGTCAGATAAAATGTCGGGAAAGGGAAAAGTAGGACAAACAAATAAATCTATAATTACTGATAGAGCAGAAGGAAAAGGGAAAAGGAAAAGGAAGAGACCAATAAGACGTATACACAGGAAAAATAATTGCAAGCTAAAATTCTAAAAGTTTATAACTCCTAATAACATCCAAGAAGCACCTGAAATTGAACCACCTAAGTCTGGAGCCATGGTTAATATGGAAACTAGTCCAAAAAAAAGAGAAGAAAAATTGAAATATCTAGATCCTGCAGCTAAGGCCTTTGTCCCGCAAAATGTCCCTGAAACATTACAACTCCAAAGTATGTCCAAAAATGAGAACAAAGGAGAAAATCAACAAGGAGCAGGAACACCACACTCTAGAACACTTCAATTGGAAGAACTCTTCCCAACGGATTTATCACCATTAAATAGAGGAAGAATTATTAATCTACTACATCATATTAAACCCCTGAAATCGATGACTAGCAATGAGATTGATTTAGTAACCTTTCCACAAAAAGATAACAACAAAATAGCTATAGTAACCTTCTGGTCAAATGTTATACCTGGAATCATAATCAGTGAAAAGGAAACACTACATAAACATGGCTACGATGTATATCCAAAAAGGAATCTTAAAGATAATAGGTTTCCTCCTGGTTATGACGATCAAATTTGGAAAATCTCCAATTCGTACCCCAAAAATTCATTGGGAGAAACACATGTGACCCAAGTAACGCATTCAGGAACCAATTATCCTGGGAAAAACTTTTTGAAGGTAAAACTAGAAAATGGCGAAAGGCTAGTTTGGCAACAAGATATAAAGGGAAAGGAATATAGAGAAAGCACTGAATCCTGGTCATGGGTATCTGAGAATTTGAACAGTAACAAATGTACATCATACTTGGGACAACCTGTTTAGCAATGGTCTTAAAATTCTATCATGGAATATAGCGGGGGTAACGAAAATCAAACTAACTGAAGCTGTAAATAATCTCCCGGACCTCATAATGCTACAGGAAACCTGGGAAACGCAATCGTTTTCGCAAAATAGTTACTATGTATACGATATCCCCGCTATAGCATCCATTCGTGGCCATGCAAAGGGTGGCCTGGCCATATTACTGAAAGAGGACTATATGTGGGCCCAGGAAATCATCCAGACCAACTCACAAAATCTGCAATGCCTAAAAATCCATTTAAAAACAAATGAGGAAGCAACGAAACAATCATTTCTGCTATTTAATATATACGCCCCTCCGGGCAAGATCTATGATAATATTTTCTTAGTAATCATGGAATCTATCACCCAAATTATCGAAGATCAATTATGCATTCCATATTTATTAGCAGGTGATTTAAATGGCAAAATCTCGAATGCAGAAATTGGAAAATGGATGTTACTTTATGAAGACATTCTTGCTGAGTCTTTAGTCCCACAATTCCCTAAGGGATCAAAATGTGACAAAAGAGGAAAGTTATTATTATCAACACTTCCTACAATAAGAGGTGTAATTCTGAATGGAAATACAGAAGGAGATATTCCCGCTTCAAAAACTAGACAGGGCAATGGAAATCCATCTATTATCGACTATATTATTTGTGATATGAATTTAAAAGAAAGTGTTACCCACTTAAAAATTCAGTCAAGTAAAGAGAGTGACCATGCTTTGCTAATCTTAAAAACAGAATGGAGGACTCAACCAGCTACCAGTAGGCAGCTAACATTTTGTAGAAGTACTGTTGTGGTAAATAGTGCCCAAAGAAGAATCTTTTGGAGCTCGAAAGTATTGGACAGAATATCGAAGGTGATCGAACAGAAAGATCTCCTAACAGAAATTACCTTGGATGATCCAATAGAAAATTTCGAGTTCACTACCAATAAGCTAAAAAATCTATTAATGGACAAATTGCAATGCGCTCCTAAAGGTGTGAATAATGAGATTAAAAATCGTAACAAAAATAATACACAAAATACCCAATTAAATGTAATTAAGAAAAAGTTGAATAGATTAGTACGTTCTCAATATTTGAACAACTCTATGTCAACTAAGAAGGAAATAAATAAACTAAAAAATAAACTTAGAAGGAAAAAGCAAAAAATAAAGAACGAAAATCAAGACAGGAATTGGGTGGATATACAAGAAGCGGCAAAAGACATGAATTCTCGGAAGTACTGGTCACTTGTAGCAAAACTAACTGGTACAAAAAAAAGGTTACAAGCTATACCCGTTACTCCAAAGGACTGGGAATCCTACTTAATGGACTTATATAAAGCAAACCAGGGTAATTTTGTGGGGAATAGCACAGAACAATGTAGTGATGACGTTGACCCATACGTATATAGAGTTACAACGATCTCAGTGGAACGGAATATAAGAAAAGCTAGGAAAACAGCAGCCTCTGGACCAGACCAGCTCCCAATAAAGATCTACCAGGCGAATATAATGGAATGGAGTAAATTGTTGGCAAATTTATTCAATCATATTTTCAACACTGGACAGATTCCTATATCCTGGCAGGGAAGTATCACCATCCCAATATATAAAAAGGGCAGCAGGACAATGGCAGGAAACTATCGCCAAATTGCTTTAATGGATGCTGCTGGAAAAATATTCGCAGCGGAGGTATTACAAAGATTAAAAGAATGGGCTTTCACATTAAAAAAAATCCCTATGTTTCAAGCTGGCTTTCGGCCAAAACACTCAGTAACGGACAACATCGCTATAATACAAACAATAATAGATAAATATGTAACTGGTAAATCCCAGGCGGTGTATGCGGTGTTCGTAGACTACTCAACAGCATTCGATCGAGTAGATCGCCCTACTCTATGGTCTAAACTTAAGGAACTTGGCATCCCAGACTTACTGCTCCGAACAATAGTGAACCTCCACACTGATACATGGAGTCAGGTCCAAATGGGAGGCGAACAAGGATTAACAGAAAGGATAAAAACATCTAACGGCCTAAAGCAAGGATGTCTCTTAGCTCCATTATTATTTTCCCTATACCTCAGCGATTTACCTAAACAATTATCTCAAGGTTCTAATCTGTCCCATAAAATTGCTAAACAAAATATACAAGTGCTACTATATGCCGATGATATCGTGATGTTCGATCTTACTCCTTATGGTCTGCAACAATCTTTGGACATCCTCCATGACTACTCTAAAACTAACTTCTTAGTTCCCAATTTAAACAAAACAAAAATTGTGGTTTTCTCAAAGAAGAAATCTATTGTTAAATATAGATGGAGTATAGGCGGAAAGGAGATAGAAACAGTCAACGAATATCCATACTTAGGCAGGATCCTCACAAAAAATAACTCTAATCAAAGCCATATAGAAAATCTGAAGAGGAAGTCTGAGGTGCATACTGAGGCCCTCCTAAGGCTATATCGGACAACTGGGAATCGGCATTTCTCCTCTTTAATAAAAATATATAAAACAAAAATTCCCCCTGTTTTGTCATACGCAACAGAATACATTCCAATGGCACAGTGGTCCTACATGGATCGTAAGGAGGGAAAAATTCTAAAAAGGATAATGAAAGTTTCCGACTCTACACCAGTCCAAGCACTACGTATGGAACTTTCGATCACGAGCTCATATGCCACGGCGGTAGCAAATGTAATAAGATGGAGTTACAATCTACTCCATGCAGAAGAAGGGACATTAAGATATCTGCTGGGCCAGGATATGTTGGAGGATGCATCTAAAAATCGAACTTTTTCAAAAAATATGAAAATTATTTTACAAATGGCAGAGATTACCCCGGAAATGCTGAAAGGCTGGTCAAACGCTCAAATGAAACTTTTCTTAAAATGCTTCACCCCGAAGCTAAGCTATCAACTAGACTACCAACATTGTAAAAAACTGCCAATGTACAAATCTTATGTAAACTCAGTGGAATATAAACAAAAACGACTATATATTGGGTTTTCATTGCCACACGGCCCAAGGAGGATGATAACTTTGTTAAGACTGGGTATTTTACCTGTATTATCTTATACCGTAAAATGGCAGCCAGGGGGATCCTCGATTTGTCCCTTGTGTGAGGGGGGAGACCAAACCTTAGAGCATCTATTGTATGTATGCCCCAGTTCCACGGTAATTACTGCTCGGAAAAGATACCTCGCTCCCATTTATCGATCTTGCAGAATTACTCGAGTGAGTGAATTAATGGATCTGTGTAAACAGCCTCCAAATGAATTTGTTTGCTATAATTTTTATAAATTTTTCAAAACTTTTTTAAAATTATATTGATTGATATGTGAAGTTATGTTTTATTTTCCTTTTGAATGTTGTAAATGTATATTTGTGGTCCCCTGATGAGTACCTCTACAAATAAAAACTTTTGACTTTGACTTTGACTTTGTATCCAGTGTAGAGTTTCAATTGTTATGCTCAGCAGAGGGTGGTGAGGGTAAAATATCGTTTCCATGTCTCAAAGTAAATGTTTGCTGATTGGACAGGATGCTGTTCTTTATATCCTACAGATTACTTTAATTTTTGTCTTGCATTTTTAAAATCGTTTGAGGCTACTTCACTTTGCAGTTCCTCCTAAATTTTAATCTGCATGGCATGTTCCTTTGTTTTAACCGGGGATGTAAATCTACACAATTTAAAAAAAAATTGGTTGAGAGTTATGAGTGATGCTTCTAAATAGCCTTTAAGAACTGTTTAACATGCAAACGTTACAATCATTATTGAAGATAACATTTTCCCAAGATAAATAATTCTTGTGCAAATATTTTCCTTAGTTTGTTCAAATATGAAAAGGCGTTTTCCCTAAATACGTAAAAGGATGCAGTAATTGTTCTAGTGGCTGAATTATCTGTTTGCAGAATAAACGCTAAACTTTCCAGATTGTGGTATAACAACATGCATAAAATATACCCGGGGTTCACTGAATTAATTTTAATGTCCAATGCAAGCATCATATTACTCTCATTCTGTGTTTCAATCTGAAAGGTAACAGACATCTGAGATAACGTGACTTTTGTCAACGCTCCAGGATAGTGCCCTAATAATAGTCACCATTGAAAATGTTGATCACTCCTACCAGTTTCACCAATGAAAACCGACCACATGATAGTAAAGCTGTTCTATAAATGGATTTGCGTTGATTAAGATGTGAATCCATCCATCCAGAACAGAAAATGCTGACAAGAGGCCTGATGATTCATCGATGATTCATCAAGTTCAAATCTTAAAGCTTGCGTTGCAGTGGAGACAAGTAGCTGAAGATAGCTGCAATAAAATATTTTAAATTGGTATCAATATTCTGAAATCTAATACTCCTCAAAATTTTGCTTCGTAAAGCACGCTTTCTACCACTGATCTTAATAGACTTTCAAATGTGTTGAAGGAACAATCACCAAGCCTTATATTGAACCTATCCAAAAAAGTGAAATGATGGAAAATCTGGGCAAGGTGGTTGACAGGATATTGCACATTCACTTTAAAAAGTGACCTCTCTAAATTGCGAGATTGATTATAAACTCTTGATGAATGCAATTGGTGGTGCACACTTCTGAACTACGCTACCTAAATAATGAATTAAACATTGTAGCCCCTCACTCCATGAACACTGTAAGATGAGGAAACTTAGGATGAAATTTCATACTGGTTTGGAATTGTGCAGTATCTTTAATGGTGGAGGCATTTTCTTGCTGATGTTTTCTTAAGGTACCTGAAAAGGTTGATTGACCACATTTGTCTAGTAATCTCTACCTATGAAAAAGGAGCGTTCACCTTTGAAGCTCAATTAATGGCAAGAAGTACAGGCTTTAAGAATAAATAAAACACATCACTGATATGACTAGGCCTTTATGGAAGTTATAGTAATGTGGACCATATAGCACATTTCTCTACAAACAAACGGAGAATCACAGCCAAACATCAATATGGTAAGCACGATGGAAGATTAGATGCTGGACTATAGCTGATCTTGCAAAATGTTGAGGTAGCCTGCGAGTAAAGGCAAATATAAATCACATAAAGGGACTCAGCGTCCGTAGGCAAGAGTTACCAAGTTGCCTTGCAGAGGTGTGATCCGATATGAGTGCCGTAGGAGAAAAGTTACCGATCCCATTAAAAGTGATGGAGTGTTATAAAACAAAAGAGCATATCAGAAAGAAGATAGCTAGGCTGCAGGAATGAACAAGGCTTTCAGAAATCAGGTGATAGGACTGTGTGACAATGAAGACCCTGTAAATGAAAGATGGGGCTGAAGATGACAAAATCAAGAATTCTTTACACGATTGGTTGTCACCAGTAATCGGAGAACGTAACTGATCAAGTATAGTGCTGAACCAAGTGCACTGAGGCAGAACGTAGGTCCCTAAAGGAGGCTAAGGCTGGAAATTCAAGCGATATAAAAAGGGTGTGCAGTGGCAAAATCATTTAAACAGCTGCTAGGGACCAAGGAACTGTCTTGTTAAGGAACCACACTGGAAGCATATTTATGCAACCTTTGAAAATATGGGGCCATATTATCAATAACGGTGGTAATATTATTGCCGCTTTACTGCCGCTAAAGCGGCGAAAAGGGGCTTGATAATATGCCCTAGAGAATTCCGATAGCAGCCCAGGTTTGTGGTACTTCACACCAGAACCAGGGCTTCTATTGGAATTCTCTAGACCAAATTATCAAGCCCCTTATCACCGCTTTAGCGGCAGTCTCCTGCAGCTAAAGCGGCGATAATGTTATCGTCGTTCTTCATAATATGGCCCACAGTCTCTACTGCCTTGAGAATTTATTATGACGAGAAAGTGATTTATGACTGGACATTTGCCTTCGGCCGGCCTTCCACTTGTCACAGAACTGATTTATCCAGAACAAACAGCTTATTTGATCCTTTAGATAAAATTGCCTCTGTACCACATGGAATGTTTTTAATGACTTGTCCTACGGAAGTGGTGACTTGTAAGGTACTGCACCTTAATTTCAAGTTTAAATCTGTACCTCAGCCGAGGATTAAACTGATTGATCTTGGCTCGCCAAATTGAAAATCTCTAGATAAATTACAACTGAAAAGACTGTTTGAGGGTTCTCTATCTTATTTTCAGTTGAATTTTCCCAAGATATAGTACACTTTGTTGGTTACAGATTGTTGTACAAAGAGACAGTTTGAAGTTGGAGGGAGACAAAGATCTACTGGCTTCTTAAAATATGTATCCCTATTAAAACTATTGTAAATAGAGATAGTGATAGGGATCATGTGGCATCCAATAATCCAACAATGCTTCTGTGTTTTCAAGATCTAGGTAAGGTTTTGTTGGTGTGATGCATTTACAGTTGCAACTCTGAAAAGACACTTTATCAGTCAGTAACAAGATTGGGAAAGTGAAATGGAAGAGAATGCACAGTTAGCATTGCCAAGACTCTTTGCCTACAATCCTACCATAGTCACCAGTAGGGTGTTCATACTGAATGTCCATGGCTTGAGCAGTTAAAACAAGAAGAAAGCAATGCTTTAATTAATAAAAAGCACAGGGTGTGAGATTGCATTTATTCAGGGGATAAACCTGTATGGAGTGGATGTGGAGCTCAAGAAAAGAAATAGATACTCTTCATAGTTTTTGATAGTAGGTAGAATTAAAAAGGTCCTGGCTATAATGATACAGAATAGTTGCTCATTGACAGATGCTAAATTGCTACAAGACATTAAAGCCAGGGAAACTAGGTGACATAACAGTCATGTTTGGTTCCATAAATGCATCACATATATTTCTAGACATATGACTATAAGTTTGATAGATGTTTGGAGAAGAAAATGTTCTTTTTAATGACTTTAATGACAAATATGGTTGTTATGTACCTGTGATGCCAACTGTTTTGCGGTAATGTACTAGCCACTGTATTTTAGAAGTTGAACCCATATGAGAAGGCTGCCATTTGATGTCAGAAGTAGCCATAATGTGCAAGAGATAAAATTCAGACACCAGGAATAAGCACCACATGGTAGCTCCATATAAATCGTGAGCACATTCTCTCAATACGAGAAAAGTATACTGCTGGTATTAAGAAAGGGATGGAAATATCAACATTTTGATAACATTGCAGCGACCATACAAAGATAAGTGAAGGTTATTAATTCTTTGCAGTATTTTGTTTGACGAAGATATAATAGGATCGAGATTTTTAGCAATAATATTCTCAACATCGGCTGTAATTTTAATGCCTAAATACATTGCCTCAGAATCTAAATTAATATTCTCAGGTCGTCCAACCTGCGAATGAATCACCTGTGTTTTTGCCACATTCAGTTTATACCCTGAGTGTCGTCCAAAGGCTTCAACCGCTTGGATAATTCGGGGGAGTGCTTCAGTTTTATTAGCGGTTACAACCGCAATGTCATCCGCATATGCATAGACTTTATGGCATTGTGTCCTGATCTGTACCGGATTAATACTATTATCTGCCTCTATTCTAGAGATAAAGGGATCGATATACAGTGTAAACAGGAGCGGGGAACAGGGACACCCTTGTCTTGTCCCCCTAGCTATAACCACCTGTTTCGATAATCTACCCCCTATCCGAAGTGTAGCTGTTGGATGTAGGTACTTCATTTGTATAGCTTTTATAAATTCAGAAGGAAAGCCCTTCCAAGCTAGAACTGCCCACAAAAAACCGCCAGGTGACCCTGTCGAATGCCTTTTCGGCATCCAACAGGGCCACTCCGACCGGTGATCTACTATTCTGAGCCCAGTCCAATATCGCTATTATTCTACGAATATGATCAGTAGTATCTCTGAGCTGTATGAAGCCAAGTTGGCGTAATGACACTAACTCTGGCATCAGGTCGTTCATCCTGTTAGCAAAAATTTTTGAATAAATCTTGTTGTCTGCGTTTAATAAAGAAATGGGCCGATATGAACCCATTTGTAATGCATTTTTCCCTTTCTTTTTAAAGATAACTATTGTAGCCTGCGACCATGAATCTGGTGCTTGTCCGTTAAAGGCTTGTTGACATGTTTCTAATAATTCTTTCTGAATTGCTGTACGAAACGTCCTATAGAATTCCAGAGGGATAGAGTCCAGACCCATAGCTTTTCCCTGTGCTAAACCCATTAACGCCGCTTCCACTTCCTCCCAAATCGGTGGGGCAGATAGAATTACCCTATGATGTTCAGCCAATACGTTAGTCACTAAAGGAGACAAATAGTCTAGCTCATCCTCACCACTTATTCCGTCTCCAGACTCGCAATATAATGCTTGATAAAAATTGTGAAATGCATGAAGTATCCCACTTTTTTCCTCTTGTAGCATTCCATTCATGTCTATGATTTTAACAATATCACTGTATACGGCCTTTTCCCTCAGCCTTTTTGCCAAAAATCTCCCTGTATTTTTACTGTACTCGTATGCTTCTTCTTTGTATTGTTTATATTTCTCCGCTATCTGCTCAGCCACATTGGAATATGCCAGTGACCTGATAACCGTTAAATCTTGTTGGGCTTTTTTTATTGATTCTAAGTCTCCACCTTGATATATTACTTGCGTTAATTTATGTTCTTTCATCATAACCTCAGCAAAATCTTGATGATGCTTACTCAACCATTGTTTGCGTTTATAATTAAAAAATGTAAGTGTTTCCCCCCGAATAACGGACTTGAATGTATCCCATACAACCCCTTGCGAGGCCGTGCCCTTATTTATGTAAAAAATATCCTGAATTTGGTTAACCATTAGTTGGCAATAATCTTCGTCCCCTAATACCTTCCTATCAAAGGTCCAGATTCTCTGCTGTGTCTTTTGTGTCACTTCCAGCTCAAGCTCTAAAATCACAGGGTTGTGGTCCGAAACCAATTTTGGATGAATAACTATATTGACCTTATTCAACAAGTCGGCAGAAACCAAAAAATAGTCTAATCTAACAAACTTTGTATGGGGAGCAGAAAAAAATGTATATCCAGGGTTCTCAGGGTATAAAACATTCCAAACATCATACAAGCCTTGATCCACCATTAAACCACGTAAAGCGCTAAACATTAGAGTTTTTCTTCCAATATATCTGTGGTTCGATCTGACATTTAAAGCAGCCGGAATGTTTATATTCAAGTCCCCACACAATATAACAGATTGTGGCCATTGGGCCAATTCTTCATTAACAAAGTTGAACAATTCCGCGTCATCCAGATTTGGCCATATATATTACATACAGTAAATATCCTACCTTCAATCATTAACGTTCCTATAGCCCACCTGCCCCAATTATCTGCAGCAGAATTAATACACTTACCCAAGCTTTGTCTCATCAATATGGCCACCCCTCTTTTTATCCCAGTTTGTCTAGAACAAACAACCAGTTGCATACCCAAATTCTTCAAGAGATCTTTTTTTAACCAAGGCACATGTGTCTCTTGCAGACATAATATATCAATTTGCAATATTTGAGCAATTTTTGCCAACATTTGTTGCTTCTTAACATTATTCATACCAGCAATGTTCAACGTACATATTTTCACCTTTTTATTCGTCATTAAAGAAAAAAGAATTCTATCCCCAGCATCTTGACCTTTAACAGTACCTCTTCCTCTTTCAGTACTAAAAATATTAACAAAAACGTATAATTCTCATACTTCTGAGCCTTCCATGCCCACTTGTGCTCTAATGCTGACTTTTCACCCTGCCACCACCACCCCCTCTGGACCCCCCCAACTCCCTCCCCACAATCCCCACCCAGCCACCCCTCACCCCCCCCACACATGAGGCCCAGGGGCTATTAGTCCCCGCATAATATGGAGTACCATGCCTCCCTTTTCCGAGTCTACCCGGGGAGAAAGAGCACCCATATTGATATATGAACATGAGCAAACCAAATCAAGATCTTAAGTCCTCTAACTTATACTCTATACTCTATACACTTTTCTTTTTAAGCCGTTCCACTGATTGATTCTAAGTATTCTTTTGCTTTGCTCTCCATAAAAAAGAATTTCGTCTGCCCTTTAAACAACACTGTAAACTTGGCTGGGTTCTGCAGGTATGCCACTGCCCCTTTACTCTGGAATTGTGGGATTAGTTGACGCAAATGCCACCGTTTGGAAACTGTCGCTGCACAAAAGTGAGGTCTCACAAAAAAACTACAGCCTTTGGCTAGCGCCCTCTTGTCGGGGCGAGCTCGTGAGAAAATATCTTCTCTTGCCAAAAAATTGTTAAAGCATACTAAAATTGCCCGTGGAAAATTTTCTTCAGTTTGTCGATTTTGCTTCTTATTGAACGGGAAGCAATGAGCTCTTTGTATTTCTTTCATCCAATCCCATGATGTCAGTTCCGGAAAAGCTTCCTGTAACAGTTCTGCAACAAACTTCCGTGTATCTAATCCCTCTTTCTCCTCAGGTACCCCCAGAAAGCGCAGGTTATTTCTACGGCTTTGATTTTCCAATTCCGTAAGCTTGTTATTGAGATCGTCTCTATGACCCTTTACTAAGTCCAATTCCGCTTTCTGAGCACCCAATTCGTCTTCCAGCACAGAGATTCTAGACTCAGTTTCAGTCACCCTGTCTGCAGTCTCAGCGCAGCTTTTTATCGCTTTCCTCACCGCATTTTTAACTTTACTGCACATAGCCTGGGTACGTAGATTCTCAGCCTTGCTTTCCTCCCTATGTTTCATCATTGTCTCGTATATAGTCGCTAATGTTATCTCCTGTGGGTTAGTTTGGTCTATAATCGCCGCACTAGCATCCAAAGGCTCTAAATCCTTTCTGCCAGTCTTTTCTTTGGCCTTAGTGGCTGAGTTGTTCCCTTTCCCAGCAAGATTGTGATGACCTCTCTTCGTTCGTTTTTTGACTGTCAATTGACTTGCATTCGGGGAAACCAGATTGGCCCTCAAGTCATCAGGTGAGGAACTTCCCTCACAGGAATCCGCCCAGTCTTTGCTGACACTGAGACTTTCCTCAGAGGAGTGATCAGACATTGAATAGAATTTTTCTCCCACCTCTAGATTTTTTCCTGTTGCGTGACTAAGTATTTCCAGAGTCCCAGTATCAGCCACCACCTCTCCCATATCATTATCTTCGCTGTTTCCCTGAATCTGAGACTCATTTTGTCTAGATTGTGTAATGATATTTGGCTCGCTTGGCTCATTTAGAATTCCGTCTCCGTCTTCCGGGATCTCTGTCCCTTCTTTTTGTGTATTTACAGCTCCATTGTTTAATGTCATACTAATCTCACGACCCTCCTCTGTAGTCTCGACATCACAAGCCTCGCTCTCATTCAGCGGGTCTCTTCTACCAAGGCTAACCGGAATACCAGACTCGTCAGCATTTGCGCTTATAATTAAGCCTCCTCCAGGAGTTACTCCTTGCTGCACAGAGTTATTTTCCTTCTGTCGCTCAAACATTGCCACCAGGCTATGTGACGTTACCCGTGAGCCAGCCGTGCCCCCAGAACTAACATTACTTTTTTGTACTGTCTTCGAAGAAGGTTCCTGGGCTCTTTCAATCTCAGGGCCATTTTCTGTGCTATCCACTATAACGGTAACCGCTGCAGGCACCCCCGTCTTCCCCGGCTCCGTTCCTTTATTCCTCGCGTTGCCACCATTTTTTGCGCTGCGGGTTAACACCGTTGTTTGCGCTTGTGCCTTCATTGGTTTAGGAGGCATTTTCACTTGCCCCACTGTACCACTACTGCCCTCCACAATGCTCAGGTGAACCCCCCAGAATGGGGTAGGGAGACGCCGCAATCACCAGAGCCAGAATCGTCTGCGCGCAGGAAAACAGCCAGCCTGCATTAAATTTCCCGGCTTTAACTGAGCAGCCGCCTAGCTGCACCAAGTCTCTGACCTCGTTCCGTTATGTTATGACACGTCCACTAAAGGGGGAAAAACATACCGTGTTCGTATCCCAATCTGCTTCTTTCAGTCCTTCAGTCTCTCCGTCTCACTGAGAAAGACTAACGGGTACAACGTCTAACACAGGTGAGTCGTATCCTCGATCATCAGCATTCTGAGGCGTCAGCCCGCCCAGAACCGGAGGAGCTGCAGAACCGGCTCCTCCGGTTCTGCAGCTCCTCCTGGCTCCTTTCGGTGTGCTCTGCTCCGCTCGATAACCAGCCGTCCTTCGCACAGCCGTTTTCCTCTCAGCATAAAGCCGCAAATTTCTTGTTTTCACAGCTCCCAGAATAATGCCCTTCGTTACGGGCAGGAAACATCAAGCCGCTCCTTTTGGTGCCGTTTCTTAATCTCGGGTTTTCGCGGAGAGGGAGAGAGAGCTGCTCACACAGCCCACGCCATGGTCGCCATCTTGCCTCCATTTATCTTCATCTTCAATGAAGAGCTACAAGATTTCCAAGGAGATATGACCCTAAGACATATACTCCTCTAATAATAAAAAATCCATTCTATTTGTAACTTGCACAGACTCCTTCCTCTCATGTAAAGCTTTTACAATCATGGCCCTTTCGTATGTGGCACAAACTGTACACATGATATTCTTTGCAGTCACGTTTTTTATTCCCTAAACATTCTTGCATTATAAAGGCATAATGTGTGATTCTCATTTAGTTTTCAGATCAAAGCAAATATGTTTCATCCACCGGGCTAACCCAGAAGCTCCTCCTATGAGAGTGGCATGCCTGCTGCCAAAGGGTGGTCGTCCCCAAGCAGAATGTAGGAAGGAGGATCTGGACTGCGGTGGGACCCAATCTAATTCTGATACTATGATATTGAAGGAGTAATAACATGGTACATTAACACTACCTAATATAGAGATCTATATGTAGAAGACCAGTTTTCCATCAATTACATGGAGTGGGACACTGCTCGAGATGTTAGGTTTCGTTAATTGCTGCCTGAAAAGCTTATTTTCACTAATAGCGCCACCTTTATACAAGGTTCTGAAATGATATACTGCTTATTATGAGACACATCAACAGTACCTTTTGTACATAAGAAGAACTGACCTTCTGCATTAGGGGAGCACACTACTTCTTTATGAAGCAAGAATGTTCGGGGAATAAGAAAGGGTGCAAAATTATTTAATTGAACTAACAGAGGTGTGCGGTCCACAGTTTCCAGAAAATATAAACAGTTTGTTTACCCTTTGTAAGTATTTACACTGTTGCTATTGGGGATTGTTTCCTTCTCCGCAGACAATTAAGAAGGGGGCTCAACAGATCTTCTCAATGTCCAGTCCTTTGACAGTCATATCAGACACACACAGGTCCGATATGACTGTCAGAGGACAAGAATGTCCAACAGATGCCAAGGATGGTCCGTTTATGCCAGGCTAGACCAGCAAGTGCAGGTCCTGTCAACTATCACTGTGAACCAGGGGAGGCATCCATATGCTAGCGATTTCCATATGCCAGCAATACTGTGACCATTCCTATCAGGGATAACTTCCGTATACCAGCAATGGGTGCTGGATGCCAGAGATGGTCATCATATGCTGGGAATGGTCTGTCTACACCAGGAATGGTCTCTATATAGCTTGAATGGGCAAAAATGTTCTCGATTACCTATCAGATACCAGGGACAGCACCCACCAATGTACATGGGATGTTCATCGTATGCCAGGCATGTCTTGTACACTGTATGCCAGAGATGACCATATTAAACAAGGAAGGACCACTATATGTTATTGTTAGCCAAAATGTATCAATCAAATAATTTGTAAAGCACACTACATACCCGTGAGGGTTTCAAGGCGCTGAAGGGAGGGGAGGAAGGGGGTGCTGTTGCTACTGGTCGAACAGCCAGGTCTTGAGTTTGTCTCCTGAAGGATAGAAGGTCTTCGGTTTGTCTTAGGATGAGGGGGAGGGGGAGGGTGTTCCAGGTTTTGGCGGCGCGGTGGGAGAAGGATTTGCCTCCGGCTGTGGTTTTACAGATGCGGGGACGGTAGCCAGGGAGAGGTCTGCGGAGCGGAGTTTCCTGTTGGGTACGAAGAAGGTGTGTCGGCTGTTGAGATAGGCTGGGCCGGTCCTGTGTAGTGGAGTGCCTTGTGTGCATGGTTTAAGAACTTGAAGGAGATTCTTTTGTTGACAGGGAGCCAGTGCAGGTTCCTCAGATGGGGGGTGATGTGGTTGCGGCGCGGGACGTCGAGGATCAGGCGTGCAGAGGCATTCTGGATTCTTTGCAGCCGGTTGATGAGCTTGGTCGGGGCTCCAGCGTAGAGGGCGTTTCCGTAGTCGAGTCTGCTGCTGACTAGGGCCTGGGTGACTTTTTTCCTTGTGTCTGTCAGGATCCATCTGTAGATCTTGCGGAGCATACGAAGGGTGTTGAAACAAGTGGTGGAGACAGCGTTGATTTGTTTGGTCATGCTGAGTTTCGAGTCAAGGATGACTCCCAGATTGCGTGGTTGGGTGGTGGGTGCGGGGGGTGTCCCCAGTAATGCGGGCCACCAGGAGTCATCCCATGCTGAGGGGTTGTGCCCGAGGATGAGGATCTCCAGTGATAGTCACAATATGGCAAGGATGGACATCTCAAGTCACAGAAAAATATGATATGTCAGTAACTGTGACAATATGCCAGGGATTGCCATCACATGCATGGGATGAATGCTGAGAAGGCTGATTACCACATGCCACAGGTAGCCACAATGTGACAGGAATGGGCATCAAATGCAAGAGATAGCCTCCATCATTGTATGCCGGGAATAGTAACATATGCCAACTATGATGAATGCATGCCAGGTATACCCAGCATCTCATAGTCCAGGGATGGCAAGCATAGCTATGGGTGGGGACTACATGCCACAGATGATTTTCATTGTAAGAAACTGAGTTATGGGTTAGGGAGCGGATTGTGGAGTGCTCACTCAGGCAACAGCCACAGTTTTTGTCAGGGTGACCCACAATATTCACTAAACTAACATTTGTTTAGTTCTCTCATATATTGGCCCAAAAGCAGTCAGGCTTATCTGAAAGGCAATGTGTAATTGTTACACATGAACAGAAATAAAATGAAAACACAGCACAAAAAAATGGCAAACCAATTTAGAAAATAGACTACATTTTAATAAATAAAATGATACCAAATTGACAAGAAATCAGTTGAACTGTATATATGGAATTTGAAAGTTTTTAGGGAAAATAATGTCAAAAGAAGCAGAAAGCGCCACCCGCAATTAGGTGGTTGGGCTGTACCTGGTGGAAGTTACAAGTTCAGGCTGACCACTAAGGAGCACGGGGGAAGTCCAGTGCAAAGAGTTTGGTTCCCATTGGAAGAGGCTATGAGGAGGAAGCTTTTGGCGTGAAGACCAGGTTGTGCAAAGCGGACGATCATTGCTGTAGCCTGAAGGACCCGTCCTCGCTGGTTGGTTGATCGTCAAGGATAGTTGCTGTTGGTGCGAAGGGCCTTCGTCACGGAAGATAGCTGTCAGCACGAAGATCAGGTCTCAGCAGAGCTTCATGTTGGCGGTCGTCACTGGCAGCAGAGTTGTGGCTTAAACGTGCAGGTTCATGGTCCCAAACTTCAGTATTTTTACCTTTTAATTCATGGGGAGTTTTAACTGATGCCAGCAGTGGGTCCAGGACCTTGAGCACTTCTTGAGTATCAGGACTCATTTCACCACAGACCAGCAGTAGAGTTGTAGCTGTCACAGTATGTCAACCAACTGACTGCTGGAGTCAGTGTGGGCTGCCTGTGATCAAGAAAAGCAGGTCCAAACTTCCTGCTACAGACGGCAAATCAGTCCTTGAAGCAGCAGGGCAGTCCTTCTGAATCTTTCACAGGTCCAGGAGTGTTCTAATGTGTGGTTCTGAGTTCCCCTTTTAATACCTGGTGCCAGCATTTGTGTGGGGAATTCCCTGGCCTACCCCCAAAACTGGTTCTGGTCAGTACTACCCTTCCCCTGGTTGAGGCTCCAGACTGTCTAGGACCGGCCTGGTGTCAGGTTCCTTTGTGTGTGCTGTGGGCAAGGTAAATTTGAAATGTAAACAAACATAATACAGCTCCTCCTCAGTCATCCTGCCAGGAGGACCCTCTCAGCTACGCCCAAGTTCCATGGTTCACTGCCTGGACCCAATACACATTCTTGATCAGGGCCGGACTGGCTACCGGGCAGTTAGGAATGCTGCTGAGCTGGGGGGTGATTTCGTTAATGGGGACCTGCGTGAGCTCAACGAAATTCGTTTTGCTTTCAGTATTTCGCAGCACACGCAGGTCTCCATGGACGAAATCAGCCTCCACTGCAGTAAAATCAGGCAGCAGCTCGGCAGCATTCCTAACTGCCCGGTAGCCAGTCCGGCCCTGTTCTTGATGGGGAAACCATTAACAGGCCTAGGCAGTTGGAAACTCCTAGACAGGACTCAAAAACTTTAGGGAAGGCAAATGCCAACTTTCTAGAAGTGGTATTTTGAAAATGATAAACTAAAATCTGACGTTATCATTAAAGGGGATTTTATATTGCAATTCATGTACGTGTGAACATCATTTCTCTATCTTCTCCCAGTCTGAAGTTAACACGTAATAATTGAACAAAGGTAACTCAGTGTAAGCCTATGGGTAAGATAGGCCTTGAAACAGTGAAAAACCACTTAAGGAGTTTTTCACTGCCACAATATGTAAACCTTAAACACACATGTCCTACTTTTTAAATACTATGTGCCCTGCCCTATGAGCTTATTTTGTCTATCTTAGAGGTGACTTATAATTATTAAAAAGGAAGGTTTGGGCCTGGCAAAGGGTTTATTTTGACTGGTCAAAATGGCAGTTTAAAACTGTACTACAGTCGGCAGTTGAAGACATGAGACATGTTTTTATTAATTAATTTGTATTTATGCTTTTAGAAAAAATATATTTACTAACTGCATTACAACAAAATAAAGGTAGACATAATGATTGAATGGAATGGCTCATCAGGTAGAGGTAGACAGCACACAAAAATTGCAATCAAATGAACAGTGAAATGGATTTCTGACCTGACACATTTTTAAAAAATAGCACAATGGGTGCCACAGCCCATTAGTAGAAGCTAATTTCATGGTTACAGGGGGAGGTAGTACAAAGTACTGGGGACCTATAAGTAAATTAAAGGTGCAGATTAGGTGTAGTCCAATTTTACTATGTTTAAAGGCAGAGCACAAGCATTTTACCACTGATTAGCAGGGGTAAAGTGTGCAGAGTCCTCTTGCCAACAAAAAACGAGTTCAGCAAAGCAAGGGAGTGAAGGCAAAACGTTTGGGGGATTACCACACCAAGGATGTCAGGTCTAACAATCATGTTATACCAGGGCATTTTCATAGACATAAAAAATACCGGCACACAGACTTACACATGTACAGACATGCACACAATAGAATGCACACGGGCAGGTAGATACGTGGAAATGATTTCAGAATCCTCAGCTCAATCTTGCAAAGTCTCACTCAAATACATACACAAATCCTCCTGCCGCCATATCTCGACTCCCTATCAAATACACATTCCTACCCAACGTTCTCTTGACTCCCACTTTCTTCTTTGTGGTGGCAGCCCTTAATAATATTTCTTTTGCCTGGATGCAACCTCACAGACGCGGAATGGAATAGGATGCTGACATATCCCAAAAGGGTCTCCAGGAATACAAGACTGGAAAACATTCAGTTCAATTATGTCCGTATGACCTACTGGACACCTCACATAATCCAGGTCTTTTACGGAGGGGAAAAACTACTAAGAAGGGGGACCGGTGGTTAAACAGAGGCAGGTAATCAGGGGAACAACTGAAACACCTACAACAAGAACGACCTGCCCCAACTAATGAAACAAGGCCCCAAGAAGGGGTCCTTAAATAGGCACACTGTCACCGGAGCAAATTAAGTGCAAGAAAAATCAGTCACACCAATTTATACAAAAAAATAATTCTATTAATTTTTAACATATATTTCAAAAGGGTAATGTACTTAGCATGATACAAGCCAGTGCATCAGACATAAATAAACAAAGTATTCCAAAATATCAAATCCCACACTCCTCTTTCGTACTACACATTCAGTCCATCACATGATCCCAAGACTCATCACACATCTCCATACCTCAATCACACAGTTCAACACATTCAAAGATAAAGAAAATAAAGAAACACCACAAGATGGTCCTGAGACAGTATAGTACAAATCATCATGGCAATGGGGGAAGGGGTAGATATCATCCAGCTTCCCCTTCACGAAAAAAGCCAACGCGTGTTTCAGTGTGTTGACCCAGCCGGGGCTACACCTTCATCAGGGCGAAAAGGGAACAAAGAATGGAGTATTGGAACAAGAATCCTGTAAATATGAACAAGAACAAATAAATACACTTTTTCAAAGTTGTGACTGAATTGTTTTCAAACTTATATGTACTTCATAGTAAAATGCATGCTTAATATGCTCCGGGAACACCATAGTATAATGCATCACAATAGGAATCAACAACTGGAATAGCATATACAACATGGCTCATAGACAATAAAGTAGTATAAGGCCATCAATCCAAACTCTCATACAATCTTACACATGAGATTTTACACATCTACACTTACATTCGACACAACAGCAAGAAAGGTATCACACACACCATAGGGGGAAGCAAGGAAAAATTAACCACCGATACAAGACCAAAGATAAAGAAGGAGAATAACACTAGTGGAATGTCTGCGAGACAGAATTAAAGGGCAGATAAACCATGGTGACACAAGACAAATACCAACACATAACCAGTACCAAGAGTGAGACAAAAAAAAGGAGAGAGGGAGGCTGGGTGGAAAGCAGTCTCAAAAAAACGCCTACCAACGGGCGGGAGGACTTTACTCTGCCAAATGCCGGAAACAGGGTAGGAGGCACTGGAAGAGAGACTTCACTTGATATAGAGAAGAATTATTGTCTATGAGCCGTGTTGTATGTGCTATTCCAGTTGTTTATACCTATTGTGATGCATTATACTATGATGTTCCCGGAGCATATTAAGCATGCATTTTACTATGAAGTATATATAAGTTTGAAAAAAATTCAGTCACAACTTTGAAAATCTGTATCTATTTTTTCTTGTTCATATTTACAGGATTCTTGTTCCCTTCCTCCATTCTTTGTTCCCTTTTTGCCCTGATGAAGGTGTAGCCCTGGCTGGGAAAAACACACCCAAACACGCGTTGGCATTTTTCACGAAGGGGAAGCTGGATGATATCTACCCCTTCCCCCATTGCCATGATGATTTGTACTATTCTGTCTCAGGACCCTCTTGTGGCGTTTCTTTATTTTCTTTATCTTTGAATGTGTTGAACTGTGTGATTGAGGTATGGAGATGTATGATGAGTCTTGGGAACATGTGATGGACTGAATGTGTAGTACGAAAGAAGAGTGTGGGATTTGATATTTTGGAAGTCTTTGTTTATTTATGTCTGATGCACTGGCTTGTATCATGCTAAGTACCTTACCCTTTTGAAATATATGTTAAAAATTAATAAAATTATATTTTTGTATAAATTGGTGTGACTGATTTTCCTTGAACTTAATTTGCTATGGTGACAGTGTGCCTATTTAAGGACCCCTTCTTGGGGCCTTGTTTCATTAGTTGGGGCAGGTAGTTCTTGCTGTAGGCATTTACGGAGGGGAGCCATTTGAGTGCCCCAGATGTCAATACCTAG
The DNA here is from genome assembly GCF_964261635.1 of Lissotriton helveticus. Taxonomy (NCBI): domain Eukaryota; kingdom Metazoa; phylum Chordata; class Amphibia; order Caudata; family Salamandridae; genus Lissotriton; species Lissotriton helveticus. The sequence continues at coordinate 109,678,224 of NC_136058.1, forward strand.
ATGTAGACTTCTGTCACATGGCTTGGAGCTGCCCCACTCTGCAGCCGTTCTGTAGCATTGTAGTACACAGACGGAACAACACACTGGGTCGGACACTCCCATGTATAATAGAGACAAGCCTCTTCGGGGCATTCCCCAGACCTCGGAAGGTGAACACTAGGTTCCTAGAATTGGCTCTTATACTGGCCAAGAGACGAATAGCAATGGGCCCTTTTATGGAGACCTGGGTGAGCGATGTCACCATGTGGGCTAGGGCAGAGGATAGAAGTTGCTTCGAAAAAATGCTGGGGGGGGGGGGTGAGATGGTGATGCCACCATTGCCTACGTAACGTTTGTTCTTGTGCCTCAGTGTCTAGCATATATTGCAGTATATTACCTCTAATTGTACTTTGTTTTCACTTGTAACCTGCACACTTGTCACTCTGTCCTCCTGTAATGTGGAAGAGGTGTGGCGCCGCGGCCAGGGCGACTGACGCTGGAATCTGGGGACCACGGTTCGATCCCCGGCTCCGGCGGCAGGTCAGCCCAGCACCATGTGACTCTGGGCAATAGCTCGCTTAATCTTCCCGACGGCCCCCCAGCGCCTAGAGATCCTTACGGGTGATTGTGCGCTTTACAAATGTGGACTTTTTTTTTAATGCACTGTTTGCTACCTCATGTATTTTTGTTTGCTCACAATTGTCACTTTTACCTCATGTAACTTATCGTCTGCTTTTGTAATTTGTTCATTTGTAATTTTCTGTTCCTATTGTGAAGTGCTCTGACGCCTTCGGGTAAAGTCCGCGCTATATAAAAATGCATAAATAAATAAATGAATAAATGATGCCCGATGGCTGGTCTACGGCAGGAGGTGCATCTGGAGGGAGATGCTGAGTCAGGGCTTGATGGGCGGAATGAGCCAGCCGGTGAAAACCAGGGGGACAAATCGGGTGATGGGGAAGTGGCAAATGTGCATTAGAAGAGGCCGTCCCCTCCACCCCTATGGTAGTACATCCCCACCTGCCACAGTCTCCCTGAAAGCTCATACACCCCCGTAAATGGTGAAATTGTCCATGCATACTGGAGGGCTCCCAGCCTGCTCTGGGCCACCTGGACACACCTTCCCCAGTGTTTTCCGTTACTAGCAGGCTACACACACCCTGAAACAGTTGTATTTTTTTTGTTTGTTCACAAGTTTTCCCCTTCCCTCCATTCTGGTCCAATATCTTATTGACCACAACGGATATTGCAGTCATGTGCAACTACAGATGCTCTGCATAGGTCGGATTGGTGGGCACACTATAGGGACGACCCAAGTGGGGTGGAGTGGTGATGGGAGACCCAGGTTGCACATCAGTAGACCCCCTGGGGTGGTCCTGAAGTTTTTTATTTAGACTGATGAAGCGCGATGGTGATTTGAAATTTGTAGGGGTGCATCATAATAATGGATAGTCCTCACCCGCATGTATTCTCATGTAGTATTAACATTTGACCATTAGAAGATGTTCAGTAATAACATGTAAAAGTGTAAGTGGTAGGAAAAGTGTTGTGCCATGTAAAGAGACAACGTAGTATTTATGTGAGGATATTGTAATTCATAGTATTTGATGTCATTTGCCTAATAAAATTGCTTATATGTATGGGATGTGTATGATTTAAACATGCACAATATTAAAAATTGCACATAGACGTGACCTAATTGCATTTATCGTGTAGACTTTCATAAGATAATCACAGTTAACAATGAATTTGATGTGCTTCTGTAATGTCATGAGATGTAAAGGCCCAAATGAGCATTTCACTTAAGTGTATTTGAGAGGCCTATGTGGTTCACTCTTATGCTGGCCGATTTCTGTAGGCCTGAAATGTATTTTCCCTGGGGGCTCAGTAGTGAGGGTTTTAGTGAAATTTGATGGGCATGTTGAATCTGTTCTCTTCTCACGTTTCTGTTGCAGGTGGAGAAAGTCATCTTTGTTAGTTAGAAGAACGTCATTTGTTTAGGAGAGTTAGGTGTGGGAGGATGCGTTACATTTTGGTGAAGAATAGCTGATAATTGGGAGCCAGTGGTCTTTCCCATTGAGGGAGGCCTGGGAACCAAGGTCATTGAGCCAGGAGCCAGGAGCACCGACATCACGTGGAAAATCACCTATGGGAAGTGTCCAGTGAGATGAGGTGAACTGTGGGTGTTTTATGATTTTGTGTTTTGTATTTGGGATAGTGTCCCGGGGTGGAGTCAGGAGAAGGGGTGATGAGATCGAAGGAGAGAGGAGCATCTTAGAATGAGCTCTGTAGCTTTGACTGCTTGACACATACAACATGTGTACTTCTTAGGAAGTCTTCACGCACTGACACCTTATCCTGATCTTGCCTGGGAAATACTAAGTAGGGCTGTCACAATAGCGGTAGTGTAGGGACAGACTAATGCTTTTTATTCATACTCCGCAGATAAAGACCGAACTCGACGTGGGGGCAATCATTGCCTGCGTTCTGCTTCTGGAGATTGTCATTCTGTTCAAGAGTCATCGTATAAAGTTAGCCGATAGGTTTGGATTTGTATTAGTTCCCATGTATTTCTACAACCTCGTAATGAGGAGTTTGTACATCCAGTTGTTTTTGGCCTTGTAATAAATCCCACTAACTTGAAGTCCAGAGTCTGTGATTCTTCTGAGTCATGGTTTCTTGTAAATTGCGATCCTAGGCAAATGAATTGTTTATCCCCTTCACGCTTCTCAGCAGGCAATAATGGTCCATCGGCCGTGAGTTCCACAGTAATTTGGTAGGGAGGAACTCGGCCCTTTCATTTGGTAGCAGAGGGACGGTTGCCTCTGCAGCAAGGGACCGACGGAGAGTGACATTGCGGCAGAAACAGTGGACTGAATATGAATAGGGAAGTGTGTGTTAGATTGCGGGGCTGATTTGATTGTGTGATGTCTTGCAGAGTTGGGTTGAGAGTCGAGTGATTGTGGTTTCGGGCCGAACACGCACGGTCCATGTGATACGATTTGTTTTGTTCTGATGTCAGGCTCGTTGAGTAGCCTAAGCTCCTGGGATATATGTGTGGTGTAGAAGACACCAGAGCTGTAATTGTCTGAAAAGTGATTGTGGGAGTCATGAGAAGTCATCGACAATGCCCACTGGGAGAAAGGGAACATGTGTGCGAGAGCTTGGGAGAGTTGTGTCGGAAGCTAGTGCACAAAGGCGGACTACAGCAATTCGAGGGGCCAACACTGGTCGTGGGTCACTGTGTGTGAATGATTTTGAATGAGTGGATCCTATCGGCAGTTATGTGACTGTCCTTCTTTTCGTGGGCAGCTGGTTGAGGTGACTGTCCAGTGGTCCTTTCACGGGCAGACAGTTACCTGAGGAGAGGCAGACAATTACTTGTGAGACTGTCCTGTCATTTTGTTGACAGACAGTCGGTTATGTGGCTGTCCGGCCGTAAGGTGGACAGACAGTTACTTGTTTCTATGAATGAGTTGTGGGAATGTGTAAGAAAGAGATTGTAAAGTGGGGTGAACTGCTGAATTGAGCTGAGTAAGGAAGAAGAGTGACGTCGGAGTGTGTTGTGCTGTGATAGGTTGGTTGGTGTAAAGCTGCGCTGGGATTGGTGGATTGTCATCAGGAAGTAGAACGAAAACATCTTGTAAGGGAACAGAGTTGGTTTAAACATGCAATGCTTTAGAGTGTTATGTGATGTTTGTAGGGCAGATAGAGGAGTCGTAACTCGAGTGGGCGAAGAGGCAACACCCGAGGACACACCAGCACACTATATGGCCACGAATGTAGGACACCATACCATAGTTTGGCTTCAAAATTGGCACAACTTTACTGAAAAGGAAGGAGAGTTGTTTTTTCCACGCTCCGGGTCATTCAGATTGGATGTATTGTACCAGTTGAGGGCAGTGATGGCTTCATTGCGACCCCAGCTAGACCAACACAGTTTGAGGCTTTAGATACATGGATAAGAGCAGCACATGCAAGGAAAAGGGACTGAAGTGAGGAAAGAGTGAAAAAGTCAACAAGGGCGTTTCAGGTTGCACGATGGGATACATTGGCGAAAAGATGGAGAATAGAGACTATTGAGGGAGAAAGGCTATTCCCGATGTTAGTAGAAGTAGGAGATACCCAAAAGAGAAAGGAAGAAGAGGGTGATAGTGACACTAATGACAGCTTGTTGGAGAGGATGTTAGCAGAGCGTCAGCCTCCATATAATCCAACGTAGGAGGAGGGAAGACAAGTGCTTACGGAAGTGACAGGTGAATTGCAGACAAGTCCTAGTGTAAGAGATGTGGGGAAGATTTCAACAGGAGCGGAAGGAACAGGAATGCAGCAAATGAGAAACACAGAGATGAGTGGAGCTATTGCTGTTACACTGTTACTGGATGCCCTTACGGTGCCAGTTACTATAGGTCCTATAGTGTCAGTGTATGATCCAGGTCAAGCAGGAAACAATAGTCAATCACAGTTACCAGCAGCAGGAGACAGCGTTAATGCTGGAGGAAATGGTACAGTGAGTAGAACTGGTTCTTCTTTGCAACCTTTACAGGCTAGCACTACATTGCCAGATACGGCAGACCCTTCTAGGGAGCATACTGAGTCTAGAGCAGTAAGATCAGTGTAGTTAGCAGACTCCTGTTCTGATTTGAGGATGTGACAACACCCAGTTAGAGGTCCCTTGGGGAGAATAGCAGAAGGAGGAATGGATCAAGGAATTTTGAGAAGTCAAGGTGTCTCATGGTCTAAAGTCGAAGGGAGTCACCGATGAAATCAGAGCAGTGAAAGTGGAGAGCAAAGCAGTACATAAAGTCAGGGAACAATTAAAGCTGTTATAAGGGCCAAAGTGCTAGATGTTGTGAGGTTGAAGGCAGAAGTGGATGAAATTGAATTGTATGAACAAGACGAGCTTTTGTTTGTGGCGAAGGACGTGACTCGCAAGGCAAGGAAAGCTCAGGTGATTTGGCAGCGTTCACAAATGATTTTCCTCAGCTGAGGGAAAAGTCTGTTGAGTAGCACAGGCAAGTTCAGCGCTTTGTTAAAATTTCAAAGGTTTTGTGGATTGATTTTAAAAAGTTGTTTGACATGGTAGTACCAAGTGATTTGTGGTCAGCAAGTAAAATTGCCATTGAATGGCCAATGTCAGAACAAGAACGAGATCCTATTACTCATGGTCCTTCACCTGTGGTTATGAAAAAGTTGGAGCAGGTAATCACATGGTTACAGTGAAAGATTTAGCAACAAGATATTGCTTGGGTTAAGATAGATCGGACTATCCAAGAGCCCAAAGAATCAGTCCATGTTTGTTATGAGAGGCTCTTGCAAGCCTTTAAGCTGTATAGCGGGTTGGATACCTTAGATTCCAAAGACATGCGACAGTTCGACTCCAAGTCTGTTTTAGGGTTTAGACCAGAGATTAGCTTCATGATCCAACAGCATCTGATGTTGGCAAAACAAGTCAGTGAATTAAATCCTACGGTATGCTAGGTACTGTAGTGATGAAGTAGACTCGAAGCAGAAGAAACGCAAGGATAAGTTAACGTTGGTCCAAATGAGTAACGCAGAAAGGATAGATCAGGCACAGCCGAGTGGAGGAACACTAGAACAAAGACAGGGAATGGCCAAAGGGGGGTCAAAAATGTGCCAGGTCAGAAAAGAGGGAAACCTGTAAACCTCAAGACAGGAGTGAATGTCGGTACTCTGAAAAAGACTACTGCATGTCATTATTGTAACAAAATCAGTCAATGGAAGTGCGAGTGAAGGTTAAATCCCGCTAATCAGGTTCAAGATGAGGAGATAGTACAGGTACCTGAGATGGTAACTACCACAGTAAGACCCAGATTGATACAAGGGGGACGCTTAGGACCACAAATGAAAGTTCCACAACCACTGAAGATTCCACAAGCTAGCAGAGCATATCAGCAGATGCCACTCATTGAGACTTTCGATGAATTTGACCCAGACCCGTTACAATGACGGTGCCTGAGGGGGGAGGAAGACTGTACCCTTGGAGCAGTCTTAGAGGTAGACCAGAGAGGCCCGTATGTAGAGGTAGATGTTGACGGTCACCCTATCATCTTTCTGATTGATACTGGTGCTATCCGTTCTACTATAAGATCAGCAGTAGTCCCAAACCTAACCCTCTCATGACAATTGATCCAAGTTGTAGGAGTTGTAAATAAGAGAATGACAAATCATTTGGCAGATGAGATACCTGTGAGAATAGGGACATTTCATGATCAACACCAATTTGTGGTGTGCGATTCGGGTTTGGTCTGTGTGCTGGGCCGTGATCTTTTGTGTAAATTGAATTACACCATCTATTGTACGCCCAAAGGAGTGGAGTTGCAGACTAATGATGATGACATTGCATTTAAATTAGCAAACCAGAATCCCTGTATAGAAATGTTCCCTGTGTTGACAGTTGAAGACTTATCACTTGATTTGAGAGATTCTGTCTCTTTGGGGGTTTGGGATTTTACAAGGGAAGAGATAGGAATATCACCGTCTTCAATTATGCAGACGATCTGCAAATCATCTTTCCGCTTAACACCCCCAATGCAGCCCTCGACTGTCAAGCAGCGATGCTACACATCCAACACTGGATGAACGCCCACCAGCTCAAACTGAACCCGGGGAAGACCGAGTTAATCCTTCCAGGAAACAGTCTTACTCACTGGGGCCCACAGTTCTGGCCAATTGAGCTTGGCTCCCCGCCCGCCCCAGCTAAGTCAGCAAAGAGCCTTGGGGTTATAATTGACTCAGATCTTTCTCTCAAGCCCCAGATTGGTGCGGTGGTGTCCTCATGCATGTTTCAGCTCAGAAAGATCAGGAAAGTCTCCCATCTCTTGACACCAGAGGCCCTGATACAAGTTTTGATTGCCCTGGTGCTTTCCCGCTTGGATTTTTCAAACTCCCTCTATTACGGCCTACCTAAATTCCTTCTTAGTAGGCTCCAGATTGTACTGAACCAAGCGGCAAGGTTGGCCTTTAAAACCCCGAAGTGGCAATCTGCGAGACCCCTACTTCACAGACTCCACTGGTTGCCGGTGGAGCAGAGGACTGCATTCAAGATCGGCTGCCTGACCTTCAAAGCTGTGTTCGGGATCTCCCCTGCCTTTCTCAAATCACTGGTCATTCCCTACCGTCCGGCACGTAATCTCCGTTCCTCCCATCGCCTCTTGCTAGCTGTCCCCGCTACCAAATTTTAAAAAAACGGCGGTCGGAGATTTGCCTACCTAGCACCCGTCCTTTGGAATCAGCTACCCCTCCCTCTTAAATCTGCCAATTCCCTTCTGGCTTTCAGAAAACTCTTGAAAACTCACCTCTTCTCACAGACTGGCTAGACCCTCGTCTTTCCATCTCACCAGCACTCAGCCAGCGCCAGGAAACCTTTCGGTGTCAGTGCGCTACATAAGTCTCCCCTAAGATAAGATAAGATAAGATAAGATAAGATAAGATAAGATAAGATAAGATAAGATAAGATAAGATAGGATTGATTAAAGTGATTGAGCCAGTTAAGATTCAGGTCACGCCAAATGTTGAGTTCCCAAGAACGCCCCAATACAATCTGACACCAGAAACGGTGGCAGGAATTAAGCCTGTAATTGAGTCCATGATTAAGCAGGGAATCCTGAAGGAGATAATGTTGAGCCCATGTAATTCCCCTATAATGGGACAGCAGAAACCAAGTGGGAAGTTCCCAATCGTGCAAGACTTGCGAAAGGTCAACACAATTGTAGTTCCATGTTCTCCTCTGGTACCCAATCTATCACTGATCCTGTTTCCCATACCATCTGAAGCTGAGTTGTTCACGGTGATTGACTTGTGCCAGGCATTTTTCTCGCTACCTTTGCATAAGGAAAGCCAATTTTTATTTGCTTTCCATCTGGCAGATCATGTGTTAACATGGTGTCGTATCCCACAAGGGTATACAGAGAGTCCATTGATGTTCAATCATATCCTGAAGAAGAAGAATCTTGAGAGTCTCGTACTGCCACAGAATTTAGTTTTCATGCTGATGACCACTTGATCGCGTCCGAAACGGAAGATTCTTGCAGAATTGATACTGTTGCACTGTTGAATCATCTAGCAGAGAATGGACACAAGGGATTTCCATGCAAATTACAGTACTATTTGGCTGAGGTGAAGAATTTGGGTCACCGAATTGAGAAAGGCAAGAGAAAGGTGTCACCAGACCGCATTGAGGCGATCATGAATATGACTGCATCTACAACACAGAAGGAAGTCAGAATGTTTCTGGGAATGGCGGCGAAGCCTTTGCAGAGATTGACACAAAAGCATGTAAGTGATCCGGTACAATGGGATAACGACTGTTTGGTTGCCTTCTTGGAGCTGAGACAGAGCCTTTGATGCACTCCGTCTCTGGGAATGTCTGACTACAACAAGTCGTTCTCACTGTTTTGCTGTGAGAGAGAAGGTTGCGATTGTCAGTACTAACATAGACTCATGGCGAAGCTCCGTAGACCAGTTGCTTTCTTCTCAGCTACCTTAGACCCGGTGACTTCAGCATTGCCCGGATGTCTCAAATCCGCTGCTGCAACAGGTGTCAGCATTGAAAGATTTGAGAGCATAGTCATGGGTCATCCTTTAACTGTATATGCTCCACACTCAGTTGAGCTCCTGATGACGAGAACAAAAACACAGTACATGACGAATAACAGACTCTCACGATATGAGCAGGTCATACTTGCCTCTGAAAATGTGTCACTGAAAAGATATTCTGTTTTAAATCCTGCTACTTTTATGCCTTTGCCAAATGTTGATGATGAATCTTGTGAGGAACATGACTGTCTCAATGTGACTGAACTTTGCACCAAACCGAGACCCGACATTGCTGATGAACCGTTGTCTGAATCTCATGAAATCTTCTTGGTCGACGGTTCATGCTTAACAGACAATGTGGGCCACCTGAGAGCAGCCTTTGGTGTGTGCACCATTTCTGTAGTTGTGGAAGTTGCTTGTTTACAGGGAATATACTCCACACAAGTGGCTGAGATCATTGCCTGACGCGTGCTAGTTTGGTTGCCGAGCAAATCTGAGTCACCATCTACACCGATAGTCAGTACAGTTTCGGTGTGGTTCATGACTTCAGACAGCTATGGTCACAGAGGGGATTTCTAACATCATCAGGATCTCCAATCAGGAATGGAGAATATGTGGGGAAGTTGTTGGAGGCTATGCAACGTCCAAAACAATTTGCTGTGGTAAAATGTGTCGCCCACGGGAGGGGGAGGACTTTATCACTATTGGGAATAGGTATGCAGACGATGGTTGCACGCTTCTGTGCTAAACAAGGGCACGTTTTCACAGGAGAATATACTAGAGAGAGCCCAGAAAGAACCAAGCTCAGTGTGATGTTGGCCATAGCAGACACTTGGGATGAGCTCAAGTGCCTGCAGGGAGTGGTATCAGGACAGGAAGAAGCTGGTTGGATTAAAGCTGCTTGTGAGAAAAGCATTTGGGTTTCAGCCAATGGTGGAGCAGTGTTACCAGATGATTTACTGAGCCCTATGGCGAGACAGATTCATGGAGCATGTCACATTGGAAGGGATGCCACAGTATGAGTGTTCAGGCAGATGTGGTTCAATCCACGTTTTCCTGCGTTTGCTGAAGCAGTGTGTCAGAGGTGTGTAACTTGTCAACAGATGAATACTGGAAAGAAGACTGCGGTTGCATTGAGTCAGTTCAGTTCAAGAAGTCTTTATTCGATTGATTCATCATAAAAGACATAAATACAATTACACAAAAACATATAAAACCAGTATTAAATTATCAGCATCGAGTTGACTTCGTACAGAACTATACAAAAATTTAAAATATTGTCATGTATACCATATTATCACAATACATATAAAAGGTTTAAGCAGTCTCTGCTGTATTGTGTTTAATAAACCTGCATCTAATCACCCATGCCCACCCAAGAAACTTAGCAACCCCCACAACAATAAATGGATCCAGATTAGTTTTTAACAGTCTCAAGGCTTCAGCAGCTGATCTGGTACCTAGCAGTCTACATATTGGTATGAGCCACTTAGTTCTAGGGGCTGTGTATAGGGGGCACACATACAAAAGGTGAGAGAGACTTTCCCCTGTGCCCTGACAGTTAGCACAGTGCCCCAACATTGGAAGGGATGCCACAGTATGAGTGTTCAGGCAGATGTGGTTCAATCCACGTTTTCCTGCGTTTGCTGAAGCAGTGTGTCAGAGGTGTGTAACTTGTCAACAGATGAATACTGGAAAGAAGACTGCGGTTGCATTGAGTCACATTGGAAGGTCAGGTGGATCCTTTAATCGGGTCCAGCTTGACTTCATAGAGATGCTCAGGTGCAATAGATTGAGGTACATCTCGGTTGTGGTGTGTGTTTTCTCACAGTAGGTGGAAGCTTATCCCACAAGGAGGTGTGAGAGTCTCACAGTAGCAAAGTTATTGCTTAGGGAGCTCATACCACGTTTTGGATTTCCAACTTCATTGGAGTCGGATAGAGAAATGCACTTCCATAGTGAGATCATGAGGATGCATTGTGCCGCCTTGCAAGTTAATCAGAGACTGCATTGTAGTTACAGGCCCGAGGCATCTTGAATTGTGGAGCAAGTCAATGGAACTCTCAAGATGAGAATGGCAAAAGTGTGTTCATCTATGTCTTTGAAATGGGCTAATGGATTACCCTTGATGTTGATGAGTATCTGTAGTATCCCAGACAGGAGGACTGGTCTCTCGCCTCATGAAATTCTGATGGGGAGGGCGATGCTCTTGCCAGCAGTGCCGTCTACAGCTCTGATAAATATCACAGATGATTTGATACTTGATTATTGCAAAGGACTGGCTGACATCCATTCTGTGTCTAACCAGATAGAAGCTGCGACTGCCCCGACCATGAAGAACCTGTGCCACGGCTTATGTCCGGGCGACTGGCACCTCATTCGCAAGCATGTGAGGAAGAGTTGCCTTGATGCTCACTGGAAGGGTCCATATCAAGTGATCCTAGTGACAAAAACAGCTGTGAAGTGTGGAGGCCTGCCGAACTGGATACATGCCTCCCACACCAGCAGAGTTTCAGCACCCTTGGAAGAAACAGCTCCTCTCCAAGAAGAACATCCAGATGAGGTTGTGAGGCCACAGGAGAGGACAATCCAAGCTGTGAGTGTTACTGACGAAGCTGGTTGCCCACCTGAGCAAGCTGAGGAGGGTCACGCTACACAAGGCTCAAGTATTAACTCTGAGGGAGACAGTAAGGTGGTCGGGTGCAGACACGAAGGGAAGAGTTTGCAGAGGAAGCGTGGCCTGGGAGACAAAGGAGATTAAACCTGAGATTGGCAACTGAAAGAGATCCTGCGCCTGTGTCTGAGACGTCTGAATCGAAGCTAAGTGATGCAGAACAAGCACAGGGTAATCTGAGAAGATCAAGGAGGGCGAGGGTGCCTTGTCAGAGATACGTCACTCCAGAATGTACTTACCTAGCTACCGATGCCAAGAGAAATGGGGAGTGGGAAGCTGAGGTCTTTTCACGAGTGGTCAGCAGAACCCCTGAACTGAAAATTGATGTCGAGATGATAGTTCCTGGACTGGAAATAGAGGGAGTGTTGACAGTGACAGTAGCAAGACCTCCAATATTGAGCAAAGTGTGAATTTTGATTCTGCAAGACTTGTCTTTTCCAACTTTTAGATTTCAGCCACCAGCTCAGGAAATAGCTGTTCATCTTGAGATTTTGCAATGTGTCATAGCTGAATTTTTTTCTGAGCTCATAAGAGACTGTTGAATGAACTGTGAACCGTAAATACATTGCTTAAAGAAGATAACCTAGGCCCGAGTGGAAGAGTAATACATTTAGGGAACTTTCCGTTGAAGAAGAAAGAGGGCTAAGGAAGTGTTTCTGAACTGTGTAAATGAAGAGATCAAGAGTGAACTGTGAATTTATTTTCAGAACTTCACAGGATTGCATTGAACTGAAAAGCAGCAATAAGAGGCAGAGAAAGAGACTGTGTGCAAATCCTTTTATTGTGCTAAGCCGACAACTGAAAATGAAGTCTGGAAATTCTGAATCATAGGTCTAAGTGTGTAATAGGTACACTCATAGTAGGAGTGATTGTAGCAATAGCGGTACTTATTATCGTTTCTGTAAAAATGTCACACAATGCTAGAAGTTGAGGGGTGGAAATGAAGGGGACAGCCACACCTGTTACTTCTAGCACAAAAAAGGGTATCATAGGAGCTGAAAAGGCTATGCTAGATCAGACTGGTCGTATGTTACACGTAGATGATTACTGTTGGAAATGGCCCTTTTTGCAGGGTTATCCCCAAACTTTTAGCTTCTTCCTCCTATTTTTTCCTGACCTGTCATTGGCTATAGGACTCTGGGCACTTTACCACTGCTGATCTGTGCTAAAGTGCATATGCTCTCTGTTGACATTTTTATTGTGATTGGTTATCCATGATTGGCATATTTGTTTTACCAGTAGGTCCCTAATAAAGTGCGCTAAGTGTGCCAGGGCGGGTAAATCAAATGCTACTAGTGGGCTTGCAGCACTGATTGTGCCACCCACATGAGTAGCCCTGAAAAGAGGTCTCAGGCCTGACATCGCCTGTGTGTTAACTGCCATGTCGACTTGGCAAGTGCACCCACTTGCCAGGACTTACCCTTCCTTTTCTTACACATAGGACACCACTATGGTAGGTCCAAGGTAGACCCCTGGGCAGGGTGCAGTGTATAAGAAAGGTAGGACATATACTGGTGTGTGTAACATGTCCTGATAGTGAAATACTACCAATTTCGTTTTTCACTATTGAAAGGCTATCTTGCCCATAGGACAGAATGAGGAATGCTTTGTAACATTTTACAAGTATATCTTCCCATCGGGATAAGAAAGAAAAATGGAGTATAGTACCCCATAACTCTGAATTTAATAACACATCTTTTAGTAAAGATGGTTTTTAAATTGTGTGTTTGAAAATACCACTTTTAGAAAGTGGCTATTTTCTTTTTCAACCTTCTTGTGTGCTTCTGCATGTTTGTGGATGGACTATCCGGCTTTGGAATGACAGGGGCTGGGGAGGTGCCGTGGCTCCAGGAGTCTGGATGAGTCAGCACTAGGCTGAATAGGCCTGAACTTCATTTGGAGTGGTGGGAGGAGCACCTGTACCTGAATAGGGCTGTGCCTACCTTCCACAATGCTGGCTCCACCCCCCTGTGGTGTGTCTTGGACCAAGGCTCACACTAACAAAGGATGTGATTGTGCACTGACAGAGTGTCCCCAGAACTGATTTGAACCAGGCTCAGAGCCCCTTGCACAAAGAGAACAAAACATGTTGGGGTATAGGTATTAGACCTAAAACCCCTGAACTTTGGATAATTCCTGGAGTTTAAATGGAACCTTTGCCGAGGAGAAGAGCTAAGAGACTGAGGAGAAGAACTGCCCTTGCTGTGTGTCTGGGGTTAGCCTACAGTTGCTGTTTCTGCCAAGGAAAGGAGAAGGACTTTGCTGTGTGCTGTTTCCCCTACTTTTCAGAGTTCTCAAAGAGCCTGAATTGAGCTAGCCTCCTGTTCAGAAGTCTCAGGGACACAAAGACTTCACCCCCAGCTCCCCTGAACACTGCTGTTGTGAGCTCTCTGACCTGCCTTGAGGTGCCTGTGCCATTTTTGGACCTCTGGAGGTTTTTGCTGCTGTTTGGGAGTTGGAAGAGAGAAGAAACTCAAAGAACTACAGGAACTGATGCATTGCTATTCCTGTGGCTGGTTTTCCGACGCATCTTCACAGCGCGAGAAGAATTTCCATGCATCACCGCGCCGCTGCGAAAACCGTTGTAGCGTTTGTCATTGTTGCAAGAATGGACGCATCGAGGGATTGAGGTTGAAGAGCACCGACGCAGCGCCGCGTACCGTCCCGCATCGATCACCGACGCATCCTGAAGATCCACGCATTGTACCTGTGCGACACGCTTCTCCGACGCATCACCTGTGGACTGGAACCGGCACAAAGAATCAACGCATCACTCCCCCTACAGACCGGAATCGACGCAACCCTTCCTCTGCGTGCAGCGGGACTTACGCATCACTTCCTCAGGGTCTGAGGAGTGTCACATCTCTTAGTTTTCTGACGCTGCAGCTGTGTGGCTTTTTGAACTTTGATGCAACTCAAGGTACTTTAGTGAAAAGTCACGCATCCATAGATTTCCATGGTACACGTTCTTGAAACCTTTTGAAAGTCATATTTGTAACTGTGTATGGTGGATTTTTGTTGTTTTGGTCTTCTCAAGTTTAGATAAAGATACTTGAAAGACAGAGTACAGGTCAGGCACAATTCAGTCCCGGAATAATTCAGTCTTCAGGAGTTTCCTGAATCGAAGGAGACTGGGACATTTGCGCAGGTTCTCGGGCAAAGTGTTCCAATATTTTGTGGCACGGTATGCGAATGTTCTTCCACGTGTTCGTAATTTCCCATAGCTGGGGTCCACAAGCAGCCCTTTACCTTCGGATGTAAGCAGCCTGCTCATATGGTAGAATTTAAACATGTCTGCCAAATAGCTAGGACTCATACCATATAGTGCTTTATGGGCCAGGCAGTAGAGTTTAAATTTTATTCTCTGGCGGAGAGAAAGCCAGTGAAGCTGTCTACTCAAAAGAGATTTGTTTGCTGATGCTAAAAGAGCATTGCAGTAATCAAGTCAGCCAATGACCAGAGCTTGAATCAGAGTTCTTCGGACAGTTGGGGGCAGCCATTGGAACACTCTATGCAAAAGACTGTGTGGTAGCAGGTCCCTGAGGTGGTCATGACTTGATCTCTCATAGATAAAGAATTATCCAAACAGACCCCTGCATTTTTTGCCACAAGTGAGGGGGTAGGGGCGGGGGTCAACGCATTCGGACACCAGTTATGGGACTAAGTTGTTTTAGAGGAGCCAAACAAACAGAATTTCAGGGATGTATGACATTACAACGCATGCTTTTACCACACATGCTGTTACGACACAGTTTTTACAACGCATGCTGTTACAACGCATAGCGCTTTGGGGTGCTGGATAGTGAATAGTTTAAATTACTATTCCAACTCCAGTCCCCGTGGATAGTAGGGAAGGTGTTGGATAGTAAATTAAATCTATTCCCTATCCTAGAGCGCCCCCCAGAGCAATGAGTTGTAATGACATGCGTTGTAATGGTTGCGTCGTAAAGGCACTGCGTGGTAAAAGTTGCGTTGTAAAGAATGTTTTCCGAATTTCAGTCTTAGCCGCATTCATCTGGAGTAAGTTTTCTGTTATCCAGGCCGATATGGCTAGCATGCCCTCCACGTAATGATGTTCAAGTAGCTCTATATCCCTATCAAAGGATAAGAGCAGTTGCGTGTCATCAGCATATGATTAGGGAGTAAATCTGTATTCCCTAATAATCTTGGCGAGGGGCCACATAAACATTAAACAAGATAGGACTCAAACAAGAGCCAATGGGCACCCCCTTAGTGAAATTCAAGGTATGGGAGCGAAAGGGGCCTAGATTAATCGTTTGGGTATTCTGATCCAGAAAGCTAGCAAGCCACTTAAGTACCTGTCCCTGCAGACCAGACTCTCTCAATTGATGAATCAATTTCTGGTGAGAGACAGTATCAAAGGCTGCTGTCAGATCCAATAAAAGCAACAGCACTGCCTTGTTGTTATCCAAAGCCATTTTTATATAATCTGTGACACCAATGATTTTGAACAAAGAGGGAAGTTTGGCATTAGACAGGTACAGACCTATTATGATAACATCTATGTGGGACAGAGTGTATGTGATCACATATTCACGATTGAAGCAACATCGAAGAAATTCTTGCAGGAGACGGTGCAAGTGGTAACAAATGTGTATTTCGTATGTGGAGAAAATGCTGATGTATGATTGCCGTGGAATTGGTATGGTACATGTTATGTAACTGTGGTGTTTCCCAAGATATATCATGTTGAGGATCTAGGATCCTTGGAAGGAGGAGTGCATCATAGAGAGAAGAGGGGCACAAGCCCAGGAGAGATAACTGGAGATGTACTAGGAGCAATGATACCAAGTCTAGGAGTGGTTTTCAATGATGTTAAAATTAGAAGGTTGTCAACGATTGTGGATAAGCTGTCAGCAAATACAGCTCAGACTTTGTTACTTGTAGATGGAGAGATGGTGTCGATAAGAGCTATGGTGATGCAGAACCATCTTGCTTTAGATGTTTTACTAGCAAAAGAAGGTGAAGTCTGTAAAATGTTGAGGATCCAACAGCGCTGTACTTATATACCTGACCAATGCAAAGATCTGAGGAAGTATATGAGTAACATCACTGAGATTCATAGTGAGGTACATGATTTGGCTACTGAAGGTGTTTGGGATAAGGTTGGGAAAGGTTTCCAAAAAGTAGGAAGTTGGTTTGCAAACCTTGGAAAGGGAATACTTGGTTATATTTTGAAGCCCATTATCATAGTTGTGGGTTGTGTGATCATATTGTTGGGAGCTGTGAAGGCTTACAAATGGCATAAGGCAGGACAAGCTGAGAGATCTCTTAGGGAGCGAGAGAGGAGAATGGAGAGACTGCAGGACAGTCACTACGAGAATCTCAAGAGCTTAGAGAAGTTCCGACAGGGAAGACAGGCTACGACATCTGTTTAGGTTGGTTCTTTTTCCAGGGAGTTGTGATTTGTATGATGAAACTTGTCATCAGAGGGGGGACCTATGGAGCGTGATGGTGTTTTGTAATTTGTAGGGGTGCATCATAATTATGGATAGTCTGCACCCGCACATTTTCTCATGTTGTATTAACATTTTACTATTAGAAGGTGTTCAGTAATAACACTTGAAAGTATAAGTGGTCGAAAAAAGTGTTGTGGCATGTCAAGAGACAACGTAGTATTCATGTGAGGATATTGTAATCCATAGTATTCGATGTAATTTGCCTAACGAAATTGCTTATATGTAATGTGATGTGTTTGATTTAAACTTGCACTGTATTAAAAATTGCACACAGACGTGACTTAGTGTAGGGATAGACTAATGCTTTTTATTCATACTCTGCCGATGAAGACCGAACTCTGCGTGGGGGCAATCCTTGCCTGCGTCCCGCTTCTAGAGATTGTCATTCTGTTCATGATTCATTGTATAAAGTTAGCCCATAGGTTTGGATTTGTATTAGTTCCCATGTATTTCTACAACCTCGTAATGAGTTGTTTGTACATACAGTTGTTTTTTGGCTTTGTAATAAATCCCCCTGACTTGAAGTTTGGAGTCTGTGATTATTCTGGGTCATGGTTTCTTGTAAATTGTGATCCTAGGCAAATGAATTGTTTCTCCTCTTTACACTTCTCAGCAGGCAGTAATGGTCCTTCTGCCGTGAGTTCCACAGTAATTTGGTAGGGAGGAACTCGGCCCTTTCAAGCACTTAATCACTTGTCCAAGAACTGTTGTCATGTACATGCCTATTTGAATATTGTCTGAACGGCTTTGAACACGCAATGTCTTGAAATATGTATTATCATAAAAATGACACGTTTAAAAAAATAACTTTTCTGGTGCCTCTGTATGACCTATCTATCCATGTAGTTGAGAATTTCTAGTGCTGCTGCTGTTTCATAGAAAGGTTTGTCAGCAAGGGCAGGCCGGAACGAGGCTTCAAAGAGGCAAAATCAATGGCTACTATTTCAGCCATTGGATGGGTCTTCTCTCCTCCCCACCACATTACCAGTAATGAACAGGTGCCCCCCACGCCTAGAAGAGGGGCGCCCCTAGTTGCGCCACGGGACTGAGCATTCCACTGGGAGGCCGGTTTGAGGAGGGGGATGGTGACATTAAGCTTTCGGGATGGGTCAGGGATGAAACGAAACCGAATCCTAAGGGATTAGGTACTTAATGCAGTGCCTCGTGGGGATCGTCCTCTTTGTCTCCCTGGACCTTAGTAACTGAAGCGCTGGAAAACCACCCACCCACGCGGCTTTTTAGGTAATGCGGAGCGCTGACAGTAAACAACAAGGGGAGACTCAACAAGGGAGGTTGAGTGACTGGATGGACCCCATGACGGGGTAGGATCGAAGTGTTTAGTGGATTGGGGGAGAAAGGGGCCGGCCTGCCAGTGGTCCTCAACTCTACCACCCGAACACGTCACTTAAGGACTGAGATGAATCTTGGGGACGTTGCCTGTGTTCAGGTACCTTGGTGGGCTGGTGCTCTATGCGGAGCCCTGGTTTTCAAGTAAGGCAACTGTTTGTTGTAGCTCGTTGTGGCCTGCCGGCACAATGTGTGCAGCTGAGGATTCTAGACTATGAACAACTTAATGCTATGCTCATCTGTGACGACAATTACAATTGTTTGGTGCCTTTGATATGTGTATGCTGGAAGGTTTTGCCATTGTTCAGGTACCTCTGAGGGCCAGTGCGTTATGTGGTGCCCTGGTTCAGGTAATGCAACTGTTTGCTGTAGCGCGTTGTGGCCTGCCAGCATAATGTGCGCAGTAGAGTGTTCAAGTGGATGGTCAGCTTGATGCTATGCTGAAAATGTAATATCTATTTTAATAGCTTAGTGCCTTTGTCATATGAAGGACGCTAGAGTGTGAAGCATGTATACCTTTTAAGTACCCAAGTAGGATACTTATACTCTAGTAGTGGTTATATTGAATTATCCTGTTCGATATGAATAAATCTACGCCTTGGACAATATCACCGGATCTTGTCAATTCATGGGCATGGCAAGGGTGTGGGCAGAGGTGGATGTTGGCAGTGGTTGAGAGGATGCGTGTCACGTTGTGCGTATACTACTGACTTTCAGCCAATCACAGTACTGAAGGGGGGGTGACTCAATTGAAAACTCAATTGAAAACTGTTTGCCAGGGCTCATATACAAAATAAAACGCCTCAACGCTTGTAAAATTGTTGTTCTAGTAAATGGGGCCTGCCTTCGCCTCTACCTCCCTCACGTTCACACTGCATGTGACCCAGAACGCACAGGCAGCGCCAACTAATCTTGTGTCCTATACATTGGAAACGAGAAACAGAACGGAAAAACAACTTTAAATGACACAGTGGCTATGGGTAACTGCATGGGCAGACCCTCTCCAATGACACCGTATTGCAAAGGACATTATGTATGTTACCTTTGTTCCGTGGCAAATTTGATGTAATTGTTTGCAAATCAGGAAATGTATATAGTTTCTATTTTTTGCACCTTTACGAAGCAAAACACCCACTTCTCCTTTCTCCAGTCAGGCCAGATAGTTTCTGCTACACCTCTAGATTTGACTGAAGTGGGGTCCGCTTTGGCGCCTCATTCCAGGCGGATCACTTCTTTCTTCGGAAATATGTGTGATATTTAAACGGGGACATAAAAAAGATAAAAAGGGAACTTCTACGAGAAAAAATATGTGTTATTTTACTGGAAAATTTGACTGGCAATTTAAGATCGTGTTAGTGCATTACATTAAACTTGAAATGATCCATAGTTTAAGAAAGGCGGTGTGACTTAAAGCGTGCATGAACCTAATATTATTCCTACAGAATTTAATGTGTTTTAAAGTCTTTTTGAGCACGCTGGTGTTAACTGTGCAGGGCGGGGTGAACAAGGAGTTATTTTAGGTTGGCTCTGAGTGGAAGTCTGACAGTAGACACATAACAGCATGTTCCAATTACTGTTTTTAAGTATAATTGCATACCCGGCTAATCTATTTCATATTGGCGCCATTTAATAAGATTATGGAAAGTGCTTTATAACATTGCTCTGTCATATTTTAAGCCATGAAAATATCAACTACTTCTCCGCTGTTCCAGGACATCCTATTAATTCCACGCTGCTTAATCTTTTAACTACGCCGCGGCCAAGAGTTCATCGTAAGGTTTCTGGGCTTTGAGGATGTAGTTACGGCTACGGTTTCTGTGCGAGCCAATGAGCGCTGGGCGATACCTGATCTGTTTTGCTAGGTGCCTGCTTGAGTGAGCGAGCTTGTTACTGAGTGACTAAGGGAATGTGAGAGCGAATGAGTGAGGCATTTACGGATTGATTGAATAAATGAGTAAATATGAGAGTGAGTTAAATCAGCCAATACAAGAGTGAGACGGGTGAACTGGTGAGTGATTAAAGTGATTGAATGAGTGAGTGGGTGGGTGGGTGAATGAGTGTGAGTGAGTGTAACACATCCGAGATAAAATGCTTATATGTGATTTGCAACAAAACATTAGTTAAAAAGTGTCATTATTTAAAAACAAAAGAGTAACTCGAAATAGAAGATTTTGACAGACCTATGGTAGATTAAGATTCACCTCTAATTTCTATACATTTCTGGTTCACATTTGTGTAACAGTTGTGAACTTTCATCATGGTTTCTTCTGCTTTTTGTAATCGTTCTCAATCTTGGGAGCAGAATTGCAGGGAAGTGGCGCAGCGCAGCAGCGCAAGCCCTTTGGCTACGCCACGCTGTGGCACTTCCAAAGCACAGGAAAGTGACATATTTACAATAATATGTTGCATTCCTGTGCTCTCCCCTACGCTGGCGCACAAACTGCTGCCATGCACCGGCACAGGCACCCTTGCACCAGGGTGTAAGGATGCCTGCGTCATGGGGAACAATCACTAAATGCATTTTCCTCTTTCAATGCGTGCTGTAGAATGCAGCACGCATTGAAAGAGGAAAAAACGAGAAGAAATGAAAACATTTCTCCTTGTTGCGCCTCGCTACGCCGTAGCATTCAGATGCATTTCCAGATTTACGATTCCTCGGGAATCTGGAAATGTGTCTTGTTCCATGGGTGTTGCATAGGAACACCCACAGCAACACCCCTGGAACGCCCCTTTCACGCAAAGTGCTGCGTGTAAAGGGGCCATATTTACAAGGACAGGAAAAGCCACGCACAGTGGCTTTTCCTGTCCTTGTAAATATGGAGCAGTAACATACGCCACCAGTACGTCACTAAAAGTGATGTACTGGTGGAGCAAGGAGCTTGTAAATCTGCCCCTTGGTGTATGCGAAGTGGCGTATGAGGGATGCAAAGACACGCTGGGAAGCTCAAACAATTTTTAAAGATATTTAATTTACACCTTTGCAATTCAGATAGGTGGCACTATATTTAACAAGCATTGGCAAACCCTATAAACGTAGCTTGCATGTGGTAAAGCATTAACAAGAAGGCACGCACACATGCCTCAGTGGTGAAAATATTTAACAACAAGGGGTGGTGATGGACAGAGTTTCTGAATTAAGCAGAATACTCTCACCCAGTCAAGAGATCAGGGCTAGATCCAACACCGTTTTTTAGCTCACTGCACCATCCCAGTTCAGAACCTGGCTATATGCAAACTAGTCTGTTCCTGTCCCAGTGCATGATGGGAACAGGGCAAACCAAACTACCAAGCCAATTCTTACACTGGGAAGGAAACAAGCTTCCGGGGACCGGTTTCTGGCATTTCAGCCGTCGTCGGCCCGGCTTGCTTGAATCCTGATGGTGCAATGAGCAAGGGACTCACATCTGAGTATACCCTTCCACGCTTAGGGTGGACAAAATATTTAACAACAAGGGGTGGTGATGGACAGAGTTTCTGAATTAAGCAGAATACTCTCACCCAGTCAAGAGATCAGGGCTAGATCCAACACCGTTTTTTAGCTCACTGCACCATCCCAGTTCAGAACCTGGCTATATGCAAATTAGTCTGTTCCTGTCCCAGTGCATGATGGGAACAGGGCAAACCAAACTACCAAGCCAATTCTTACACTGGGAAGGAAACAAGCTTCCGGGGACCGGTTTCTGGCATTTCAGCTGTCGTCGGCCCGGCTTGCTTGAATCCTGATGGTGCAATGAGCAAGGGACTCACATCTGAGTATACCCTTCCACGCTTAGGGTGGACAAAATATTTAACAACAAGGGGTGGTGATGGACAGGGTTTCTGAATTAAGCAGAATACTCTCACCCAGTCAAGAGATCAGGGCTAGATCCAACACCGTTTTTTAGCTCACTGCACCATCCCAGTTCAGAACCTGGCTATATGCAAATTAGTCTGTTCCTGTCCCAGTGCATGATGGGAACAGGGCAAACCAAACTACCAAGCCAATTCTTACACTGGGAAGGAAACAAGCTTCCGGGGACCGGTTTCTGGCATTTCAGCCGTTGTCGGCCCGGCTTGCTTGAATCCTGATGGTGCAATCAGACACTCTGTTCATCACCACCCCCTTTTCTGAATCGTTTTTGGCCACTATAGGTGTGGCAGGGTATACTCAGACATGAGTCCCTTGCTCACTGCTCCATCAGGATTCAAGCAAGCCGGGCCGACGACGGCTGAAATGCCAGAAACCGGTCCCCGGAAGCTTGTCTCCTTTCTGGTGAAGAATTGGCTTGGTAGTTTGGTCTGCCCTGTTCCCATGAAGCACTGGGCCAGGGACAGACTAATTTGCATATAGCCAGGTTCTGAGCTGGGATGGGGCAGTGAGCTAAATAACGGTGATGGATCAAGCCCTGATCTTTGGACTGGGTAAGAGTGGTCTGCTTAATTCAGACACTCTGTTCATCACCACCCCCTTTTCTGAATCGTTTTTGGCCACTATAGGTGTGGCAGGGTATACTCAGACATGAGTCCCTTGCTCACTGCTCCATCAGGATTCAAGCAAGCCGGGCCGACGACGGCTGAAATGCCAGAAACCGGTCCCCGGAAGCTTGTCTCCTTTCTGGTGAAGAATTGGCTTGGTAGTTTGGTCTGCCCTGTTCCCATGATGCACTGGGCCAGGGACAGACTAATTTGCATATAGCCAGGTTCTGAGCTGGGATGGGGCAGTGAGCTAAATAACGGTGATGGATCAAGCCCTGATCTTTGGACTGGGTAAGAGTGGTCTGCTTAATTCAGACACTCTGTTCATCACCACCCCCTTTTCTGAATCGGTGGTGAAAATGGCAGTGGGTCACTGGCAATGGTTTGCACTTGACTCCTGATAAAAACATTTAAATAAATCACGATCGAACCATAAAAAGAATTACTTTCCGTTGATAAAATTCATGTATTTGATAATTAATTAATTGTGCGATGAGGAGGTTTATTTTTCAGATATAAAATAGTCCCTTTTACACTTCATGCCTAGTGGTACACCAAGCAATCAATATCATAGGATGAGAAAATTATGCTCCTCTTGGTGGAGCATTTGGTAACAGTACATTTGTCAAACATATGGAGGTGTAAAATCATGTCTTTTTTTGTCTCTAAATGCTCAAGTTACCCTTACTATTGCCCACGATGTAAGACCTGTTTATGCAAAAAAGGAGGGGCTAAGGCTTTTTAGGGTTAGTAGGGGATGCAGTCGCAGGACAGGGAAGGAAGAAAGGGGGGTAGAGCTCCAATAATTAGCAATGGCCCTCACACACCCTGAGAGGTGTCATGCTCCATCATATGGCAGCTCCTCCTTGGGCCGGCACTGCAATGCCCAGCCGGTCCCGCAGGGGGGCTTTTTGCCGGAGTTCTTCTGTGTTGTTAGCCAGGAGGAATATTGAAATGAGGTAGTCTGGCAACAATGTGGTTAGTTGAGTGGATACTGTGAGTGCTTTAAGAATACCTACGACCTAAGACCTTTATTCGCTGGGCACTGATACTATGGTTAAAGATTATGAGAGTTGTGTCTAGCAAGGAAGCATTAGACCTGCTGCAGCCCAGTGTGTGAAGTGAGTGGTGAAAACAACGGGTTAAAAGGTCGACATGCTTCACGCCTAGAATCACCTAACGGATGAGCAGCATTTCATCAGGATAGGGAAATCGAAAACCTAATCTACTCTAAAGTGTTAGGGACGGTCAGAAGAGTGTTCTAAAGAGTACCATCCCTACCTCATGGATTCAGTGGTAATCCTAGGGGAAGGGGGTGCATGGAGTATCTTCCTTCTGGCAAAAACCTAGAAGGGGATTGTGTCGAGCCTCAGCCTTGACATCCGGAAATCCTGCAGCACTGGCAGGAATAAGTCACCAATCAGTCGGGGCTCCTAATCGTAGAACCTACCCACCCTTCCAGGCGTCCAGATGTGGGTAGGTTCAACGATTAGTAGCCCCTTTGTCCAAGTAGGGACCCTTACTTCTAGTCAGGGTAAGGGAGATACACACCAGATAACCCCTGCTCACCCCCTTGGTCGCTTGACACGAGCAGACTTGCTTATTCCAAAGGCAATGTGTAAAGTGTTTGTAGTCCAAACACACAGAAACACAGTGAAAACACCACAAATGGACACCACACCAGTTTAGAAAAATAAGGTGTCATTATCTAAACCAAAGAAAACCAAAATGACAGAAGTGCAACATACAGGTAGTTAAAACGACTTTAGAACAGTTTTTAAAAAAAATAGAACTTGTAGCAAACAAATAACTCCACCTGGGGCTATTATGACATCGTGACAGGTAATAATCCAAAGAACGGCACTGCGAGGTGTGCCGGTTCGGGCACAGAATCACATGGACCCCCGAACAACAGTACCTTGGAACAATGTCTTTGGACGATGAGGTAAGGCATCGTGTCTGCGAGGAAGCGACATGTCAAGTCCAGGACAGTGGAAATTGGTTGCGTCGGCAGTGATGCGTGGGTTCAGAAGTCGTAGACTCGTGGAGTCACCCTTGGCGTTTATCGGCTTCGCAATAACGGTTCTCGGATGCTGGTGGTGACAGTGTCAGAGCAAGCACTGGCATAGAGAAAGCCGATAACTGCAGGTGTCAGCAGGCATCGAAGGGTGTCAGAGCTGCAGTGCAGGTGGGGCAGTGCATCATGCATTTCACGAGCAGTGCCCCTGGTCTGTGTGCAGGTAGCGGCGTCACGGAGGCATAGCTGATGGCGTCTGACATTGTTTTCCTTGTTCTTTTAGGTTTCTTCCAGCTCCCAACAGCAGGAACAACTTCCAGATGCCCACAACTGGAATAGGCACCTCTTGGCATGTCAGAGCTCCCAGCAATGGAGTTAAGGGGGGTTGGGGATGAAGCCTTTGTGTCCCTGATACTGCAGAACAGGAGGACAGCACACTCAAGCCCTTGGAGATTCTTCTTCAAGCAGGTTTCTCAGCAATTTTCCAGCCTTTGTCCTTTCCTTGGAAAAAGCAGCAAATGCAGGCCACCAAACACAACACGCAGGAAAGGGATTGTACTCCTCCTCACAGCTCTCCAGCTCTTCAGCTCTTCTCCTTGGCAAAAGTTCCTCCTGAGTATAGAAGTGTCAACTCCCAGGGCCATAAACCCGAGATTTCTCTGGGGTTTAAGGTTCACTACTTATACTCCCTTTTCTCTTTGTTCTGTTTGTGGCAAGGGTCTCTGAGCCCAGTCGAACCAGTTCTGCCCTCTGTGGCCCAGCTTTACTACAGGATGTGGAGACAGCATTGTGCAGAGGAGACACTTCCTATTCAGGTGGAAGTGAAACTCCTCCCACCACTCTAAATGCAGCCAAGGACTATTCAGGTCAGTTCTGAGTCACCCAGGAAAGGCAGGACACACCTAAACCCCCCCTTGTGGCTTTCTACAGTGAATGCACATCCCCAGCCCCTGCCACTCCGAAACCAGACAGGCAATACACAAATCAGTAGAGGCACACAGAACGGTTAAATAAAAAAAAAAATCCCTACTTTCTAAAAGTGAAAGAAAGAGATGACCTGGGCCTTAATCATTTCTGTACGTTAAGCTAACGTGAAGACCAAACACATTCCTTCAGTTGTTTGATCAGCTATTTTTATTTTACCTTATTAATCAAACTATTTTCCTTGATTTTCGAAAATTATGTGGCAAAGAACACAATGTAATCATATCCAGTTTTCATACATCAATACAGTAAATCATCACATTCATTCCTGTACATTTACAAAGAACATTTAGCAATACATTGACAGGACATTGCTAAAAAGACAACATTAATTTCCCTCCCCATATTTGAAAGGTATAATACATTTTTTGAGCCTAGACACTCTTGAAGAGGTACAAATGGGGATCTATGAAACAAACAAGGGGAGCACTTTAATATCTATACCAGGGGTAGATAGAATAACCCTCTGTCTAGAGTGAAATTGAATTCACAATTCTTCAATGTTTGAAATTTTGCCAATGCGTTTTGAGTCCCGGGCAAAAAAGTACAGGGCTCTCATCAGGGCTTCTGAATTTTATGGGTAATGGTGTTGTCTGAAACAAGTAGAAAATACATTTGTATTAATGCTTAACAAAGCTCCCAACCTTTTAATTAATTCTTGTTCTTCATGGAACATATTGCTCTATTTACATAATAAAATGTACCTGGCAGAAGATATTCTTTCTGTCAATCTATAGCTTCAATGGAGGGCAATGGAAATAAATTCTGTTGGTAGTAGAAACAAAAATTTAAAGGGTTTGCGGTCAAAAGTTAGTTATTTTCCACCAAACACCTCCAGCCTGAACTTGCTTCCTACCTTTACAAGGGGCAAGTTCAATTCTATTTCCTTGTCCGTTTCTTTTTGCACGGTCGATTTTTCAATAATCTGCGGACAATGGACTTTCTTCAAAGGCATGCTTGGAATTCGGGAATTTAAATCATTATTTTTACCAGACATATTGCCGTCATTTCTAAACATTACTTAAGACGAGCGTACCTCTATTCCGAATAACTTCCTCAGCTTGCGCTTCTATTTTAAATGAGTGCGTCGTGACACACGTGGCTGGATCTTGCACAGATTATCTACGAAGAACAGGATAGTTGTTTAATGTTAGATATGGCACCAACCAATGTCCGTTCCCACACTGCCATCGTGAAGGAATTTAAATAAGCGTACCTGACCACGAATTCCTTTTGTCAGGGAACGCTTCACATCACGGCTTACAAATCCATCCTTGTGATTCCTCGCGTTTCTGTGTGGGGACACTAGAGTGAATCTAGCATACTTCTCTCACTTCATTTCCAATTAACTCTACAAGCGCTGCAAGGATTACCTCCATTACTGTTAGCCTTCATTACATCGCCCTTCCTGTCAGCAGTCTCAATTCAAATTAGGCATTTCCTCATACAGTCCCTCTAATACGGTTCCAATCTGGTAATCTTGGGAAATGTAGTTTCAGTGCATTTGGCTCAACATAGTGCTACTTGTGTAGTCAAGCACCCAAAGTGGTGCATTTTGAGTATGTAGTTTTGATAACTGGGACATTTCCTCCTGCAGTCCCTCTCATACAGTTCTATTCTAGTAAGTTTGGGAAATATAGTTTCAGTGCGTTTGACTCCTCATAGTGCTACTTGTTTGGCCAAGCACCGGAGATGGTACATTTTGGGTATTGTAGCTTTTTTAAATTTAGATAACTCAGACATGCTGTCCAATCAATTCACTACACTATTAAATTTCAAAATCAAGTATGCTTCCTTACGAAGCAAAACACTATCGACATCCATCAGATTTTTTGATGTAAAGACACCAAGACTGTCCATTTGAACTGATTTTCATTGTTTTTTTTTTTTTTTTTTTTTAGTCCTCATACGCCACTTCCCACCCCTTCTTAACTTGTAGCGCCCTTAGGTGGTTTTCAACTCAACTATGAGAGGTTGTTTCCTACTGCTTATACTGCAGGTTTATAGGCTTGAGAGGATTGGGAGGTACCACAGCCGTACCTGGTGTAGCAAAGCATATAGACTACATTGACCTCCAAGAGTATCCAAAGTGACTTAATCATCGGACCGTTATTTTTCTCACATCATTAAAGTCAGAGAACATTGGACTCCCATTTCCCTCACCCATAGTGATTTAACAATAAATTCCAAAACTGGTGCTTCCTGTTATTTTGACCGGCCATGTCCAACTTGGCTATGGCTCTCATAGCTCTAATCCACATTAGGTCTGTCGGAGGCTCTGGCGATACCCATAGTTTACATATTTCTCTTCGAGCAATAAAAATGGCATAAAAAAACAACTTAGAATTATCATCAAGGCCCTTACCTTGTGTGTCCAATCTGCCCGAGATGATCTGTTGAGGGCTTACCGTAATATTTAGCCCCATCATTTTTGATAACGTTATACTTACAGCTGCCCAAAAATCTTGAATCTCTGGGCATGTCGCAAACATATGAATGTCGTCTTCATTTGGACTTTTGCACTTAGGGCATAACACCATGCCCCCATCTTTGAATTTAGCGAGCTTCTTTGGGGTCCAGTATGCCCTGTGGAGAGTGAACAAGTGATTCCTCCTTAAATTTGCAGGTTTTACCACTTTGTAAAGAATCAACATATCTACTTGCCATTGTTCTTCTGTTGCGATCCTCGGCAAGCACTCTCCCCACAGGACCTCTGGTAGTTGAAAAGGGCCATCCTCCATTTCGACTATTTCCCAATACCACGTTGCAACTTCTTTTTTTATCCGAATGTTTGAAACCAGCTTCTCTTCGAACTCGTTATGTCGTCCAATTAACTTTTCCTTACCTACCGCCCAGCTTTGTATCTGAAGATACTTACATTTTGCAAAGTTACGACCCCAAAGTTGCTCGCAAACCACCCACGGTAACAAAACTCCTTCGCAAAACATCTCACCCCAGACCTGTGGGCCCTCTGTTTTTAATGCCCTAGCTAATACATCTTCCGTCCAACTTGGAGCCCCCGGAGCCTCCCAGATTGGTGCAGCTCCGCTGAAATATGGAATTTTTGTCGCACGCCTGATACGGTACCACCCCGTCGCTAAGTCTCTTAAGACCTTCAGTCTAACTTTTTTAAAGTACTTTGGGTCTGCGAATTTATACAAGAAACCCCGCAAGTGGCACCTTTCTACTTTCAACATAGCAGCAAACAGGTCCCCTATTGCTGAATTGTTGGGGATTCCGAAGAGCATTCTACAGTTTTTAAGCAGGAAAGCCCAAGAATAGATTTGAAGATCTGGAGCTGCTAAACCTCCCTTAGCATATTTTCTCCGAATTTTTTTCCAAGATAACCTTGACCTCTTGGAGCCCCAGATAAATGAACCAATTTCGCTCTGTAGTTTAGCTACCCCCTCTTTCTCAAACATAAGAGGAATAGAATCAAATAAAAAGGTCAACTTAGGAAGCACCATCATCTTAACTAAATTTACCCGACCAATCATAGTTAGTGGTATTGAGCTCCAGTTTCTCAATAGTACGGTGATGTCTTTCCTTGTTTTAGCCAGATTTACCAATGTTAATTGTTTTATATCTTGAGTGATTTGTATCCCCAGATATCTGATCTGTTTTTTTGAGATTCCAGGCTCCACCGCCATGTTCCAAGCCATAATTTCAGTTTAATCGGAGTTTAATCGATATCCTGAGACTTCTCCAAACTTCTTTGTAATGCTTTCAATTTCGACCAGTGATTTTGTCAAGTTCGATGTTAAAACTACAATGTCGTCCGCATATAACCCTATCTTCCTTGACCAGCCCTGAAACGTAAAAGCAGGAATATTCTCTGTCTCTCTTATTTTGCAGGCCAATGGTTCAATATAAAGGTCAAATAAAAGCGGGGACATGGGGCACCCCTGCCTGGTTCCTCGCATAATCCTGATGGCTTTTGTAAGAACTCCATTAACCAAAATCTTGGAGTTTGGCGTGTGATATAATCGTGACATAATTTGAAGAAAGTTTTCCCCTAGCTGAAGATGCTCTATTAAAATTTTCAAAAACTCCCAATTTACACGATCAAAAGCTTTGGCAGCGTCTAAAGCCACCACCGCCAGAGGAAGCTTTTGTTCGACAGCAACATCTATGCTGCCTATCAGGGAAAACGTTAATTCATTTAGGTGCCTGCCTTTCACAACTCCTTTTTGGTCTTCGTGAATAAAATACGGAATCACTTTGCCCAGCCTATCTGCCAGAATCTTGGCAATCAACCTGTAATCACAATTTAAAAGTGAAATAGGTCTGTATGAATCCATGTATTTCGGAGATTTGCCAGCTTTAGGTTTAACGAATATGTTTGCCTGGTCCCACGATGCAGGAATCTCCCTTTTTTCAGAAAACACCTCATTGAACACCTTTGTTAGTAATGGTGCCAACCCCTGCATCAAACTCTTATAGACTTCTACAGGAAGACCATCGGCATCGGGGCCAGGTGCTTTGCCTTTTTTGCCTGCCTAATACCTTCCTCTACCTCTTCCTGCCTGATCTCTCTGTTCAAAACTCTTCGGTGTTCTTCCGTAGAGGGCTTTAAAACTCTAACCCACTCCTCCATCTCCTGCCTGTCCGGATGCAAATCTTCCCTATACACTTCCTCAAAGTGATTATAAAATGCTTCCACAATTTCATTTGTGTTTGAGGCTAATTTTACTTCTACACCAACCTTGATCTCTTTTATCATGTTTCTAACTAGATCTTTCCTGACCTTCCATGCTAGAAGTTTGCCTGGATTTTCCCCATATTCGAAGTGATCATGCCTAGAAGCCTCCCATCTCTCCTTCACTCTTTTATTAATCACAGCAGTGAGTTGTTCCTTTAACCCTTCCAGCTCTTGGAGAGTCTCCTCCTTAGGAGCTGCCCCCGAATTCATAATAATGGTTTCATGCTTTCGGATTTCCTGTTCCAAACTCCGTACTTCCTGGTAGTATGTTCTCCTTCTCTTAGCCCCCAGAGTTCCCAGTCGCCCCCGGAGGAAAGCCTTAGTGGCCTCCCATACAATGTCCAATCTAGTTGAACCTATATTCTGTTCAATAAATACCTCAAGCTCCTGTTGAAGGGACTGCATTGCTTCCTGATCATACAGAACTGTACAGTCTAGCCTCCAGACTGAATCCAAGTCGCAGCTCCCAATTTCCAGCTCTAGAGAGACAGCTGAATGATCGGACAGATGAACCCCTATATGTACAGCCTCTTTTACTTTGTCCGTTATTCTTGCATCTAATAAAAAGAAGTCTATTCTAGATCTGTGACTATATTTTTTATTGTAGTATGTATATCCAGGCCTAGTCCCGGCCAGCCTCCTCCAGATATCACATAACCCAAACTGCTCTATTAGATTTTTAACACTGGCCGCCATTTTGCAATTTCCCAAAGCTCTACTGTTCGCAGATCTATCAAGCTTGGCGTCTAATACTGTATTAAAGTCCCCTGCAAGAACTATGTAACCGGACAACCCAGTCATCTCTTTTGTTAATTCTAGCAACGGGGTGACATCATCCTGATTGGGGCCATAATATCCAATAATATTATATAATGATCCCGCTATCCTTAAGGTCACAATCAACCACCGGCCTTTCTCATCCGCTATGCTACCTGGCAATCTAACCCATTTCTAATTATCACCAGTATTCCTCTAGTAACCCTTGTTTGTGGTGAACTATAAAAGTGCCTTATCCACCGAAGTCGACCCAGAAATTGTTTGCACTCCTCCTCGGTTAAGTGAGTCTCTTGAAGGATCATTATGTTTTCTGAAGTGTCTCTTAAGTATTTCAAGATCCTGTCTCTTCTCGCTTTTACCCGTAGACCGTTAACATTCCATGACAGCCATCTCATCATCTGTATTTTTCCCCTCATGTTCTTACCCTCCACCATCATATATTGATCTCAAATTTCTTACCCTCCAGGTGGTCCCTAGCACATGAGAACATTTTTGTTTTTCACCCCCCCTTCTACTTATCCCACCCCCCCACATCTATGCCCTAACTGTCCCTTCCCTCCCCTCCACCCCCCCCTCCCTGGGAGAACCCTTCCAGCTTCCTAAGGAACTGATTTTCATTGTGTGCCTTTTCAATAAAGTGTTCAACCATGGGTGCAGTTATGATTTTCTTTTTGATTCTGGACCGATGTTGGGTGATCCTGGTGTTAATCTGCTGTTTTCTCTTGCCTATGTATATTTTAGAGGAAGGGCACACAATTGCATGAACCACATTCTTGGTTTTGCAGTTGGTAAAATTGGTATATTTCCATTTAACCGTATTGTGGACGAATTCAGTTCCTTCAATGGTTGAATTGCAGGCTACACAAGTACTGCACTTCCGATGGCCTTCAATCAGTTTTAGCTGATACTGTGTGAGTAAATTGCTTTTCGTTTTGCTAGGGAAGATGTCAGCCCGCACAATTTGTTGCCCAATACTTTGGTTTTTCTTCATCGCAAAAACAGAGGTTTTGGAAACGGTATTCAAGATTTTCTAATAGATGCCAATTTTTCAGTATGATCTGTCGGAATTTGTTGGTATCAGGACTGAATGTGGACACACATGCTAATTTCTCCAATGGTGGTTTTTCTTTTATTTGGAGAAGATCTTCTCGCGGTGTGGAATGCTTGAGCAGTTTTTTAGGATACCCTCTTTTGGCCATTTCCTTGCAGAAAATGTCCGCGTGTTCCTCAAAATCAGATTTTCTGGAACAATTTCTTCTGATTCTTAGTAGCTGCCCATAAGGAAGATTTTCTTTGAGGCTCCTTGGATGAGCACTCCTATGGTGCAAGATGGTATTTTTGTCAGTCTGCTTTCGATGAAGTGACATTATAAATTGGTTCTCAAATGAAGAAATTTCAACATCTAAGAAGGTCAACCTACTTTTACTGGAGTTGACCGAGAATTTTATATCTTTGTGGCGTGTATTCAACCATTCATGGAATTACGTTAGTTCCTCCTGGTCCCCCTGCCACAGGCACCAGATGTCGTCGATGTAACGTAGCCACTGCTATATTTTTCCTTTGAAGGGGTTGTTGTTAAAAATAAACTTCTCCTTATATTGGGCCATGAAGAGGATCGCTATCTCTGGAGCAAAAGGACATCCCATGGTGGTCCCCTTCACTTGGATGTCGAATTGATCTTCAAACTTAAAGTAATTTTTCGTTAAGGCAACTTCAGCTAATTCCAGAATGAACGTCGTTGGTACCCTATGTGGGCGTTTCCTCTTCTCTAGGTACCACTCGATTACCTCCAAAGCTTCCTCTTGCGGTATCTGCATATATAGGGACGTGACATCTAATGTCACCATCAATTGGGTCTTTTCATCAAATGTTAGTTCTTCTGTTTTGGTAACAAAATTGGTGGTGTCCCTCAAATATGAGGGAACCTTCATGAGGAATGACTTTAGAAAAAAATCAACATATTTAGAGATTGGCTTCAACACAGAGTCACACCTCAAAACTATCGGTCTTCCTAGGGAGGGGTCATTCAATCGCTTATGTATTTTGGCAGAAAATACAATACAGGGGTTCTTGGGAACTTCTTTGTTAAAAATCCAAACTCCTTTGGTCCCAAAGATACCCTCCCCTAGGCCAGTTGTTAATATCTTAGATATGGTTTCTTGTACAAATCATGGTGGGTCTTCCTTTGCACTTCGATACCATGCTTGATTTTAACTTGGTTTCCACCCTCAATCAAATACATATCTCTAGGCCAGATTACCACTGCTCCCCCCTTGTCTGCCTGCTTAATGACAACCAAAGTTTCATCTTTTAGGTCTTTTATTGCAGCTTGCTGTTATGAAGATATATTTCTCTATACAGACTTGTTCTTTTTCTCAAGTTGATTGATGGATGATAATACAGTTTGTTCAAACGCATAAATCTCTTTGGGAATGTTGGTAGTAGGGACAAACTTTGACTTATTCGTCAGTTGGTTTATTAGGAACAAATTTGAGACCTAAATTAAGTACAGCTTCTTCCTCCATAGTTAGTTGTTTTTTGGGACAAGTTGACAAACGAAGTTGGTTCTACGATTTGTAAAATCGGTTCCTGGTTCGCATTTCCCATGCTGGTTTGTACCT
Source organism: Lissotriton helveticus (assembly GCF_964261635.1). Taxonomy (NCBI): domain Eukaryota; kingdom Metazoa; phylum Chordata; class Amphibia; order Caudata; family Salamandridae; genus Lissotriton; species Lissotriton helveticus. Next base: position 109,711,819 of record NC_136058.1, read on the forward strand.
TCCTTTTGGCTTCTGTTCACCTTTCTCTAAAAAAGACACCTGTTTTTTCGATGTGCCTTCTCTTGGGTCAGTGTCTCCTGAGGACTCAGATGACGACGTTTCCGAAAACGTTGTGAACCGATTTCTGGAACGACCTTGGTATGTAGACAGCACTCTCTGAGATTCAAGGGAAGTATAATAATCTTCCTTCAGGAAAGGGTAAACCTGTTCAATATTGAACGTCTTGATGGCATTTTCGCCACATAATCTAAAAACCATCTCCCTAAAAAGATGTGTTATTAAATTCTGAGATCAGAGAGCCTAAACTCCATTTCTCCATCTTGTCCCAATGACACATTATGCTTGGAAGATGTTACAAAGTAACTCCCATGTTAGCCTATGGAACAGATAGCATTTCAATAGTGAAAAATGAAACTGGCAGAATTTCACTATCAGAACATGCAAAACACACCAGCACATGTCCTTCCTTTTACCTACCTTTTACCTACATTTCTCCCTGCCTGAGGGGTGCCTTACATGTAAGAAAAGGGAAGGTGGAGGCCTGGCAAGTGGGTGCACTTGCCAGGTCAACATGGCAGTTTAGAAATGTGTGCAGACACTACCGTGGCAGGTCTGAGATACCCTTTACAGGGCTACTCATATGGGTGGCACAACTAGTACTGCAGACCCACCAGTAGCATTTGATTTGACAGGCCCTGGCACACACCGTGCAGTTTACTAGGGACTCATCCAGAAAATCAAATATGCCAATCATGGATAACCAAGTATGTTCACAATTCACACAGAGAGCATATGCACTTTAGCACTGATTATCAGTGGTAAAGTGCCAAGAGTCCCAAAGCCAACACAAACAGGTCAGGAAAAATATGAGGAAGAAGCAAAATGTTTGGGGACAACCCTGCAAAAGGCACATTTCTAACACCACCCCAATTCACAAAAAAAGTTATACGTAGATTTGAGGTTCCGCCATTTAAATGTACTTTTGCACTTTTTGGGAATTCACAGACCTTGCCAGTTGGACATATGTGAAGCTGCACCTGTTGCAGGGCCGGACTGGCTACCGGGCAGTAGTGTGTGCTGCCGAGCTAGGGGCTAATTTCTCCGTGGTGGGGGCTTATTTCGTTGATGGGGACCTGCGTGCGATTTGAAATAAAAAAGCAAAACGAATTTCGTTTTGCACACGCAGGTCCCCATCAACGAAATAAGCCCCCAGCACAGCAACACACACAACTGCCCGGTAGCCAGTCCGGCCCTGACCTGTTGCATCTTTCCAGACATACTACTTGGACATCAATCCAACATTTTTGGATGCTCCTATTTCCCCAGTGGTGAACTGCACACAGGTTGCAACTCTGCACTGGGGAAAGATAGCACTGTTATGCAATTGCACTATTTTGTTTTGTTTTTATATTCAAATAGAAACATTTACTACTCTGATAATCCCTTTCTCTTACACCCCATGTATTTTGGGAGTATTCTGTTCCACTTCCCACGCTGAATGAGAACTTTCTCCAGCTTTTTAGAAGAAAAACCCCCGTCCTTATTCAGGATGCAAAAGGTTTGTTTGGAGGGAAGTTTGTGAGAACACTCTCAGTGACGTGTTTCTGAGTATTCACAGACTCCTAATGGATAACCACGCCTTGTTACACCCACTTTCTACAGGAGGTACCTACATCAAATTGTTCCGAGTCGTGGCACACAATTACTTAAGTGGAAATTGATATACAACTGCTAGATATGTATTTGTGTAACCAAGCAGCCAAAACTCCAACCAGATTCAGCAGTTAATGGCAAAAAATGGCCTTTGAATGAATCAGGCTCTAGATATCTTTTGCCTCATTGTAAACAATTCTGAATCGTATATCTCAGTTTTTTCACATATGTTCAGTTCTCTAGCTAGATCTGCGCGCTACAAATACACACACAGACTCTCTCTCTCTCTCTCTCTCTCTCTCTCTCTCTCTTTCCCCCATCCCCCTCCCCCCCCACACATGGCCGTGCAAGCATTTTATTTCTGATTATGATGGGCGTTATTTGTCAAAGATGCTTAAATGAAGATGTTCATTGAGGCCCCTAACCTCTACTTGTTATCACAATGTGTCCTTCAAGTGGTCCTTTCAAGCACTCTATGGCAGCCCCAGTTATCTGCATGCTGAATTTGCGTAATAACCTAATCAGCTCAGATAAACCTCTTTGCAGATGAGTCACTGTAATGTAAAAACAGCCAATCCTACGGGACATATGTCCTGTAATTTTTTATTTATTTTACTTTCACCAGACACTGTCTCATTCAATTTAATTTTAGGGTCAACTGCATCGCTGCTGGCAAGGCACGCATCTTAAGAATGAACATATGCTACATAAAATGACAATGCATTTAAGCTAAGCTTTGAGTTACACTGTTATGACATCTATTCCCAGCACAGTTTCTTTTCTATGCTATTCGAAAACGTGGAGCTCTCCACTCTCTTTAAGCAGCACAGGACAGTAGAAAATACATTGATGGTTATTTCATTTACTGGTCTGGAAGTGCCTTGAGTTTTTGTCCCTGTGAATCCTGATAGTTTCTGTCTTATACCTCAACATTGCCTATGACATATTCACGTAATAGAATACACATTTCAACAAGACCTTTAAGGTGCAATGACTACTACTGCTATACATAAGAAATGTTAAGTCTCTTTCCTGGTATTGCATGAGGGCCTTTTGTTGTCTGTGATAGAAGTACCAGGTCATTCCCAATCACCAAGAGACAAGGGGATTTTACTAGACCCTATTATGTTACAGTGGTGGTTAGTGTAGGCTGTGAGGGCCTGATCCATGCTAGATTATGAGAATCCCCACTGACTATGCAAATTATGCCCACTTTAGTGAGTGGCTAACTTCACCTTGAGCATTGGCTTTCTGCTATTTCACAAGAAAGACATCACTACACAAAGTAGTTCCCTTCAGTGCCAGGGAATTCCACGACAATATGTGTATCTTGAGGAAAACAAATATCGTTTTGCATTTAGTCATTGTTTTCATATTGGAGAGGTCCTGGCAGCTAAAGTTTTACAGAAACCATGACAAAATAAAAGAAGCATTAACAAAGCGAAAGGTTGACAGACAATCTCAGACAGATCTATTTGCTTTGCCATTGATTTTTTTCTAATTGCTTCTGAAACAGTGAATGGTTTGGTTAAGTTCTGTAAAAATGGGTATTAAGTTCCATAGTCTATGTCTGTGTCAATGGAAGGTATGATTTGCAGGTTTTTGCTTATATTACATTATTGGTACCAGTAGTAGAACATAATTATTGCATGATCTGTTCATCTAGAGATGTTTAATTTATTGCAGAGAGATAGTTGCTGAAGGGGTAGCTTGTACAATATGTTTTGATTGTTACTGTCACTTCAGTTTGCAATTGGTGATGCATTGTCATCACTCTTTTGTCTGTTGTCACCAAACACTCTACCCTGGAAAAGGTGTTCATACCAGTCCCATATTGGACAGTGTGGGTAAAGTGGGCTCAGTCCAACTGTCTCTAGGATGATTTTTGCATGGGGAAAATTATATATTTGTCTACAATATTATAGGAAAACTGTGTGTGTTCCCACATGGGTGTTTTGGCCAGGTTGTATACCTAATGACTTCTCTGTCTATCCACCTTAGAGGTAACCTCCTTCGTCTTAATCCTAGCAGGGTTTCCCCGTGTCATATATGGTCAATCCAGCCCTTCATGTGTCTAGGCTAGCGTTCCACCAGAAGACCCTGGATGGCATCTATGATTCTTGGAGCATCCACCACCCTTGCATAACAATTCAGAACTCCTTCTCCAGATGGCTTCCAGTGGTCACTGTAGATCATCCCCCAGTCCCACATGGCCCCAAAGGCCTCACAGCAGTACCCAGTGTTCTTGCTTTTCCCTCTCAAAGTGCTATGTGCCTTACTATGATAGAGCCCTGTGTCTTGCCAGCTAAGTCCTAGGGAAGAACAGCTTGTACATCCTGGTGTCTCCGGATCATCTCACGGAGGATCCACAAAGTATGCCCATTGAGCCCAGAGCAGTATTTCTACTGTACACCTTTAATGGGAGTATCTTTTCTCCTAGAGCAGATGTCTATAAAAAACTTTTATGCTGTTGGCTGACAACTAAAGTTTTCATGACGAAGCGCCCACCCCAACTAACATTACTGGAATTTGGTACTCTACAACCATCACTAGCCCCAGATCCCAGGTTTTAAATGGTAAACCAATTTTGTGGTGGGAAAACAATTTTAAATGCAATACCAGTGCTTAGTAAATTAGCCACTTGTGAGTGTCTACAGTGAGGTGACAGAGCCTCTCAGGACATAGTTCTAATAAAAACTCTTCAAGAAATATTTGCCAAGAAAGTTCAATTCTGCTTTATGTTACACATACAACACATAATTTGACGTAACATGTTTAGATAATATGACCTTAGACTTTTCTGAACTAATGCAATATGTGTGCCTGTTTCTCTCCTGAGAGATGGTCAGTCTGTGAATGAGCCCTATCCATTGCCATCCTAAGGTTATGTTCCATTTCTAGTCTTGAAAGGTACTTTGGGGGCAATTTACATATTTGCGGGTGGCAAGGTGTTTCGCCATGGGGACGGAGTAAACTACTCCCTGTGACAGAGGGACCTCCCCCCTAATTTATAAATGACCACCAAATAGGTGGCAATTTATAAAAACATTGCCAGGAAGCGCTGTCACTGCGGTTTCTGTCAATGCATTGTACTACGGGTCTGAAACAGCTGGAAGTAGCCCTGTAGCACAGAGTATTCGTTTTTTCTCTACAAAAAGAACATGCAGACAGAGGATTTTCTTTTGTTAAAGAAACAACATAATGCTCCCCTCACCATGGGTGTCTTCTCCCCTGGTGCGGAGAGCATTATTACAATGTTACTGTTCCTTTCTGCCATGTTTTACCCACCTAAATTAGGCTGGCAGACACATAGCCATTTATCAGATGGCCCTTACTCCCCAGGGCCGTCAGAGACGTTTGGCCATGGCGGAGACAGAGTAGTCTCTTCCGTGGCCAAACTGAAAGTCCACCCACATATAGATTTGGCGGGAAACCACTATGTTGGCGAGGAGGAAACTCAGGCACAGCCACAACTGAGTTGCCTTCTTGCCAACATAGAAATCAGGCCCTTTGTCTTTAATGCCACAAGTGCTGAGAATCCAATCTCAAATAAATATGCAGAGCTGAACACAGAACAGTTTTGATATCAAGTTCTGTCAAAGCTGAATGCTTGGCAGACATTTTTAGCATAAACTCCCTAATGATAGTTTGATGAATTGCATTTGCAGTGAGCAGTCTCTCTGGAGCTCAGCTAAATCTTCCTGAATGCAAACTGGAAGATGGGACCTCACTTCCAGCAGAAAAGGTTGAACGATCCCATCCTTGATGTTATCATTGGCCTCAGTGAAAATATGTTTGTTAAATTTATCTGAAGGAAGTCAGATTATTTATTATTATCCTGGCAACACTTTGAAGGTCATATGTTGTTTCCTTTAGAGCATCTTCTAAAAATCGAATTGGCCCAAGCAGGCCAGATTTAAATAATATTCTCCATAACTTTAGCTTCTTCTTGAAGGCAGTTATTTTATTCATGGTAAAGGAACTGGGGTTATCTCCTTGCAAAGATAGATTCAAGGTATTTAATTTATTAAAGTTGGCAGTGTGGTATGATAAAAGAACAAGCCAGCCGGGATTATACAGTTTCTCTGCTTGGCAGGGGTACCAATCCAAAAGGAATTGGCATACTACTTTCTCCAAATCAAAAATGTGATTGAGTACTTTCTTTCGAGATAATCAGATGACTTCTGTTAAAGAGCAAACTGTTGTAGTCTGCTCCAATTTCATCACATATAACTGCAATCAATCTTGCTCTTGTGGGATGGAGTTGACTTTTTTACTGCAGAATTTAGCACATCCTCTAGTTTACTCTGCCATGTTTCTGAAGGTATTTTCTGGATAGCAGTATACACACAAAATGAAAACCCACTATCAACACTTTCGCTTTTAAGCCAGCCCTAGCAACACACATGGAAGGAGCACCACCTGGGCATATTCCAAAACAGGCTTCTCATTTTAAGTCTTGCATGCAAAGGAAGTCATTGACATTGTCAAAAAAGCTAGATGCTGTTGCTCACCATTTCATTGTCTTACAGAATAAAAAGTCCTCCAATTTTACAGATTATTTGCGGTATTGGACACTAGTTTTTTACCAAGCATTGTCCTGATCACATCACATCAATAATTGGCTGGGGGAATCATTTTCTCTCTACCAGTAAATGTCTTTTTCGTCTTTGCACTATGGTATGCCACTTAATAGGATGCTTTCAAAGCATCTGCTGGGGTGGAGGTGCCATTTATGGCAGTGACTTTCTGCTGGTTCATGTCTTGCAAATTCCTGGTAAAAGCTCTACTCTTTCGTACCTATATTTTGTTTCCAAATGGTGCCTTAATTAGATTGGCTTTGAACTCTGTTATCTAAAGTCACACCTCAACCCTCATACTATGGCCTAATTTCTCTGGTAACATTGAGGGAAGTAAAACCAAAGTCTAAATATGAGGCATCACATTTCATTACTCTTGCTGCTTTTTTCTCACCATCCACTTCTGTTTCAGCCTTTGTCTTGAAAACCATACGGTCTTTTTGCAATAGGTAATAATACATGTAAAATGTGTGCTCCACCTATGACAGCCCTATATTAACAAAGAAAATGCATCTGCACTCTTCTTGCACAGGCAGTTTCAATGTTTTAGTTGGGTATTGTGCAACAGGTTTTTAAAATTCATTGAATTCCAAAAGCATCTTTTTTTGCAAAAATATCTGCAGATTTTACATGCATACAACATGGACAAAACAGCAGCTGCATGATGCATCAAATCCTAACTCCTGGTGCTCCCAGATGTTTTAAAGTGAATTACGACCACTGCTTGGTATGTTTCTACATTCCAATTTGAGCAGACTTTTTTTGGGTGAACGTTGATGGCTTGCAGGGACACTATATTCTTTTGACCATACAATGACAAGAACAGGTTGAAGAATTTTTATTTAGATGTATTTCTTCTGAGATATTTCCAAATTCTCCCTTGGCAGTCAACATCCATATGGGTTGGTAAAGGGTGGAGTTTGAATTCTGGCAAGGCCAATTCAGGCATTAATCCTTCTGAGATCAGTAAACGGAATACCATTAAATTGGTTAATAGTAAATTCTGACTTGAGATCAGTAAATTGAGTACTATGAGAAATTGGGTTGTTGGTTTAGGGGGTGTGAGACCTTCTCAGGTAACAGCCACAAACTTCATCAGGGTGAACCACAAAAAGTCACTAAATTAACTTGTGCTTAACCCTCTGGTAGCTTGGCACAAAAGCAATCAGGGTTAACTTAGAGGTAATGTGTAAAGTGTTTATGCAGCTCTCAAGAAAAAATGAAGTGAAACCACAACACAAGAAAAATCCCACACCAATTTAGAAAAATAAAGTACATTTAATAATTATTTGATACCAAAACATCAAAAATCCAATCAGTAGAACCATACTTATGAATGTTAAGTTAAAAATTGCGCTTAAAAGATCAAAGTATCAACCGCAGTCATCTAGTCGCGTGAGACTGGTGCAAAGTCTAAAGCTATGGCCAACTGCTATGAAGCGATGATCGGACACATGTAGTGGATTGGGCCCAGTCAAAGCTTACCTTCGGTCTTAGAAGAAATTTTTTTTAAAAACTGTAAGGTAAATTTTAGCGGGGCAAGGCAGCAGGCAGTGTCCAAGGAGGAGGAGTCGTCATCGAGGGGCTGGTGGACAAAGTCGCAGTGAAGATTTGTACATTTGGACCAGTTTCTTTTTTGGAAGCCAAAAATCTACAGTGGGATGAAGCTGCAGGCTGAAGCTGATGAGGGCTCTATGAGGGTGGAGGTCTCTTCTGCGTGGAGCCGCTGAACAGTATTTTTTGCTGCTGAGAAGAACATAGCAGACGCTACTGCGAAGTCAGGCTGCCTTGCGATGCATCTTTGACTGATGGACAAGCAGGTACGTCCCGTCTCTTTCGAGTTCTCAGGGCACTTTTTGCTGGAATGTTTTAAGTCCTAAGTTTTGGATGTGGCCTACTTGGGCACTTGCAGCATCACTTCAAATGGTCCTGAACTGGAAGCGCACCACTTGGAGGGTCAAGACTCACTCAGGCTGGGTCCGGAAGCGGGTTCAAGATGGTGGGAGGCTTTTCCGTCGCTGAGGCTCTGACCAGGAGGATAACCAATTATCCCTTGGAGTCACTCTGAAAGACCTTGGTTAAAGCAGAAAAGCAAGTCTCAAGCAGCAGGGTAGTCTTTTGAGGGCACATGGCAGGCTCAAGCCAGCAGGACAGTCCTCTTTGTGCAGCAGGACAGTCCTCTGAAGTACACTGCAGGCCACAGGCAGCAGGTCCAAAAGTAAATTGAAGAGTGGGTGTCAGGGTCCTAATGTGTTTATTGGTGCTAGATTTGAAGTGGAAGAAACTTCTAGACTTTCTCCCACCACACAGATGGTGTTTGAATTTCCTTCCTCCCTGCCATGGTTCCAGGATGTCTTGGTGTACCAAAGGCTAGTGTGAAGGTCTTTTGGTGTGGACTGGCCCATCTTGCCAACACCCAGTCCACCTATTTTATGGCTGCCTGGGAGGAATAAACAAACTCCAACTGCCAACTACACCTAGTCAAATAACCTAAAAAGAAGGCCGCAGGTACCAAATGGTTAGGACAAGAAAATGGCAGCTTTCTAAAAGGTACATTTTCAGATTTTTTACTCAAAATTCGACTTTATCATTAAAGAGGATTTTAAATTACAATTCCTTAGACACAAAACATGACATGTCCACCTGCTCCAAGACAAAAGATATCATTTATTAAATGCCACAAAGTAACCCACTGTTATCCTATGGGAGAGGTAGACCTCCCAGTATTGAAAAACAAATTTATTTTTCACTACCAGGACATGTACAATTTGAAAGTTCATGTCCACCGTTTTAAATACACTACACTTTGCCCTATAGGCTGTTTACGGCCTACCTTAGGGGTGACGTATATGTATCACAAAAGGAGTTTGAGGCCTGGCAAAAGGTTTATATTGTTAAGTTGGATTGGCAGTCTAAAACTACAGACTGCAATGGCAGGCCTGAGAAATGTTTAAAAAGGCTACTTAAGTGAGTGGTACAATAAGTGCTGCAAGCCCACTAGTAGTATTTAATTTACAGGCCCTGGGTAAATGTAGTATCACTTTACTGAGGACTTATACATAAATTAAATGTGGCAGTTGGATTTGAGGTAATTTTACCATGTGTAAAAAAGAGAGCACAAACACTTTAGCACTGGTTAGCAGTGGTAAAGAACTCAATGTCCTAAACCCAGCAAAAACAAAACTCAGAAGGCAGGAGGAGTGAAGGCAAAAGGTTTGGGGATGACCCTGCAGAGAGGGCCAAGTCCAACAAGGACCATTACATTATATACTAGTAAACTCTGAAATTATTCCTGCAAAGCTGACTCAGCCTTTGATCATTCCAGAGCCGGTAACCCCAGTACTATTTAATTGGGTAAACTCTGTCATTTACAGTGCTGATAAATGGCAGACGTGTGGTATAAAGCATTATAATAAACACGTTATTATAATTATTGGTGATTTCTGAAATTGTTATGCAACAAAAAAGTGAAAACTAATTTCTCACCACAATTAGTTCTGTGGGTGTATGGGATATGTCCGGTCAGAGAAGTTTGATATACCTTTGTATTTCCATTACAGTGGAGATGAGTGTCTGCAATGCAACCAAGTGCAATCATGTAGTATTCAGTATTTTCCGCTAGCGTAAGGGATATTATTCTCATTGATCCCACGACTCTGTGTGGACTGAAAAGGACTCTGTGGTTCCCCGGTATGTCTGTGTTAACATAGATGAAAGCTAAGCAGTAATTTATTATCCTGCAGCACTGTACAGTCCTATTTTTGAGTAAGTGACAACATTGCCTCTGTCAAGTACAGCACCTTAAACGCTGGTACACAATTCCAGGTGGAAAAAGCTTTAAGAAAAGCACTTAGCACTGGCAAAAGTATAATATGAAATGGCATATGACAGCAAGTTCTAATCACTTTTAAATAGGGAACTTTGCTGTATTTATGTCATGAACTCTCCACAAAGCTACCACACATGATTTTCTGAAACAATACATAATTTACTTAAGAATTGTTCAAATGTGTGAATGTTGAAATCTCACTGGGGGCGTCCAGACCTTTTTTTAAAACCTGATTTTGTCACTGTTGCGGATGTAGAATTTGTAAGGAAGTCCTTTTCCTCCCTTAAAAGGCTCGATAGAACTGTGCAAACCCAGCGTCCGTAAATTTGTGATGCTAAAAACCACACCATCCATTGAACTATATCTTTTGTGGCCTTTGTCGTCCCACAAGTGCTTTTTATTAATCAAGTTTCAGTTGGATTATTTCCATGTTGTACTTGCTGTCCCAAAAGGGAGTTGTAGAGGCTAAGTGCTAGCATCCTGTGGCTGCGACAGTGTGTCTCCACAGGATTTGCTGCACTTTATGTTTTTCTGTAGATTTTATGAAGTGTCCCGTAGGTTTTTTTAACCCCTTTGCTAAAAAGGCTGAATTTTATACAGATACGCCCAGCTCTCTTTTACCTACAAATGTTGAAACCTGAATGTATTCCACTTGTAGTAGGCTTCTTGAAATCCTTGCTGAGATCTAGAAACTGTATGGGAAATTAATACTTCCCCAACACCAGTAGGCAGCCTCTTATTTACTAGCTATGAATTTGTACGTTCAATTGCTAACATCCCGTTATTTCCCCCTTTTTTATTATTGATCCTGATATTTATATTTTTGTGTATTTTATTGGAGTGTCTATTATAATTTATACCATGATTTGTATGTTTTTTATATTTTTAATGGTGCTGAATAACTTTTATGGTTTTTGTTTTTAAACCGAATAAAGTCTTTTGAAATTGAAATTGACTTAAGAATTGTTCAAATGTGTGAATGTTGAAATCTCTTTGTTGGAACAGGCATGTTCTGGTTGACTAATTCAAGACCTTAGCCAGGCAGAACCTACCACTCCCATCAGGGGCAGGTGATTGCACTCATTATATAAACTGTGCTCACCCTTGGGTAGCTTAGCACTGAGCAGTCAGGTTTATCACAGAGGCAAGTACTGTCAAACAATAAATACACTGAGCATCACAAAAGAGACTTCACTAGTGGTGTATGCAAATAAAGTTTGTATATCAACACACACATTAATTAACACATCATCAACATCACGTAGTTCTGGGCATAAATCACATTTGGAAATATCACAAGCAGTACTAGGTCCAACCATATTAAAATAACATCAGTATTGGGAAAGATCCTACTTTACCCACCAGCACTCTAATGCAGTGCAAAATGTTGTCAGAACAAGGCCCAGCTGGGCAATTATTATAATTCAATACCCCACAGTTATAGGATGCACCACAGATCACAATGATACCCGAAATGTCCACACATAGATTATTGCAATACTTTTAAGCAGCAGCGTGGCCAAGGCCGCATGGGTAAAAACCATTGTCAAACGCAATTTGTTTTTGGCAAGGAATCAACATGTAAGGCAACACCTCAGTGCAGTGTAGGTAATAACAGGCAGACACTCCCACACACTCATTCAGCATGGCTATGTGGTACCATGGATATCGGGCAGGCTCGTATGAAGCACACACACAGCTCCCTAATGCAGTGCACTGATATCGGGAGGTCAGCTGATAGTAAGCATGCAGAACATGTGGCTCAAGCCCCCCTCCACCAGTCAGCTAAACCCGACCACCCTAAACTTATGGGCTGCAGATAAAGAAAACCTTCTTCCGGATATTAGGCCGATTGTGGCCGGAGTTACACTTAATCAGGGCCCTAGGAAAGAAGGTGGGGGTTGGTAGCAGGGCAAATTAGGTGGCAGTTGACACATAAGAGATTCCACACTGTACCTTACAGCACCAGCCCAGTTCTGCGCAGCACAGAGGGATCACACAGTCTCTGGACCCACTTCTGTTCGCTCTCGGAAGCGTTCCTAAGCCCACTCAATCACTCTCACCACCCCGGACCGGTCTGTGCAGTACTACATGGTAACACAAAGCTGTTCGGCAGAGTGAGGAGAGGGAAGTTTGTCTAACTCAGTGAGGGTATGAAATGAACAATCGATAATTGGGGGATGAAGCAGGGGAGTGTCTCGTAAGAAAGAGGCACCCCATCAGACACATGTCGATCAAAGTAGCACCTGAGGCACAACGGAACATGAAACCACTCCTCTGAACCTCCCTGGAAATGAGACACGTTTGGTGTACGTTGGCACAAGTTGCACCAGACAATTCCGGTCAACACACAGGCGCAAGTTTGGCAGTGTGGCACAAGGTAGAATGAGGCACTACTACAGGTATGCATCCACCTTAGAGGGTCACAACCTGTGAATTGGACACCACATGCAATGAGCATACAGTCTGCATGTCACATGAGAGAAATGCAGCGTGATCGACGAAGCGGTACACAGAGGGATTTGCAACTGGTGAACCCACTCACCAACAACAAGATGCTTATGCAAGTTGAGGCCCCATGATGCAGAGCCACCCTCCTTAGATGCAGGCAGTACTTTTTGGGGCTCTGTACAAGGCAATCCAGTCTCCAGGCATGATTCCTAGCTCCACACTCACACCGCACTACCAGGTGGGATCCAGCAGACGATGTAGGCACTTAAGAGGGCACCACTCTCCAGGTGTCATAGGTAGATAGTGTGGGTCCCTCGTGGGATGTCTTTGATGTCCCTGAGACCTCCACCAGAGAACAGGGGGAAAGCCAACAAACCCCTGGAGAGCACACTTAAGGTTGCCACACAGCAGCAGGTAGTCAACCCAGGCCAGTGACTATTCAGGAAGGTTGTACGGTCCCTTCCAATGGCAGTAATCCTCCTTGTGCACAACCATTCCTTTGGCAGTGTGCAACACACAGTTCCAGGATCTCTGGTCCTACGTCCCCACAAGTGTATCTCTGCCCTTCTGAAGTATGGCACCAGTAGTTATACTGTAGTGTGCCCCTGAAGTTGTTGTCTCCCCTAAATTTCCATCCTGTCTGCCATGGGGCCATGGAATTCCGATCTTAATCTTTAGTGGGGCCATGATCTGGTTCCCAGAGGTCAAGTTTCAAACGTGTTCTTCCAATCTATTCAGCCAGGCCCTTAAATGGCAGATGTCTGTCATTCCAGTTGCATGCCCACGTTTTATAGCTGTTTCTGGGGAATACACAGATGTGCTCTCCCATCCTCCAGTGTGGACTTGAGTCAAACTAAAAGGCACAAAAAGAGTTTTAGAGCAAAGAAATGCCCACTTTCTAGAAGTGGTATTTCTAAACTATTAATGATAAATCCTTATTTTACCCGAGGAGAGTGTTTGTCAATGTGAATCCAATGATAGGAAACATTATGAGGCTGCTCCAATGTAAGCCACTATTGCAGCTTAAAGTAGGTAGTGAAAACACACATCAATCAAACAGCATTTGTAAAGCGCAACACTCTCACCCATAGGGGTATCTGGGCACTGTGTCTCCTTCAAAGAGCTAGGCCTGAAGTCTGCCGGTGGGGGGGTTGTATGGAGCGGGCGGGTAAGGTTGTCCCAGGTCTTGGCCGCAATGTAGGAGAAGGAGCAGCCACCGCTGCCGCTGTGACAGATGTAGAGAGTATGTGCGAGGACAAGTGAAGAGGAGTGCAGGAGTCTAGCGGGTGGTAGAAGTTCAGTCGATGGTTGAGACAGGCAAGCAAGCCCTCTTTGTAGGTGTGAGTGAGGATCTTGAACTGGCATTGTTTCTGGATGGGGAGCCAGTGGAGGTCTCCCAGGTGAGGGTCAATGTGGGTTCATTTGGGGAGGTACAGGATGAGTCTGGATGCAGCGTTCTGTATGGTCTGGAGTCGTTTGAGGAGGTTTGTTGGTTTCAGTGGAGCGGCTCTGTCAGCGCTGTGGGTGATCCAGGCTGACGTTCTGGACGGCCTGGTTGAGGTATGTTGAGGCCTTGGGCTGGGCGATGGTGAGGGCCTGTGTCCACTGAGTTTTGGTGATCTAGCTCCAGCTGCGGTTGGAGGAGATCTGACGCTTGGTGATGGTGTGCTGGACATCTGTGATGGTGAAGTGTATGATTGTGTGGTCAGTCCAGCTGAGTTCTGTGGTATGGCTGAATTTGATTCTGTCGTTGGAGGTGGAAATGGGGTCAAGTGTGTGCCCGGCTTTGTGTGTGGGTTTGGTGACCAGTTGGGTGAGGCCAATGTTGTTCAGGTTCTCCAGGAGTGTGGTGGAGTTGGCGTCGTTGGGATCGCCAATGTGGAAGTTGAGGCCACCGAGTAGGACATAGTGGTGGGAGTCGATTGCTAGGAGGGTGATGAGATTGGGGATGGCGTTACAGAATGTTACTCGGGCCCCTGGGGTCTGTAGGCGAGGGTGCCTCTTATTGTGGTCTTTGCATCAGTTTGTAGTAGGAAGTTGATGTGTTCCATGAGAGGTGTGGGGTTGTCTTTAGTGATGGTGCATCTGATGGGTTTCATGAAGATGATGCCTTGTTTCTTGGTGCAGTCATGGTATATCATCTTGTAGCCTTCTTGAGTGGCAGTGATGATGTCAGGGTTGAGGAGGGGTTGAGCCACATTTCGGTGATGAAGGCAACATCTGTGGAGAGGTTGGTGATGGTGTCCCAGATTTCCGTGGCATTTTTGAATAGTGAGCGGGCATTGAGCAGATTACCATGGAGCGGTGGCAAAGAGTTCTTGCTCCGGTTGGGTAGGAGTGGTGTAGGATCTTTTATAGGTTGTGTTGCAGGAGAAGTGGCAGTGTATTTGGTGGATCATGGGGACGAGGAGACTCAGCTGTTTCTGCATCTGCGGTCCAGGTTCAAGTGTTCCTTGGTGGTGTACCGTTGGGTGGCAGGAGGACATGGGGTCCTAGTGTTGGCCGTTGTCGAACCAGCGGTGCACTGGAGGCCCTCACATTGCAAGCGTCCACTGCGTGACCGTGTGGCGGCCTCCATTAGTGGCCCTGGTAGGAGGTCCTAGTGCAGGTAGCTCGGGGGCAGCAGGCTTCACAGGGACATCAGGCAGTGCAGGAACAGCGGCAGCAGGCAGTGAAGGGACAGTGGCAACAGGCAGCACAGGGACAGCAGGCAGCACAGGGACAATGATGGCATGCAGCCCAGGGGCAGCAAGCAGTGCAGGGCAGTAGCAGCAGGCAGCGCAGGGTGAGGGCAGCTGGCAGTGCAGGGACAGCATCCAGTGCAGGGACAGCAGGCAGCGCAGGGGCTGCAAGCAGAGCAGGGCAGGGGCAGCAGGCATGTGCAGGACAGGGGCAGCAAGCAGCGCAAGGGAAGGGCAGCTAGCAGCGCAGGAAAAGGGACTGCAGGCAGTGCAGGGACAGTGGACAGGCATGACAGGGACAGCAGGCAGGCCAGGGGCAGCAGGCAACACAGGAATTGGGACAGCAGGCAGTGCAGGGATAGCAGGCAGCACAGGGCAGGGACAGCAGGCAGTGCAGGGCAGGGGCAGCAGGTGGGAGTTGGCTAGTGGGTTATGCGGCGGTAGTGGCAGGAAATAGGAATGGATCTCCTCCCAGTAACAGAGTCTGCTAGGAGGTGTAGTCTGTGGAAGGCAAGAGCTGTCTTTTCCATGATATGGGAGTCGGCTGATGGGTTATGGGGCTGTAGTGGCAGGAAACAAGGATGGCTCTCCTCCCAGTAGTGGAGGCTGCTGGGAGGTGTATTCTGCGGAAAGGACTTACCCAGGGGTGCTCTAGTGGCAGTGAAAGGTCTCCTCAGGATTGGCCAGTGGTTTAGAAAGGTCAGCCTAAGCATAAGTGCAATTGTGCACACACAGGCCTTCTGTCGCAGGTTTTGACACATATTTAAAAACATCATGCGTGCAAGTGCTCACACACAGACCTGCAATTGCAGGATTCAGACATGTTTAAAAACATCAGGTAAGCACTACTTCCTAACATATGTAGGAAGGGCATGCACACTTTCACACTGCATTTACAGTGGGAAAGTGCCCAGGGCCCTAAGTCCACAAAAAGAGAATGAGCCAAACCAATGAGGAAAAAGCAAAACGTTTAAGGAAACACTACCTCAAGCGTTGCAAGTCTAAGACTCATACATTCTTCTGGCTCTCCAAAGGAATGTAAAAATACTAGAGGCCTGGTTTGGAGTTTGGCGAATGAAACACTTCATCACAAACATGACATATTTCCTGTCTGTCGTATTCCAAGTGCATTATATGTATCTATAGCACTTGTTAAATGGCAGATAGGATACCTGTCACATGTGTGACTTAGTATCCCATCCGCCAAACTCTAAATCAAGCCCAGGAGCCTGTTTTAGAGTTTGATGGACAGGTGACGCCACCACACATGACGGGTATTCTATCCTCTTTGTTAAAAGTGCATTCGATCCTATGGCATTTGTAATAAAGTTGACTGGACCCAGCACGTTGTAATTGAGTAACTAATTTGTCAAAGTCTAAATCAAGCCCCAATACTTTTGTCCATGGCTGAGATAGATTTATACCACAAGAAGATGTGATGCAACAGTGGGTGCTTCACTTGCTGTACTTTCTTAGTAATTGAGAGCAGGAGTGGTGATGAGCACAGAGATCGGAAATGCAGCTGGAACTCCATTAGAAACAACCTCCCCTTCAATCTGAACACCACTGAATCCCATGTAACAAGTACTTGGGATGCAAGGAGAATGTGTGCTGTTGAACATGCAGATTTGCATATGTAGGCAGTAGTAGATGGAGGGGGTGCCACAGTTTTCTGGTCCATGATTACTAAAAGGTGGATTGCAGAGAGCCACTCCGGCTCTCATCTTCCACTCTTCCCAGAGTCTTGGGAGGAGGCAAAAGACATTTCACGACATACAACATTGTGTCCATTTGAAACTGGTCTGCATTGTTATCCTCTTTTTACTTTTTTCTTTCTCTCATTCTTTATTTACCAATTTCCTTCCTTCCTTCCTTCCTTCCTTCCTTCTCTTTCCTTCTTGTTTTCTCTTTCTTGCATTGTTTCATTAATTTTTGTTTCTCTCTTTCCTTTTCTCTTTCCTCCGCTCCTTTTTCTTTCCTTTCCTTCTTTTGTTTTTCTTTCCTTCTTTCTTTCTTTCTTCCTTTGTGTTCTTTCTTTCTTTCCTATTTTCCATCTCTCTTTGTTTTCTTCTCTTTCCATCTCTCTTTCATTCCTGCTTGTTCCTTCTTTCTTTCCTTTTTGTTCCTTCTTTCTTTCCTTCTCTCCTTCCTTCTTTCCTTCTTTCTCTCTTTCCCTCTTTCTGTTATCTCTTTCATTCCCTCTTTCTTTCTCTCTTCTTCTTTCTTGCATTTTTTGCTAAGTGTATTTCTTCCCTACTTGTTATCTTTCTTGCCTGCTTTCTGTCTTTCTTTCTTTCTTTCTTTCTTTCTTTCTTTCTTTCTTTCTTTCTTTCTTTCTTTCTTTCTTTCTTTCTTTCTTAAAGCAAGAGGCCTTGAGAAAGCCTCTTGCAGACTGATTGCTGTTTTAGGTCTGTGTTAGCCAAAACATTATGATTTTACTATAATTATGTGTATAACATAGTTACTTTTAGGGGTTTCAGCCAGTCTTCATCCATTAGTCTGGGGTTGGCCATTGACTGGCTTCACTACAAGTACAACATGCTGTCCTTTCACAAGGAACACGTCCACTCACAAAATAGTTCCTTCAGTGCCAGGGATAACTATGGTAATATGTGTTTTTTTCAGCCCGAAAACGTTTTTGCCTCTAGCAAATGAATTTTCTTTCAGATTGATGAGGACCCGGATTATTCCCAAACAATAAAGTTTTGTAACAACATGACAAAACAAAACAAGAATTTCCAGATGGCTGGATGCCAACACCAGACCTATTGGCTTTGCCAATGCTTCTTCCCAAGATGTTGTCATCTAGCTTTTCTGTCACCATGCGAAAGGAAGCATGGATGTGGGCTTATTTTGTGCCCATCGCGTTGTAGATCTCATGCTGACATTGGCCTCTTACTTGAATTTTAGAGAATACACTGCTGCATTTCCATTTTTCGACGAGTCTGCACTGCTACCCCCCCTCCCTGGAGTCTGTCATTTACTTGTTATGCACAGTCCTCAGCTGCAGGCGCTGAACATACTTATCCCACAGATTTCTTGATGACTGCAGTGATACAGAAGGAATGCAGGGGGGAAGATGAGATGCAGGCAAGGACAGCTCCATGGTATGATGTCGTGGGAGACAAGGCTGAGGCAGAATGAACGAGGAAGACTGCTGCAGAATGCAGCTGTACAAACCTACCTGATAATGATCAGTATCATTGATCGTCTTCGTAGCAGGAAAGTGGATATCTGGCTACAGCCAAGCAGCGAGGAAGGTCAATCCCAGTGTGCAGCTAGAAGTGAGATCTCTGTATCCCAGGAAATGAGCTCTCCAGCAAAGTGAAGTACAACATTCACTCCTGAGCTTCATTTTTATGCCCACTCAATTTGCTGGCATTTTCCGCGCGACCCATCCTGCATGTTCTCTGACTGGAGGACAGGATGTGCTGAGGATACTGCACAGTGATTTGCTGCTGTTTCTGCCTCATCCAATCAGAGTGTCGTGGAATGGCGATTTCTTGTGAGCCAGAGCAATGCAAACAAACACACTGTCTACATAATGATGGAAAGACAAAAGAAGGGAAATCTTTCTTTTGAGCTGGCACCCACTACAATAGGGGCACGCCACATGGGAAACATACTTACCACGCTGTCATTACCAGGATCTGCCTTTAGAACGCAGTCCCTACCCCTTCTGCAACGTTACCACTCATTCCTTTACCAAGCAAGTCATTACAACGACTTGCATTAAAGGGGCAAGTTGTTGGACTGGTGTTAGGTTTTTAAGTCCAATACCTCCCCTACTGTTGAGTAGAGTGGAGTTCGAGTAGTAAGTTATACTGTTCCAAAGTCCAGCGCCCCTTTAAGGCAAGTCGTTGTAACAACTTGCGTGGTAAAGGTATGTGTGTTAACATCGGAATCGGTGTAGAGACTGTGTTGTAAAGGCATGAGTGGTGAATGCATGCGGGGTCACGTCATACATCCCACCACACTGTTTCAAGGCCTCTGTCCTAGGAGGTGTCTCCTAGAAGGACTCTAATAACCACAGTGTGCACCACTGGGAATCAAGAGAGCCCCATATATCTAACATAGGCCCCAGAGATCAGAAGTGCACCCTTTATGACGACATCAGAGGGAACAAGCTGAAGGCCTACCCAAGACGATCAGTCCACAGTCAGACACAGTTGAGCTATTTACAGGCCTACACTAGAGGGCATCTTGTATATACCATGAGGATCATTTGCAGAGTGGAACAATAGCAACCACAGAATGCCACTGGAATCTATTTGCCCCTTTAAAATTATACTATGGCATTCCAGTTGTCCTCCAAAGGTCCTTAATTTATTTTAGGACAGACCTCATAAGGATTTAAATCATTTGCAGGACACCACCCAGATACCTACCAGCAGCTACTGAGATCTCAAATGCTCCTCTGCAACCCACCAGGAATATGAAAGCAACCAACAAAACCCACAAAGAGACACCATCAACTTCTCAGAAAAGTATGAGAAGGACCCAAGGATTGTGTGATATTAGTGTCCACTAAATGGCTCTAGGCCCCCAGAGGCAAATGGGAAAGTTGCTTTCACCTTTTCATTCGCAAAAAAAGCTAAGATATATCAGCAACCCCATACACCTTTTCTCCTCTCATTCGAGTGCCAATGCAGTGTCTCTAGAGGATTACTCAAACCTATATGCTACCAAACATCCCCATATGGGCTCCATAGGAGAGAAAACCACAAGATCGCTTCCAGATTCCTCAAGAGAACCACCCAAAACCACCAGCGGCTTTATCAGAGGCCATCCTAAAGCTTCCATTCGAAGCCACTAGAGATTTTATGAAAGCACCAGTGCTACTTTCCAAGAGTCTAGGGAAGATCACGTGAAGCCCACATCATGGAGATCACCAGTCACCATACCATAATACCACCGAGGTATGGACCCAGTTCAGGCCAGAACCACCACTCTAGACAGGGTAAGCTAGATGCATACTAAAAGATAACCTTTGCTCACCCTCTGGTAGCTTGGCACATATCAGTCAAGCTTATCTAAAGAGACAATGTGTAGAGTATTTATGCAACACACACACATAGCAACACAATGAATACACCACAAAAAGACTCCACACATGCTTAGAAAAATAGATTATTATACTCTGAACAAAACAAGACCAAAACGGAAAATATCCAATGTATAGAAGTTGAGATATTGAATTATAAAGGAATACATGCAGTAAAGTTCTTAGAAGCAAGAAATGCTAAAAAGGTTACTTTAGGTCGCAATGGACCGGTGCAAAGTCAAAGTTCCGGCCGACCAAGACGGGAGTGCTGGCCGGCTACAGGACCCACACAAGCCCCGGTCAAAAAAGTACCTTTCCATGTCGCAAACAGGAAGATGCGTCGATGTTAAGGCCAGCAGGTGCAGGATGTGTCGATCTTCTCTACGCAGAGAAGCTGTGCATCAGTTACAAAGATGGGTGCTAGAGTCAAGAGGTGCCAAGCGAAGAGCCGGATTCTTCCATGCACTCGAAGGGATGCGTCGATCTCTCCAAGCTGCACCAGCAGCAATAGGCTGTCCAATGCGTCGAAGCACTGGTTCAGAGGAGATGTGCCGGTTTTACTCCTGCAACCGGGTCGATGCGCAGGTTCTGCTACACGCAGACAGGAGAGCCGTCAAAATCCATGTTGCAATTATCTGGGCCACATCCAGTGAGCCAAGCGCAGGAGGGGTAGATACTTTGATATCCCCGAATCTCAACTACAGGAGGCAAGCCAACAAGCCCTTGGAGATCACTCGGATTTGAAGGCAGAGTCGAGTTTTCCTTCAGCGGAGTCAGAGAACAGCAGGCAGCAAGGCAACAAACAGAAAAGTAGGTCTTCCAAATCAGCAGTCCAGTTGAGTCCTTTAAGCAGCACAGCAGTTCCTCTGGCGGAGCTTCCATTACAAGCCCAGTTTTGTTTAATTTGAGGGGGGTCTAAGAACCAGTACTTACAACCAAAAATGCTTTTGATGTGAGGGTGATTCAAAGCAGCTCTCTGAAGTGTACAAGTATCCCTTTCACCCCAATCCTGCCTGCCAGGCTATCTGTGAGGGGTAATCAGTCATTTATGTAGGAATAGGACACTGCCTATTCAAATGAAGTGTTAGCCCCTACCTTCCTTCTTGCGAGGCAAGGCAATTAGAATGGAGCCACGGCCCGTATAGGGCATACCACTGGGCGGTGATGTGGGGTGGGGGAGGGGCAGGGTGGGGGGTTGTAAAAAGAGGCAAATGGGCCATTTCAGGTAAGTAACAAAAAAAAACCATTTTTGTGCGCGCTGAATCGCCAAATGCGATGCAGTATGTGCAACAATTTTTTTATTTTTTTTGTTACCTGAAATTGCCCATTTGCTGCTTTTTACAAACCCCCCACCCTGCCCCTCCCCCGTCCCCCGTCACCGCCCGGTGGCACACCCTATATGGCCCGTAGCTGTTAGAATGCAGATGTATGTAGATGGATTATCAGACACACCTATCCTTTTGGCTTTCTAGTGGGAATGCAGAAAGTGTAGCTGTCACCGACCCCATACGTGCATTGTAGACAGGCTGTCAGGCACACAGCGCAGTAAGTGCAGAGGAATGCCCACTTTCTAGAAGTGGTATTTCCAAAACAGTAATGTTAAATACAACTTCACCAGCACAGAAGATTTATCATTACCATTCCAAAGATACAAAACATGTAGTATCTACTCTTTTCTGATCAGGATTTACGACTTAGAAGTATATTAGGGGGGAATTCCCAAAGCTAATTTATTAGAGGAGTAGGCCTCACAGTAGTGTAAACCGAATTTAGCTGTTTGTCACTACTAGGACATAGAAAACATAAAAGTACATGTCCTACCTTTTGCTTACATAGAATCCCGCCCTTATGGCTACCTGGGGCCTACCGTAGGGGTGACTTATATGTAGTAAAATGAGAGTTTAAGAATTGGCAAGCAGTTTTAAATGGCAAGTCGAAGTG
Organism: Lissotriton helveticus; assembly: GCF_964261635.1. Lineage (NCBI taxonomy): Eukaryota > Metazoa > Chordata > Amphibia > Caudata > Salamandridae > Lissotriton > Lissotriton helveticus. The sequence goes on from NC_136058.1 coordinate 109,733,998, forward strand.
GCAGCAAACTGCACACACAGGCACTGCAATGGCAGGTCTGAGACAGGTTTGAAAGGCTACTTGTGGGGGTAGCGTAATCAGTGCTGTAAACCAGATAGTAACATTCAATTTACAGACCCTGGGTTTATGGTATACCACTTTAAAAGGGAGTTATAAGTAATTTAAATATGCCAATCATGTGTATACCAATTATACAAGTTTGGGGAAGACGGACATGTACTTTAGCACTGGTCCTAAAGCCAACAAAAAGAAGGTCAAAAAGGTGGCGGATGAAGGCAAATGTTTGGGGTTAACCCTGTAGAAAGGGCCATTTCACAGCCAGGTTAATTGGGAGGTACAACAGGATATGTAGCCAGCTTCTTCCTGAACATGGACACAAACTATTGTGCCGTGCAGGGTTCTAGATGTAAGGGCCATATTGTGTGCCTATATGTGCATCTGTTACCATTGCCAGTCTAGAGAGTCAGACAGAGACCTAATCAGATGGACAAATAGGCAGACAGTCAGACTTAGGGACAGACAGGCGGACAAATTGACACGGACAAACAGATGGCCAGTCTGTTGGAGAGACAGTCATTGAGATGGATAGGAGTGTTTCAAAAACATGCACCCATAGATCTACATTGAAAAATATAAATGCGTGAAATTTTACAAAGTATTGAAGATCCATAGTAATTTAAATAACATATACGTGCTGAACAGAAAGATAGACAGAGACAATACATAAATGTATTTTCCTTTGTATATGACACATGGGTTTCTTGTTACACTACTACATGGTTAATATGAAATAATATTATCCACAAATACTAACAAATCTAAAATATAAAAGTAGAACTGTGCATTCGCAGTATTTATCCTACACATCAACATCCAAACATCTGTTTCTCTGTCAGATTTTCTAAAGCTCAGTTCAATAATAACTTGGGACTGCACATTGTGACTTTTCCCCACTCATAACAAAATGCCTTGCAAACTGCGCCTATCTAATTACAATCATAATAACATTAAGGTTTTGTGATTGCTTCTGTAGCAGCATGAAAAGATAATCACAAATTGCAATTTTATTTGGAAAACGTGTCCCATTTTCCATGATAAACTTGAGAAAAAAATAAACATTTGCATTGGTATCCAGTATCATAAGTAATCACTAGCCAGAATTGATTGCAGTTTACATCAAATTTGCAAATTAAATCACTGGTATTTGGAATGTATTTGTCTGCTGTCTTGACTGCATGTGTGTTCTATAAAAGGAAGACAGAGTTTTCAAAATGATGTTTTCATGGGTAAATGTATTCTTATCGTCCATAGGGCAGCATTAAGCACTTGATAAAAATGGTTTCCCATTATTTTATCATAACATTGAGTGCTAAACCATTATTAATGTATTACACACACATGTTTGCATATTTTGTAGCCTTCAAATGGTTGAGAATATATTTTATAGGAATTTACATTACCTTTCCTTTCGAAGGATTGTATGTTACCGCCTTCCTCTGAGTCAGGCCCTCAGGGCCAGATGTATCAAAAAAGCATTTTGCAAATCCCAAATAGCGGGTATTACTGAGTCACAATTTGCGAGTCGCAAAATGCAGTGCAGGAAAAAATCGCAAAAAACATTGTGATTCAGTAATATTTGCATTCACAATTCACAATTACAGATTCCCAATTAGTGAATCTGTAATAGCAAATGCGCAAATTAGAAAAATTCCAAAATAGTGAGTCTGCAATTCCGATGCAGTTTGATGGCATCACAAGCAGGAAGTGTTTCTGCCCGTGCTGTTTCTGAGTGCCTGAGGCTGTGGAAGAGGCTGAGAGCAGGAGCAAATCACTCAGGAGATCATCCACAAATAGTGCAGAGACAGCCACAAATATACATCATGGCTTCACAGGAGAAGGCAAAGAAGGCTTCAGGACGCAAAATGAAGCAAACATTCATTGATAAAGAATTGGAGGTCCTCAATGAGGAAATGGTGACGAGCCATGAGCAACTTTTTGGGTAAAAATCCCTTTTTATGAGAAATAACAACCTAGGCAATTAATTGTTTAAAACTCATGGAACAGTGACAAAGGAGAAAAAATTACTAAATAGGTAAAGCAATGACTTAATTTTATTGACACAGTAAGATTAAAAATAACGAAACCATTAAAAAGTTGGTTCTAAACAAATGTTAACCAACTACACAAATTAGTCAAACCATAAATACATGAAATCACAATATGATTAAAAAAAATTTTTTGCAGTTAAAATTTAAGAAAAGTAAAAAGGGAAGGAAGAAATAGATGGAAAAAATAGGAAAAGTGGCAAAAAAGAATTTGTCTCGACGCGCGTTTCGGCGACTAGCGCCTTCTTCTGGAGAAGCCACAAATGATCTAGTAACAAAAAATTATTTAACACAGCATAAGTGACTTGATTTTTATAATTTTTTACATAATCATAACATTTTTTCAAACTCGTAAGAAGCAATGTATAAAGTCAATGACTAAAAACAACTAAATCAGGTAAGCTAAGTAACAGAAAACATCTCCTTATGTCATGTAGTGACCATGTAACAAATGATTCCTATACATAAACAAAGTTCAACATGTGGCTACTCATTTCATTACTCATTCTATATATTCATAAAGAGAGAGACCAAGGATTCCAATGGGTGAAGGATAGAACTGATAAGGCTCACTTCTAGAAATCAATTCCTAGTGAGTTAACTCAATAGTCTATATCTAATGTGGATCAATGATCGTTTCTATAAAAGTAATTGCATCCAATATACTTACTGCTTTTGAGATTTTTCAAAGGTAGCGGTTATTTATTGATGAGGATGAAAATAGTGTGTATTAACTAGAATAGAAAGATGACATAATGTGCGATATAGTCACTTCCATACAATAAGAGCGTATGTCCATTTCTTTTTTCTTTTTTCTTTTTTAGCAAAGCTGAACAGATGGAAGACTCAAAAACAACTTACAATTATAGGTCTATTGACCCAGCGAGTGGTGGATGAACTTTAGTCTGGCGAGAGTGGTACTTCGTATCCGGGACCGTTTTTCCTCTCTTAAGGATATTTTCTTCGAGTTGGAATCTATAGATCCAAACATATTTTCCTTGTCATTTATTATCGCTACTAAACTGAAAGTTTAGTTATTCAGACATGATTATTCAGACATAATGTCCTCATTGTGCCGATCAGACTTTAAAAGTTCGTGCAATATAAAGAGTATTTTCAAGTGGGCTAAAGAAGTCATCTAGTTGTTCCCTATATTTATTCATTAGCTCACTGCCTGATTTAAAAAGAAGTAGTGGTACTCATATTAAGCACATTATGTTAAATCGACAGTAAACAGTGTAGAGTGATATAGGGTGATGTAAAGTTACCTTCTAATAATGTGAACAATCAGAGACACTCCTGGTCGCAGCAAATATAATGGGATATAGTGTTCTGGAGAAAAAATAATAAATATTATGACCTGCACGAATGTCTTCAGTTTTTTTTAAATAAAAAAAGAAACACAGGTGTGGATCTGTACTTAGTACTAATTCAGAAATTACCTGTTTCTCTTGAATCTAAAAAGAATTTTATTGGGTTGAAAACGTCGTGGTGAAGTGGGGAAAAATCCCTACACATCCCGAGTCAGAGAAGAGAAAGATCTGGCTGGACATCCAAGCCAAAGTGAATGCCATAGGGGTCGCACAGCTCTCCATAGAAGATCTACGCAAGCGCTGGTACGACTTGCTCCAAGGGCAAAAGAGACGAAGGCAAGCAGGCTTGCGGACGCCAAGAAGACCGGTGGAGGACCATCAACACAGCCGGCATACACACCCCTTAAGGACTTGGTGGAGTCCACCCTTCAGCTGGAATCCATTAGTGGCATTGCAGACATCGACACAACCAACCCCAGCCAAGGTAGGATGCATGCTAAAATACCCCTTCCCCATTACTCACAAATCACCCCGCTTAGAAAATGACTTAATGAAAAAGTAAGATTTTGACTCCAGTCCACAATTTTGTTGCAACCCAGCAATGCATCATGGGAGATGCAATCCGACACATAAGATAGTAAAACAATCATACCGAAATACATATCTGCAGTTGAGACACAGCAATAAATAAACAAATTAAACACACCAGTTAGGTATCCCAACACAAGTACATTTTATTTCCACAGAACAGAAAGCAGGACACACAATAAGTAGTGTTGGTATATTCACAGATGAACCTGCGCCACAGGGTGAAGACAACCATAGATGAGCCAGCCGAGAACCAGGAACAGACAGGGGAAGACGAGTCAGACAACATCACCAACACCTGCACCAAGACGACGCCAGTACACTGTGGCTCCACTACAGGAGTTGTAAGCAGGAGGGAAAGACATCCAAGATGAGCCACATTCAAGGCCCAATGAGCAGGCACAGTCAAAGTGATCAGTCTCCCGTGCAGCATAGCAAAACCAATCGCAGGAGACGCAGAGGAAGAGCCCAGGGTACCGCTGAGGAAGGAGAGGAATCCTCTGTCTTTGCTGGGCTGGAGGGCACTATGATGAAGGTGCAGCGGCTGCAAGTAAAAAGAATGCAGTCAATGCAAAGCCGTTGGTGTGTCTGAATCACAACATGCCTGACGTCAAGGACGTCATAAGGGAGATAAACAACACACTGGCAGAGGTCCATAGGGAAAATGCAGACAGTCTAAGGGACATGACAGCAGTGATTCCTCTTAACGCCACGAAAAGCACCACCTATTCAGCCGTTTGGATGGTTACACAAAGGCAGTTAACCATCTGTGCAATGCCACTGCTGTCCTGTCCAGACGCTCTGTGTCAATGCAGGTGGAAATGGCCCACTGCAGTCATGATGTTGCCAGGGGTTTGGTGCGGGTCACCACTGCTGTTGAACAGCTACAGACAGCCACAATAGCTGGCACAGATATACTGGGTGCAGGGGACAGTGAGGAGGCCAGCAGCCACAGCAGCATTACTCCACCGGTGATTGAGCCCAGACGGCGTAGTGCAAGACACAGTACAGCATCCGAGGCCTCAAGGAAGGCCAGCGTAAACATTGACTGCTCTAGTGCTGTGCGTGGCCGTAAGAAGTAGTCAGTGGTGTGACAGAGGCATGCAAATGGGTGAGGTAACCCATGGCATATGAGGAAAAGTGCTGAATGTTGTGCATGGTCTGTATGTATGCCATGTTGATCTACAAAAGTGACACACAAGTAAGGAGTGTATGGCTGTGTGCACACACTTTACTTGATGTTAAGGTGAATTAAAACACAGTTGATCAACAATCATGAGGTGCTTTGTCTCATCATTACTCACCTAGAAATAGTTGTGTGTTATTTCATCATGTCTCTGTCTGCCATCTGCTGCACCTACACCGCATGGTGCTCTGTGAGGTGGATGTGGATCATCCTCTTCATCAGACTCAGAGTCTGTGAGGTCCAATGGTATGCCTTTGGTTGTTGCTAGGTTGTGCAGCATGGCACAAGTGGCGACAGTTTTGCAACAGATCTCTGGCCTATACTTCAGTGAACCTCCACGTTTGTGTAGACAGGGGAACCTAATCTTCAGTAGGCCGAATGTCTGCTCTATGACATAGTGCATCGACTTGTGTGCAGCATTGTATTTCCTTTCACTCTGATGTGCAGGATTGAGATATGGTGTGAGTATGAAGGAGCACCCAGCATATGTACTGCTACCTACAGGATGAAAGGCATATAGTTAATCACTGTCCTATTTCTACAGATCATAGAAGTCTATCAGAGTGAGTAACATGCATTTACCTAGCAGATATCCTTCGTCACATTCATCCCCAGTGAGACATGTGTATTTTCCACTGTGTATGAATATGAATAATTTGTGCGTACTGCCAGGATATTTGACAAATATGTCAGTTATTATGTGTGAGGCATTACATATGACCTGGATGTTGAGTGAATGAAAGCATTTCCTGATCCTAAACACATACTCATTATCTGAGGAGGGACAGATACCTCCATGTGTCCCATCAATGCACACAACTACATGTGGAAATTGTGCTATCAAGTAGTAATACAATTTGGTCTTCTGCAATGCCTGTTGTGTAGTGGGTAATCTGATGTAATGGTGTATCCTCTGTACCATTGCATCCAAAAAACCATTCAGGAAGCCTGAAACACAGCTTTGGGTCACCCTTCCTAGAAGCTCCTAGGAAGGGTGTCTAGCAGGTAGGCTAGTAGGTGCAGTTAACATAGGACCTGTACATGTGTGAGAATGGCTTGGGTCCTGCGAGTCTGTGGCTCCAGTATTGGATGTAGGTTAGCTATCAGGTCTAGTATTGTTGCTGAGTCAAGTCTACATTTGCATGGATTTCTTCCTCTGTCTGCTGAAACAGGGTTATGCACACTCTGTATATGCGTTCCTGTCTCCTCCTCCTTCTCTGTGCTGCTGCTTGAATCCACATCCTCCTCGCTATGACATACAGTGCTGCCATTGTGGACGATTCTGAGGCCCTCTGAGCCTGTTTAAATAGTTTGCACCTGGTTACCACCTGCCTTGAGTTGGTGGTAATTTGCAAGTGCAAAATTGCATATGCTGGCTAAATCGCAATTTGTTAATTTTTCATACATTGGCTTGTGAGCCCCAATTTGCGAATTTGCAATTTGGGATCTCAAATTGCAAATTCATTTCAAAATTTATTTCGGTCGATTGACCATAAAAGATACATGTTAAAACATTCCCATTATACATTTATCGGTCAGTTGATTATAACACTCGGTGGGGCATTTGAGCACCACTGCATGATCCATTCTAATTATACAATTTAAAAATCTAAATAAATTCAATAAATACAATAAAAAAGAATTTAGGAGCATAAAAAGCTAGACATTTTTAAAGTAAAACCTTTTAAAATCCATCAGTTGCCAACCTTAAATTTAATACATTCGATATTTTCCGAAGGTATTTGATATCTCCACGAGGTATGGACATTCTATTACATCCGCAATTCGTCACTGAGTTATCACAGATTGTTAAAGTGCAAAGTGCAAAGGTATATGAAAATATTTACTACAGTAAGATACTCTTGACTGTTACAGTTTCAATCCAATTTTAGCTCTTATAATATTCACATTAAATAGGAATCTGCTTTCATTAAAGACCACCAGTTGTGTCGTGTGTGTCCTCAATATACGCTCAGCCTTTCTGCAGTGTCTAACATTCAGAATTTTGCAGAGAGGTTTGATCCATTTTTTCCTCTGGATATTATATTGAGGGCAAAAGAGTAATATGTGTAAGTCATCTTCCTTAACCACATTTGTGCATAACATGCACTGTTCATGACTTCTGTCATCACAGTTACTTCCCCATCTAGATTTGTTGGCATTTGTTTGTAGGACCCCATATCTGAATTTCAGAAACAGAGATTTCGCTAGTTGGGGTAGTACCTCGTCTAGAAATGGTTCCAACTGGGCTATATCTTTAAATAGAAGGAATCTTGATGTTAAAGGACTCATGCTAGAATTGTGTAGCACATTAGCATTAATGTAAGCCCAAAAGGATGTCTTTACTAACTTGCTAAATGCCATCGTCATTTCAGATGGCACATCCCATAAATGAAGCAAACCTATCTTTTCCAACCACATTGACACGTGTTGGAGCCATGGAATAGCATTGGTTTGACCAATATTCATGATCTCTTTGAGACCTTCTTTGTAGTATAATAGCTCCGATGCTGACCAAATCCTCATCCAAAATAAGAGGGGGCGTAATAAAGCGTGATTGTCTCTTCGCTTAAAAATTTAAATCCATAACAACAGGAATCAAAGGTGTCCTACGTGGGAGAGTTAATAGTTTCCGAAAGAAATTATTTTCTCCCTCTTCGAAATTTCGATTACAGTGAGGCCCCCATATTTCTGCTCCATATAGGGCAGCTGATTGGGCCTTGAATTAAAAAACCTCTAGAGCAGGGGACGCTGCCCTTGAAGTACTACCCCCATGCTTTTTTTAAATGGGAGTGGAATCTTGGAGCAGAATTATTCTATTTTTTCCAGTTGTGTCTTCCAAGTCAGTTTCGTATCTAATGTGATTCCTAGGTAGTTGAAACTTTGTACGTACTCTAATCTCTGGTGATTTAACTCTAAGTTCCTTTTGAAAGATCTATGTGGATTATTGGACATATATTTAGTCTTGCTGGAATTTATTTCAAGGCCCTTCTTAATGCAATACAAATGAAAAGAATTCATCAAATTATGGAGTCCCCTAGGGGTTTGCGATATTAAAATAGTGTCATCAGCGAATAATAATGCTGGTATTACTTCGCCTCCCAACCTAGGTGAATCATTATTACAACCTTCCAACTATTGTGGGATATCATTTACATACAGGGAGAACAAGGTGGGTGCCAATACGTACCCTTGACGTACTCCCCTTCTTACTGGTATTTCCTTAGTAAGTTCACCCCTAGGCCCCCATCTTACTTTGGCAAAATTTCCATCATGGAGCCTTATTATTTGGACAAGCAATCCGGCTGGCACCCATAGACCTTTCAAAGAATCCCACAACAGGTTACGGGGTACCAAGTCGAATGCAGCCTTTAAATGTAAAAAGGCAATATATAAACTGCCTTTCCTTATGTTTATATAGTTCCAGCATATGCACATAAATCTGAAAACTTGATTAATTGTACTAGTTTTTTTCCTAATCCAGCTTGGTATTTCGAAAGTAATTCAACCTCTTCCATCCATGCAGTTAAAGTACTTAAAATGTTCCTAGCAAACATTTTGCTGTGTGATATCAATCAGGCTAATGGGGCGATAATTTGCCGGATCATGCCGATTGCCCTTTTTAAAAACTGTAACAATTTCAGCCCCTTTCCATGTGTCCGGTATTGGTGCAAAATCAACTATCGCATTACAAAGATAATTTACATAAGGGCCCCAGACTCCAACATCGTGCTTTAAAAGATCACCAGGAATTTTATCTGGTCCTGGTGCTTTGCCTGATTTGACTAACTCAATTGCTAATAAAGTTTATTTTAGGCTGAAGTGCAATTTGGCAGCCTTAGCGGCATTCTCCATATCTTTTGTTACCACAATTGCTCACCATTAGTTTCTGAGTAAAGACCAGAAAAATGTGCCACCCAGGTGTTTTCATCAAGAAATAAATCTTTCGATGTCCTTCCTGTTCTGTTCCCTTTGGCTATCAAATTCCAACTGCCTCGTCCTTGGCTTTAGCCGCGCTGATTGGACCCGACCAAATATCATCCTCCCATGTTTTCCTTGCTTTTTCCAGGGTCTGCTTGTAATTATGCCTTTTTTTCCCTTATTGCAGTTATACTATTACTTTTAACTGTCTGGATAAGCTCTTTCTTAGCTACCCGGAAATTCTTATTATACCAGGGCTTCCCAAAATTGTTTGTATAGTTAGTTCCAATATTCCCCTCTTTCGGTATATTACTTAGGAACCGGACTTAAGGCATCTACCAATGCGACATGCAGCTCTAGCATCAGAATTTTGTCTCCAGGTTGCTCTAAAAACAGTGTAATAGTATCTGCAAAAATAGTGTAAATACTAGTCAAGGCTTTGGTGTTCCCTAGAATATACGACCACTTTACAGCTCGACGATTATTACTTAATATAATTTCGTCTTCAATGGTATCAATTCCATATTTACCATCCTGTAATGGAATGAAAAACTTCGATAATACTGTCAGCTGTAAAGGGCGATGATCTCTCTCTATTATGGGATCAATTTTTAAATCAAGCACATGCGACCAAAACTCTAGTGTCACCATAATATAGTCTATTTTGAACCGGGAACTATCTCTGCGAAATGTATATGCATTTGGTCTATCGGAAGTCTGACGACCATTGCATGCTCTCAGGCTATGTCCCATTGTGAGCTTCAAAATTTGGGCCACAGCTACCACGCACTTCACCTCCTTATCACTCTCTACAGCAGGAATATTATTTGCCATATCTTCATCCTCGAATAAATTACCAAAGCCCAAAACAGGTTCGAAATTACAATAGAAATCTCCTCCAATTATTATCCTGGGTTTATGTCCTAGTGTGTCTAAAAAGGATTCGAGCTGTCCAATTACTGCTGATTCTTGATTAGCGGGACTTGGTCTATTATAGATATTAAATAGAAACAAAACCTCTTTATCCCGTGAGATCAATTTTAATCCCAGCATATCTCGAGATGGTACATTTAGTGGGATGATATCAACTTTCAAAGAAATCCTTATCCATATCACCAGACCCCCGAGGGTCTTCCTTTTACTGAGGGGCTGGCATCCACACTAAATTTTTTTAAACCAACTGTGTGGGGCGTTTCTAGTGACCAGGTCTCCTGTAAAAGATTAATGTTGCTCTGTTCTATATATTCATTCCAGGTTATATCGATTATATCCTTGTTTAGGCCTGCTATATTCCACGAGGTGTGGCATATTTCCGAGTTCCTGCACAGCTCCGTGTTAGAAAGTAGCCCTCTTCCAATATTTCTATTGGGTGAGTTGAGATCATGGCTTCCTATTGGCATGTCTGTCTGCACCTCAGTGCTAGGAACTTGTAAATTCTGGGTTTCCCCTGCTTTCTCTGGGTTTGGGATTTCATTACTCCCATCCACTAATAAATCATGTTGGAAAACTTCTACTCTGAATGGTTCCAAGGCCAAAAGCCAAACCATAGAATCATTAGTCTGAGATATTACTGGAGCATCCGCTCTATCGTATGAATACTTTGAATATCAATCTAAGTCCTCCAAAGATGTCAATCACTCAAATCTATTAAAGAGTGGAACCAGGGAATCTTTACCGTTTATATTTTCCCTGCCCATCGGTCTATAGAAGTACCCCAGTGGGAGTACACAAACACTAGTGTTCCTAAATGAAACTTCCTCATTTGTAGCTAAAATATCCCTAACCATCTGTGGCCGTCTGAAATTTATCACCACACAATCACCCTTAATGTTCTTCCTTTATTCTCCCACCCACCCTACCCTGCGCACCATTATAATATCTTCAATTCTTAATACATTAAATTGCTTAAACTTTGCTAACCAGTCAACCATCTTGTTCCTTAAATTAACCCAATTCTCTTTCTGATTTCTTCTTAGGACCTGAACTCCAGCTAAGATTATCACATAAGGACATGAGGCAGGGGGTAGGTGTAAAACATCACTATTCGGTATTAAGTCTGTGGCTTTTAGGCTGTATACTAATGCCTTTCCAGATTGGATACCTGTCCTATCGTGTGCTGAATGTCGATGTTGATTGCCAATGGTATTTCCTTGGTTTTCAGCACTAGCCCATGTTCCACCCTCAATTATATCCGCCCCGTTGTTTACCATAGGATTAGAATGTGACCTGGTGAAATCCCCAGGGGCTTTACACCTGGTGCAACCATTCACTTCGGCCGGTGCTATCCTGCCATCTCCCAGTGCTATTAATTGCAGAGGTGGACAATCTTGTATTTCTTGGGGCCCTTCCTCCTGCCCAGGACAGTTGATGTAATTACTACTATTCTGCGGTGTCCTATGGCAGTGTGCAATTGTACCATCTTCACTTCCAAGGACTTTAGGTTCTCACTCATACATTCCACTATCTGGGTTACCATGGCCTCCTTTGCGGATTTTAGGGATATTTTTACTATTCGTTCCAAATCCCCAGAAAAACTCCGTAAATCAAAATGATTTTGATCATAGTTGGCCTTAGACTGGGTGCTGACAGTTTTTTTATTCGCCCTCTGTGCATCAGTGCTGGAGTAAGTTCTTGCTCCTTGAGCTGGCCCCCCTACTATCTTGGCCCTAGTTATCCTCGCAGTAGGGATAACTTTCTTTTTTGCTCGCTGATCAGCCCCCTTTTTTTCCTAGTCTCAAATTTTGCTTCCTTAGTCTAGGTCCCATTACCGGGCTCGGTGTACTATTTGTACCGTTTTGCCCTGGGGGTAGGGAAGCAATAGAGCAGTTTAGTAAGGATCCATCATTAGGGCCTGCTTCTGTTGGTGGAGGTGGATGCGGGGTGCCTAACAGTTTGGGAGAACACAATTGTCTATGTACAGATATGTGTGCCGGTTCAAGGGATAATCGCCTTTCTGCTATTTGAATCTCATGATTTAATGGAGATTCTGCCCTAATAATGAAATCGTCCAATGTGGCAGCAGGGCCCTTGTGTTTACTCATGTTTTATCGGCGACTCCCTACACTGTGTAGGAAGTAGGGAGAACTAACTTATTAATTCACAAGCCACTTGAGGGAACACAGGGGGTATAAACAATATAAGGATTTAAGCTTACCAAGAAGCTACCAATGTCCAAATATCAGAGGGGTGGCCCAGTCCAGTCTCTGTCAGTCCCTGACGGGCGCGGACGGGCCCGCCCTTGGCCCTGGCTTTGCCCGGGCAGCGCCTGGGAACGCTCGCGCGTTTCCCGCGCTGCGGGTGCCCTAAAGCGTTTTTAAGCGCCTTCTGGCGCTTAGATGTGACGCTGGTGATGGGCGCCAGCCGAGGATGCTGGGATTTGGAGTCCTGGGCAACCAGCGTCCAGTTTGATGGGAGAAGCGTGGTAGCGGGAGCAGCGAGGGCAGCATTGCAGTCCTCACAGACTGATGGCAGGTAAGTTCCCAACAAAAGAATGTCCAGCAAGGAACACACGCTGCGGGAGCCCTAAAGCGTTTTTAAGCGCCTCCTGGTGCTTAGATGTGACGCTGGTGATGGGCGCCAGTCGAGGATGCTGGGATTTGAAGTCCTCGGCAACCCACGTCCAGTTCGATGGGAGGAGCGTGGCAGTGGGAGCAGCGAGGGCAGCGTTGGAGTCCTCACAGACTGATGGCAGGTAAGTTCCCAACAAAATAATGTCCAGCAAGGGATTTGCCAATTTGCGACTCTCAAATTGAGAATTCACAATTGGGGATTCGCTAAATCATGTTTCGCAAAATTTGCATTCACATTTTCTGCGAAATCTTTCAGGCCATTTTGTGTTCGCAAACGGACACATTTTGTGATTCACACCGTTCGCAAACCCAAAATAGCTTGATACACCTGGCCCTTACTGTCCTCTGTCTCTGCCATTTTGGGAGGGATGAGAAAGCTGCCAAGTTCCGCCTATACCAGTGACACAATCAGCATGATTTAATGTAGATCTATTTTGAAACCAATTTGGTCATAAGGGGTTGTAATCTAATGGCACGTAGCTTGGCTAAAATCTTAGAGTAAACATTAATTAATGATAGTGGCCTGTAGGAGTCACATAACTCAGGGTCCTTAGCAGGCTTCAGCAGTGCTATCACCACCACTTCTCGCATTGTCGGTGGGAGTATGTTCTGGTCAAAGGCACCACCATACATTGCTACTAAATGAGGGGCAAGCAGATCAGTATACGTTTTGTAAAATTCACATGTGAACCCGTCCGGGCCTGGGGCTTTCCCATTCGGCAATGACTTGATGACCTCTGTGACTTCCTCTACCGTGATTGGCATCGATAATTAGGTCCTCTGCGTGTCCGAAAGCCACTCAATGGCCACGTCTTCTTGATAAGTTAAAATTTCCACTGGTGGTGCCGTTGATTGTGATGTATATAACTTGCTGTACGCTTTTACAAACCCTTTCAATATGCCCTCCGTGTCTGTCTATAGGGATCCGTCCGCCCCACGTATCTGCAACACCGTCTGAGAACCCCACCCTTCGCAAATCTATGACGCTAATACCTTACCCGGCCTACCTCCCTCTCCAAACATCCTAGCAGCAGGACGTTTGTGGATATATTTAAGTTCATCCGCGGCAAAGGATTGGTTTTCAGTGACTACCTGCCTCAGTTCTCCCAGTAAGGACGGATTTTGTGTGCGCTGGTATTGGATCTCTAGCGACTTCAGCCTAGCCTCGCATCGTGTCAACTGTCCTCGAATACTGCGTAATATCCCAACAGTAGTGCTTATGCACACCGCTCTCAAGGTGGCTTTGAAAGCCTCCCACAAAATGCACGGGTCTTCCGTGGAGGGCTCATTTAATTCAAAATAATCTTTAATTGCTGTGGCTATTGTATCCGCATATACCGAATCTGTAAGAGCCTTAGCGTTGAATCTCCAGCTATACGGGGGCGGGAATAATGTGGTACCTGAAGGGACAGGAGGACGGGGTTATGGTTAGAGAGTGTTTTAGGCATATGTGTAATGTCCGTGGTACAAAGTAGAGGTTTTTCCGATCCCAGCCAATAGTCAATGCAGGACCAGCTACCATGCACCGCATTAGTGTGTGTTGCCGCTCTAGACCCTGGATGCTTTGCCCTCCAAATATTGTGTAAATGTAGTGCCGCCATGATATCCAGCACTTTTGATCGTGCTTTTCTGTGTGGTTCTGTGATGGTTCCGGAGCGATCGAGATGATCATTCAGAGCAATGTTTAGGTCACCGCCCCAAATCAGTGTGGTGTCTAGCTCGTCGTGCAAATGCTGCCATACCTCATGATAAAAATCTGGCACATCGATGTTTGGCCCATAGGTGTTAATGAGCGTTACCCGCTGCCCTCGTAGAATTCCTGTTAGTATAAAATAATGCCCTTGAAAGTTCCCTACCATGCACTCAACTTTAAAATTTGTGCCTTTTCTCACCAAGATCATGACCCCTCTTGAGTATGAAGAATATGTGGAAGTGTGTGTCGACTCAGCCCATCCAAGACCTATGTGACTATGAGTGTGCGGGGCAATGTGGGTCTCTTGTAACAATGCGATATCGATATGCCATCGATCCAAACATGCAAATACCACATTTTTGGGGGATTTGTTAGCCCCCGGATGTTCCATGTGATTAGAGTGAAGTGCAACCGACCCATTTTTGTATCAGACATAGGCATCATAGACATTGAAATAATAGTCCTGTAAGTGCATATTGACAGTGTCCTCCTGTATTATAGAATCTGCAGTGCGTTAGTACATAAATCTCAGTGCAAGAATTGCATACAACTTGAATCTCAGCAATGCATCTTAAGTGCTCTGGTCCGTTAACCTGAACAAGACCCCAACTCAAACACCCCCCACCCACTTCAGCAACCCAACCCTGCCGAAGCCATACTCCATATTTAACATCCTTACAAACGATGAGCTGAATGGGGAACACCCATGTGGAGGTCCGCCTAGGGTACACAACACCATCCAAGTTAATGGATGGGGACAGACTTTAATGATTGATATAGACTAAATCATCAAATAGACTGTTTCCTAGAACCGGCAACATTACAAATATCCTATGAAGCAGCAGTTCAGCTTTCCATGCGTCTTCAAATGTGCATTCACTAAAACACATTTCTGACGTAATAGAACTATCTGGTCTTAATATAGGTGGCAGACAGTGGTCAATTAAACTCAGCAATGAGCAGGGGTGTTTTACCACAGCTAAAAAATACAGTATAATAGTACTGTCAGTGTCCCCTGGGCATTGTAAGTGGGTGACGATGAGAACCATTATGCTAAAATGTCTCAGAACAGTTTATTTCCCAACATACAACACAATGCTGACCACTGCACTCTGTATCATGCAATACCTCCTGCTACCCCCTTTTCATATCCTTTAGGAACCGATCAGAGCATCCTATGTAGCTAGACTGAGTTTGTGAATCCCGACCCTTCACTAGAGAGAGCCGGACACACTGCCACCCATAAAGCCTCAACAAAGAGATGTGACTAGTCACCAATAGGGTCTGGAGTTGCATTTTAGTCCCATGGCTAAATAGCAGTTTGATAATTGAATGTCCGAAGTTCCAGCCCTCTGTGTGCCTCCTCCAGAAGTCGCCACCTATAACTCACTTGTAAAGTTCTATGATATCCAGTCGTTAGCTAGTTTGTGGAAATCATTCACTTACCATCCAAGGCTAAGTTACCGTTCATCCTCGCGGGCTTACCCGGAATAGTCACATCAGGGACGTAGGCCATAGCGTCCAAGACAGCAACAACATCTGTAGCAGATTGTCTCAAGGCATTGAACTGACTAGTCGGAATCTTGTTGTTGGTCCGCATGCTTCTGTTCCTTGCGCTTACCCGTGATCCTTTTAATGAAATCCTGGGCCACCTCAGGAGTGGGAAGATCGTTGGCTTACCCTCCCAGGTTACCTTCAGCCGTGCCGGGTATAACATGGCGTAGTCCACCTGCAGGTTTCTCAGCTTCGCCTTGACATTAGCAAACTCCCTACGAGCCTGTTGCACCGCAATAGTGTAGTCCGGAGAGAATTCTAGCTGATTCCCTTGGTAGTTTACTTGCTTTTTCTCCCGTGCCATCCGCAGTATGCTGTCCCGGTCCCGATAATTTAATATACGGGCCGCTATGGACCGAGGTGGGGCACCTGATGGCGGTCGTCGCGCTAGCTACCTATGCGCTCTTTCTACTATGAAGATCAGTGACAGTTGTTCCACCCCAAACACCGCTCGGCAAAGTTCCTCTACATGCATCTCCTTGCGGCCGGTGTTAGTTGTTTCCGGGACCCCTGCGATCCTGACATTGTTTCGACGCGGTCTGGCCTCTAAATCCTCCGCCCTGGCTTTGATCACCTCCAACACCTTTTCCATACCCTCACATTTACCGGCGGTGGCATGCGCCTTGTCCTCCACCGCCAATATGCGATTTTCAGCTGCGTCTAGACGTTCCCCTTGCTTGTCCAATTTTGCTGCCATATTATCCACGCGACATGTGAGGTGGTCAAGCTTCCCATTAATGTCTTGGAAATTGGTTTGTATTGCTTTCAAGATAGTCTCCATACTGCTCTCCGCAGTTATTTCCACTTCAGGTTCCATGTCCGAGTGCGCCGCAGGTCCTCGCACTGTCCTGCGGGATTCAAAGTTAAGTTTTGGCTGTTGTTTATCAGGTTTTCCCATTGTGGCTTCATATGACACTTCCTCAGGTTGCTCCCCAGTAGGTAGCGCCCCTTCACCTCAATTCCAATATATGTTAGCACTGTTGATTTCTAAATGGCACTGTGCAGGCCTCAGAGTTTTTCTGGTAAACCCCACTCTCTGCTCCACCACGTGTTACATCCAAAGCTGCACTGATATCAGGTGGGTATCGTCATGCAATCAGCAGTATCATTTAGCAGATGGACGAAAGTAAAGACAAGACCTCATGTCCCTGGAAGATTCACTATCAGAAAGTGGTGATGCCAGGGCGTGGATAACACCTGGGGCTATGCATTAAAAGTGCAGCCCCCTTAGCGCAGTACCTTCATTCTCCAGTGATCGGGAGCGCAATACTATCTTCACAGTAGATCCACATCAACACGGCAGAGGATCTCGGGGCACATCCACCACTTCGGCTTTTGCACGCAATCAAGCTCGCATGCCCGGGCCCCCCAACTCGTCAACACTCAGCTTCAGGATCCTCAAAATGGCTGACTGCCAGGGGTCTTCCGAACACCACACCCAGCCAGAATGCAATAAAGCGCAAAGTTTCAATAGGCAGCGCTCTAAGCAGATCTAAGGCCGCAATTCAGCATGCAGCATTGCAGGGGTTTAAGATCGTACCGCTATCCAGGGCGCACAGTCAGGGAGTCCGCAACCACACAGGAAAACTTCTTGGCACCTCACCGCTCACTTTGCATATCAGGCAAGTGCAGAAACCAACATTATGTGACCATTTAGCACCATCCTGCCCCTGCTTCGTTTTCCAATGTGCCCACTGCAACTGCCACATCACTGTTAATACAAATCGAAGCAGCGCCAGTGGGTGTCTGTAGAGGAACCGACCAGCAGCCTGGGCGCAGTCCGGCCACCAAGGGGCAAGAAAGCAATCAGGTAGGTGTTCGCAGTCTCTCCCACCTCACTGAGAGTTACGATCCGCACCAAAACGCGGGTGCCGCCATTTTAGGTTCCCAAGTAAAGTAGTGTCCGATCCATGCCTCCTGTGTGGCAGCGGGTCCCCGAACCCTCACAAAGCCTCACCATGCATTCCCGATCGCGGGCCACATCTGTTACCGTCCTGGACCCCCGCCGACATCAGTGCCAGGCGTTACTGCGTGCGAGTCATCTCTCAGGCTCCCAATGCGCCCGCAGCCGCCATTTTATGTCCCGGCCACCGCACACCAGATCGGTCAATATTTTCGCATTCCGCTCTCCAGCAGCTCACCAGAAGTGCCCCACAGCTTCTAGACACATTCCGATGCTTGGTGTTACCAGTTGATCGCTGTTTGATGTCTGATTTAAAGGCATAAACACGCAGGACCAAGGTCTGCCCGGCGGAGCTGTCGCTTCAGGCAGCCATCCTGCAGTGCGCCCTCTCATGTTGGGTACTATATTTTCTTCTCTTTTACAGACCAAAATTAAAAAGTTTGAAAGTATTTAAAATTTAGATTATAAAAAAAACTTCAAAAATGGTTTCAAAGACTTTCATATCTACTATCGAAAAGGTGAGATTAAGTAATCCAAACACTATCCATGCAGTACTGCATTTGTCCTCTAGCCACCTAGACACATCTCATTCACTCCTTCAATTCCCCTGGTAGTACCCATGCAGTCCAGGAATCACCCTGTCACTCCCCGTGCACTCCTCTAGTCACCCAGCCACTACCATGTACTAATCCAAACACTCTGCCAATACCCAAGGAACTAATACATTCACTACTCACTTTCCTTGCCATACTCCAATCACCCATTCAGTATCTATGTACTCATGCAATGACCCAGTCACAAACACTTGCACTGCTGCAATCCCGTATGCACTACCCATGTAGTCATCTAACCACTTACACACTTCTCATTAGCTCCTTCAATTCCCCTAGTAGTACCCATGCAGTCCAGCAATCACCCTGTCACTCCTCCAGTCACCCAGCCACTGCCATGTACTAATCTAAACACTCCGCCAATACCCAAGGAACTAATAAATTCACATTGCACTCTTCTTGCGGTACTCTAATCATCCACTCAGTGCCTATGTACTCATGCAATGACCAAGTCACAAACACATGCACTGCTGCAATCTCCTATGCACTACTCATGCAGTCCTCTAACCACTTACACACTTCTCATTCGCTCCTAAACCCCTACACATATACTCATGCAATCACCCACGCATTAGAATGCAGTTATTTCTCTTTTTTTAAAAAGGTAAGGTAGTTCTGAAAAAACACTATTTTTCCTTCTTTTTTTGCTTTTATCATTTTTTGGTCTCTTTTTAAACCATTTTGTATATTTGTTGGTGTTTTAAAAAAAAATGGAAAACAACAGAACTAAGTTGTAACTTTTGCAATTAATCAGTCATTGCAACCATAAAAGAAATTAACAGTGGTGATTCCTTGCTGCACAAACCACAGCCTCCACAGATTGCTCCCCGCAACAAATCACAGTCTTGCTCTAGATGCAGTGTTGCTGCAGATTACCAAATTCAGGACGAATGTCCTGACCTCGAGATGAGAAGCTTGAGGCTCCTGAAGTATATGGACCAGCTCCCTGGTCATTCTGTTGCATTTCTTGTTGGGCATGTCGCAGTTGTTCTCGTGCCAGAGGTCGAGGGTGAATTGTCTGAAGATGTTTCAGCATGCTGGAGGTTCAGCACGAAAACTTTCTGTCACGTCCCCTTGACAGTACTCTAGGACAAAGAGTGCAGCTGACCTTGCATGCATTGACTTTTTTTTCACCATCCGGAATTGTGAATACCCGTTACATGTGAAACGCACACACAATGCGATCCTATACGTGTATGACGTTACACGGCAGCAGGGACAGTGCACCCGTCGCTAACCCAACGCGCATAGTTCGCGATTTTGCCAATATGGCTTGAATCCGCGCACCCACCGAGATAGGTACACGATGGGTACACGCTTCCACTTTTTTATAAAAAAATATATATATTTATATTTAACAAAACACAAGACATTACATAATTTTAATAACAAAAAAAACTTACTAAAAAGTATTTTTAGGATAATATATTTACAAAATATCTCTAAAAAAGTTGACAAATATTAGAAAAACCATAGGTTTAAAGAATATTATAGTTAGAAATTAGCATTTAAAACACCTATGCAATTCACTGAAAAAAAAATAGGTTTCAGGCACTTTATAGTTAGAAATTAGCATTTAAAAAAAACTTTGAAATTCACTGGAAAAACCATAGGTTTTAGGGACGTTATAGTTAGAAATTAGCATTTAAAAACCTTTGAAATTCACTGAAAAAAACATAGGTTTTAGGGACGTTATGGTTAGATATTAGCATTTAAAAAAAACTTTGAAATTCACTGAAAAAAACCATAGGTTTCAGGGACGTTATAGTTAGTTGGACATTTCACTCATACAAAAAATGCCACCGTTATATTTAGTTCAGCCAACTATACCTCGCGGCCCCGCTATGCACTGCTGATGATGTCACATCTTACATCATTCATGACATGGTCAATTACATCACTGATGACATCTCAAATGACATCACTAATGACATCATCCACATGAAAATCTGATGCACCTCCTCACACCCTAATATAACCTTTGATACACCCACTCTAAAATACAGACTACCATTTTCGAAACCATTGGCACACCAATACCAGTTACTACATACGCACTCACTAATTCCTGGGTCTACACACACAGCCACTCATTCACCCATACAGTCACTCATACATGCAGTCACTCATCAATACAACACTATCATATGCACTCATACACCTATACAGACACTGACACACCGCCACTCATCAAGAGTTACTCACACACCTAGTCAGTCATGCAAAGAATCAATTACACCTCCATTTACTCACCTATACACTTATACACACAACACCTCACTTATTCAAACAGGAACTAACGCATACTTAGTCTCTTGTACAATCACTGATACAAGTACACACTCATCCACACAGCCACTCTCACAAACACTCACTCGCCCATATAGTTATTTATATACACCATAACTCACATATACTGCCCAATATATATGTAGTTACTGGCACATGTACCACTGAGACATCCATTCACTCACCAACACACCCATACACACATTCACCCACCCATACAGGTGTTTCCACATGCAGTCTTGAACCCATACACCCAGTGAATCAACCACTCACACATCTATGCAGAGAGTCACACACCTCCTACCCACCCACACACATACTCAGGCACCCATACAAATAGTCAAGCAACCAATCAATAACCCATATAAACACTCGTGTACCTACTCACCAACCCATGCAGCAGCTTACACAACAACAGACAGACTGATACAGACATTTACACACTTCAGTCACTAACCCATGCATTCAGTAAGAGACATTTAATCACTCACTTATAGAGTCAGTCATGCACCTAATAAATTCTCCATTCAGACACTTTTACACCCACTCTTTCTTTAATATACCTTGGCATATATATAACACATATTTAAACGTTATAAAAACAGTCACTGGATTATGTCATCAGTGATGTCATTTGAGATGTCATCAGTTATGTCATTGACCATGTCATGAATGATGTAATATGTGATGTCATCAGCAGTGCATTGCGGGGGCGCGAGTTATAGTTAGATGAACTAACTATACCAGCGGAATTTCTCTGGTTTTGTACGAGTAAAATGTCCAACTAACTATAACGTCCCTGAAACCTATGTTTTTTTCAGTGAATTTCAAAGGTTTTGTAAATGCTAATTTCTAACTATAACGTGCCTGAAACCTATGGTTTTTTTCAGTGAATATATATATAAAATTTTCAGATTTGGAGGGGTCAAATTTATTGCTTCTACTTTAATTTTAGCAACAGTAAGGAATGTGTTGACTTTGGAGGGGGGGGGGGTCAGCATTACTATCAGTGCTTGAGTTCTCAAGTGCTTGGCACCAACACATATTTATAAACACCGATATCTATTATGGGATTGCATCATATGGTGGTGATGTCTGTCTATTCTTCAGCTGAATTTTTTGCTTTATGTTTATTTAAAAAGGAAAAATTATAAACCTAGCACACAGTTAATGACAATACCGGCATTTGGCATGAATGACCAAGCTGTTGGTGAGTCCAGTTGGAGTGTACTTCTATGCAGTGCCATGGGTCCTGGCACTTAATTTTTTACAAATTAAGAACTGATTACTAGTCCCGCTCCAACCTGAGCAACAGTGGTGTAAGTGTTGGACTTTGGAGGGGTCTGATTTACTATTCCCACTTCTAATTGTTTTAAGAAAACAATTAAATATGATCAAAGAAAATAAAAATGTTAAATATCTTAAAAATAAACATTAATTAAATATAAATCAAACAAAATAAAAAACTCTTTTAAACATATAAAAAATATTTTCAAGTTAGAAAACTTCCCAGCCTTCTACCCTAAAACTAACACTGACAATTCAAATTATTAAGAAAATACATATTATAACAATGATATAATAAATTATTAATATCACATTTAACATTAACTAATTCAAATCAATAACATTTATATTTAAAATGCTATTGACAAGATTTCAAACATAAATACAACAATAAATACATTTACCAACCAATTCATAGTTAATTACAAACCAACAAGTATTTAAAATAACAGAGAGACAAACGACCTGAGGATTTCAGCATGCCTACAGGTCCAGGCATTAATTCAGCCCATTGAGCCTTGCTGCAGGAGAGTAAGGGGGGTCGACCTATCTCCAAGCACTATAAAGTGCTGCCCCTTACCTCACTGGTTGGGACGAATGAGTGGTGGATTTCATGGGACTACAGATCCTGGGCATCACTTCAGCCCAACAAACCTTGCTGCTGGAGGGAGCAGTCCCCTCTACAAGCGCCATAAAGTGCAGCCCCTCTTCCCGCTGCATGGGACAAAAGAACAGCAGGACTACATGACCCAGGAATCATTTATACCCAATAAGCCTTGCTGCGGGGGTGGGACCATCCTCAAGCACTATGAACCCCATTCACCCCATTGCGCAGGTTGAATGAATAGCCGATTTCTGCATTCCTACAGGTCCAGGCATCCCTTTGGCACCACAAACCTCACAGCAGGAGGGAGGGCCGAACAATGTTAAAGTGCTATAAACCAATACCCCTCATCCTGCTGCACGGAACGAATCAACAGCGGATTTGGACTACTTACATCACTTCAGCCTTGCTGCAGAAGGGAGGGGGGTGGGGTCGGAGACATCTAGAAGTGCTATAAAGGGCTGCCCCTAACCATACTTCACATGATGTATGAACTATGGATTTCAGCAGGACTACAAGTCCTAAGCATTGATTCAGCTCAATGAGTTTTGCTGCAGGGTGGAGCCATCTTTATGTGCTATAAAGCTCTGTCCCTCACCCTGCTGCACGGGATGTGCTTGGGCCATGCATGGGTGAACCCTGGGCCAAGGGCGGGGTCAACTTTAACCGTCATTGCCCAATTGAGACTGGATTGGGCCACGCTCTTGGATTATTGACTTTCGTTTTTTTGTCTTCTAACAGCAAGGGCGTCTGCTGCCATGTTATCAGGTATGGGCAAATGTACAAAGCCTTCCATTGATCACAATCCCTCAATCATCGATGCCTTATTTATTAAAGCTGTTGGGGCCATCTTAGAGGAGATAGCTCTGATGGAAACGTGTCTTTCTGCGGGAGGGGATGTATAATCTAATATTGTTCAGTTGGCCCAAGGTAACAGTGTCAGTGCATTAGTTCCTCGAGAATCTTCGTCCATTGTTCCCTTGGATTTGCAGGCTTTGCCTGCTGTGTCCGAATACTTGGACACCTCTCTTGTCCTTCCTGCAGGCCCTGCTCTGAAATGTAAAAATAGAGCTGCCCTAAATAGGGCCCCCATCAGGTCTAAAAATGTGCCACAAGGGGGCTCGGAGTGTGTTAATTTGGCTCCTCTTTCTGACACTTTGCATTAAATCTGTCCTTCAGTTTACAACCTGTTATTGACCACCTGAAGAGTTTAGAAAAGCTTGCTGAACTTATTTTGCCTCAATTGTCCGTCTTTATCTCTCCTAGGATGGTGTCTTCTCACCCACAGGTTCTGCTCCAGTAACTGGTGCTGTTTCAGTACTATCTGCTTCGCAGTGCTCAGTGCTGTGTTCAGCCCTCCCACCCCCCCATGTCCCTTCTTGGCTCCACCTGTTTCTGAACAGCCCCAAGGCCCCCCAACATACCAGCGAGCAAAATATCTCAAAGCCTCATAGAAGTGTGTCATAACCCCAGCCATGTTATCCGGGTATCCAGCAGGCCTCTACTAGGCCTGAGGTTTTTTCTTGTCATCCTCGCTTTAATGTACCATCGGAAGCAAGTCCTTACATTGTGATTTTGGATAATGTTCTTGTCTTGGCACCAGGGTCCACTGAATCTTTTATGCAACTTAAACAAGATCTTTCAAACAACAGTGGTGCCTGGAATGGGGAATAGGATTACAATAAATATAGACTCAATAGTAACTATATTTCAGAGGACATGTCCAGCCGGACAGAGGTCTAATATTTACTTTATTCAACAATAAATAAGGAATTTCAATAGAACAATACATAAAATGGGACACACGCCTGTGTCCTACTTAGCAAGTACAGAAACAGGAACCAAGGGGAACCAACAGGGGGTTCAGGTACAGCTTGACGGTTTGTTACACACAGGGAGTAAAAAACTTACATAACAAGAGAACAAATCGCGTATTACACCTTTACAGTTCCAATGAAAACACGCTTTACATGTATAAGGTGCTTAAGAGTGTCGACGGTGTTTCGATCCAGTCGGAAGGTACGTGGATCATCATCAGGTCATGGATTGCATGCCTATTAATGTAAGAGCCTGTTATGCCTGGGGAGGAAAAACGCACATTTAGGGGAAGTCCATTAGACATAAAACTAGAAGTGTGACAATACATGATGGAGAACTCAGAACCAATCATGCAGAAGTAATGTTTTCCACGGAGCGAGAAGAAGGGAGACAAGGACGATTAATTGTGGTCAGTAGTGTACCATATGGTGACAATTAAATGGGCTGTGGGAGACAAGAGGTTCGTGACCTCATATCGGGCAATTGGAGGGGAAGGTAGAACAACGAAAGTTGGAAGAAACGGTGAGGAACCATGTCGTTCTTATTCAGGTGGCCTTACTAGTAGCAGGCAGATCATACAAGATGAACCGGTCTTAAGGGCCAGCTTTTCAGGATAAGTGATGAGATAGTGATTTGCCCGTATTTCAAAATTAAAGTAATATGGCAGTTGGAAGAGGAAGCGAAAAGCATCCCGTACACTGTTATAAACACTTCACTGCATGCAAGGGCGTGATGGAGCAGTAGCCAAGTGAGGATTAGTGCCGAGATGGAATTCATAATCAGAATCAGACCTTAGCCAAATTTTGTGCTATTGAGTTACTAAACAATGTTTCTTTTTTTTTTTTATCTGAGGCCTCAGGAGTCATCCCAGTATTCATCTTGGGCTGTGTCTTGAAGCCACAATGATGTGGGGCTCCTTTATAAAGCTGGGGCCAGCTGTTAAATATTGCCAGCTGGAATATATCAGGTATTGCATCTAAGATTGGGAATGAACATTCGCTGGATCTTGTTAACCACTATGATATTGTTTTATTGCAGGAAACCTGGGCCAGGAATATGATTAGCATAGATGGTCTTTCCAGTTTTTCCAAGCTGGCGCTGCCATCCCACTCAGGAACACCTTGCGGCGGTCTTTAAGCTCTTTTTAAGGTTTTCTTGAATGTAAAAGCAGTACTTATTTCTTTCTCTTTCTCTGGGATTCAAATTTTCTGGACTATTTTTACAAAGTGCTTTTCTGTATTTGCAATTAATTCTTACAATGTGGTAGAGGCTGATTCTCCCTGTGGTAAACTGGATTTGCCTCCCCATATTATGTCAGCTTTTAGATCTATTTATAGCTCATTAAAAATATGTTTATTGTTATCTTGGGGGGTGATTTTAATGCTAAAATTGGGTCATGTGATACTTTTATCAATTTGTCCCCCAGACTCTCATCAAATGAAGGTCATCTTTAATGGATACCAGAGTTGTTTTTTTTTATTTCACTCCTTTGCGATTTTGATTTATCAATTTGTTGGGATATTACAAGTACCCATGAAAATCACATCACAACTTTTACAGGGCATGGTAAAGGTACAGTCATCGATTACAACTTTGGGCCTCATTACGATGTCAGTCAGAAAGCATTCCAACTGATTCCTTGTTGGAATCAGTTCCTACCGACTCGGGTTCGGCAAGTTTGACCGACCGATTATGATGTTTCCAAACACCGTTCAGTCAGACTGACCGACAACATAGAGTTCCATTGAAAAAAAGGGTGGTTGCAGAAAACCTTGCACCCTGTCACCAGCACCTCATGGTGCCTGCCACACTGTGCATTGTTGTAAAGAGGGTTCCCTGGGTACCTCAACGGGTCCCAAAAGGAAGTCAAGGGGGGCCTGCTATGGGCCCCCAAAGTCAGTTTCCGACAGCCTTTCCGTGTCGGACAGACCGATTCGGAAAGGCTGTCTGAATCCGACATTGTAATACGTTGGTCATAAACGCAGTCCATAGACTGGTACGATTGGGCTTCGACCGGCTCGAAGTTTCCGAATGCCGGTCGGAACAGAGTCGTAAAGACCAAACAGTTACCTTCTATCGTAATCGGTCGGCCGGAAATGTTACAGAGTCAGTCGGAAACATGGGTTCTGACATGAGTTAGGAAAATCTGAATGCTGTTCCGAGTCTTTCTGACCAATATCGTAATGAGGCCCTTTATGTTCAAAAGGCCAACAATATAGTCATGGAGTGGTGTTAAGGATAGTGCGTTTAGCGATTATAATATAAGCTCAATTGTGTTGGAAATTCTTAAGCATGTTCTTTCAACTCACCATAGTCATCTCCAGCATGTAAAACTCATTGACACTGGGTTAAGGCAGAGGTGGAAGGATGCTAACATCCCTCGTCTTTTTGCTGACTTTGTGAGCTTTCACCCCAGTCTGGTTGAATCCTGTCTACATATTGGATATGGCTCCTGTGAACTTATCGTCAGTGCATTTGTTCACTAGAGACGCAGCACTAGGGATCTTTTATTTCCCTCAAAACCAAGGGTTCTTATCCTAGTTGATTCGAAAGATCCTGCAGACAAGCCAACAAGGCGTTACGCAATTTCCTTAATTTCAACCCTGGGAATAAGGAGTTAATCATTAGGTGCAGTACAGAATGTAATAATGCTCTCAGATCCAGGAAACATTTTTTCAAAGATTCCAGTAGGGATACCCTGGTATCTTCCTTGGATAATCGCAACCCTAAGGTTTTTAGTGATATTGTTAGTAATTAATTACTTTTCAATCCTTAGTCGGAAATATTAACAAGGACCAATGGGTTGTGCATTTTAGAGTCATGTATGCATCTAATTTACTTCTGATGGATACCCCACAGTGGGATATTCCAGTAGAGCAAATACCCATGAGCCATGAAATTTAAGTTTGAGGAGCTTGCTCTGGCTACATCAAGAAGTCCTAGTGGCAAAGTACCAGGACCTGACAGTGATCTTCTTGATCAATATGAGTCCAATGCTGGTTTTTGAGCTCTCATTATTTGGGCTCCCGTTAATATCAATGTGCAGAATGCTTCCTGTTGTAGTAAATTTCCCAGTATTTAAAAAGGGTGATTGGAAGAACCTTTCTTGCTACAGGCCTGCATCTCTTCTTGACTCTATTGCAAATGTACTGGGTCATGCTATACTCAATCCTGGTGCGCTAAGGCTAGAATTTTATCTGAAGTTCAATTTGGCGTCAGACCTGGCTCAGGGGCCAATGAGCAGAATCGAAATCTTCATATAGTGATTAGTAAATACATGGTTGCCAAAAAAGAATCTTTATATCTGTTCTTTATGGACTTGATCTCGGTCTTTGACTGCATGAATAGACCTAAGCTTGGACTTTTACTTACTTGAAATGGGTATGGACTCCCCTTAGTGGAGTTCCTTGGGTTCTTCCTCATGATGTCTCTGTGCCTGTAACATATGGGAAGGGTGAAGGTTGCCTTTCAGCCTGAATCATAGTGTGGGACAGGGGTGTGTAATGACTCCTCTTTTGTTTTTACTGTACATCACCATACTTAGCCATTTTTGTCTGAATATGGATAGGATCTGCCTATCCTTACTCACCTTGTTATATGTTAATGTTAATGAAATTTGTAAAGCGCACTGTTACCAAACACTGTCCTGGCACTGACCAATCATTGAACATTGAACAGATATCTTACCAGAAATTTGATGCACTGAAAAGTCATGTTTTCAACTCCTGTCTAAAATTTAGAAGGGAGGTGGCAGATTGAATGGATAATGGAAGTATTTTCCAAATTGTTGCAGTTCCTAGATAGAAGCTTCTACTGCCTCAATTCATTCTATTTAATTTTAGTACAACCATAAAGCTCTAGTTAGATGACCTCAGTGTTCTGTTAGGTATGTACCATCTAAGTTTCTGGCCTAGATATTGTGGTCTTTGTTTATGCAAGGCTTTTTAAACAAAACACAAAGCCTTGAATTGGATCCTCTCCTTCACTGGTAACCAGTACAACTGCTTGATGGTTTTCCTAACTGAGACATGTTTAGGGGTATGAGTTAAAACTCTGTCTGCTCTATTTTGCAGTACCTGAACTTTTCTAAGATGTTGAGCCCTGAGATTAGGATATAGACCATTACAATAAGCAAGACTTGCCACTACCAGAGTTGATATAACCACATTTTGGATATTTTCTGGAATATATACTAGAATCTTGGAATAAAATAGATGGGAAATGTCAAGGCATTAATCTGGTTGGGAAAAAGAAAGCTCGTTATCTATAATAATCCCAAGGTTTTGGCTTTTCCGACTAGCTCGGGCAATTTGCAATGATTCGCTGGTCACCAACTAGGGGACCAGAATAAGGGATCATTACCGAAAAGTACTGCCTCAGTTTTGCTACTGTTTAACTTTAAACAGTTAAAACTCATCTAAGATGCTGACAATGCCATGCTTATTTCTCGGGCTCCAAATGGTTTAAAATTGCTTATTGATAAATTTATGGAGTTTATGGACCAGCTCAACCTTGACATTAACCTATTAAAAACATACTATATGGCTTGTGGCCCATTCTCCCACACATCTAGGGTCTTTAGTGTTAAGGGGGTGCATGTAGAAAGGGCCAGACAGTTTTCATATTTGGGTATTACATTTGACTCCAAGGGGACTTGGGGCACCGGTGTTTCTATTAGGTTTCCATATTTGCTCAATCTATTGGCCTCCTGTTAAATTTTGCCACAAATTTAGGCAATACGGCTGTCAAACTGATCTTGGAGGTATATATGCATAAGTGCCTCCCCTTTGCTTCTTTTGTGGTGAACTGTGGAGTTACCATGAAATTAAATTCCTAAAGACAGAGTAAAATTGTTTCTGTAGGAAATTGCTCGGTGTTCCTTTTAATTGCCCTAACTATTTTGCACATGAGGAATTGGTTTTGAGATATTTGACGGATGCAATCGCATTGGCTCCTATGCTTCTCTAGCTTTCAATTTTGGTGGATCCCCATGACTCTCTCAATAGAAAAATCCTATTACTTAGCTTGGTGTGCAATTGGGGCCATACTATCCCGTGACTTCAGCACATTAAGTTTGTCGCCAACCAAGTGATTATACTGGTTCTGTTTACTGACCCTTGTAGCCTGAAACATTCTGACATTCAATGGGTCAAAAATCTATTTAGCATTGTAATTTCATCACAACGAGATGCTGTGGAGCTTCTTAAGCCCTCTATTAGGGATTATGTTATGGTCCAGACTACTGGGCTCACCGAACCCTATTTGTATTGGTTTACCAACCCTAGGGAGAGAACCCTTTTGGCAAGATTTTGCATGGCATGGTTCATTGTCTCCTTAACTTTCCCTTGGCCCAAGATAATTCTGTATCTATTTTACCTTGCCTTTGTGACGAATCTTCTCCCCAGTCGCATTTGCACTTTGTATTTTTGTGTAAATGTATGATCTTTATAAATGTCGCATGTGGTCCAGTTTTGTAAATCTTAGAATTGTAATCAATATAAACCTGCAGGGCCTCATTTATGAGGTTTTTCCGCAGGAAAGCGCAACAGTCCTTCCTGCTGCGCTTCCCTACTGCAAAATAAAAGGGCAGGAATGCGCCGTATCTATAAGATACTGCGCATTCCTGTCCTTTTCCCCTGCGCCGGTGCACAATGGGCTGACGTTCGCCAACGCAGGCACCTTTGCATCATGGTGCAAGGGTGCCTGCGTTGAGGAGATGATTATTTTTGTACAGGAAGGGAAACCTTTCTGTACAAAAACAATCACAAGAGGCTTTTTTCTCTTTTTATGTATGCTGCAGAATGCTTTTGGGGCTGCCTCAGATTTACGATTTCTCGTAAATCTGGGGCAGTGTCAATAGGCCATGGATGTTGCTGGGAACGCCCCCAGCAACACCCATTTCACGCCCCTTTAACGCAGAACACTGCGTTAAAGGGACTGATATTTATCAGGCAGAATTAAGCCAAAAAAAGTGGCTTAGTGCTGCCTGATAAATATCACCAGGCTTCTGCGCCACGGAATGCCACAAAAAGCGACGCTCCGGAGGCACAAGGAGTCTCATAAATTAGGCCTGCACTTTATTTCTTACGTACCCTAAAGGGGAGCTTCTTCAAATGAGTGGCGACCGTAACTCCATGATGTTTTAAGTCTGTCTGGACATGTTTGTAACAATCTATGTTTTCTTTACATTTTAACTATTGCTTTTTTATGATTACCTTTGTTATAATCGAATAAAGGTATATTGTTTGATTGGTACTGATTAATGTACATAATTAATTATGAATGAAATAAATAATTGAATTAAAACAACTATGAATTTAAAAAACTAGTTTCTCACCCTAATCCCATACAAATCCATCATCCCACTACTAAATTAATAATTTCTAACAGAATTAAAACTAAATAAATTTCATATAAAAATGTACAAAATATAGTTTTTATTTATTTTATTTATATGATTTCTATAGCGCCCGAATCACCCCCATCATGGTATCTCTGCGCTGTGACTACTAGTGACCTACCCATGGATATAGTTTAGAACAGTGCTGTTTTCAGCAGCTTTCTGAAGGCAAGGAAGTTGGTACATTGGCGCAACTGGATGGGGAGTTGGTTCCAGTATCACGGGG
The DNA here is from genome assembly GCF_964261635.1 of Lissotriton helveticus. Classification (NCBI taxonomy): domain Eukaryota; kingdom Metazoa; phylum Chordata; class Amphibia; order Caudata; family Salamandridae; genus Lissotriton; species Lissotriton helveticus. The sequence goes on from NC_136058.1 coordinate 109,765,065, forward strand.
TAAGGTGGGAGAATGCTTTACCACCCATGCGGGCTGGTTTGAAGCGGGGGGTATGGAGAAGTCCTTGGTGACCCGACCGCAGGGGTCTGGATGGTATATACCTGACCAACTTTTTAGTCAGATAGCTGGATCCCATGTTGTTTAGGGATTTGTGTACCATACAGCAGACTTTAAATGTTACTACAACTATTTAAACACAAATACCTTCCCAATACTAGTAATTTACATGACTAAAATAACTAAAATGTATCAAACTAATTAAAAATAGATATTATATACAACTATATTTACAAAAGATATTAAATAAAATACCTAAAAACATAACATTCTTACCTTCTATATTCTGTCCCACGATATCCTTGGCATCCTCATATTTTTTACACGATATTTTCATCTCACAATATTTTTTACATGATATTTTATCAGAATACCATTTCTAAGCACTTCCTTTGTTAGATTTTTAATTCTGAGGTAATGAGGTATAATAGTTAAGGCCAACTCTTGCCGCATGGTATGGGGTAGAATTTATAGCTCAACTAGCACATATTTCCCTCACACCAAATAAATTATCCAAGCTGTGTTATCCTTATGAATAAAATGAGATTATTCCCGAGACTCTGCTAAGTGGTGTCAACTGTTAACTACATTTACGTTTTATGTAGGTGGGTCAATGTCGGCTTAGATCGAGAGAAGGTGTTACGTTATAACAATTGGAACTCAAGCAAAATGGTTTCATTAGATCATGTAGGTTCTTCCAGGTATGCTTTGATATGCCACCCAGCCCCTAAAGGAGCATGCACTTGCCTCTTTTGGGTGCTTCAAACTATGTGGATTTCATGTAAAAGGCCCCAGTATATCTTTCTATTATAGCATGATTTTGTGTAATGGATTACCTTCTGTAAATTTGGTTGGAGGAGTGTAGTTCATTATGTCACGTTATCCTGTTTGTGCTAGATTTTGTTACCAATTGAATTCAAAATCATGCATAGTTATAGATAAGTAGCTGACAATAAAAGTGTTGCTTTCCACAGAAGGGTTCCAAAAGTGAAGTTACTTTTGTAAAATTTTATATTTTTTTGTAACCTCACCCTAGAACAAATTCCTCTAGATTAGAGGAGTCATAGGAGAGCCAAACATAGCATACCCACAGCACTTAAGTCCCCTCACCTTAGCTGTGCTTCACAAACAATGTATAGATGGTGTTCTGTCAATACATCATCACCCATCTCATACATCTTTCAAAATGTGGCACCCTGACACCCTCCTCCACCATCCTTCCCAGAAATATGCAAAAGATATGCAGCATCTTGTCACCTTTGCCATCGTCCTTCATACCAGGCTTCCGGAACAAATTCCAAGATTTAAAAACCTAAATACATAAGGCCTTATTACACTTTCGCGGAAACGGGACAGACCGACCTGCGGTTATAAAATAGGGTGTTAAATTTACCTCACCCAAAAAAGAGGTCATTTGACCACAGATCAAAGGATCACAGATGATCATAAATATACAGTGAACGCAATAGTGGATACCAGCAGCCATCCCTTCTTTAAGCCATTATCACAGTGATCTTACATGTTACTCATTGACTTGATCCCATTCGTACCTCAGCCCAGGTGCTGCTTTGGAAGGCAACAAAAATCATAATTAATTACTGTGAGAGATGACTTGTTCCAATGCGATGGTGTTTCTCATTCACAGTTTGCAGGTGTTATAAAACTGATGTGGCATATCATTTGAAAACTGCATCCAATAGAGTAATTTGATGATAGTAGGCTGCTGGTAATTTGCCCATTTTTCATTGATAGGGAGAATAATCCCCCCTTTCTATGAAGTAGAAACAGTATTCATTTTAAAGGCATGAGACATGCATGTTAGAAACATCCAAAAAACATCAGGGCTCTGCTTTACCAAAGAGATGGTAATCCTATCTGGTCCCTGTGCCTTAGTAATTTTTCATTGATGAATATATCTTAACATATCTTCAGGGGATGCATAGGGATAAATAGTTAAAGGGGATTTTAATAATTGAGATTTTCCTATTACTGCTGCCAGTATAAAGGGGAATGTAATTTTCTAGTCCTTCCACAACAGATATAGTGCCCTTTTGAAACATCGATTTAGAGTATATTTCAACTAACCACTGGAAGTTGTGTGAGTTTTGTTTTAAAGCATCTTTGTGACCTTTTTTCCCCTAATCCTTTAATATCATGGGGACATTCAAAATGTATTTTCAGAAATATTTTGAATTGGAATTGGACTAATTTATCGAGATCCCATCTCAGCCATCTTTCTGCAATCAGGGAAGGGGGAGGTAAATTACTTCCCTTTAAATCTATAAAATGTAATGTATCCATAGGTGTTAGACCTAGCATATCTTTGTTTGATTACCCCTGACTTTTTTCCTCTACCTCCTTTGCTTTTAGATGCTTTGGGTACTTTGCCACTGCTGATCAGTGTCAAAGTACAAGTGTTCCCTGTGTAAAGTGTAATGGTAATTGGTTGGCAATGATTGGTATGTTTGCCTTACTGGTAAAGCCCCTAGTAATGTGCACTGTGTGTGCCAGGGCTAGTAATGCAAAGGTGCACAGAGAAGGGAACTCAGGCCTGCAGTGTAGGGCCTGTGCGCAGGTTGCTAAGTTAGCATGTTGTCCTGAAAAGTGCAACCACTTGTCAGGCCTTACTTTCCGTTTCACGTAGACAGTGGGCACCCCTGAGGTAGGTCCCAGTTAAACCCTGGGCAGGGTGCAGTGTAAGTAAAAGGCAGGACATATACTAAGGGGTGTGCTATGTCCTGACAGTGAAAAACACTCCATTTCATTTTTCACTGCTGAAAGACCATCCTGCCTGTAGGACAGAATGAGGAGGCTGGGTGTTGTGTGTAGTTTCCTATAAGTTTAAAATGGAGAGGTGACGTTTAGTATGTATGAAGTCACAGTGCCAAAACTAGGGCTGGGCGTAGTTTGCGAAGTAGCGCTACGCGAAGCTACGCAAAGTGCACTTCGCACTACGCGAGCTACGCATAGCACTACGCGAACTGCGTAGTACCCTCTTCGCACTGTGCAAGATGCCGTTTTCAATGATTGCACAGTGCAGACAAGCATCCGGCACTGTGCAATCATTGAAAACTGCATCTTGCACAGTGCTACCTGTAGTGTTCTGCCTCTCAAGTAGATTTTTACTTAATGTGGACTGTTAGTTTCTCATCGCAAGCGGTCGCGAGCATACGCGACCACTCGCAATGAGAAACCTGACCTCCCCGCGTTGAGAATCTCGCCGGGAGGTTTGTTTTCCACGCTCGCGATCGGCAACTTGATGTTGCTGATCGCGAATGAGGACAAAGTCTCGCCGGGATGTCATTTTGCTTGCTCGCGGTCGCCAACTTGACGTTGAGGACTGCGAGCAAGCAAAAAATGACCGCTGACCTACGCTACGCTACGCATGTTTTCACTGTGCTACTTGCAGTTCGCGTAGTGCGAAGTAGCGCAAACTTTGCAAACTACGCGAGCGTAGCATAGTGCTTTGCCCAGGGTTAGTCAAAATACATCTTTCTATGAAAGTGGTTTTGTCACTGAATGTTCAGAAACCACTCTTTTCGAAAGTGGCTGAGTTTTGTGCTTTAAGCATTTCTGTGTGTCCCTGCTGAATGTGGATTGACTGTCTGGATCTGAGAGGTGAGAGGAGCTGGGAGAGGTCTTGACCCAGGGAGGGGTTGAGATGACACCAGGCTGCCTGCATCTGGAGAGTAGGGGGAGGGGAAGCGCGGGAGGTGAAAAGGCCTGGGCTGGTGCTATAAACTAATTGACCCATCTCCTGCTGAGTGATTACAGATCCAGACCCCCAGAAACAAAGGGAGAAAGGTGACACTGGGAGGGAGACACCCAGAACTGATTTAGGCAGGGGTCAGGGACCCATGAGCACAACGAACTTCAAAGACATTTAGGGGTATAGCTATGACAGCTGAGGCCCCTGAACATTGGAATAGAAATGGATTGAGACTGGAAAGGCTTAGACCCATTTCGTGGTCAAGAGGAACCTCTTTGAAGAGACTGCTGGGAAGGACCAACCCGTTATCCGGGTCTGGTCTGGATTTTGCTGTTTTAAACAAGGAAGAGGCTGGTGGGACTGTGCTGTGTGTGCTTGGTCCCCCTGCTTGAAGAAGACTGTGCTTTGTGCTGTGTCTTCTAACCCCAAGGGCCTGAGGTGAGCTGGCTCCCTGCTTGGAAACACAGGAACATAAAAGTTTCTGGAGAAGTTTCAAGCGACGTGGTGGGTGTGTGTTGTGGCAGCTTGAGACCCTCGGAAGGTGTGCCCTGTGATCTTGGACATATGGAGGAGAAGTGAGACTCGGACGCGCTGGAAGCGTGTCGTTGTGCATGGGAGACGTTGGTGAAGAGCGCCTGGTCAACGTGTGCATCGAAGGTGAAGCGAGTCTCGGACGCGCTGGGAGTGTTTCGTGGTGCACCGCAGGCGTTAGTGAAGAGCACCTGGTCAGCGTGTTCATCGGAGGTGGAGTGAGACTCGGGCGCGCAGGGTGTGTGTCGTGGTGCTCCGCAGGTGCTGGTGAGGAGCTCCTGGTTGGCGTGTGCTTCGGAAGTGGAGTAAGTCTCGGACGCACAAGCTGCGTGTCGTGGTGCACATGAGGCATTGGTGAGGAGCGCCTGGTCAACGTGTGTATCGGAAGTGAAGTGAGTCTCAGACGCACAGGGTGCGTGTCGGGTGCACCGGAGGTGCTGGTGAAAAGCGCCTGGTCATTGAATGCACCAGAGGAGAAGTGAGGCTCGGACACGGTGAGCGTGTCGTGGTGCAGCCGAAGCCGTTGGTGAAGAGCGTCTGGATATCGGGGCACTGGAGTTGGAGTAATTCTCAGTGAAGCAATGTGTGTGCTTTGGTGCAACCAGGAACTGTGGAGGTGATCGGCTTATCATCGTGTGCACCAGAAGAAAGTGAGTCTCTACAGCGCGGTGTGCATGTCTTGGTGCCAGCTGAGACTGCAAGGAGTGCCTGGTGAACGTGCACTCGAAGTCGGCGTGAAGTCTCATCAGCTTAGTGGCTTCATACCAGAGGAGACCTGGAGGGTGCTGTGGTGAATGTGAACCCGGAGTAACGTAATCTCAGGGGCGTGGGGTACGTGTGCCCTGCGGCCACCTGAGACCTTCCTAACAGTCGCGGACTGGCAGTCCCGGAGGAGCTGAGCTGCCAGGCCGAGCCGCTGAGGCCCATTGAGAAAGTTCTGCACGGAAGGCCCAGTTGGCTGAAGAAGGATAGAAGAGTGGGGTCGCGCCCCCAGGTAACGTGGATCACTATCTGGGCGGGGCGCGAGCTTGGAGGGACACTCCCTCGGCCTCGCAGTCCTTCTGGTGTTGTGAGCCTTTGCTTCGGCTCAGAGTGGGGCCCGTACTGGCCAACGAAGTAGCAGTACTGGGGCCAGAGTGAGAAGCTGCACTTGTCATCGTGGATATGTGAGGGGGGCAACTGTTATCGAAAAGGCTGATTGTCATAATACACATTGCTAATATTGCTGCTAACGAACTGCCGGACTGTCTTATGACGTATAAAAAACAATGGTCCTAAACTTAATTTAGTAGGTGAAACAAATCACAGTCTGCAGTAAATCATTTAACATACACTTTGCAGGCCTGTACTTAGTTAGCCCAACGTATCTGATACAGTTAGTTAATCAAAATGCACAAACCATAAATTGATTGAGATAACAATCAATTTATTTTTTCACAATGCGTGCAACAATATCTGCCTTCCTGCATTGTTGTACAATCTTGGTTCAAAAAGGGGGGGAGAGGGGGAATGGGGTGGAAGGGGGGTTGCTCCAAGGAGAACGTGCACAACAGAGAAGTGTTCAAGTGTGGAAAGGTGAGTAGAGATCAAAACGGTGATATACGAAGAAGTTTAGAAAAATTCATACATTTAGACTGATCCAAACATCTCAGTCTTATTCACCTGGCCACATTTACATAGTACATTTGAAATGCATTATTATTGATTGTAGAATACACAGTATAATTCTTGTGTAGCCCGTTTAAGATCAGGGGTTCGTAGTCTAGGTGAAATGCTTGAGGGAGTTTGGGACCTCGGCCTGCGGTTCTTCCTCAGAACAGAATGGGCAACCTGAAAGCAGGTGTGATTCCAGAGCTACATACCTACTAGGCGAAAAAAGGGGGGAGCTGGAGTGGGGTTGGGGTGATTAGAAACGGTCAAGGTTTGTGCATATAGTGGTCATTTAAGATAGGGGTGGTTACCACATATCTTACCCGCTTAGTCTGGGTGGGGCAAGGACTCTCCAATGCTTGCCGTGGAGTCCGTCCACATCTGTAAGGATGTAAAGAGTTTCTCGGTGATTCGTCAAGCGGGTGTTGAGAAAAAAGGGGGGCCCCAAAACGTGTTTTTCCAAGCAATTTCCCAGAGGAACCTTTAGCCGCAGCTACAGCCTGAACTGCTGAACGGAATTACACCAAATTTGGCAAAAAGTTAGCCCTTGGTTCAGAGTCCTGCCTTTTTGTTAAAGGGTGTAAATCCGTTCAGTAGTTGCTGAGAAAATCAAAAGTAAAAACACATATATATCTAGGGCCGAGGATTCTCTAATGCACGAGCTTTATGCTAATTGGCTGTCAACACTCCAAACCAGGAAGTGTTGGCAGCCATCTTGTGCTTCGGTAGAACTGAGGCACAAGAAAGCAGTGAGAAAAATGCAAAAAGCACGCAAAGGAGGCAGGGTAGAAACACCCTGACCCATAGGCCTGTTCAGGGTGTTTTTATAGAAATCGTGCGTGGAGGATCCGCGCATCCCGCTGCGGGATAAAAAACGAAGCAAGGACTCCCGCGCTTCGTTTCTAATTAGCCCCCGGGGGGCCAAGACCGGGGCAATATATTACAGTAATGGGGGGGCCAGAGGGCCCCCCAGCCCCGGCGACCGCCACCCCCTGGGGCTTTTTTAAATATGTGGGGGATCTCAGCCCCCCGCCCCGGGGACCACCACCCTTCAGGGCTTCAAAAAAGATGGGTGGGGGGCTTAAAGGCCCCCCCAAGCCCTGGGCACCTCCACACCCTGGGGCTTTTTTTAATGAAAGAAACCTGTGGGGGGTCTTGAGTCCCCCACATGCCCCGGGGACCGCCACCTCCCCGGGGCACTATGTTTTTTAATTTGGGGGTCTGTTATGGATCCCCAACCCCCGGGACCACCACCCCCGGAGCTTTGAAAATGTTGAGAGAGCGGCCACGCGGCTCCCTTCCTGGAGCCCTTGATGGCCCTGGGGAACGCTACCCCCCAGGGCTGGCTCCTGCAGTGTCCCAGTGTGCCCACTCCCGGGACACTGTAGTTTGCTATGACAGGGCAGGAGCCTTGCGGCTCCCGATCTGCCATAGCAAACTTGGTTTGGATTTTGATAGAGAGAGCAGGAAAACCAGCTCTCTCTTTCAAAATTCAAACCAAATTGCTTTTCCACCAAGAGAGCTGCATCTTTGCAGCTCCCCATGTGGAAAAGCAATGCCGGCTCCCAAGGGACGCGGGGAGCTGGCGGGACCGTGGTGGGATTGACCCCCCACTGTCCCCAACGGAGAGGGCCCTCCCCGGGGGATGGGGTCCCCGGGGCTAGAAGTGGCCCGGGAGGGGGGCCACGTGGTGCCCCTCCCCAAAATGAAAAATAAATAAACATATAAATAAAAAAACAAAGGCCGGACCCGGGGTATGGGGTCCCCGGGGCCATAACTGGCCTGAGGAGGGGGGCAACACAGTCCCCTCCAAAAGATAAAAAAAAAGGCCATGCCGTGGGGGATGGGGCCCCTGGGCCCGATTAAGGCCTCGGGAGGGGGGCCACGCGGCCCCCTTCCAATTTAAAAAAAAAAATAGGGGCAGGCCCTGGGGGATGGGGTTCCCAGGGCCAATTAATTAGAAAAAGAAGGGGAGCCACACAGCCCCCTTCTTTAAAAAAATAAAATAAAAAACTGGCACTGTGCTGGAGGCCACGCCCCTTCCTTGCTGCACTCTGCAAACGCGCCCCCTGGCGCGTTTGCAGATGGGGAACGAATTCCCCTTGAATACTGGGGGTCCCTGGGGGCCAACTATCCCATGAGGAACCTCCAGTATGTGCCAGGGGGCTGTCTTACAGAGAGGTGTTCTGAGGCCACGTCCCTTTTTACACCTCTCTGCCACGCAGCCCTTCCTTCACCATTGTGCAAACGCGCCTGTGACGAGTTGTAGGTTGGGGAATTCATTCTCTGTCAATACTGAGGGTCCCTGAGGGCCAATTAGCCTACCAGGTACCTCCAGTATGCGCCATGGAGCTGCGTTGCAGACAGGTGTACAGAGACCACGCCCCTTTTTACACCTCTCTGCAACACAGCTCTGTGGTGCTTAATGGAGGTACCTAGTGGGCTAGTTTGCTAGTTGGAACCAAGGGACACTCAGGATTCAATGGGACTTTATTTCCCAACTTAAAACAGCCACAGAGCGTGTTTACACAGTGGTGAAGGGAGGGAACGGGGCCTGAGGTGACATGTGCAAACACGCCCTGTGGCACGTTTTAAGAAGTGGAAATAATTCCCCTTCAAATCTGGGGGGGCCAACTAGCCCATCAGGTGCTTCCAGTAAGCGCCACTGCGCTGTGTTTCAGAGAGGTGACCCAGACCGTGCCCCTTTTTACACCTCTCTGCAACGCAGCTCTGTGGCGCTTACTGGAGGTACCTAGTGGGCTAGTTTGCTAGTTGGACCCAAGGGACACTCAGGATTCAAGGGGACTTTATCTCCCAACTTAAATGGCCACAGAGCGTGTTTACACAGTGGTGAAGGGAGGGGACGGGGCTTGAGGTGACATGTGCAAACACGCCCTGTGGCACGTTTTAACAAGTGGAAATAATTCCCCTTCAATTCTGAGGGACATTGGGGCCAAATAGTCCACCAGGTACTTCCAGTAACCGCCACTGCTCTGTGTTTCAGAGAGGTGGCCCAGGCCGTGCCCCTTTTTATACCTCTCAGCAACGCAGCTCTGTGGCACTTACTGGAGGTACCTAGTGGGCTACTTGGACCCTAGGGACACTCAGGATTCAAGGGGACTTAATCTCCCAAATTAAAACGGCCACAGGGCACGTTTACACAGTGGTGAAGGGAGGGGATGGGGCCTGAGGTGAGGTGTGCAAACACGCCCTGTGGAGGGTTTTAAGATGGGGAAGTGTGGCTCACTGGTTAGAGGTGGCAGACCCTGATGCAGAGGTCAGACCCGGGACCAGGGTTCAATTCCCGACACGGCAGGGTCTTGAGCTCAAAATGTCCACGGACTCGATAATTCTCGCCTCGGTGCCTACTCGAATCATGGGTTCACACTCTGCAACTCTGGGCAATAGCTTGCTTAATCTCCACTTCGGCCCCGCTGCAATGGGATGCCTGGTCTTCACCTTGGGGATGCCCAGTAGGGGTTATCTCACAGGGAAAGCCAGGACGGGTTCCCAAAGCAAGCGCTAAGAGACCTGTTGGTGATTTGGCGCTATATAAATCGAAATTAACATAACATAACATAACAAATAATTCTCCTTCAATCCTGAGGGACTCTGGGGGCCAACTAGTCCACCAGGTGCTTCCAGTAAGTGCCACTGCGCTGGGTAGCACAGAGGTGGTCCAGGCGGTGCCCTTTTTACACCTCTCCCCAATGCAGCTCTGTGGCGCTCACTGGAGATACCTAGTGGGATACTTGGACCCTAGGGACCCTCAAAATTCAAGGGGACTTAATCTCCCAAATTAAAACGGCCACAGGGCGCGTTTACACAATGGTGAAGGGAGGGGATGGGGCCTGAGGTGACGTGTGCGTTGCAGAGAGGTAGTCCAGGCGGTGCCACTTTTTGCACCTCTCTGCAATGCAACTCTGTGGCGCTAACTGGAGATACCTGGTGGGCTAGTTGGACCCAAGGAACACTCAGGACTCAGGGGACTTTATCCCCCAAATTAAAAAGGCCACAAGGCGTGTTTGCCCACCTCAGCTCAGCCCCCCTCCCTTCACCAGTGTGCAAACGTGCCCTGTGGGGCGTTTTAAGAGGTAGTTTTAATTAACCCTGGGCTTAATACTACGCTACGCTAACGGAGCATACATAGTTTGTACTAATTCACATTCCGCATATTGCACGTAGCACAGTACAAAAACTGTGCTTAATCACGTAGCGTAGCAGCTAAATCAACAACATCCTCAAATGATTTGATAAAGCAATTTTACATGCTAAAAAGCATATAACCAATTCACAAAAGTGAACTTTTTGAATGAAAATATTAGACAATTTGAGAGGTGATGATTTTGGGGTCCCCCCTAACCTAGGGGGCGGACCAAGCAGATGCCTTGAACACAAAGAGCATAAACAAAAAGCACATCTTGTTGAACTTCGGTGCTGGTCCCATCCTCTTAGGACCGCCCCAAGCACAGTTATTGGCAAAAAAACAATCCCAACCAAAGGCCCTGCAAAGCATTATGGGACAAGATTAGCAGTGGGCAGTGAATATTATAGTATCCAATATCAAAATAATTCTACAAAGAGCTGCAGTTCAACTAGTCGTTACTAGATGTCCCTCACAAGTCAAATGCAAAGTCATTGACATTTTTCTTACATCAAGCTGCAGTTCCACTAGTCGTTACTAGATGTCCCTCACGAGTCAAATACAAAAGCATTAAAAGACCCTTTCATGAAGCTTTTGCAGTTCAAAGAATACTACATGCAGCTACGTGTAGTGCTACTAAGCAAACTATGTCCAGGGTTCATTTTAATACCCCTGCCCTATTATGTACTACGGGCTTATAGAGGAGGTCATTCTAATCACAGGGGTACCCCAACGCATAGTGTTCCCTAGTGTACGTCGGTGTTTTAACTCTATTCTAAGTGTCTTTTAGCATAGCAGTGGCTCTAGGACTGGTTAGTCAGAGTCAGTTACCACCAGTACCCATCTGAAAAAATTGTAAAAACTGCAGCAAAACCCAACCACTTATAAATTCACCCAGGCACTCTCCTTTCAGTACTCCAATCATTCAGTCAATACCCATGTACCCATGCAGTGACCTAGGCCTAAGGCCTAAGCACATTGACTGCTTCAAACCCCTATCCACTATGCATGCAGTCTTCTAACCTACAACCTACACACTTGTCTTTCACACCTTCAATTCTCCAGTCAGTATCCATACACTTCCAGCAAACACCCTGTCACTCCCCTTGCACTTCTCCATTGACCCATTCAGCACCATGTACTAATCCATTCACTGTGCCAAAACACAAACACTTATAAATTCACCCAGGCACTCTCCTTGCAGTACTCTAATCATTCAGTCAGTATCCAAGTACTCATGCACTGAGCCAGACCTTAGCACATGGACTGCTTCAAACGCCTATCCACTATGTATGCAGTCCTCTAACCTCCTACACACTTGTCTTTCACACCTTCAATTCCCCAGTCAGTATCCATACATTCCAGCAAACACCGTGTCACTCCCCTTGCACTCCTGCAGTGACCCATTCAGCTCCAAGTACTAATCCATTCACTGCGCCAAAAGCCAACCACTTATAAATTCACCTAGGCACTCTCCTTGAAGTACTCTAATGATTCAATCAGTTCCCAAGTACTCATGCACAGAGCCAGGCCTTAGCACATGGACTGCTTCAAACCCTTATCCACTATGTATGCAGTCCTCTAACCACCTACACACTTGTCTTTTACACCTTCAATTCCCCAGTCAGTATACATACATTCCAGGAAACACCCTGTCACTCCTCTTGCACTCCTCTAGTGATCCATTCAGCACCATGTACTAATCCATTCACTGCGCCAAATGCCAAACACTTATAAATTCACCCAGGCACTCTCCTTCCAGTACTCTAATCATTCAGTCAGTACCCAAGTACTTATGCACTGAGCCAGGCCTTAGCACATGGACTGCTTCAAACCCCTATCCACTATGCATGCAGTCCCCTAACTAACCAACACACTTATAGTTCTGCACTTATAAATTCACCAAAAAAAAACAATATTTCAGTTTCAATATTTTAAAAACGTTTTTATTTGCATTTATATTAAAAATATATAAAGTAATTTAAAAAATAAAATATGTAAAAATAAGCATCTAAAAAACTGTCGAAAATCAGTATAAAAAATACATATAACTATTTTTACATTTAAAAATTATCGTTTAAAAAACCTTCGAAATTCACTGAAAAAAACATAGGTTTCAGACATGTTATAGTTAGGAATTGGCATTTAAAAAAACTTTAGCAATTCACTGAAAAAAACATAGGTTTCAGGGCTGTTATAGTTAGCTGGACATTTCACTCGTACAAAACCATTGAAATTCTTCCGTTATAGTTAGTTCTGCTAACTATAACTCTTGTTGCACTACTACTCCTGAGTGCTTTCATGTTCCTGCTAGGACAAGTTTTGGAACTGGCTATTATTCACTAGGTTCCTCATCCAGTGTAATGCGAGACACCACCACATGGGTCGGGCATTCAAATCACGGATGTTTGGAACAACCCAAAAAGTCAAAATAAATCCATTTAATCTTACAGTATTTTATTCCATTATTTTCTATGGGATGGTGCTGCAATATTAGTGGTTGGACATGTGAACTGTGGGCTTACCGTAGCTTTTTGGCAGCAGTACATTACACTTGCAAATTTGGCTCCACCCCCTGTTTAAGTATACTTTTGAGTAACTTTACACTTGTTAATGGAGACTGGCCAAAAGTAGTAATGTTGATTTTAAGTGTAAGCTTAAACTTACATGTGTAACTTATTTACAAGTGAATGTTACCTTTGTGAATCGCCCAGTGGGTGTTGGGGAAATTAACATTGTGAGAAATTGGGTTGTTGGTTGACTACGGTGGGAGCCCTGGTCAAGCAACAGCCACAATCCCTTTCAGGATGAACCATAAAAAGTCACAAAATTATCCTGTGCTTAACCCTGGGTAACTTGGCACAAAAAGCAGTCAAGCTTAACTTAGAGGCACAACATAAGAAAAATCCCACATCAATTGAGACAAATTGACTACATTTCTAATGAATTATTTCACACCAAAATGATAAAAATACAATCAATAAAACCAGAATTATATTTTTTTAAAGTTTTGAGTTAAAAAGAAGGTGTCTGAAAGATCATATAGCCAACCATGCACATCTAGTCAAGCGAGACCAGGCAAAAGTAAAGAAATATTTCAGACGATGATGTAGCATGGTTCGGATACAAGATGTAGACTGGGCCCAGTCAGCACTTACCTTCAGACTTAGAAGTAAGTTTTAGAAAAACATTCTGAGAAGGTATAATTCTGAAGGGCATTGCTGCAGGCAGTGCCCGAGGAGGGAGTGTTGTCATTGGGGAGCCTTGGTCAAAGCTGTGGTAAAGATTTCTACATTCGGACTTAGTAATTTTTGGGAAATCAAACATTTTCAGTGGTACAAGGCAGAATACTGTCGCTGAAGACAGTTAGAGGGGTTTGGATACCTCTTTGGTGATGAACCGCTGTACAGGATTTGCTTTTGCAGAGAAGACCATTGCCCTCAATTTGGGTTTTTTGCCACCTGGGCTCCTTTAACACCACAACCAAGGATCCAGGACTGGTGGGACCCCACTTGGGTGTTCAGGGCTCACTCAGGCTGGATCCAGGTGTGGTTTTCAAGATGGTGTGAGCCTTTTGTTGCCCCTCTGGCTCTGAAAAGTAGGACAGAAAACTAGCCCTTGGAGTCCCTCTGGTAGCCCTGGGTTCAGGTGAAGATGCAGGCTCAACAGTAGGGCAGTCCTCTGAGGGTTTAAGGCAAGCTCCAGGCAGAAAAACAGTCCTTCCAGGTACAGGTAAGCAGTCTTGCAGAGTGCACAGCATATCACAGCAGCAGCCAGTCTTCCGAGAGTCCCGAGGCAGATCCAGTAATGAACTGAAGAATGAGTCTAAGGGTCTTATTTTTATGCCTGGTGCCCCTCCCTATGGAAGGTGGGAGAAGCTTCTAGATGGCTTCTTTGAAGTGTATGACATTTTTGTGACTACCATGCCCCGGCTCCAAGCTGACTGCAGTGGCATTGTGGAGATGATAAGTACTTTGTGAGAATGAGGAGCACAGTTGCAAGTGGGGCTGTGCTCAGCTTCACCCCCCCATCCTGCCAGCAGATGGCCTATTGAGGCACGCCTATTCCCTCTTTTGTGTGACTGTCTGGGAGGAATTCCCAAAGTCTAACTGTGAGTTCCACCAAGTCATGGCTGTATTGCTTTTGCAAAAGATTCCAAAAATGTGTCTTTTCATTTTTGAAGAAAAAAATGTATCCTTCTTGCGTAGGGCGCCAAAAGTAAATTTTACTTAGCTTTTGTTTTGTCTTGCAGATCCTGATGTGGACGAGGAGAACCGAAGATTTAGCAATTGGAAACAGGGCAACCGAAGTCCATTGCGCAGGTTCCCAGTTAAATAGGAGAGAGTTCGCACGAGATCCGTCTCAGCAAACAAACGGAAGGCTAAGCGCCTTCTAGAACACAGGTATGGTCTTTTATAATCAAACCACACCCAAAACCGCTTCACGCTCGTTCACGGTACAATGTGAAGATGCTGAGGTCAAAGTGTCTTGGCTCTGACAGCGAGCAACTGCTCTGCAGTGACCTCGACAATTCTGGCATTCAAATATCTTTGCCAAACGTGGTCTTTCCTTCATGAAATGAAAGCGCATATGCCGCATTTACAGTAAAGTCTCATGTCCAGAGAGGCAACAAAATAACAAAGGTTTCTGCAACATTATGTCACAACATCACAATCAGTTTACATAAGCAATAGTAGATGCAAAAATTGTATTCCATGCAAAAACTCCCTCACTGATCAAACATACTTCAACAAACATATTACACAAAACCTAAGGAGTGCTGGTGCACGGGATAGGGGTAGGTTTTTAAGAAACCATAATCAATTTTACAAGGATATCTTTGCACATGGATGTGGTTCCATGTTGTGCACTTTGCCATAATCACTACACCTCCCACTGTTAATAGCCGAAGAGAGGGAGTATCTCGATCGGGAGTTTAAACCGACCAAGGTAGCAGAGGCTGTGGACCAAATATAACATGGAAAGACCACAGGACCGAAGGGGTTACCGGTGGAGAACCATAAGTGAACCCCCTTGAACCTAAAGCCACAGCTACTGGAGATTTTCAATGAGGCATGGCGTGGTGGGTAACTGCCTCCCAACCTCCACCTGGCAATGATCTTAGTGATACCCAAGCCAGGGAAACCAGGGTATGCAAGTGCCTTGTGTATGCCAATCTTCCTGTTAAACACTGAAGTCAACATTTTGGCCATGATACTAGCAAACCCCCTGGTATGAGTCATCTCCCCCCTTCTTTATAGCAATCAAAAAGAATTCATACCCAACCTGCTACTCGATAGAGCCTCAGTTGCCTCCACAAGTGTCTTGATCACCAAGGGAATACCTGGGAGCCACAGTATCACCTGACCCTCGATGCAGAGAAGGTGTTGATTCCATAGATTGGACATATCTTTGCCAGGCATTAAAGAGATTTTGGGTAGGACCAGTTGTCTGCTGCTGTGAGTTGTTATGTTGGAAACCAATGGTGAGGGTGCAAGTAAATGGTGCACTTTCAGACATCTTTCAACATGTGACAGGTACACAGCAGAGCTGCCTATTATCCCCCTTGCTATATTATGTATGGACCCCCCTGGCAACCTGGATCTATTACTGGGCAATACCATGGGTTACCCAGAAGTGCAGACCAAACCAGACTGTATCTGTCTCAGCTGGAGACCTCTATGCCAGCAGTCCTGTCCGTCTCCCATAATTGTGAACAATGTGCCGGATGCAGAATTAGCTGGGACAAGTCTGTGTTATTCCTGCTGGGAGAAGGAGGAACAGAGCCTCTAATTCCAGTTGGGGTTCCAGTGGCAACCAAGGGTTTCCACTACCTGTGCATAGAGATATCGCTTTATAAAGATTGATTCCTAAAAAGAAAATGGAGAAGGTTTAATGGGAATTTCAGGCTGATGTGCCTAGAAGGAATAGCTTGCAGCTTTCGCTTATGGGTAGAGCATCCTTATTTAAGATGATTACTTTGTCCAAGTTTCTTTATGTCATCCAGAATACCCCATAACAACTATCAAGCACATTCTTCAAAAGAGTGGATGAAACCCTATGCACATTGCTCTGGGACAGTGGACCCCTCCCCAGATAGCTTTATGCACTCTAGAGAGAAACATCTGCAATAGGGGCATCTCCTCCCAGAGTTCAGGGTTTATTATTGGTGTGGGGAGATTGGATATCTGATTACGGACTTAACAGAGATGAAGGGGTGACCCCACACTACTGAATGCTGATATATACCGAAGGGGTGGACACGGAAGGGGGAGAGGCAGGAGTTGACCCCTCTGATGGAATTGGAGAACGTGCCCCCCCCTTTCAAGCCAGAGAAATTGATGATCACTGTGCATGTGAAGACAGATCGCTGAGACTCATCCTGGGGCAGTTATTAGATCACTGGCAGTAATAAAATGTAATATCAGTGATGGACAGTTGTGAATTGTTTCTAAATCACAAAAGCACAATAAAAACAGTTATAAAAAATGAATGTTGCTCCATATAGAATAACAATGCTAGCCATATATACAGAATCATAACAAACGGACTTGGTTCACTCACAGCAGCATCTTCAGGGCAAGTTTATGTACAACACTTTTGTCAATGGCGTGATTTAATCCAATTTACTAAAATTAAGCATACATGTGCAAGAAATTACATGTTTTCAGTTTGAAAATGGCTATTCAGTTTCACATGAAGTTTACTATGTCATTTAGATGCCAAATCTTTTGATGGTTTGGCTCCTGCTTCATCGTTGGAGCCAAGTCCGACATCGGTCTTGGCTCTAAGAGCCTACTCTAGTACCAAGGAGGGCGCTGAGTTGGAATAATAAATACACACTGCATTACAATCAAAGGCTTGACCTTATATAAATAGGTAAGGCTTGGAATGTGTGTGTTTCTTTGTATGTGTTTGTGATTGTATGTGCATGTGTCTGTGTGTCTGTACTTGTCTTCTTTTTGTGTATGTATGTCTGTCTGTGTTTGTACCTGTTCTTATGTATGTCTGTATTTATCTATGTGTGCCTCTCTGTGTCTAGCTGTACAACTGTGTGAATTTATGTTTCTGCCTCTGAGTGTCCGTCTGTGTTCAAACAATGTAGTGCCTTTCAAGCATGCTTTAATAAATATAGATTTAATATTAACAATTCACATGATTGATGCAGCTTTAAATCCCTTTTACGCTATCCTTTCTGAAAAAGGACTATTTCTTCATGTTTTTAATAATGCCTGCTAAATTCACTTAACGTGGTTTTTGTGCTTGCACCCAAACCAATGCTTCACCATGCACTTTAAATAACTGGTGTTACTACTAAATAACTTTATTAACCTTGGGAAAAATGTAGTTGCGACCTGTGCTGGTCAACGCGGTGTGGCGGGGTGCTGCGAGGGGGAAAGTCTATAGATGACGGAATGGGATTTATTTATTTTATTTTATTATTATTTTATTCAGGTGACCTGACCCCAGGACACCCCCGCGCCGCACGGCCCACCAGCTGAAGGCGCGTCTCTGCCCCAGCGCCACAGGTCCGTACCTGACCTCAGTGCCCCCTCGCTGCTGCTCGCTCTTTGTCGCCCGTTTTGCCCTTTTGCCCTCTGTGCCTTCGTTTATTGTACACTATATATTTTTCTCGCTGCTGCTCGCTCTTTGTCACCCGTTTTGCCCTCTGTGCCTTCGTTTATTGTACTGCATATATTTTTACTGTATTAGTGCTTTTCTTCTGTAAGTAGGTTTTGCTGCGCTTCTTTTGCTACTGTACCCCTGGTGTGACCCCCCTCCGCTCCCCGCTTCCCGCCGCCGCTACCTCGCGGCCCGCCTCCTTTCCCTTCTGTTTCCCCATTGGCCGCCCCGCACCCACCTCCCAGCTGCTCTTCCCTCCCACTTCGCCTTAAATGGAGCCTGCGCCTACGCGCAGCGGGCGCACCTATTTTGTGCCGAAGGCGTGCCAAAGGCAAGCCCGTCTACGCCCGTCCGCGCCTGGACCGCGCCCAGTGCCAGGACCCCTGGTCCCCGACGATGCCAGCGCACCCGACGGACCTACGACGCAGCCACCCTCTGTGCACTCAACGCCGGCCAATACGCCGCCTGCTACCAAGCCACCCCGAGGCACACACACGGACCCTTCACCTGCCAAGCCTGCCACTTCACCTGCCTCCGAACCAGCACCGCACCCGCAAAGCCGAGCACCAGCAACAACCACCTCAAGTGCATCCTGCTCAACACCCGCTCCGTCCACAGGCACGCTGTGGAACTCTAGAACCTCCTCGACACAACCTCACCAGACGTCGCCTTCCTCACGGAAACCTGGATGAACGCCTCCTCAGCCCCCGACATCGTCATAGCCATCCCGGACGGCTACAAAATCATCCGGAGGGACCGCGTCAACCAAACCGGAGGAGGCATCGCCATCGTCCACAGAAACACCATCCGCATCACGACCAACTCCGACGACACCCTCAACGCCGCCGAGCACCTTCACTTCCAGATCCACACCGACCCCAAGACCACCCTCAGAGGCACTATCATCTACAGACCCCCGGGACCACGCACACAATTCAGCGAAGCCATCGCAGACTTCGTCAGCCAGCACGCCCTCACCTCCTCAGACTACATCCTCCTAGGGGACCTCAACTTCCACCTTGAGAACAACAAGGACTGCAACACCGCCGCCCTGCTGGACAACCTCGCCAACCTCGGACTCAAGCAACTGGTGAACACCCCCACCCACTACGCCGGCCACACGCTTGATCCCGTCTTCTCCTCCAGCAAGCACATCTCCTTCAGCCACTCCACCGGACTACACTGGACAGACCACAGCTGCGTCCACTTCAACTTTAGGAGAACCACGACCCACCACCACCCACAACAAGTTCCCCGCAGAAGCTGGAGCAAGATCACTGCCGACCAGCTCACCACCACCCTCAGCCAGAACCCGCCCACCAACACGACGGACCCCGACAAAGCAGCCCGCAACCTCAAACTGTGGCTCACCAACTGCGCCGACGAACTCGCACCACTGAAGAAACCTCCCAGCAGACGCAGCAGCAGGAAAGCCTCGTGGTTTTCCACCGACCTCAAAAACTCAAAAAAAACCTGCCGCACCCTCAAGAAAGCCTGGCGTCACGACCAGACAGCAGAAACATGACCGCCCTCAAGAACGCCACCCGCAAACACCATCAGCTGATCCGCACCACCAAGAAGACAGCATTCAAAGAAAGACTGGACAACAACACCCACAACAGCAAGGAGCTCTTCAGCATCGTCAAAGAGCTCTCCAATCCCAGCGCCTGCAACACCAACATCACTCCCTCGGAAGACCTCTGCGACGCTCTCGCCTCGTTCTTCCACCGCAAGATCACCGACATTCACAACAGCTTTGACGCACAAACCACGCACCCTACCGCCGAACCAGCGCCCCCAACCACCACCCTCTGCACCTGGACCCATGTCAACACCAAAGACACCACCCATGTGATGAACACCATCCACTCTGGCTCCCCCACCGACCACTGCCCACACCACATCTTCAACAAAGCCGACTCCATCATCACACCCCAACTCCGGAACATCATCAACAGCTCCTTTGCATTCGCCACCTTCCCGGAGAGCTGGAAACATGCCGAGCTGAGCGCCCTCCTCAAGAAACCCACCGCGGACCCCACGGACCTGAAGAACTTCCGCCCCATCTCGCTCCTCCCCTTTCCAGCCAAAGTCATCGAGAAGACCGTCAACAGACAACTCTCCACCTTCCTCGAGACCAACGGATCCCTCGACCCCTCACAGTCCGGCTTCCGAGCAAACCACAGCACCGAGACCGCCCTCATCGCAGCCACCGACGACATCAGGTCCCTGTGGTTCTGAAAATCTGGATTAATATAATAGTTCTGGACTCGAGAATTAAAACTTCGTCGAAACATGACGAATTTGGTATCAAAAGACCGAGAATGACGAGTACATCATGTACATGTATTTTCAGCCTATTCGAGTGACGATCTCACCTCGAAATCGTCATTTACATTCTGAACCCTTGGTTTCCATTTATGTGTTGCCCTTTACATAGGCCTTAATCTAGCTGAATTCGATTCCACAAGGACACATACTCCTTAATCGACTTTTCCATGACCTGTACAAGTTGGAACCATTGCCCCAGGCCGAACTCATTAGGTCAGTTCCCCTCCCAGTGGCCGAGCAAGATAGCATCTAGGCTCAACAAACCATAAAACCATTTCAGCGCGCACACCTGCCATATCTCGCTCACATCTATCTCCACTCTTTTGCTTCACTTACTTTATGGTGGGGAGGTGCCCGTTTTTATTAGGGATCCAGTGATATCTGATGAAATGTTGGGCCTTGCCAAATGATTTGTTGTAGGCAGCACAAAGTGAAATATGGACATGTCATCATGACTCTGCTTTTTCTTTGTACCAAAATATGTTAACGATTTACTTTACAACCAAGAATGTTTTGCCTGAAGCCTAAAATTGTGTATAAGAAGAGAAGCCTGACTTTGTAAAAGTGTGCAGTCTCCTGAGAACATACCCGTATTGTACTTCTAGGACACTTGTTACCTTGGTTGCAGCCAATAAACTAATCTTTGACTTCACCTAGAAGACTCTGAGTTTCTGTGGTCTGGATCAGGAAGAACCCGAGGTCTCTGGGTGTTGATTCCCTGGCACCGCTGGGTTACCGGTTCTGTGCCGGTTCTTAAAAACCCAGTACCTCAGTTGGCGCCCAACGTTTGGGGCGATTCCAGTGGTACCAGTCAGCCTGAAGATCGTGAGGAGCTTCGTGTGAAAATTCCGGAGGACGGCCAACCACCTCATCGACCCCTGCATGTCGACGTGGTCCGAAGGTCTTTGCTGCGAGGTTCCCCGCTTCCCGACGGCTACAAGGACTGCTGCCCTGGCTATCGCCCTGATTTGGACCCTTGAAGTTTGGTAGAGCGAAACACTAAGACGAGTCTTCTGGTGACGTCATCGATATTTCAGTTAAGTATAAGTGGAGCGTCTCCCAGTCCTTAGTTGGACTTAGTTTTGGGTATCTTTGGGATACAAAGTTTTGTATTGGTACTTGCAAGCACCAAAACCGAAGGACTCGTGTATTCACGAGAAATATCGTAATCGATAATCCTTTGAAGTTTGGAACTAGACTAGAGAGCGAAGATGCCTAGTCTTAGACTTGGGAATTTGTTTTGTCTTGGTAGTAATAATAGGGACTCCCGATTGGAGGACTCATGTCCGGTTCCTTCAGTTGGAACTCCGACTTACGAGCTATATGTGAAACATGGGGTAGGCCCCATCACCTACAACGAAGTATGGATTAAATACACCAGGAAAGATGGTGTTCTAAAATGGCCCCAATATGGTAGCTTTGATTCTGAAATCCTTGAAGTGAAACTCTTTAACAAGAAAGCCCGGCCGGCGATGTTTGACTCTTTCCGCTTATGGCGTAAAGAAGCCAAACAAAAAGAAATTAAATTAGCTAAGAAAAATAAGAGAGAAGGGGGACTTTCAGTAATGCAAGCTGCTGTGCAGTTTAAAGATAATGAAGAAGAGCAGATGAATGAGCAGTTGCACAGGCAACGTAAAATGGCAATAGATAAGTGTTATCCAGTTTTGCCGTCTCTTCAGCAAGAGGCAGCAAAAGAGCGTGAAAAAGACCCATTAATGTCGCATTTACTAAATTCACCACCCCCCTATGCGCAGAATGCCACAGCACCCCCACAACCTTTAGTTGCGCAAACTACGCCTCCTGCTCCTCCACAGCACCCACCAGCTGTTATTCAGCTGGCTCCTACTTCTTCGGTGCAGCCTCCTCCAGGCCCACCGACCACTTCTGTTTCACCTGTGTTTTCTACGATTTTGCCTACTGTACTCTTTACGTCTCCTAATGCTCCCTCTACGATTTTGCCTAGTGCCCCCTCTATTTCCCCTGATACCTCTTCTGCTATCTCTACCCCTGCCTTATCTCACCCCGTTTTTCCATCTGTTTGTCCTTCAGTTTCACCTTCCATTCGGCAGAAAATGGCCAGTACTGTTACTAACCTTCTTTTACCTCTTTTCGGGTCGCCTACTACGACCCCTAACATGGGAAGAAGACAGTTGCGAAGTCAACTACCAGATTATCAAGAGAGAGATTCACTGAATAGTTTAGCACGGAAATGGGCCATGGACACCGTAAAATATGATGTTCAGTCTGTCATGGAAGTCTTCCATCAATGGGAAGCAGCGACACAGAGATATGTTTTCGAACAGATGTGTGTTTTCCTTTGCGAGGATTTAGAAGACAATGATCAGGAATGCATCCCACGAGAAATGTGTCGTGTACGGTTTAGGTTCCGAGAGGGTATGATTGTAGGTCCAGATGTGGAGAAAGCAGTTGAAATGTTGTTATCATATCGGAGTAAGGGAAGCAGTTCTGGGTCACCATCTGAATCTAATACATCCAGTAGGAAAAAGGCGCGACAATACCCTATGAGAGAAGTTCCCCCACAATGGAGAGAGGGTGACACGACTGCTGTCCCACCTATTCTGCCACACTTTCAGCGTGTATGGGTACATGTCCCATGGAAGCGAGCTGAAGTTTTAGCACTCAAACAAACATTACCAGATCCGCGTAAAAATCCTGCAGGGTACTATAAAGAGTTGTCACAAACTGCTGGGTCATGTATAATGAATTTAGCCGATATCGATATGTTATTTGGAAATGTTGTTCCACAGCCTTTATGGGGTAAAATTCGTCATATAGATCATGACCAGGAATTAGGTGACACATGGGCTAATATTACTGCTGCAGATGCCCGACAAGTTGGTGGTGCCAAGCCCGAGCCTTTGATAGCAGAACTCCCTGGTAAAATAGTAGATTACATGAAAACGATAATGCCTGCAATACGCGTAAATTGGGATAAGTTGTCTGCATGCAAGCAGAAGAAAGAAGAAACAGTCTCAGATTTCTTCACCAAATTTGAAGAAACATTTGTTGACCACAGCGGTCAAGATATGACCACAGAAGGTGGTCAGAGATTATTCGTCGATAAATTTGTGCACAATCTGCTTCCAGAATTGTGTAAAAAATTAAAAGATTCAGAAAGTTCTTGGGCAGTCTCATCTTCAGCCCAGATATTGGCTACCGCACAATATTACGAGAATAGGGACAAAGATGAGAAAGATAAAGTGGAAAAGAAAACTAGAGAACTGAAAACGAAGGTTTTGCTACAGCAAGCCTATCCGCCACGTGGTGGTGGTAATCAAAATAATAATGGTCAGAATCACTACCAAAATACTTTTCAGCAGCCTCAACAGTATCAGAGAAATTTGCAAAGATTCGAGTATACTCAACCCCGTGTACCTGTAGGCCCCAACCAGTGTTTATATTGCAAACAAGAGGGTCATTACAAGTATAATTGTCCTATTCTATTACAACGTGCAAATGGAGTTTCTGGTGTTAGAAGTCGTGGCAGTCAGCAAGCACCTAGAGGTAGAGGGCGTGGAAACGCCCCTCAGGACACACGTCCCCTTCCACCACAAAACTCTATGAACAGGTTTGATCAGCAAAATAACGTATCTGACAGGACAGCTCAATACTACGTTGATGATTATTACACAGAAGATGAGCAGTGGGAGAATAATGATTGCTAGGACAGCCATAGACAAAGAGAGGGAGTTGTTTCAGTCCCAGTAGATCAGAATGGACCTTACGTTGAGGTGATTACATCAGGTGTGTCAGAACCTTTTCTGTTGGATACTGGTGCTACAAAGAGTTCTATTATGCACTCCAAACTCCCTGGCGCACCTTTGTCTGGCGAAATGAACGTTTCCGTAGGTTTTTCTGGCGCCCCAGTTAGAAATCCGATTTCTGACCCTTTATCTCTTTCTGTTGGTCCTTGTGAATTCGAAGCACCCCTTATTCTGACGACAGGTCGTGGTGAAAATTTGCTAGGATTAGATTTGCTAAAAAGATTGTATGCGACTTTGTACTGTTCTCCTTCAGGAGTACGACTTACTTTAGGTAAGAAAGTGGTTTCTCCCATGTATTTGTCGAGAGATGCACTTCCAGCAGAATTGTCACTTCTCCCAGATATTCTTTGGGCTACTGGTCCTAATGATGTCGGTCTTTTAGAAATTCCACCATATGTTGTAACATTGAAGTCAAATGTCAAAATGCCACGAATTCCCCAATACAAAATATCTAATGAGGGTGAAAAGGCTCTGCTAGCGATCGTTTACGAATTGATTGAAAAGGATGTGATTGAGGAAACACGAGGCAATGTTTGCAATAGTCCTGTTCTGCCTGTTTTAAAACGAACTGACCCTTCTCAGCCACCTGTGTACAGATTTGTGATTGATCTTCGAGAAGTAAATAAGATAGTTGTGCCACAATTCCCAGTTGTCCCCGACATTACCACATTATTGACTATGATTCCAGCTTCTGCTTCGTGGTTTTCGGTGATTGACCTAAAGAATGCTTTCTTCAGCATCCCAATTGCTGAGGAGAGCAGGGATATCTTTTCCTTCAGTTTAGGAGGTCGAAGCTTCCGCTTTAAACGCGCTCCTCAAGGCTACTGTGAAAGCCCCTCAATATACAGTCAAGCTTTGAAAGCACAGCTTGACACGATTGTTTTACCAAAAGGTGCTACTCTTGTACAATATGTGGATGATCTGCTCATTGCTGCAGACACTGAAAAAATTTGTAAAAAGGCCACGTTGACATTATTGCGTCATCTGTGTGATCTGTATCACAAGGTGTCACTTTCCAAGCTTCAATATTGCCGACAAGAAGTGACCTACTTAGGTCACCTCTTATCGAAGGAGGGAAGGAAACTGACCCCAGAAAGAATTCAGGCAATAGCGAAATTGAATGTGCCAAGAACACAGAGAGAAGTGCGTGCTTTCTTGGGCATTACATCGTACTGTAGACAGTGGATTCCGAATTTTTCGTTATTGGCCAAACCCTTGGTGGCATTAACGTGTAAAAATACACCCAATCCCATTCCTTGGTCTGAAGAGTGTCAGAAAAGTTTTCTCGAATTACGCACAGCATTATGTTCGGCTCCTGTGTTAGGTACCCCCAACTACAGTAAGCCTTTCACATTGTATGTCCACGGGAAGGAAGGCTGTGCATTGTCTGTGTTGACGCAGTTATTTGGAGGTAGACAGCGGCCATGCGCCTATTTTTCGTCAACTTTGGATCCGGTAGCACAAGCGTTGCCAAGTTGTTTAAGGGCCACAGCAGCAGCAGCTGTTTCTATTCGACAGTCTGCTGGTCTAGTAATGAATAATACACTAATCGTGATGGTCCCGCATGCAGTAGACACATTGTTAAATAGAACCAAGACACAGTACTTAACTAGTGCTCGACTGTCCAGTTACGAATTGACGCTGCTAGCGAGCCATGTGCATATAAAAAGGTGCAGTACCTTGAATCTAGCCACGTTGTTACCAATTGCAGAGTAATCAGATGCTTTAGAACAGCACGATTGTTTCCTCACAACAGAGGAAGAGACAAAAGGGAGAGTGGATTTATTTGACACTCCTCTTGCTGAATGTGATGGTACATTATGGGTGGATGGTTCATGCTTTAAGCTCCCAAATGGTAACGTGACTGCAGCATATGCTGTCACAACTTTGCATACAGTCGTTGAAACTGCACGAATACCACATGGTTCAGCTCAAGCCGCAGAATTAGTTGCACTAACGAGAGCATGTGTATTGTCTAAAGGAATGAGAGTGACTGTCTACACTGATAGTCAGTATGCGTTTGGAGTGGCTCACAGTTTTGGACGATTGTGGAGAGAACGTGGATTCCTGACTTCGCATGGAGCTAAGATTCAGCATGGTCAATTGGTGAATGAGCTTCTTGAATCACTGACCTTACCTCTGCAAATGGCGATTGTGAAATGTAGTGCTCACAAGAAGGTGACTGATGATGTTGGTCGTGGAAACGCATTTGCTGATGAGATCGCTAAAGAAACGGCAAAGAATGTGATGAGCCGAATGTATGTTGCAGGCCCTGAAAGATGGAATGGTGATGTTGGAATATGTGAGGACACGATAGAGAGTGTGAAATCCATCCAAGCTGAGGCCACAGAGAAAGAGTTGAGCACGTGGAGAGAGAGTACAGGTAGAATGGATGCAAATGGTTGTTGGGTTGAATTGACAGAGCATCAGAGATGGTTGTTACCCGATGCATATGTGCTTGCAGTGGTTACAATGGCTCATGGAATGGCTCATATCAGCATGAAAGGGATTTGCGAGTTGTTGGCCCCAGTATGGAAGAATTCAGGGATGCCCAAGTGTGCAGAGAATGTTGTCAAGAATTGCATGGTATGTCTGAAGCACAATCCTGGTAGGGGAACCCCAACTCCAGCTGGTCATTTTGCACCTCCTACGTATCCGTTCGAGGTTTTGCAGCTAGATTTCATACACATGGAGAGGTGCAACAACTTAAAATACGTGCTCGTTGTTGTTTGTGCTTTCTCAAGATGGGTAGAAGCCTATCCCCTAAAAGACAATACTGCCTTGTCCACAGCAAAAGCCCTTGTAAAAGAGTACTTCCCCAGGTTCGGAATGCCTAGAATGGTCTGGTCTGACAACGGAAGTGAATTTGTGGGTCGTGTGATGAAAAGAGTGTGTGAAGGGCTAGGCATTAGGCAGAAGTTCCACGCTGCAAATCACCCCCAATCAGCTGGATTAGTAGAATGTTACAATGGCACTTTAAAACTTAAATTGGCCAAAATCCAAGCGAGCACAGGTCTTAAATGGCCTGACGCTCTACCCTTAGCACTCCTATCCACCAGAATGACTGTGCATTCGCGAGTGAAACTCAGCCCTTACGAAATTGTCTTTGGCCGGCCAGCCAACATATGGGGAGTGCCTAGACCCACAAAGTTCAGCGAGCTAGAACACCCTATTTTGCTTGATTACTTGTATGAATTGACGGCTAAATTGCGTGTTTTGTATCAACAGGTCCACAACACCCTGCCTCCGGTCTTTGAGACTCCAGGTCACTCCATTGTCCCTGGATCCTGGATTCTCGTGAAAAACTTTCAGAGGACAAAGAACGACCAGCCCAGGTGGACCGGGCCGCATCTCGTCCTTCTTTCCACGAGGTCAGCTGTTCGAGTGGAGGGGAAGGCCAACTGGATCCACGGGGTCCACTGCAAGAGAATCCCTTCACCTCCACCACATGACCAGTGGGTCCAGAAGGGTGTCACTGACTCAGAGCTTACAACTGTGCCACGTATCATACCTTTCAGCAATGACCGTGTAAAATAAATTAACCCTGAATGTGAAAGCGAGAACATTTTTCAAGAAACTGTGCCACCATCAGAACAATTGAACTTTTTGGAGCCTGAACTGCTGTTTCAGGACCAGACAGTACCAGGAAAAAGACGCTACAATTTGCGACCGAGAAAAACGAACTTACACAAGTGATTCCTTTTTATGATTTGAGACCAAGACCTATGGACAAATAAAATATCCTTTTTTTCCTCCCAAATACCCTTTTTGAAAGTGCAGCTCTCCCATTTAGGAAACTTGCTTATTTTTGTTTTTCGAACCGCCATCCGGGTTCCGCTGCTAGGGCCGCGGTTGATTAAAGTCTTTTGGGTGCAGCTGATGACGTTAGGTCGGTAGTTCTGGTTGGTCCAAGGGAATTGCCCTAGACTGACGGAAGCATCCTTTAGCAGAGGCAACCTCCCACCGCGGGCAGCACTTTAGAGAGGATGGAGTTTCCTGATGTGGAGAGACCTGCCAAACAAATGAACTTTAAGCAGAGACTGTGTAACACGATGACAAAGAAAAGTTTTATAATATTGTGTATTTTTATGCTATCCAGCGTAATGATCTTTTTGATAAGTTATGTTTTATTCTCTTTCAATGTAACCTTTGCGCCCACTGCATCACCCATACCTCCTCCTACTGTTTCCTCTCATTCTTTCCACCCTCTGCCTGACCACGAATCAAATAGGAGATTAGAGTTCGTTAATAACTCCTTTGTTCAGTTATTACACCAACACCAACTTGTAATGAACACAACTAACTGTTGGGTGTGCGGTCTCATGCCTCACACAACGGATAAAGGTATCCCCTATTTGGTCCTGCCATTTAGTCACAATGGTTCAGTATGGGCATATAGGACAATATTCATATATGCACGAGAAATCCAACCCCTACGTTCTGTAAAAGACAACCTCAAGACTAGCGCCTTAGTCAAAGGTATAGTTGACATGATCAAGGTAGTAACTTCCTATGAAGATACTCCGGATGATGAGATACTTGCATATGTAGGTTGGAACGTGACCGGATATGGCACTACTTTAAGTGAGAAACAGCAAGCCAAAAGATCGTCCCCTATCTGGATCGTACCCCATCAAGGTCACCTGTGTCTGCAAGGTATTGGCAAGAATCCCAGAGCTCAGCTAGGGAAGAGTATCTGTACAGAAACGTATGTTTTTGGATCTGAGACTTCCCCTGCGTTTTTAGCCGCTAAGGGTACTTATTTCATCTGCCATGATAGAGCCTATACATGGTTGCCCCCTGACTTCTCGGGCTCATGTTTTGTTTCATTTCTGTTGCCTCCCACCTACACAGCAGCGGCGGATTACCACCGGACAAGGGTAGTTAGAGGTGTTTTGAGTAAAGAAGACACTGCAGGTCAAGAATTTGGAGACTTTGCAAAGGGTTTTCTGCCGTTCTGGGGATCCATGGCTAACAGTAGAAACATAAGGCAATTAACAAGGGTAGTTGAGTCCACCGTGACCGAAACTGCTGGTGCCCTTAGTAACTTGACTGCTGAGCTCCAGTCGGATCGACTTATGACCCTTCAGAACCGGGTCGCTTTGGATGTTATACTTGCAGACCGAGGTGGAGTATGCAAATTGATCCAGTCTAGTTGTTGCATTTTCATCCCAGATAATGCTCCAACAGTGTACAGGGCCATCTCCAAACTGCATAAGATTTCCGAATCTATTCATGTGGATAAAGGAGATTGGTCGTTAATAGGATGGTTCTGGGAACTGATATCTGCCTGGGGATGGAAAATTCTAATGGTCATTGGGATGGTCTTAGCCATTCTTTTCATGTTCTGTCTGTGCATACAGTGTGCTCCTGCAATATGTGGCCACTGTGTTACATCATGTGTAAGGAAGCCTGTGTCAAGAGATGAACTAAGTACTAGAATGATGTTACAGCAACATCTCAATGACTTTAGGAATATAGATCTGGATTCAGACTAACATGAGGATAGATTAATTGCCTATGTAAGGGCAAAAGGAGGGTTTGTGGTTCTGAAAATCTGGATTCATATAATAGTTCTGGACTCGAGAATTAAAACTTCGTCGAAACATGACGAATTTGGTATCAAAAGACCGAGAATGACGAGTACATCATGTACATGTATTTTCAGCCTATTCGAGTGACGATCTCACCTCGAAATCGTCATTTACATTCTGAACCCTTGGCTTCCATTTATGTGTTGCCCTTTACATAGGCCTTAATCCAGCTGAATTCGATTCCACAAGGACACATACTCCTTAATCGACTTTTCCATGACCTGTACAAGTTGGAACCATTGCCCCAGGCCGAACTCGTTAGGTCAGTTCCCCTCCCAGTGGCCGAGCAAGATAGCATCTAGGCTCAACAAACCATAAAACCATTTCAGCGCGCACACCTGCCATATCTCGCTCACATCTATCTCCACTCTTTTGCTTCACTTACTTTATGGTGGGGAGGTGCCCGTTTTTATTAGGGGTCCAGTGATATCTGATGAAATGTTGGGCCTTGCCAAATGATTTGTTGTAGGCAGCACAAAGTGAAATATGGACATGTCATTATGACTCTGCTTTTTCTTTGTACCAAAATATGTTAACGATTTACTTTACAACCAAGAATGTTTTGCCTGAAGCCTAAAATTGTGTATAAGAAGAGAAGCCTGACTTTGTAAAAGTGTGCAGTCTCCTGAGAACATACCCGTATTGTACTTCTAGGACACTTGTTACCTTGGTTGCAGCCAATAAACTAATCTTTGACTTCACCTAGAAGACTCTGAGTTTCTGTGGTCTGGATCAGGAAGAACCCGAGGTCTCTGGGTGTTGATTCCCTGGCACCGCTGGGTTACCGGTTCTGTGCCGGTTCTTAAAAACCCAGTACCTCATCCCTGCTTGACAACGGAGAAACGGCTGCCCTCATCCTCCTGGACCTCTCAGCAGCATTCGACACTGTCTGCCACCACACCCTGATACAGTGCCTCAGCAACACAGGAATCCAAGGAGCGGCCCTGGAGTGGATCATCTCATTCCTCGCCGGAAGAACCCAGAGAGTCCGCCTCCCCCCGTTCCGATCCGCGGCCACCGAAGTCTTCTGCGGCGTCGCGCAAGGATCCTCACTCAGCCCAACCCTTTTCAACGTCTACATGAGCCCTCTCGCAGCCATCGCCCGCCGACACAACCTCAACATCATCTCCTATGCCGACGCCACCCAGCTGATCCTCTCCCTCACCAACGACCCCACCACCGCCAAAGCCAACCTCCAGGAAGGAATGAGAGACGTCGCATAATGGATGAAGATCAGCCGTCTGAAAGTGAACTCAGACAAGATGGAAGTCCTCATCCTCGGACCATCTCCCTCCACGTGGGACGACTCCTGGTGGCCCCCTTCCCTGGGCAGCGCACCCAAACCAACAGACCATGCACACAACTTGGGCTTCATTCTGGACTTCTCCCTCACGATGACCAAGCAAGTGAACGCAGTCTCATCATCCTGCTTCAACACCCTGCGCATGCTCCGAAAGATCTTCCGATGGATCCCCACAGAAACCAGGAAGACGGTCACCCAGGCCCTCGTCACCAGCCGACTGGACTACGGAAACACCCTCTACGCTGGAACCACAGCCAAACTCCAGAAAAGACTCCAGCGCATTCAGAACGCCTCAGCACGACTCATCCTGGACATCCCTCGCCGCAGCCACATCTCAGCCCACCTGAAAGACCTGCACTGGCTCCCCGTCAACAAGAGGATCACGTTCAGACTCCTCACCCACGCACACAAGGCTCTCCACGACATGGGCCCGAAGTACCTCAACAGCCGCCTCTCTTTCTACACACCCACCCGCCAGCTCCGATCCGCCAGCCTCGCCCTCACCTCCGTCCCACGAATTCGGAAGTCCACCGTCGGAGGAAGATCCTTCTCCTACCTGGCAGCCAAGACATAGAACTCCCTCCCCACTCACCTACGGCTGACCCTGGATCACCTCTCCTTCAGGAAACAACTCAAGACCTGGCTGTTCGAGCAATAGCGACCCCCCCACCCTCCCTCAGCACCTTGAGACCCTTACGGGTGAGTAGCGCGCTATACAAATTCTTGTGACTGATTGATTTATTTTATTTTCCCTATTCCGTCATCTGTCGACTCCTCTCCCCCCGCCCCTGCATTGCCCCACCGCGCTTCCTCTACCGCCCACCACTGGAAAAATGGAAGTCAGAGTCCACAGTGGTTTAAACCTGTGACTTAAAGGCTTCACAAAAATAACAGCAGTGAGTGCCTGACTCATGTAGTTTAGTTTTTTTAGCATGGTATATGTTACTTACAAGATCACTACCTAGGTATTCCCTGAAGAAGCTCCTAATCATGGACGTCCTTTAGGGGTTGCCAGGGGTCGCAGCTCTGGCTAGCCGCCTGTGAACCCTGACACTGCTTCTGCAACTCTGGAGTCAGAAGTGGCAACATCTGTGCAAGACCCAGGGATAGCCTGCTCTTTTGGACATTGGCACTCAGCTATTCTTGTTTACTGTCCATTTTTAGTTATGCTAATAGTGAATTATAGCATATTATTCAGTAACTGTAATAAGCAAGCATTTGCAATGCAATAGGTTTCGCTTTTTGGGACCTTATAAGTGTTTAGCTATGCAGCATATTATTCATTATATTACATTAGCCATTAAAGATATTAAAGTTTGTGGTAGGATAGGATGACTGACCACAACTCTCACAAGTCTTGGACTATCAGTGTACTTAAATGCTGGTAAAGTGTTTATGGGTTGACTTCACTGTAGAATAATGAAAGTATGTACAGTCAGCAGGCCTGCCTTTACAAAATGTATCTTCGCACAAATATACAATCAGCACAAGGTCCTTTCATTCAGTCACTCGGCTACATGTTCAAGTACAAGAATCAGCTTGTAGGCAGTCACACCAATGCAAGATCCTGCCATGCAGACACTGGACTCATGTGCAACAGTACTGTGGGCAGCTGCTTGGCCTGCATGATTCAGCACATTGTTGTACAATAAAAAGTCACTTGGACTGTACATGATGTTATGATTTATAAATGGGAGTGGGTCAGTTTGAATGAGTTAGAAAAACTGAGTGAGTCAGACTGAGAATAAATGAGAGTGAGTGGGTATAACAGAGTGACAGTGTGAGAAAGTATGTGTGTCAGTGTAAGAATGAGTGTGAATGAGCAAAAAAGAGTGAATACAAGAGTGCGTGAGGATGTATGAGTCCAAATAAATGAGAATGAATGTTAATGAGCGTAAATGAGGGAATGTAAGTGTGATTTAGTCAAAATGAGTTATTATGCTTGCGAGTCTGCGATTGTCCATAACATACTGAGGGTAACTTTGGCTTAGAGAGGCACCTATGGCAAAGTTCCTGCACTGGAATGTTGCAGGCAATTCTTATCATGACATGCACCTGTCACCAAATATTGGCACTGGCATACTAGAGGTAATTCTTGACATATGGGACAGCCATGGCGAAATTCTGGCACTGTCGTAGTGCATGTAATTTTTAGCATAAGGACATCCATGGCATATATGGGACATCCATGGCATAAATGGGGCACCCATGAAAATATGTTGGCCCTGGCACAATGGAGATACTCTTTGACATATAGCGATAGACAGAGCACATTTTATTTAAAAAAAGGGTCAACTCCTGAGGAGTGTCTTATAGGCTCAGCACACTATGAAAATATTTATCAAGAGCACTTTCAGAGCCTGTGGTATTTAAGCAAATTTATGTGAAAATTGTGCTTTAATTGCACTTAAAGGGCCAGTTTTTTTCTAGGTGTTCTTGAGAAAGAAGCCCCTTGAGTCCACCTGGAGGAGCTTGCTCACTAGCTTCACTCATTCACTACAAATCAGTGCAATATTACACTCCACCATGTTCAAAGATTATGGTAGCATCCTAAAATATATGGTATCTAAACCAGCCATTTGTCAGTGTTGTGTTATTTTATTAATCATGCAGTTATTATGGAACATTAGCTATGCCGATTAACGTGGTAGCATTAGGGTTATGGTCATGTGACTGCTTTCTGGGAGGATGGTGATAGGATCATATGATGTCACTTCCTGTGATGTCATGAAGATCTATGGGTGAGTGATATATCATTAAATATTTTAGTTTTCTGAAGAAAATAAAACTTATGGTTGGTGTACCTCCTTTACGTGATGGGTGCATGCGAGAGAGTTGCACAAGGTAAATCATTTTATCTTGTTCCTGCTCCCTCTCTCACCGCCTTTTGCATGATATATGCTATTTAAACGTAAAGCCACCTGTGAGCGCTGCATGACGGTTTGTAAGACATCAGGGCGCACTACTTGAAATCTATCACCACAGTTAGTTTTGCTTTGTTATCCTTCGACACTGATGCGCGTCTGACAAGACATCCCTCCCTGTGCGTCTTCCGTCTTCGAACAGGAGCGGGGACCAGATGGGTGCGGGAGTGGGGTGCGGGGAGCCCCAGGGTGCCTTCAGCCAGTTCACTTGGAATCCGGGGCCCGCGCCGTCCTGTCACCCAGCAGCGCTAGAACGTGCCCTCCCCCCGGGCCCGGCACACTGCCAGCAGCAGGTGTTGCGCCCTCCTCTGGGACAAAGGCAGCAGGCGTGGGCATCGATGTGTTCCGGAGACAAGATGCTGCGAATCTGCTCTCGCAGAGACGGCGACAGCATCTGGGACAGCGCTGGGAGTCACCATCCTGTAACCAACAAAACCAGTTGCTGTTCCTTTCATAATAATGCATTAAAATATCACTCTCAATCGAGCGGGTAGCGCGAAGCAACAAAGAAAAAAAAAGCAAGCAGTGTATGAGCATATGCTATCAGCTGTGTTGTCTATAAAATCAGGAGTCTTGTTTGTAATTACAGAGAAAATTGAAGAATAATTTTCAACTTCTAAATTCCATTGTGTCTGTACAAATAAAATCAAGCGAATATATGAATGTTGATTGTTGAACTAGGAATGCATGATTAGCAAATACAAATACACACAGGGAGGGCTGTAATGTGAAGACAGTGATTATTTATTAGAGAACAAGTTTAGCGTACAATTAAAAGGGAAATAAAATATGCATTTTTGGTACGCATAAGTGCAATTTTGAACTTTGCACTTTTAAAACGGAAGGAAAAGTGCATAGATACATCAATTCACATTTTTTGCACAGTATTTGTACAGATAGAGATCTTCCTACTTCCTAAGTTGTGAAAGGGCGAGATTTTGATCGATACCTCATCACTATTGATCCAAACCTCGATCTGGTCGACTGAACCTTTGTTGCCTGTCTTGGAGGATGAAAGTGCCCCTGTACCAAACCAGTTCACCCAAGAAAGTACTCTGCTCCCAAAGATCACAAACAACTTCTAGCTTTCAAAAGTTTATTGTAAAGATATGATAAGCTGCAAATACAGGCATCTCAGAATGAGATTCACGAGATACACAGGTCCAATTACATACATGTGCTCTCGGAAAGCCCTCAGACGAGCAACGGAAATCACTAACACAAGTTCTAAGAATAATAAAGCTATCAGCATTGACGCATATCTCTCCTTCATTTAAGTTGGAGGAAAACGCACAGGTTAGGCTGTCCCTACCCTGCTCTAGATGGTATCCCTACTTAACCAAATCCCAACCTAACAAAGGTGTCAGCAGTGAATGACCCCCAAGGGAAGTCACTCTCTCTAAGTCTCTTGGTGAAAACCTATAGTTCTCCAGTCATGACCCCTCTCTGCCTACCCATCCGCTCTCTAAAGGGTCCTCAGGTATCTGCTCTAACTCCACCCAGGGGTGCTGTCCCTAATACAAAACAGTCAACAACATTTGAGACGCCCCTCGCAAGACGCCTCTCACGTGGTGTAGCTTCTGGCTTTTTCCATGCTGCTTTGTGTTGGGCCTCATACGTTAGAGTTGACCTTGCTTCTCAGACTCTTCTCCGGCCCGCTGATACCCCTTAAACATTCCGGAACCCTCCTCCATGTCTGGGCCGCCTACTGAACAGACCTCTATTCATTCATTTATAATTGGATCCCCCCTTTCCTTGCAGACAGACATCTACTGCCAAGAACCCAACTCTCATAGACTTCCAAAAAGGCCTGCAACATTTCTTGGCCCAGACATGTACGTATAAATCAATGTTAAAATATTTCAGGCCTATAATATTTCTCATCATGATTATAGCATTCAACTTCTTCATTAATTAAAGCATGTTAATACTCTTATTCTATTATTCAGTAAACATCTCTATAAATCATGGCCCATTTAATGCAATGACCAAAACATTAATACAATCTATGTCGTGAAAAGAAACACCTTCCCTTTTAGCTCTGGCCCTGAGGCCTACCACATTCTGCGTTTAACCACATACCATCTTACATTTTAACAGCTACACGATATGGATTCAGAAATAATCACATCTACTAAAATCATATAGTGTCACACATTTCTGTATTAGTTCCACTTCTATTTAAATCTCTACATTAGCTATACATTCAGAATATAATTATAGATACTATTAGCACTCATGGCATTTCTCCTCATGATTTGTGCTTACTACAGGTAAGTGTGATGCACTCATACATTTAGGTCAGTTTGCGCTCTCTCAGTTCCCCCCTTTGATGACCTCTCGGGGTCATCACTAACATTTAAACTGCAGTTATTGCTGGCATGATTTGTCTCTGCGCTTCCAGAGCCCTCAGACTCCTGTACTGATTATCTTGTATGGCAGCCAATCTCTGCAGCTGTTCTCTTTGGGCCCTTTCTGACCTTCTTGCTCTATACCATTTGTATACCCTCACCAATCCCCACAATATGATCCCACAGATCAATATTATGATGACAGGTTTTAGTATATACCACACAAAGCTTTTGCCTAAGGTGGAAATCCACCCTCCAACTGCACTCATTCCGTGGCCCACCTTTTCCCAGACATTTTCCCTACTCAAATCTTCGATCTCTTTGTGAATATTAGTTATGTTCCTAATAACTTTCTCAAGGGGCTTCGAATTGTCTGGAATGTAAGTGCAGCATTCCTGGACCTTCAAAGCCTTACAGACTCCGCCCTCTTTTGCTAGTAGGACATCTAACGCAAGACGGTTCTGAAGAACCATAGCCCTTATCGATTGCATCTCTCCTTCTACCAGCATTAAGGACTGAGCAGTGCTGGCAGACAACCTGTCGACAACTGTTGCCAGTCGTCTAATTTTAACATCATTAAGGATTACTCCCAAAAGAGGGAACATAGCTCCAAAGACATCTCCAACCATTTCTGCATCTCCTATATCTCTCCTTCCCCTCGATGATGTCTTGCCCTCAATGATCACTAAGTCTTGTGCATGATATATTTTGGGGAAGACAATTGCTAAGTAACATGATCCATACCAGTTGTCAGGTAGTCTCACATAGGCATTTCTTCCACATACAAAATACACATTTGGAATCACTTGCATTCCTTTCAGGAAATCCTTAGTATAGTACTCTATATTGAAAGCATGTTCACAGTCAACTTCTCCCACGTATACATTTTCATAATACGTTTTGGCTCGGTGAAGACATAGCTTTCCTCTCTGCGTCTTATCTAAAGCTATTGGACCACTACTACCCTTTCTCTTGTGTGCCTTCTCTTCCTCGGTCCAATCTGTTTTCCATTGTCCTGATTTTTTCAAAATCTTTTGTCTCCTGTAACGATCATCCACCTGCCCTATGAACTTCTTCTCGACTTCTGACACCTTGCATGTCAGGTTATTCCTACGGGCATGTGAAGTATCTAAGGTAATCCAAGGAATGAAGAACTTGGCCAATCTGTCTTCACTCTTCCAGTAGTCCCATTTGTTCATCTGCTTATAATTTGGGACTTCTGGCAACACTGAATCATAATTGGAGAAATAGTATTCAAAACTATCTCTCTCATAAAATATACTAAGCAATAAGCTACATGTAATGCCATATGTCAGCGGGAGGTGATGATATCGGATGCCTTCATCTACAGACGCCGGCAACTGCATGCAGACGTAACAATCCTTAACCTCCATGGCATCCACGTATTCATATAAGAGTTTAGCATAAGCATTTGACCTAAAGTCTCCTTGGGACTCATCTACGTGTAACCTACGGGCCTCTGCAGCTAATAACGCCTTCTCTTGAGTGTTTTCCCTTTTCTCACCAGCAACAGTAGGTGTAAGCGTTTCTACAGAATTCACATCAGTTACCTTTGCCTCTTCCTCATGTCCCTTTACATAAGAAATTGTTACCACTAAAGCTATTAATATTATCACTCCTACTATTAGTGTACCTATTATACATTTAGCTCTGCGGTTCTGGGTGCCGGCCTCCATTTCGTCAGACAATGTGGCTCTCTCTTATCTTAGCAAAAAGTTCTTTTCCTCCTTTTCCTTTACAGTCTCTTTTTAATCCTTTTGTCTTTAGAGTCCACACAACTGGAAGCTGACAACCTTCTTCGCAAAAGTCCTTTAACAGTTCAATAAAGACAACCCTAGCCCTTCTCCATCAACTCAAGGGAAGTTCCCTAAAATTCTCTGCTTCCTGGGCGCTAGGTAATCTTCTTTTTCCTGTTCACTTTATTTACAAAGTCCTTTAACAGTCTACTATCAAGCCTGTGCCTGCAGCTTCAATAGCATAGTTCAGTATTTCCAAACGAAGATTGTGCTCTTCATGTGCTGTTATCGTTGTACCAAAGTCGGGGAATTGCAATTCTGAAAGGAACATGTGTTTTAACTTGCTGAGGCGGGGAGGTCTGGGGAGCATGAATGTTAGTGACCCTTCTTGTTCGACTCCGGGTACCAACAGTCGTATTTCCACGGTGATAATGGGCTCAGAACTGGACACCACCACCACTCGGATCCTCCCTGTCTCCGGTTTCACAGACATTTGTCGCCAGATATGTCCACTCAGGTGTGGAGTATCTTCTGTTAGGCACACGCACTCTTCTTGACCTTCTTCGGTCGGGTGCTTCAGCGCCCTGAGCACCTTCTTCTGGGTCTGAGTCTTCTGATATCGGAGGAAGGGTTACCTCTGGAGTTGACCTCAGGCTAGAGCTCCTTCTTTGCGGCCAATTAGCTTCTCCACGTGCCCTTCTACTCCTTCTTCTTGTCTGTTCTCGCTCCCGGTCAGACCTGTCAGTGTCTGACTCGTACTCCCAGCTACTTTCTCCTTCTGTAGCGTCGTCTGTTTCGCTGTTGTACTGACCGTCCTCAGCTTGGTCAGACTCGTTCCCTGCTTCCGCTGGCACCTCTACAGCTTGGCTAGCCCCCTCTATGGCTTCTCGGTCCTCTTCTGGACGTCTATCCGAGAGAGGAGCTGTTTCTTCCCGAGGTGCTGGAACCCTTCGCGTATGTGACGCGTGGATCCAATTGGGCAGGCCTCCCACCTTCACAGCTGTGTTCGTGATCAGGATGATCTGGAAGGGCCCACGCCAACGAATATCCAAACAGCTTCTTCTCACATGTTTTTTCACCAGGACCCAGTCCCCAGGGTACAGGTCATGGCACGGGCCTTGGCACGCTGGAACCTCGGCAGCCTGCACCTGAAGGGACACAGAACGAATGGCGTCAGACAGCCCCTTACAATAGTCCAGGATCATATCATCTGTGATATTTAACAGTGCAGTAGTTGGGACAGATGGCAGCCTCATTGCTCTCCCCATTAACACCTCATGTGGTGATAACCCCGTTCTTCTGTCTGGGGTACTACGAAGGCTCATGAGAACCAATGGCAGGGCGTCAGGCCAACTCAGGGTCGTTGAGGAACAAACTTTGGCTATTCTGGCCTTGATCGTGCCATTGATCTGCTCCACAATTCCTGAGGCTTCTGGTCGGTAACTGCAATGCAACTTCTGATCAATATTCAGAGCTGCGCAAATCATTTTCACAAGCTCGCTGTTAAAATGGGTTCCCCTATCTGATTCCAAAAAGGCCGGCACCCCGAAGCGCGGAATGAGTTCCCTGAGCAGTAACTTGGCCACTGTGAGGGTGTCGCACCTACGTGTAGGGTATGCCTCAACCCATCTGGAGAACACACAAACAACCACCAGGACATAGCGGAGGCGGTTGCACCTTGGCATTTCAATGAAATCTATCTGCATTCGATTGAATGGACCTCCAGACCTTCCTATGTGGCTCAGCGCAACTGGTGTTCTTTTTCCTACGTTCAGCTGCTGGCAGGTTACACAACGCTGGCACACTGCTTCTGCTGCTATTCTAAACTTAGGATTGTACCAAGTCTGTCTAAACACTCTCAGCATAGCATCTCTCCCTAAGTGTACGGGACCATGTATGAGTCTAGCCATTGGACTCACCATCTCATTGGGCAACACTGCTCTGCCGTCTGCTGAGACCCAAAAATGGGACTCACCCATTACACATCCTGCCTTTTCCCATGTTTCTTTTTCAGAATCAGGAGCATTTTCTTGCATGTTTGACAGTTCATCCCAAGTATCAACAGTTTCCAGTATCATGGCTAATTCAGTCCTTACATTTATTCCACCCACTTCCACCTCTGTGAAAGAGTACCCTTGTTCCGCGCAATACCGCGCAACTTCATCGGCATATCTATTGCCTTTTGAAACGAAGTCCTCATTTCTGGTATGTGCGGTGCACTTTACAACTGCGATACCTGCTGGGCATTGCAACGCCTCTAACAACAGGCGCACAAACTCTCCATTGCGAATGGGAGAGCCTGAAGAGGTCATGAAGCCTCTTTGAGACCATAACTGTCCGTAATCATGAACTACCCCATAACCATATTGGCTGTCGGTGTATATGGTGACTCGAATTTGATTGCTTGCCAAACAAGCACGTGTCAAGGCAATAATTTCGGCTACCTGAGCGGAGTGTACTCCTTCCAGGCACCCAGCTTCCACAACTCCAGTAATTGTACAAACAGCATAAGCTGCTCTCAACTGCCCAACTTCGTCTCTTACACATGAGCCATCGACAAAGAAAATTTCGTCTGGGTCGGTCAGTGGCTCATCTACGATGTCGGGTCTGGGTTTGGTGCATAGTTCAGTCACATCAAGGCAGTCATGGTCTGTACATTCATCATCATCCTCGATATCATTTGGGAGTGGCATCAAGGTAGCAGGGTTCAAAACAGAGCATCTCTTGAGGGTCACATTCTCTGCAGCAAGAATAACTTGCTCATATCGCGTGAGCCTGCTGTTGGTCAGATGCTGTGTTTTGGTCCTGGTCATCAACAGTTCAACAGAATGGGGCACGCACACCTCTAACGGGTGCCCCATGACGATATTTTCACATCTCTCAATGCTGACACCCGTTGCAGCAACGGATTTGAGACATCCGGGCAACGCTGCGGCTACTGGATCTAAAGTAGCCGAGAAATAAGCAACTGGTCTACGGGCATTCCCATGGATTTGGACTAACACAGACAACGCGCAACCTTCTCTCTCACAACAGTAAAGAAAAAATGGTTTATTGTAATCAGGCATTCCCAATGCCGGAGCACGACACAGGTCCTCTCGCAGCTGTAGGAATGCCATCAAACAGTCTTTGTCCCATGGTACCGGATCGCTC
Source organism: Lissotriton helveticus (assembly GCF_964261635.1). Classification (NCBI taxonomy): domain Eukaryota; kingdom Metazoa; phylum Chordata; class Amphibia; order Caudata; family Salamandridae; genus Lissotriton; species Lissotriton helveticus. The sequence goes on from NC_136058.1 coordinate 109,805,977, forward strand.
ACCTCCTTGTGTGTCAGTTTTTGCAAGGGCTTTGCTTTCAGTGAAAAGTTCACGATCCACTGTCGGCAATAACCCACCATCCCTAGGAACATCCTGACCTCTCTCTGTGTCTTAGGCGCATTCATTTTCATGATCGCCTCTATCCTGTCTGGAGACACCTTTCGTTTGCCTTTTTCTATTCTGTGTCCCAAGTACTGCACTTCTGTCAGGCAGTACTGCAATTTCCCCGGGGACACCTTGTGCCCATTGGCAGCTAGGTGATTTAACAAAGCAATGGAGTCCTCCCTGCAAGCTTCTTCTGTTTCTGACGCCACGAGGAGGTCGTCTATGTACTGGACCAGAACTGACTTCTGGGGCAGTACTAGACTTTCAAGATTTTTCTTCAAAAGCTGGTTAAAGATCGATGGGCTCTCTGTATACCCCTGAGGGATACGACACCATGTTAGGACGCGATTTTCCAGCTTAAATGCGAAAAGAAAATGGCTTTCTTCGTCCAGAGGGATCGAAAAGAAAGCCTGACAAAGATCGATCACAGTGAACCACTCAGCTTGGAATGGAATCTGAAACAGTATCACTGATGGATTCGGTACCACTGGACAACACGAAACGACTATGTTATTAATCTTTCGAAGGTCCTGTACTATCCGAAATTTCCCATTTGGTTTCTGCAGACCCATAATCGGGGAGTTGCATGGACTACCCACGATTTCTTTCAGTATTCCCTGTTTAATCATGGACTCAATCACGGGTTTTATGCCTGCAATCGTTTCTGGAGTCAATTTATATTGGGGTGTTCTTGGGAACTCAGCATGCGGTTTCACTACAATTTTCACTGGGTCCACCCCTTTGACCAATCCTATCTCTTCCCCAGTGAAATCCCATACTTCTGGTGCCACTGTCTCTCTCAAGTCCCAGGGGAGCTCATCTACTGTTAAAGTAGGATACAGCTCCACGCATATTCTTGAGTTTGCAACTTTGAAGTCTGCATCATCATCATTGGTCAATACCTCCACTCCCTGAGGTGTGCAATATATAGTACAATTCAATTTACACAACAGGTCTCTTCCTAGCAGACACACAGGACTTGAATCGCAAACCACAAACTGGTGCTCATCGCTGTACTTCCCTATTTTCACCTGTACTGGTTCTGTCAATTGGCTGGTTATTCTCCTGTTTGCGACCCCCACCACCTGTATGGTCTCTCCAGACATGGGCAGGTCTGGAACTGCAGCTGATCTGATCGTGGATCTAGTGGCTCCTGTGTCCACCAGAAATGTCGTAGGGCACCCTGCTACTTCTGCTTCCACATAGGGTCCCCTCTGGTCCACCTCCAATGCTGCCCCGAGGGTGCAGTCTTCTCTTTCCACTCTCTGTCCGGTTAATGGGTCCACATAATAGCACTCTTCCCCTTCTACAAACAGGGGCATTTGTCTATAGGTCTTACCCATAGACCCTACTCGAGGAGGTTGCGGGAACTGGGCTCGGGGAGGAGCCCCCCCCCCTTTGAGCACCTTTCCTTGGTATGGCGTCACCCCTCTTGTAGGCGCGCTCTGGACCTCTTCCTCCTCTATCTCTTGTTCTCCTATCTCTACATTGTAGGGGCACTCGCGTTTCCAATGCCCCACCTCGTTACACTGGTGGCACCTAGTCGTTTTCTTCAAGGCAGCTATATCTAATCTGGGTCTAAAGGTGGAACTCTCCTCATTGCCCTTGTTCTGACTGTACTGCTTCTTTCCTCCTGTACCTGTTCCTTGCTGCTGTTGCTGTTGTCCCCCCTTCCCTGCTGCCTGCATCTGTACCACCATCAACTTTTCTTTTAATTTCTTAGCCTTGGAGTCTATCTCATCACAGCAGTACCTGGCATATCTCAGTATTTCGTCTAGGGGTTTACTTTGCCAACAAATCGAGTGTTGCTGAATCATTAAACTAATATCCGGTCTCAGTCCCAGGACGAACTTGGACACAAATTGCCCTATGTCTTTTGGATCCATTACATCCAAGCCGCTATACTGTTTAAACGCCTTCAGCAATCTCTCGTAATATTCGTGGACTGTCTCTTTGGGTTCCTGTCTTGTTCGGTCTATTCTGACCCAATCTATGTCTTGCATTGGCACTTTCTCTTTCAGCCAAGTCATCACTCTCTCGAATTTTGCCATCACAGTCTCGGACGGCCCATTAGTCTTAGCATCTCTCTCTGGCTCCGTTGTGGGCCACTCAGCGCTAACCTTGCATGCGGTCCACAGATCTCCTGGTACTACAATGTCAAACAGCGTGTTCAGATCTATCCATGGGACCTTTGAGATTTTTACAAATCTCTCCACTTGCTTGTACCACTCCACTGGGTTTTCCCGTAATTTGGGGAAGGAGGTGGTAAAAGCAGCTAAATCTCCCCTACTCCAAGGGACATGTACATAGTTCCCATTTGCGACTTCACGCAAAGGGTAAGCTTCTATTCCCTGCTGTCCTCCTGGTGTCATACCAAGCGTGCTTCTCCTGCCGGTCCCTTTCTTGGACCACCTCTCTTCCCACTTATCTAGTGCCCTCCATGTCCTTATTCCAGCGATCAGTTCCCTTATGTGCGTTTTCAGCCCGATCGTTCTCCTCTCATCTAGGTCCCGATCTGTATAATGTAGCCTGTGGTTACCCTGTAATGCTTTGGTTCTTGACAAGTCCACCATATATTTGCCTGCTAGTTCGACTAACTTCTCATGGACTGCTCTCGCTTTTCGAGTAATGTCCTTTGCCATATACAGTATTTCATCCTGTTCATACATTTCCATTCTTTCTAAAGGCAGGGTACCATCTACCATATCATCCAGGTCTGACCTTAAACTGGCGACATCGAGTCTCTTGGCTTTTATCTCAGCTCGCAATACATCTTTCGAAGGGGGCTCACTGGTCTCCCTACCATCCCAACTTCGAGCTCTACGTTTGGGCTCGGGAGAGTTAAAGGGTGCCCTCCCTTGCTCCCATCTCTCCAGGTCCCATGCTCGGCCATCCGATCTTGGAAGGTGATGGAACACGGGCCTGTTACCCCTACTCTTGCTCTGCCCACTCTCTTCTTCTTCTCTCCTCTCACCGCACACCTCTCTGTTATTTTCCCTCTGGTCGCTACTCTCTCTTTGCCTAGTATCGCTCAGTATCCGATACGATCCTTCCTGGTTCCCCATATTCCCTGGGCTGCGCTCATTTCCGTCATCACAGGGACTATGGTGCGACCTCTCACAACTCCCATTCAGTTCTCTGGTGCCGGGCACACAGTGTGGACACTTAAAACTGTTTCTGTACTCTTGCGCTCTCCTCTCCTCTTCACTGAGTATTGGGCGCGCCACCCCTCCACTCCCGGGGCCCCCGTTTTCCAGGTCTGTTCTATCTCCTCTCCGGGCCCAATGGGTGACTCCCCTACTCTCTCTTTCTCTACAGTCCCACTCCGGGCTGCTCTCCCCAGCCCCGCAGTGAGTCCGAGCTCGGCTGTCCTGACTTTCCCTTTCAGCTTCCGCAGCTATGATGCTCTTTTGAGCCTTCACTGCCTCATCCCACTGCTTCATGTACTCATTTAGCTCTTGAAAGGATTTTCGTCCAGATCCCCTCAGATCCATTGGCCATCTAGGGCCCCCAGGATCTCCTCCTGGGTCCCCTGCTGTGTGCATCGGGGTGCTCCACTCTCTCGGTATCGGCATCTGACTTGGGGAATTGATCGTATCGTTCCTTCTTGCCTTCTCTGCTCTTTCTCTGTCCTTCCGTACCCGTTCTTCCCCTCTTGCTCTCTCTTGGTCATATATCGATATTATAGGACCTATGGTAACAGGTACCTGTAGTGCATCTGGTAATGCGTAGGATGTGGCGCTTTCCGTTTCCGGCGCTCTTTGTACCACAAACCTCCCGACTACCTGTTGCACCTGACTAGGCTGGGACAGCTCTTTCTTTGCCTCAGGATCCCACTCTGAACTGGGAAGCGGTCTATGCTCTCCTGCATTGCCCCCCTTTTCTCCTTCCGTATGCTCGACCTCTCCCCCTGCTCTATTATACGGGGGTGGCCTGTCTGTCAGTAATCTGTTTATCAGGCTGTCCTCTGTTTCGCTCTCATCATCTTCTTCTAGGGGGCTTTTATTTACGGGTACCTCTAACACTGGGTACAGTTTATTTACTTCCAGGTTATGCACTCTCCATCTTTTAGCATCCGCATCCCACCTGGCATCCTGCACTGCCCTTACCGATCGTTTCACCCTTTCTTGTCGTCTGTTCATATTCTTTTCATGCGCTGCCCTAACCCATGCTTCAAGAGCTTCAAACTGGGTCGGTCTAGGCAAGGGTCTCATTGAGGTCATGACTGATTTTAATCGATGTAACACCTCTAATCTGAACGTCCCGTACTTCGGGAACGTCAGTTCCTCATTTCCTTCAGTAATCTTACTCCACTCTGATATCCAAAGGATCGTATGCAACCCAACATTCACTGCCATGTAACGAGCTGGCGTACCCTCCGGCGGGGCTTCTTCCCCTTCATACGATCCCCGCTTCTCTTTTTTAAACACCGCTCTCAGCCATTTAAAACACTTCATAATTATGCGCACAATATCCAGCTTCGCTACTCTGTTTACTTCCTGATGACAATCCACCAATCCTGTCGCGGCTTTGCTAGCTTGGCCTATCGCAGCGCGGTCTTTCTTCGGTCGGCCAATCACGTCGCGACACTTTCTGACGTCACTTTTCTCCGCTTCGCAGCAGCACCCCTCCTTTCTCAACTCGTCTCCCGGTTATGCATGCGTCCCATTCATACACCGAAAAATGACTACTTCCGACCAAGCGGTCACTTCTCTCGACTGTACGTCCACAGTCTATATGTAATTGTCAACACAACTGACGAAATGTCTATCGTCTCTCTGATAGGTTCCTTACGCACACAGTAACTTCCGACCAGCGTCCGTTACTCACGCACTCACTCTTACGTTCCCCCTATCTCGGTCTTTCGGGTGATCAATGGTACCTCATGACCCCCTTCACACTAGTTGACAATTACTCTGGGTGTCCGATACACCCGAACCACTTAAGCTCTCCTTGAACTTAAGATTTCCACCGGTTGCGCGCGCTCACAACCTGTTCCGCAGTCACTCTACAGACATTCAACTCCGCCAGACATTACAACATAGATACAATACAAAACACCGCAATCTAACACGCATAACCCTTTATACTCACTCTCGACCGATACTGCTGCTTTTTCTGTCTCACGTCATCCGGATCTTCTTCGGCGGGCGGTTCTTCCGATCATCGATCTCTAGGGGCCTTGGGGTAAGCTAACCTGGCCTAGGTCACCGTCCTCAAGAAGGCAACCATCCTCTATAGCTACCAACTGAAAGGGCGAGATTTTGATCGATACCTCATCACTATTGATCCAAACCTCGATCTGGTCGACTGAACCTTTGTTGCCTGTCTTGGAGGATGAAAGTGCCCCTGTACCAAACCAGTTCACCCAAGAAAGTACTCTGCTCCCAAAGATCACAAACAACTTCTAGCTTTCAAAAGTTTATTGTAAAGATATGATAAGCTGCAAATACAGGCATCTCAGAATGAGATTCACGAGATACACAGGTCCAATTACATACATGTGCTCTCGGAAAGCCCTCAGACGAGCAACGGAAATCACTAACACAAGTTCTAAGAATAATAAAGCTATCAGCATTGACGCATATCTCTCCTTCATTTAAGTTGGAGGAAAACGCACAGGTTAGGCTGTCCCTACCCTGCTCTAGATGGTATCCCTACTTAACCAAATCCCAACCTAACAAAGGTGTCAGCAGTGAATGACCCCCAAGGGAAGTCACTCTCTCTAAGTCTCTTGGTGAAAACCTATAGTTCTCCAGTCATGACCCCTCTCTGCCTACCCATCCGCTCTCTAAAGGGTCCTCAGGTATCTGCTCTAACTCCACCCAGGGGTGCTGTCCCTAATACAAAACAGTCAACAACATTTGAGACGCCCCTCGCAAGACGCCTCTCACGTGGTGTAGCTTCTGGCTTTTTCCATGCTGCTTTGTGTTGGGCCTCATACGTTAGAGTTGACCTTGCTTCTCAGACTCTTCTCCGGCCCGCTGATACCCCTTAAACATTCCGGAACCCTCCTCCATGTCTGGGCCGCCTACTGAACAGACCTCTATTCATTCATTTATAATTGGATCCCCCCTTTCCTTGCAGACAGACATCTACTGCCAAGAACCCAACTCTCATAGACTTCCAAAAAGGCCTGCAACATTTCTTGGCCCAGACATGTACGTATAAATCAATGTTAAAATATTTCAGGCCTATAATATTTCTCATCATGATTATAGCATTCAACTTCTTCATTAATTAAAGCATGTTAATACTCTTATTCTATTATTCAGTAAACATCTCTATAAATCATGGCCCATTTAATGCAATGACCAAAACATTAATACAATCTATGTCGTGAAAAGAAACACCTTCCCTTTTAGCTCTGGCCCTGAGGCCTACCACATTCTGCGTTTAACCACATACCATCTTACATTTTAACAGCTACACGATATGGATTCAGAAATAATCACATCTACTAAAATCATATAGTGTCACACATTTCTGTATTAGTTCCACTTCTATTTAAATCTCTACATTAGCTATACATTCAGAATATAATTATAGATACTATTAGCACTCATGGCATTTCTCCTCATGATTTGTGCTTACTACAGGTAAGTGTGATGCACTCATACATTTAGGTCAGTTTGCGCTCTCTCAGTTGCAAACATAATACAAATTATGAAAATGTTTAGCATCGATAAATATGTGGCATGTCAATATAAGACACTTTCTGACCTGTTTCAAGGCGCTTGTAGTGAGCCACGTAGGGAAATATATGTTTTTGTTTGAGGCCAGTGTGCCAGTTTTTTTTTGTCCACGGAGTGGTAGAATGGAATTTGTGTGTAGGAGTCAGTTCCAACACATGAACATATATGACGTGCAATTGCTACAGGGTGGCCAAAATGCTTCATCATTATTCTGTGGGCTGGTGCCGGCCATTATTGAACTACAGCCGCAGAATATTTGGGATGAAGCTCCTGTCACTCGGCTTATACTAATTATTGGAGTATGTCTTGTGGATGCACTGGATCGGAAGGTGGACACAGGGCCGGCTTGAGCGCTGGTGGCGCCCGGTGCGACAATCACTTTTGGCGCCCCCTATTTCCCACGACCGCCTCCTCGGATTCCCTCACTACCACAGGGCAAAAGTCCCACTCATCTCTCCTAACATAATATATTGCTAAACACAGTGCCCCCCCCCCCCCGGGGTCACTCAGTGCCCCCCTCCACAGGTCAGCGCCCACTGCGGCCGCACCGGTCACACTGTCTTAAAGCCAGCCCTGGGTGGACATGTCCATTTGCACAGTTTAAGGGTGATAGGCATTGGATGAAAACCAAACCACCAAGGACACCAGCTAAAAGGCAGGTGCTTTTATCTATGTGTCTGTCGCTTTCCTGAAGATACCCTTTCCTCTTCCATCTTGTACTAGAGGGGTAAGGTCCTCATTTAGAGTTTGCTGCACTGGCCTCCAAGTGCATGGTGCGGAGCCTTGCATGGGCAGGAGGCATGCTGGATGAGTCAGTAGTTTATGCATTTCCCCCAAAAAATCCCCCAAAGCAGTGGTTCGTTTTTGCTAAATGTAAAATAAGTTCTGTGGGGCACTGTGAGTTTTGTACTGTTACAGTGGGGAACATTGGTTTGTTTTATCATCCCAATAATAAAACAGGCAAACTTTTCCCAAGTAGTCGGCTCTTCTGATGTACGTTCCCGGTAGACATTATTTTTAAGATACTTAGCTTTTTGAAAACCGCTATGAGATTGAGAAACAGTTGTGATTAGTTTATCAATATGCTCAGTAGCGGTCATATTTTTTATATATCCAGGGATTATTTTTGCTAATTTTTCCGTATATTTTGACTGTATTTAAGGACAATTATGATTATTGTATTTGTTTCTAATGAATTTATCATGCATGTGATATTGTTTGCATTCTGCACATTTTTATGACTGGATTTAAGCATATGTTTTGTTTTTATGGTGTTCGCTTTCATTGTCTTTTTCAATAACCGAATAACGCTTACATTCATTGAATGATTGGTTGGAACCCTTCTAAACTCTGCTACACCTACTTACCTGCCAACTTGCCCTGGGGAGCAGCTACTGCCGCCACCGCCGAGAGTCACTGGGGGCCATTACTGTCCAACGAGGGCACCGGAGGCAATGAGAACTACACCTCCCAGCGTCCCTTGCGGCGCGCTCGCCGCCCACGCAAACGGAGAGCACCAGGAAGCGCTCAAAAGGACGCTTGAACTCTGCTAAACTCTGCTACACCTACCTACCTGCCAACTTGCCCTGGGCAGCAGCTACCGCCGCCACCGCCGAGAGTCACTGGGGGCCATTACTGTCGAACGAGGGCGCCGGAGGCAAGGAGAACTATGCCTCCCAGCGTCCCTTGAGGCGCGCTCGCGGCCCACGCAAACGGAGAGCGCCAGGAGGTGCTCAAAAGGACGTTTGGGCTTCCGCGGTGCGGGATGCGCACGGGCGCTGCCCGGGCATAGCCCGGGCCAAGGGCGGGCCCTGCCGCGCCCGTCATAGCCCGGAGGAGGCTGGGCTGGGCCATCCCCTGAACATTGCCAAAACTAAAAGGAGCCTTTCGTTATAATTCTCTATATTGTTGACTGTTGCTCCGTGATTGACTGGTAATCCACTATAGGGTTTGCCGGTATCTGTCTAATGGCGGCACGTGCTGGAAAGGGGAAGAGGGCAGGGGTGGGGGGAACTGTAAGTGGCACTTTGGACCAATTTATTACTAGGGCAGCCTCGGTACTTCAGCATGAAATTGCCCTTACAGAGCGTCGCCTCTCTGTTGAACCAATGTATGCCAGGCGGTCTTCTTTAGGGCCTCTAATGTTAGTAACCTCCCCAAATCAACTAGATGGGCACGTTAATAGAAACGTACTCACTAAAGAGGCAGATAATTCAGAAAATGTGGAGGAAAGTATGCAAGAAACATCTGTATTAAATAGGACTTGTACTCCTGCTACAATGAGTACCCCAGTAAGTGAGGATGTATCGAATATCATTACATTGCAACCCAACGAGGGCCAACGCAAAAAATAAAATAATTGCTGCCAAGAGGAAACGAGGAGGGGGTGCTCAAAAGGGGAGATGTCTCAAAATAATAAAAACCTCGAAGGTGTCACATAATGCCATAGACGAAGTGGTGACCACAGAATCAATTGTATCAACGCCAAAAGCACTGTCACCTACTCCTCACTCAATGCTTCCTAATACCATGGCGGTTGACTTAACCATTCCTTTGTCCCAATTACCTGAAGGATTCATGTCCCAGGTGGAACAACTAGTAAAGTCACTAATCTTACCCCTTCTAGAGAGGACAAAGTTAATTAGCGAAAGTCTAGAGAGGTTCGAACAGTCCACCTCAGATAACCTTGGCACTTTAAAAATGTTGGTAGAGCGCACACTGAGAAGTAACACGGTTATAGCAAATACCCAGAAGGCACCCGTAGCTGTAGCTACCTTAGCGGCCCACCTCAGTGATAGATACTTTGACCCCTGTGGCTTCCATTAGTACTAATTTGACAACTATGTTTCCTGGAAACGGGATAAGTGATTCTGCTAGAAACCTGTGTAGGCCAAGGAAGGAGATACAGAACAGTGCAAAAAGTGTAGTAAGGCAATCTAAAGAAATTCCTGTGATAGAAAAGGAGACCGCTAATAATGTACAGAAAAAATCTTCTTTAAACTGTATTGACCTACCACCGGACTCCTCCGCGTATGTTGTTGTACTCACTGGGGTCCCTGAGCTAAAGACTGAAAAAATTGAAACCTACCCAGAGCTGAAAAACAAGGTAACCTTTTGGCTAAACAAGAATAGACCTCTCCCAAGTTACATTAATGGGAAGTCTTGTTCGCACGAAGAGTAAGCTGGGTGGGTCAAAGACCAAAGGACATACCCGGGGATTCCATCATTGTTCATTTTAGGGATAGGCGGGTAGTTGCATACATTTGTGATCAATACCATCCAAGGGATTGGAGTGGCATCAATGCGTATGATTTAAGCTACTTCTACCACCCACCTCCTGTGGTACGACCGGTCCATAACCCCTTAGGGCAACAGGCAGGGGCGATGGTAAGGATGAAAAATAATCTCCCTGTCCCTACTTTTAATCATTTTATAGAATTGTATGGGATGGAAGGAGTTGACTGACTGAGAGGTCGGGGATTGGGTCCACTAGCAGCGATGGATGGTGCTCTCGTGGGAGAGGGTAATAAAACGGTTAAGGAAGAACATCACACAAAGCCATTAGGATTAATCTGTTGCCAGTTGGACCCTAAATTGCCAATAAATAGTAGGGGAGAGGGCCCAGATTTGAGCACTAAAGCTATTTGCGAGGCTTTGACCAGTGAATTGCCCGATGATAGAGGTTGTGGGAATAGCCAAATGGCCTCAATTTCACAAGAGAGTATCCAAAACCCTGACTTGGAAGGTTTAAATCAGGGCAACTGAAGGTGCTCCTCTAGATAGGTTTGAACTAAATATTAATAATGAGCCCAAGCTAGTAATATTAACTGAAGATATAAGTGCGGAAGGTAACATTCTGGACATAGATACCAAATCTAGTATTAATCTGAGGTCTTGGAATATTGCCGGCATTAAAAAAATCCTAAGTGACCCCACATGGCAAGAATACATTGAAAGGGGTTTCATTATATTATGTCAAGAAACTTGGGTTGTGGAAAACCATTTTAAAATTGGTTATAGATCCTTTAGTGACCCTGCTACTAATGAAAATAAAGCAAGACCTTCGGGAGGTTTGGTAATCTGGACAAAAATTACGTTAGGAATCAATTTTAAGCAAATCTATTCTAATAGTCCAGATATTTTGGGAGTAAGGTTCATAGGGCCCAATTAAAGTGAAGTCTCTATTTTAAATGTTTACAGCAGGCCCCTGGCGGCAAACAAAGAGGCAGAGGTTATCGAGCACTTAGATAATATTATCTCAATGCTCGATCAGAGAACCCTGATAATCATTGGGGGAGATTTCAACCAAAAATTCGAATCAATAATAGGCTTGGAAAATATTTTCGATTCAGAGGATAATGTTAATAACATCCCTGGAATTGAGACCAGTACTGCAGTACCATGTTCAGTGGCTGCAGCACAGTTACTGCGATTGACGGCAGCTTGAGGTTTGCGTACTTGCAATGGGCGCCTTCCATCAGACAGCCCGAGCCAGCCAACCTTTAGGCGGGGCAGTTGTAATAGCCATTTATACTACTAATGGTCTCAATCCCACTCTGGCCGATGGTAATAGACCTTGTAGTGGAGAATCGTATTGAGAGCGACCACTACCCACTTAATTTGATCGTTACCACGGCATTACTTAATTTGTCTCCCATGGGAGGGGTTCCACGTCAGCACACGAATATTGACCCATTGCTTTCTAACAACCGCAGAGCACTAAAGTGGCCGGTAGTACTGGGGAATGATAGTACTCTAAAAAAAATCCATGAGCTCTACGAAAATCTAATGTCCCCTTTCCAGAATGTCCCAGCACAGGAGATCCCCATTACACGGATCCATGAAAACATGACACTGGGACTTGGAGAAATATTAACTAAAGCTACTAAGCTGCTAAAAATTGGTCAGCGAAACTCAGCAAAGGGCAAAGGGGGATATTTGATATGATAAAGCATGCCGTTAAGCTAAAAAGGAACTAATAGCGGCTACAAAAAGTAATGATGTGCTAATACTTAGGGAGAAAAGGAGATTAAATAAGGGGACAATTGCAAAGGCAAAGAAATGCTGGGATGAAAAAATGTGGTCTGAATTGTTGGAAGCCTGTAAGGCAAATAACCAGGCATCATTCTGGGGTCTGATTGCTAGGGGCACTAGAGATGGAACTCCCTCTAGGGATATGTTTTTGGAAGCCAAGGTGTGGGTCTCACATTTTTCTAATCTATACTCCTCTACTGTAAATGAGCCTACTTTGGATTATGATGATTTAGGACTAAACTTAAGTGCGACACCTTTGTTCTTTAGCATGGCTGAAACTATTTCAGCCATTAAGGCAACTAAACCTGGGAAAGCACCTGGACCGGACAGGATACCAGGGGACCTATGGAAGCACGAAAATATGTTATGGGCTCCATATATTAACTGTTTTTGTAACAAAATCGCCAGGGGCGCCCCAATTCCTGACACATGGCGGGGCGCCGAAATTGTAACTGTTTTTAAAAAGGGGGACAGAATGAACCCGGCCCACTATAGACCTATTAGTCTAATTGATGTCCTTCAGAAGGTATTTGTGCGGCAAGTTGTAGTGTAGTTCCTATCTTCCCAATAGGCTCTGCGCATTGGAATAATACCTACAGCAGTAAAGGCCTAGGCCAGACGTTAACTAGGTCTACTACTGTCGATACTAGACTTAAAGTTTTGGGTTTGCCAGCGTAGCTCAGAGTTCGCTAGAAACTTTCTCGAATGTTCAAGGAGGAATTAACTTCCCTGATTAGACAAGAAGGGATTTAGTTTCTGACAACCATAGAACATGACAACTTTGCTCTCCCCTAATCAAGAGACAATCTCGAGAGTCGTGTGAACAAAAGGCAATTTATTTTACTCAGTCAGTACGTGCATTCTTAGTCTCATCAGAATGTAGAGAAAAGGAAGAGACGGGCGTGTTCAATAAAAGATGTTATTTATTGATCAGTCTCTTTTCTCATACAAGAGAAATGGATCGATATTATGGCAATACTTATAGTTAAGTAAAGTGCATACATTAAAAGCAATAGTATAAAGTAATACTGTAAAAACATTGATATGGTTTCTAAGCCATATGATGTTTAAAATGAATAAAATATATTTACATACACATATACATTTGACTAAACGTACTCAACTGGTGTTTCTAAATACGCCTACCCCGTGTACCTGACCTAAGCCTAATACGTGGGCGGGAATAGAAAGTTACAGTTCAAGTTAAGTTTGTTTTTGCCAAGTGAATAACTAAAGAATTCTCTGTGAGGGGTTATTCAGTTCTGTACCTGGAATTTAGGATGAATGAGGAATGGTATCTCTCTCTCTGGTCTCGATATTCCAGGCTGCCTGCGAGGGCTACCCGGAAACGCCGGTGCTGGATTCTCGGCAGGAGAAAGCAGCGCGTCTCAGCGCATCAGGAAGGCGGGGCTGCTGCCAGCGGGGTCTGCTCTGCTCTCGGCTTCGGCAAGTATGGCTGCTCCGTCTCGTCACCACGCGTGTGTTTGCATATGGCAAGATCGGTAATATTTATACCTTTAAGGTGCCGAGATTGACGTAAGGATGGACATAGATACGTCAATAAAGATGTCATACGACTTGCTCGTTAGCACATTCTTTTACTAAAGTTCTCGGTGAAATCAAAACAATGGCCGCAGGGTTTTGCCCAGGTTGTCATAGGTTTGATTTGTTATGAGAACTCCGTATGCCTTATCAGGGGCTGGAGGAATATCGCTTGTCTAATTAGATCGCAAGCGTTATGACCTAATCAGATAACACGTTCCTGTGCCGTAGTGTGACTGCGTCAGATAACGGTATCTGCATCATGGGGGTTTTCTGCCTCATGGGCTGACTGCTAGTTAACTTGTTGGTTTGTTTAACTAGAATAGGGTCAGGAATAGGGGGATCGATTCAGAACCGATAGGAATACATGACACCCACTCCACGCTAGCTATGGACATATTTACTAATCTAGGCATAGTATAACATAGTACAACATACTATAGAGTAGTGTGTATACCTTACCACCCCAAAATACATAAATGTATTTCAAAATTTTCAAATATACTGAAAAAAAATTGCAGACATATATATATGGTATGCACTCAAGCTGTAGAAAAATGCCAAAGTAACTGCATTTGTATACATTATTGCTTATTTGGTATATGAGAATTACACATGAAATGGTTTCTGACAGAAAAAAGTTTCGAGACCATTCCATCACAGAATAAAATATCTTTATGAACATGCCAGCGGGCAGCTAATGTATATAAGCTATCTAAAATTTAGAAACCTTAGTTCTCTAAGAATAGTTCTTACTTTAAGCAGAAGATAGTGTCCCGAAAAATATGCAAAAATATTTGGGGCTGCTGAAAAAACTGCTGTCCGTGAACTGGAGCGAAAATGTTCATGTGACTTTATTTTTAAAGTTGAAGGCCGAATTCAGGGAACGCCGTGTGCGAGCTTGCTCAAAAGTCTCTATTTCTGTTCTGGTGAGAACATCATATCATTTAGGCTTTCGAAAAAACTGTCAACAGCTTCCTGGGAAAGTTCCACTAACTCGGAAATAGGTGTAATCATGCATTCTTGCGCATGATTGTCTCCATTGACATTCTGATTTGCATTACTGACAGAAGGTCGTACCTGTTCGATGCTGCTTTCATCTTGAACTTCACTACCCATCAATCGTAGTGGTGAAGCTTCCACGAATGCCGTCATCAGGATTGGTAGCCTTTGAGGGCAGCACAAAGCATGAACCTTAATCGGGCTCAACAATGTTTCTGCATCCATCGGCGCATCCGATTGTAGCGTCAGACAGGTGTCTAACACGCATTCTTCTCCGCACAGCAGACACCTCAATACAGGTAAAACACATCTTTGCCACATTGGTCGAAATGATAGAAACCAAGTCATGTTCAGGTCTCTAAGCCGGGAGAGTCCCAGGATTTTTGATATCCGGTCCCGGTATCCAATGGCTAGGATTGTTTCTTCCCTTGTCGCAAGAGTTTTGTCTGTGACATGGGTTGCCATAACGAAAAATAAGGACTAAGAATAGGATTCCTGCAATTAGTCCCAGGATCAGGGGAAGTCCGCCAAAAATCGAATGGACGAAATCTGGAAAAATACCCAGTATGGCTTTGAATGGTGTTAATGCCATCGAAAATACTGTCTTAAATACCCCTGAGATCCCATTGGTATCAGAAATATTTAAGATTTCACTTAGGATTTCCGCGAAATGTACGGGGGAATTAGTTGATAATAATGTATGTATCTCTGCAGTCGTCCTTGCGACTTGTAGATCATACGTTTCTTTTGATGACGAGAGCCTGGTAGGCGTCTGAAGAAGGACTGTTTTCATTCTGCTTAAAGTATCTATTCGAATAGAAGTAATTTTCAAATCGGGCCATGCCCTTGCCTCCCTGTCTGGGAAGGAGCTGGGGAACAATGTGCGTCCACAGCACTTGACCTTCGCAGTAGTAGTTACTAGATAAGGAGTCCCGGGCATAAGACTACAACATCTGCGGTCTACAATAAGAATGTAACTCCCATTATAGAGTCTTTGAAAGAATGGTTCTATTTCTGTTGCAGGTGCGCCTTGCTGGTGACATGAAAGGTTGTATGAATTTCCTTCACAGGCTCCATGCAAACTAATTCCGTTACACAGAAGCGTGCCGCTTAGTGACATCGCACAATTGTTGCCACTAAGAAACACTTTCTGTCCTTTATTACTGACACATGCATGTGAATAGGGCAGGTTCCATGTTGTTTTAAGGTACCCCTTTCCCAATTTCTCGTACATGCCAGCCTGTATATATTTTTGGCAGTATTGAAACCTGAAGGTTGAGATTGGAATATTTATGATTCCGTGTATTATCCATTCACTGACTGGTCGTTCTGACATTGTCATTGGTAATCTTTCTAGTTTTTCAATGCTCAAGATTGTATAATCAGCACCCTTTTGTGCCATACCGATTTGTCTATCAGTAAGGTTAAAGATTTGGAATAGTGACGTCGTGTTGATTAGACGCCAAGGCACATAGCCTGAACGCAGATTTTGTAACGTCCAGCCAAGCTGTACAATAGAACGCAATTGTGACTGACCATGTTGTAATAACAGTAAGTCTTGCGATAATATATCGATTGCTGAAGACACAATGCTGTCCAATGAAAAAATTCTGGAGGACAGAGTCATTAACCCATTGTCCACTACAGAAAGTGATTTTTCCAAATTGATACGGTCAATTTCCCGTATTCTCTCTGCTGTTTCAATTTGAGTAACCTTCCAGGCCTCATTGTATGCTGCATATACAGAGGCTGCTATGAAACGCTTTTGACGCTGTTTGCGTGGTCCCAAAGTGAAATCACGCAAGTCAGCACCATCAGTAAGTAAAGTTAGGTGTTGCTTAATTTCAGGCAGTGTGGAAGTTTGTAGCCATTGAAGGCATAATTTGCCCACACTGTAGGTGGTAATTATCCCTGGGTGATGTCTTTGGGGATATCTAGGGTCTGGCCTGATCATTTTGAAACCTTGTGTTTTGTTCAGGAATCTGTCTTGACAGTTATTAGTATCTGTGGGCCAGATCAACCACTGTTTCCAATCAGGATGTGTTCTGTTTTGGTTTAATATTTGGTTTACGTCTATCTCCTCATCTGTATCAGAGTTATTGCTAAACATTATTGGCTTTGGAATAGACGGTTTATTTAAATCTTTGATTTTGGCTAAGCCAAGACAGGTGGTCTGTTGAACAGTGTCATTTAAAAATATCATTTGTTCTGGGATCATGCAGGCTCTAAACAAAGCTTCTATACCCTGTACTTGCCATTCTTTTGTACCCCAAACACTTTTCAATTCAACATTTTTGTCCCAATAATCAAATCCAAAAGTATTCATTTGTTCAAAAAATGAGTCTGAATATAACAATTTTGTGTTGGTTATCATGGTTTTGGTTCCTGTCTTGTTTGACAATTTAAAATAAAATGCTTCAGCATTACTTGTGTTAAAACCTGAAAAATATGAATATTTGTCGTAAACGGTTCTTGAGCTCCCTTTTGGAGGTGTTGCACAATGTTCCCATTGATTATAATTTAAAACATTTCTAGGTTGTGCAGATCTATGTAGAAAGTGGTTACCATAGTGGTTATAGCAATACATACTGTCATAATTTGTAGAACCCTGCAAATAATCATGTTTGGTAAATTTAGCAGACATTACTAAGTCAGACATCATGTTATTAATGCTTTCGAAGTCCCAATCGTCAGCAAATGAGTTTGGTTTTGCAAAGTCACTCAATGAGATCTTAATTTGGTGTGGATATTTCAGGATCTCGACCGGACCATAAATTTCATAGTCAGTGTTGTCCCAGGCTACCCCACCAGGTATTGGATTGGCTGTGAAGTTGGCTGAAGAAAGTTCTCTTTTCTCGACGTGTGAAGATGTGTGTGGTTTGAGGATCAAGTTGATTTTCTGACTTGCTGTGTCCATTTTAGCATATTTTCCCTCAATGAAGCGTCCCAAAGTAAGTACCATGATGAGCCAAAGTATGAGGATAAATGCACCAAAACCCACCCAAAATTCAATCCATGGAGAAATCAGATATGTTTCTTTCAGTTGTCTCAAAAGATCTTTAGCTTTGTCTTTAAAGGTTTTTGATGATGGCTGTGTCTTTGATTCACTGAAGCCTTCAGGGGAATCATCGAAGTTTATGAAGTAGCCGAATGCAGTTCTGTCAATTGTTCCAATTGGTTCAGGATTTCTGTTTCTTGCATTTTCACTTGGTACTTCATTATAGATTGGTGTGTCTCTGCTAAATGTTTTTATTTGGGTTTTCAGAGGTCTGAGTTCTATTGCATTGTTGCATAGTCCTTGTTGTTCTTCTGTAGGCGTTTCGAATGTGATGAGCCTCTTTGTTAGGACCTCTGTACTGGTAGCAAACCTTGGTGTTCTGCTACTTATTGGGAGTCCACTTGGCCTACTGTTTGTTATCGGCCACATGTTATGGTTTTACCAGGTCGATGGATACAACTCGGTTCTCCTTTTTACCAGCAAGTGGCGGTAGTACAACAGATCTTGTCCCGTTGACAGACAAGACAGGAACTGCTTTTCTGTAAGAAGGCCCAAATTCCTTCTTTACCGCGATCTTTTCCCTGACTAGATCCCCGACTTTTGGAATCCAGACAGGTCTTGCTGGGACAGGTGGTGGTTCTTCAGTGGTTGTTGGCTGTTGTTTCAACTTTATGTTGCTCAGGTCTTTTCCTGTTTTGTTTAAGTCCTGCAAAATAGCCAAACGGTCTTTGATATCAAAGCTTTTTTCTTTCACCACTGAAGTCTGACTATCAATGTCAGAGATCATCATCCTAGTTCCAAATAATAATTCGTACGCACTGAATCCCTTCAGAGAATTTCTTGGCAAGTTATTGAAACTACGTTGGACACTTATTAGATGTTTGACCCACCCAGCTCCCGAACCTAATATCCTTTCCGCTATAGATTGCTTTATGCCTTGGTTTTTTCTTTACACCATCCCGTACCCTCAGGAAGGAAGTGAGAAGATTCCCGCTGGACTGTGCTCATTTGATCATGTTTCCCCTCAGGCTTGAGGGCTAGAGTGGAGACAATGGTCAAACGTAGCATGCTCTTAGCGTATATGCCATTTAGACTCGCAAATCTTTATATAACAGTCCGGACGTCAGCCGAGTGCTGGTGATCTACATTATAAGTGGAACTAGCCTGTATATGTTAATCGCAACCCTTCCTTTTACTCCTGATTTTTCCTGGAGTAGAACGACGAGGTATTAAACTGTTTCTCTCCCCACTGCGATCTCTGTTGCAGTTTGGGCAGTTTTTTACAAACATGGTATGACGCAGACTCATGCCTGGCCACCAGTACCGTGATTGTAATTCTTCCAGAGAATCTTTTATTTTAAGGTGTCTGAGACCCTCGCCCATGTGTGCGTCTGCGATTAACAAGTTTCTCCTGTCCATGTTTGGAATCACTCTATCCCCCACTCCAGGGATTCGAGCAAAAGGGACGGAGTTTGCATCGATTATGTATGTGTAATTGAGTGGATAGTTGATCGGTAACGCTGAGCAGTCGCCTTTTGATGACGTTTTTACTGCCAGCACTGTTTCACCGTCAATGTATTTTAATGTATGCTTTTTTCGATCTACGGGAGCCGGTTTAGTGGCTGCCGCTGCGGCTGTTTCAGCCAATGAATTCCCTACAACGTGAACGCCATCACGCTGATGACTCAGTGAGTGAGTCACGTGAGTCTTTGGTAGTTCTTTTTGTAAAAGAGCTATTTGTTCCCAGAGCAGTTTCTGCTTTATTGGTGCATCTGTGTCATCTTTGTAACCGTTTTGAATCCATGTCTGCAAATCGCTGTTATATGATTTGACGCAGTAATATGAATCTGACACTATAAGTGTCGGGAATTCGCAATCCGCATTATCTAGCGCCATTTTTAATGCTATTATTTCAGTTTGTTGTTCTGAATTAGTTTCTACTGAGTGTGATTTTGTTAATAGAGGTCTTAGTTTACCTCCGCGCCACACTTCTTTTGTAATCTCACATGTGGGGTTGTATGCTTGTTCTCCCCAAACGGAGGGTTGAGCATGTCCGTCTGTATAGATTACACAGGCGTAATGTCGTAAAGGCAGAATGTCGATTGGCAGAGGATATGTTTCTTCATATGCTAGATTTTTCAATTCTTCTAGTTCTGGATCAAAGTAGTAGTATACTTTGTCCGTTGTGATTGAATTCACCCATTGTAACCATTCTGGATCCAATGTTGTTGTTGGTAAATTACACGGTGTTGTTAATGCCTCAAAGGCTGATTCAGCTGTTCTGACTGTGATATGTCTACCGTCTGCTTGATCTTTTTCTCTAGCTATTGCGGTTTGAACTGCATGAACAATTTTTTCTTTGTTGCTGAATTTCTGTTCAGCTTCTGTGTACAAGTGTGATTTGAATGCAATCGGTACCTTTTCTCCCTCATTAGAGGTCAGGTATGTGAATCCGCATCTCCCTGGGATGACTCGAATCACAAGATTGCGTGTGTTATCACGTGTTTCTAATTTTGTTTTAATTAGCATGTCTGTTGGAAGGATCTCAAAATTTCTGTGTGTATTTGAGTCCAATTGGATCTTTTAAAATCTGGTTTAATTAGATCATAAAGGGGTTTGACCCTTTCTGCGTAATTTGCAATGTATGTTCTTCCGAAATTTAGGAAGCCTAGAATTGACTGTAAGTTTTTTAGTGTTCTAGGTGCTTGGAGTACGGCACATTTCTCTAGGAAATTGTCAGCCAGGCTTTTGCCTTCACTTGATAATTCATATCCTAAGAACAGGACTGTCAGATGGGCAATTCTGGACTTTTTAAAGTTGAATTTGTAACCCTCTGCAGCGAACCCAAGTATTATGGTGTTCACTCTTTTCAAGTGAGTCTCCAAGTCATCATCTGTTAAGTAAATGTCATTGACATAAGATAATGCTTCATCATCATATAGTTGTAGTAATTCTGTTACTCTCGCTGAGAATACCCCCGGGCTGTTCTTGTACCCCTGGGCTAACCGACAGAATTGCTTTTGAGTGCCATTTACTGAGAATGCAGTTAAATATCTGCTCTCTGGTGCTATGTTTTGACAAAAGAATCCATTGGAGATGTCCAAGGTTGTTTTGTATTTTTTGCGCACTATATTATTCATTAGTGCAGCACTGTGTGAGTTTTGCACTGCAAAAGTTTTGCAACATGTGTTAAGGTGTCGGTAATCCAAAACTAGACGATATGAATTGTCTGGTTTGGAGACCGGAAACAAAGGATTGTTCATTTGTGAGGTGCAAGTTTCAATCCCCCCCTGGTATTCTAGCTGATCTGGTATTTCATTTACCTGTTTTTTAGCTTCTTGCTTAATTGGGTACTGCCTTTGTGCAGTAGGTTGTGATTTTAACTGGATTTTGTGAGGAGGGGAGTCCTCATCCCATCCTACATGATTTTTATATAAAGCAGGTGCTAGAGCCACTGCCCACTTTCTGGCAAGTGTGTATTTTTTATGAATTGGAATTTGATTTGAGAAGGCAGGCATAATTACTTCTTCGCCATGAGGGCACTCCCTGACAAACTCTGGTGGCCAGTCTTTTTCAGCTAGAAGGATATCATAGCCCTTGGAGAGATTATCCCAAAATAGTCCCCTTATTTTCCTAGTCTTATCTCCCTCTATACGTAATGTTATCTCGTATATCTTGTGGGGTTTGCTAACCCTGGTGTCTGCAGTTTCCACTTGAAGATATTCATTCGTGTCCACTGTCTCCAGATGATTCATAAGGACTTTGCGAGCTATGCTCACTTCTGCTGCACTGTCTAGCATTGTCTGAGCCCACTCTCCGTTTTTCAGTTGTGTCCTCAGTATTCTCGGCATTGTTAACTACCTTGATACTGGCTACCTTCTTTTTTGGAAATTGTAATTTCTTTTTTAGCTGAGCAGGTTCCTTGTCTTTGGACTTGGCGTGCTCTTCTCTTTGTTCTCTTCTTTCCGATTTCTGCGAGGAAGTCTGAAAAGATTATGTATCAATGTCTTGATATCTATCAGGCTTTTTTATATTATCCCTATTTCTAAGGTTATATCTTTTCCCAGAGGGGTCACTCTGGGGTGACCTGTGTCTCTGGTTCGGAGATTTCTCCCTTCGCCTAGGAGACCTTCCTCTGGACTGGAATTTCTTTTCTTTAGGATTGGATTGTTTGTTTCCATCCCAGTTCTTTTTTGGTGAATTATTATTAAAAAATATTTTTTCAGGACTTTCAGTCAGTTGCGGTTTTACTGGTATTCCACCTAAACTGTCTCTACCTAGTTCCTCATAGGATTTTTCTATGATTCTGGCAATTTCAGCTGGTTGGTCTGCTATATCTGTCTCCTTTAACCTCTGGCGGATCGCCACGTTTGCTGCTTCACCTTTTATGTTGGCTAGTAATATAGCCGAGACCTGCTTGAAGTCTTTCAGTAATTTCATACCAAGAGTTAAAGCGGGCTCTGGACCGTATTCGTCTTGAATTTGTTTTAGCACATCTGGTATTACCGAAATGGATGGAACACCGTGCGTTTTTGTGTAGATGGAAGCAAAGACTGTCCCCCAAGTGTCACAGTCCTCAATGTGTGGTGCGATTCCCATTGGAAGACAGATAGTCAGAATCCTGTGTTTTTCTAATGGGGTGGTGTCAGGAAACACCGCCTCTATTTGGGTAATTTTCTGTGCCAACCAGAATGGTATTTGTTCCCGTTTAGCCGGTACTTTACCTAGGCAGGACTGGATGTTTTGTGGTGTAATTTTATTTGTGTTCCCCTGGTGAGGGGTCAGCTGTGGAAGTTTAATCGCTGGCTGAATTGTTGATGTCCGCATCACATACTGAACTAATTGTCTATGAATTTTTATTAATTGTTTTAGCTGTGTTAACAGCTCTGCTGCAGACATCCCATTGATGTCTGGATGTGGTGTGTATCCGGCTAGGACCGGCCACGTTGCTCCTGGTCTACTTAAAGGACCGAGCCTGGTGATGTGATTATTATGTTTTAGGGCGCCATCAAATAAGAGCAAATGCTCTTGGAATTTGAGTGGTACTTCCACCTCCTCGAAAGGAGTGTACTCATTAGGAGGTTCCTCTATTTTGTAATAGTGGAAGTACTTTGTTACAGCATTTGCTGCTGGAAAATGTATCCATGAATAATATACCTCTGTCTGCCGATATTCGTGTGCCTCAATTACGAATATGACTGTGCCACCTCTAGGTGTCAGTCCATTTTCTATAAGTTTCAAGGTTATAGATTTTCTTTTAATGACCGGGATGAGTATTATATCCGGGTCTGCATTTTGTAGTGCAGTATCAGCTTCTGCTATGTCAGCTGCTAATCTAACTGCCTTTCTTCTTCATTTTCTGACATTTTACTGTCCTGAAGGTTATTTTGTTTGTTTGCAGATCAGGTTTCTTATGGAAATAAAGATTAGATGCACAATATTTCGGAACTGTTTATCCTTCAACGTTGACTATACCAAGAACCATACATAGGAGTTCCCTCCTGCGAGGTCTGGCGGATATAACCTTTCACCCACTCCAGACGTCTTTGGAGTATTTGGGAAAAGGGGTCTGAGTGAGAAAGCACGACTGAGTTACTCTAAATGTCTTACGTTAGTTTTATCGCCCTTTCCAAACGCGTTGGGCGCCATGTAGTGTAGTTCCTATCTTCCCAATAGGCTCTGCGCATTGGAATAATACCTACAGCAGTAAAGGCCTAGGCCAGACGTTAACTAGGTCTACTACTGTCGATACTAGACTTAAAGTTTTGGGTTTGCCAGCGTAGCTCAGAGTTCGCTAGAAACTTTCTCGAATGTTCAAGGAGGAATTAACTTCCCTGATTAGACAAGAAGGGATTTAGTTTCTGACAACCATAGAACATGACAACTTTGCTCTCCCCTAATCAAGAGTCAATCTCGAGAGTCGTGTGAACAAAAGGCAATTTATTTTACTCAGTCAGTACGTGCATTCTTAGTCTCATCAGAATGTAGAGAAAAGGAAGAGACGGGCGTGTTCAATAAAAGATGTTATTTATTGATCAGTCTCTTTTCTCATACAAGAGAAATGGATCGATATTATGGCAATACTTATAGTTAAGTAAAGTGCATACATTAAAAGCAATAGTATAAAGTAATACTGTAAAAACATTGATATGGTTTCTAAGCCATATGATGTTTAAAATGAATAAAATATATTTACATACACATATACATTTGACTAAACGTATACTCAACTGGTGTTTCTAAATACGCCTACCCCGTGTACCTGACCTAAGCCTAATACGTGGGCGGGAATAGAAAGTTACAGTTTAAGTTAAGTTTGTTTTTGCCAAGTGAATAACTAAAGAATTCTCTGTGAGGGGTTATTCAGTTCTGTACCTGGAATTTAGGATGAATGAGGAATGGTATCTCTCTCTCTGGTCTCGATATTCCAGGCTGCCTGCGAGGGCTACCCGGAAACGCCGGTGCTGGATTCTCGGCAGGAGAAAGCAGCGCGTCTCAGCGCGCCAGGAAGGCGGGGCTGCTGCCAGCGGGGTCTGCTCTGCTCTCGGCTTCGGCAAGTATGGCTGCTCCGTCTCGTCACCACGCGTGTGTTTGCATATGGCAAGATCGGTAATATTTATACCTTTAAGGTGCCGAGATTGACGTAAGGATGGACATAGATACGTCAATAAAGATGTCATACGACTTGCTCGTTAGCACATTCTTTTACTAAAGTTCTCGGTGAAATCAAAACAATGGCCGCAGGGTTTTGCCCAGGTTGTCATAGGTTTGATTTGTTATGAGAACTCTGTATGCCTTATCAGGGGCTGGAGGAATATCGCTTGTCTAATTAGATCGCAAGCGTTATGACCTAATCAGATAACACGTTCCTGTGCCGTAATGTGACTGCGTCAGATAACGGTATCTGCATCATGGGGGTTTTCTGCCTCATGGGCTGACTGCTAGTTAACTTGTTGGTTTGTTTAACTAGAATAGGGTCAGGAATAGGGGGATCGATTCAGAACCGATAGGAATACATGACAAAGTATTAAGTAAGCTGAGTGCTCGGATTGATAAAACTTGTACTTTAAGTACCAGGCGGGTTTTAGAGAAAAAATTTGCACTATCGATCAGGTGTTTAGATTTTTATGTATCATTTGGAAGTATATTAAAATAAAGAGGGCACATTTGTATGTGGCTTTTGTTGACCTCAGGGAAGCTTTTGACCTTGTCCCTAGAGGCGCCCTGTGGTCGAGATTGAGGGACCAGGGGGTCCCTTGGAAATCTTGAAACAGATTGTCAAGCTGCATGAGGCCAACTATGCCAGGGTGAGATGGGGCCCAAACGGAGAACTAACCGATCGTATTGGTATAGGGAGAGGTGTTAGGCAAGGATGCGTCCTGGCACCGACATTGTTCTCCCTGTACGTCAATGACATTCCAGACACCCTCGTGGGCTGCGAGCATGACTCATCCAAGCTGGGTGGTCATCATGTGCCTGCTCTGCTATTTGCAGATGATACTATTTTAATTTCACAGACACCTAGAGGATTACAAAATCTACTTGATACCTTTCGGTCTTACTGTGATAGCAAAGGATTGGAGATTAACTCGTCTAAAACTAAGTATATGGCGGTTAATCCTCATAGAAGTTTTAGAAGAACACTGTCTGTTAATAATGAAATGATCGAATATGTGCACAGTTTTAATTATCTGGGTGTTACTTTAGACACCAAAATGAATTGGAAATCCCAAGTTGACAAAAGTAAAACGATCCTCACTCAAAATCTAGTTCCAATAGCTAGGAGTCACAAGAATAGCTACTCCAGAGCTGTCACCTCAGTATTAGAGTTAAAGAAATACAAAGCCCAATCCGCCTCACTTTATGGGGCAGAACTATGGGGCCACACTGCTAAATGTGGCTTTATGACACAGGAAAACATCTTCTTTAGAAAAATACTAGCAATCCCACGGCCCACACCTTTACTTCCACTTACAATGGACCTGAATATACATCGCACTGATGATCATGCAATTTTATGACCGCGTTATACTGGGTCCGTCTGTGGTCAACAGATGAATTAGTAGACTATAGAGAAGCCCTAAAAGAAATCATGAAAATAAAAAAACACGATGCGGTTGGTATGGCTGAACCATATTGAGGATTGACTTACGAAGCTTGGGCTATATAATTACTGGGCAGATCCTGAGTGTTTGACCTTGAGTTGTAAAAAGCTGTTAAAAGAAAGATACTGGGAGTTTCTTCTCAATTCCACATTACATAACCCGAAGCTGGGTGCTTTAACCCTCAGGTATCTCAGTATGAAAACAGTGAGTAGATTCAAATGCTTCATGGACGATATTTTACCAACTATAGCAAAATCACTGTATTTCAAATTTCACTATGGCATATTACGATTAAAGCTAATACTGCGAAATGGGTGCGAAGTGAGGATAACGTAGGGAAAGAAGCCCTGGTAAAGTGTGAATTGTGTACCGTGGGTACAAGAGAGGATGAGGCACATGTATTATTTTTTTGTCCTGCATATACACATTTAAGGAAAAAGTGGATAAAACCTATTTGTCGCCTCCTGGGATTTAGACACCTCAGTGAGGCTGAAAGAATTCTCAGAAGTGAAACAACGCAATCCATTGTTTTTAGTGTAAGCAGATACCTCTTCTCTGTGGAGATAGTACGAAGGAGACGGGGTCTCAGACTCTAATGAAATAGGGATACATTTTAGTTTATCTGATGTAATATAGCTGCTGGAGCTGGGTTTGGGGGATTAAGAGTTGGTGTCAGTATTGTTCACAATCTGTATATTTGGTTCCTCTCTCTTCTGCTAGGAAATGGAATGTAATACCAATTGTAAGATATTTGAATGTATTACCCTTAACAAATGGTATATGTTTTTCTTAGATTTAAAAAAATAGTATTTATTGTTTTAATATCGCAAATGCCTCTGATTGATTTTCAACTAGTAACAATGAACTGTGGAAAAATGGGCGCGGAACTGGAATTTTGGCCCCTGCTATTTAAAACGTTTGCACATCTTTTATGGTTTTTTTTTTAACCGAAATAAAGATATTTGATGATGATGATTGGTTTTTACGATCTGGGACCACCATGTTGTGCATGGTGATCCCATAGAGGAAAAGCATTGTGGGAATGGTACTATAGCCTGCCCAAGATGAGGACAGCTTTATGATGCCAATGTAACTACCAGATGACGGCCCATATCTCACCATCAGGATTCTCCTGGTGATGGGACTGGTGGCAGCTCAGAGAACAGTCAATACCGCACTGTGAGGCAGTGACAGAATATGGTGGCTGATTGAGCATCCAATAGTTTTTGGTGGACGTCTCAATATCTCCATCCTTTATACCATAGTTTCAACCAACTGTGCCCTTCTTATCTTGTAATACAGTTTAATTCTATTTCAGTGAAGGTTTTGAAGGCTGAATAATCTATATTAGCTTGGTTCAATGTATGGAACATTTGTTAGAGTATCTGAGAATAACATATTTTTGAATTTATAGACCTGAATGTAAATGATAAAGCAAAAACAGCTCTGCAGTTTGGGAACACTGTATCTATTGAACCATCTTTACAAAATTCTAGCACAAACTGAGGGGTTTCAGTGGTTGTGCAGCGACAGCAGAACACCTTTCTGATACAGTCCTCACCATTCAAACACTGATAATCGTCTGCAAACTGGCATAGAATTTTAGCTGATCGAAAGAAAATAAAACATCACCTGCTGCTTTTTTCCACATAGTGAGACGCAAACACCCACAAAGTATTTAAGTGCTAAATATTTAGGACCTGCTGCATCAAAGGGTTCTATCCATTCTGTGTCTATGGGGAAATGCATTGATTCACAAGGATGTTAATGATCTCGACTGATGTCAATGTAAGTATAATGAGGTAAAGGACAGGCACAAGAAGAAAGAGCTACCACAGATGACATTATGAGAAGCAAACAACCATTTTTCCATACTACCGCTGGACTATTTCCACATTTCCTTAGCCTATACTAAAGAACTAACCAAAGTTTCTAGATGTATCCAATTTTTAAAAATGTTTTTTTAGTTGAGTTGGAACACCCAAAATGACAGCGCAAACCCAACCCTGCGCTGAGCTGTAGTTTCTCAATTCAGACATTTTCACTAATTAACCACTGGCCATAAAAGCAGTTAGCACAGGGCTTCTAGGGCCCTCATTACAAGTATCATAGAATTTGGGGCTCATAAACTGGGAGGGCATCAACCTATGATTCCGGATGGTATCCCTACATCAATTTGAATGATTATTGTTAGAAATGGGATCTCTGGCTGGCCAAGGCTTGCGCCAAAGTCAGTCAGAGACCACCACTCTAAGTCAGGGCAAGGGAGTTACACGCCAAGATAACCCTTGCTCACCCCCTTGGTAACGTGACACGAGCAGTAAGGCTAAACTCGGAGGCAATGTGAGTTAAGTGTTTGCGCGCGCACCCACCAGCAACAACATCCCAGGCCCCCCACAAAAGTAACTGCACACAAGGTATATGTAAAAATAGCCTTTGTATTACAAAACACATTAGATAGTAACCACACACTTTACAATGTGCCAGAGGCACGGGCAGAATTTACAGGGGATATGTACAGGACAGGGCCGCATGGACCACTGTCAGGAATATGCACTTTTAGGTTTAGAATAATAATCACTGTAGGACAAAAATGAAACATAGAGCACACAACCAGTAACTACTGGTGACAGGTAAGTACCACCTACGCAACCCTAACCACCTTAGGAGAATGTCACGCAGGGAACCAGGACCTCCCTAGCAACACCTGTACTAGGAAGAACAACCACCTAAGTATCACTATACATTTAGGGGTATAAACATGAGAACATTACACATGATGCATCACAACATTCAGAGGTGTAGGGGAAGAAAACACATGATGCATAAACATACATTCAGCGGTGTAAGGAAAGCAACTTTGTACATGATGCATAAAAACACATTCAGAGGTACCAGAACACAGGTTGCGTAAAAGTTTACCATGCAAACTGTAAACGTGCCAAGGCCTCTTATTTCGCCTCTACAATCACTTCAGTGCAAAATTGTCCTCGGACTCTTTTTGCTACTGTTAAGAAACTTACAGGAGCTGATACCACTCCTGCGCTGCCGGCTTTGGATGGTACACAATGCAATGCCATTGCAGATTTTTTCATAGCTAAGGTTGAGAGCATTTACCAATCTTTGTCCTCCCTTTTACCCCCTAATGATTTTTCTCAACCCAGCTTTCCCTGCAATGCCTTTGCTTCCCCCACTGAGTTCATTTACAACTGGACATTATTTGATGATTCTTCTTTCCTGTCTTGTTTGAAAAGCATCAGGTCAGGCTCTCCAAGGGACCCTGTCCCTATGAAGATATTGAAACAACTTGACCTTGAACCTCGTCGATTCTTAATGAGACTACTTAACATCTCTCTCATTGAATCTCGGGTAGAACAAGACTGGAAACATGCCATGGTCATTCCCCTGCTTAAAAAATCAGGTGCTGACATCACAAATCTTGCTAATTTCAGGCCCATATCCCTGCTGCCAGCCTGCTCCAAAATACTGGAGCGTCATGTTAACACCCAGCTCAATGAGTTTGTTGAAAACGTGGGATATCTCCATCCATCCCAATCAGGCTTTCGCGCGAACTATTCCACCGAATCCGCACTCCTTGGGGTGACTGAGCGACTCCGACACGGTATCGATAGCGGTGAGACCTTTGCGCTTATTCTTCTTGATTTAAGCGCTGCTTTCGATACCGTGTCCCACTCCATCTTATTGGAGTCTCTCTGCTCCCTCGGTGTTGCTGGACCAGCGCTCGCCTGGGTGGCCTCATTTCTTAATGAGCGCACTTTCCAGGTTTTCTCGAACAAAGCTGAATCTGCGGTTTATTCCTCTGCTTACGGCGTCCCTCAAGGGTCTATATTAAGCCCTCTGTTGTTCAATATTTACATCAGACCACTTGCTTCTATCGTTGAGGACGCCGGTTTGTCTATATATTCATATGCAGACGATACGCAGATTGTGTTCTCTTTGTCTAGCAGCAGGACTCAGGACATTTCTGCCCTTAAAATTGGCCTTTCTCGTGTTGCAGCTTAGATGCAAGCACATCTGCTAAAGCTCAACGGAGATAAGACCGAGGTGATTATACTGGGTAAACATAAAGATCTGTGGGGCTCTGGACACTGGCCCAGTGATATGGGTCCGTTGCCTATCCCCGTGTCTGTCGCCCGCAACCTCGGTGTCCTGATTGACGACAATCTTTCAATGAGGCAGCAGGCAACAAAGGTCGCTGCAATCTGCTTTAACACTCTACGCTGGTTGCAGAAGATCATTTGGATGTTGCCTGAGTCCACCCGAAGAACTGTCGTACAGGCTCTTGTGATGTCTCGTATCGACTATGGCAATGTGCTCTATTTAGGAGCAGATAAAGCCACAATCAATAAACTCCAGGTTGTACAGAACTCAGCTGCGCGCCTGTTGCGTAATGTTCCACGGAGAACGTCCGCAACGCAAGCTTTGCGTGACCTCCATTGGCTAAAAATCTCTGATCGTGTGGTCTTTAAAACTCTGTGCTTTCTATTTAAGATTCGTCAGGGTTCTGCTCCCAGCTACTTGCTCAATCTTGCCCAGCCATATCAGCCTGGCCGCTCTCTTAGGTCATCCAACAACAACAATCTTGTGATTCCTAGGATTCGATTGACAAAAATGGGAGGCCGCTCATTCGCATACCTGGGACCCAAGATGTGGAATGCTCTCCCGTTGGCGCTAAAAACAGAAACTAGCCTTTCTGTTTTCCGTAAAAAATTAAAGACTTTTTTGTTTTAAATTCTTTATTCTGTTTTTATCTTCTGCCACTGCTTGTTTTCTTCTCTAGTCTGTCCCTGGCGCCGGGA
Source organism: Lissotriton helveticus (assembly GCF_964261635.1). Lineage (NCBI taxonomy): Eukaryota > Metazoa > Chordata > Amphibia > Caudata > Salamandridae > Lissotriton > Lissotriton helveticus. The sequence goes on from NC_136058.1 coordinate 109,836,278, forward strand.
AACCCATTGCGGGTAGCTGTGCGCAATATAAGTTCAATAAAATAAATAAATAAATAAATACAACACACAGTACATTTCCTAGCACCCTAAGAAGCACATAACTCACAACAAAGTCCAGGTTGCGCCATTGCACCAAAAACCTAAACGTAGCAGCTGCCCATTACTTGCTGAGCAGCTGGGGACAATGGCAAGGGGCCTAAACGCTGGAGCTGGCACTAAGTGCTGTGCAGCTGGGGATGGCCAAGGTAGGGCAGGGGGTAAAGGAGTGTGTCTCACTCCTGGATTCCAAGTACATGTCCCCCTAAAAGAGAAACCTAAACGGTGCAGCTGCCCACTACTTGCTGGGCAGCTGTAGGATCAAAACTGCGGCCTGGGCCCTCACTGGCCCTCTGAAACAACTTCCACATGTTGGAGCCTTCAAGGCTCAGGAACTCCCAATGCGCAACATGGGGGGAGCCTTTCTAGGCTCTGAACAGGTATGTGGGCCTTGGAGCACTCTGGTTCCTCTCAAAATAAGGGGGACTGGGGAAGCCAACTCTGCTCCTAAAACAAACATGCCCCCCAACGTAGGAGCGGCCCGCTGCCAGGCAGGGCCACTCGTGTGACAACACCGGCCAAGGACCTTGACCGGCCTCCGGCAACATGGAGCCCCCCACTCACTGGGGCTCCGAAGATGAGGGGCGTACCGTTGGGGCAGCCCTCTGTCAAGCGGGGCTGCCCTGAAGAGAGGCACCGGCGTGCTGCTTCCCACTACCTCCCCCCAGCCGGCTTCACTTACCGGTTGCAGGGGGGGGGAAGCTCTCTCCATCGTGCTGCAGGGCGGGCACCGGCAAGGTGCCTCGGCCCCTCCGCGTCTCCTGCAACTCTTGGTGGCACCTGCGGGGCTCTCTCAAAACGGGAGCCCCGCCTCTGCAAGGCGCCTGCTTCACTTTCCCTTGGTGGCGGCCCCGGGGCTCTCCATAACTCAACGGAGCCCCGGGCCACGAGAAGCCATCCCTCGGCCGGCTGCTTCTTCCTGGTGCCAGCATCACTTCCGTCCGGCGGCCCCGCCCACAACCAGGCGGGCCGCGGACGGTGGCGGCCATCTTAACGCAGCTCGGGCCGCGGCGAAGATTCTCAGGGGCAGAATGAGGGGTGGGCACCCTCGAATATAAAAATAAATTAATATAGCGAGCGGATGGGCCCTCGCATAAGTTTGAAAAACATTGGCATCATGCAGGGTGGGCACCTGCTCACCATCACGAACCGAAGCGTGGGGTGGGCACCCGCAAGGGCACACAAGGAGGGGGGGAATACCCAGGCAGGGGGATTCCCTCAGCAGGGGCTGCAGCGCTGCGCTGCTCAGCCCCCAGACTCTCCCTTCTCCAGGAAAATCAGACAAAAGCGCGCCCATAGGAGTAAAAAGGCCAGCACTCCCCAAAGCGCTGTAAATCAAGTCCAGGGACCCAGAAATGGCAAGTAACACAAAGGGGGTCCCAGAAAAAGTCCTCCAGCAATCCAGGATATCCAGGGGCTGGGCAGGGCCCAGGGAGGCAAGCCTTCCCCTGGGCCCCAGCAGCAGCATGCCCCTGGTAGATTCCAGTCAGAAAGAAGAACATTTTGTAAGGGGACACAGCCCCTTTTATACAGTGAATTCCTTTGTCTCAGGGTGCAGGGTGGGGGAAAAACCAGTCGCAGCTGGTTTTGGAGCACTGTGATGTGCTCAACCACCCTTTCCTTTCACTGGCCAGGCTAGGGACATTAGACGCACCACAGGGGGCGGAGCCAGCATTGTGTGGGGAAAGCCCAGCCCTATTCAGGTCCCAGGTGCACCCCTCCCTCACATCAGCATGCTAATATCAACACTCACCACCGGGGCAGACCCATCCAGACTCCTGGAGCCAGGCTCACCAGCCAGCTCCAGCCAATCACACGCCACCACACTCACTGCACACGCACACCCATGTGGGTCCTGGAGCCGTAATCATATTACAGGTTTGGCTTTTCGTAAAAACCTGACCCCGCACTGTATCAGAGCTGAACCAAAGCACACTTGCTCTTATCTAATCTCGGGAGACCCCGGCGTGGGAGCACGATTATATGCGGCTCCAGATCTAGAATCGAAATTATTTATTCTACTTCTCTTACTGATCTACCTGATCTGATTCGCTTATGACCATTTTGGAACTTGAATTTTCCGCATGGAATAGAGTCAATCTAGGCACAGACCAGCCGACGTACTCTATTCAGCTACTAAGAACGCATTTTCGGCCGGTACAGTTCATCACGCTGAACCGCATCCAGTTTGATCTTTCATTTCAGACTTCTAAGTTTATAATTAATTGCCCTGACGAAGTTCCTAAAGGCAAAGAGAGGAATGAAACGCGTTGGCTGTGCCTATGCTGCTTGAAAGAAATTTTGAAAAAAGAAGAATTTATATAAAAAATCATCATCAATATTGACTTTATTTGAGTGCACCTTCTACTCTGTTCTGATATTCATGTCTAGAAGTGGCACTTCCACACTAGACACATTCACGCTGATAGAGCGCGCAGGTCACCCGACTATAAATTTTACCATATGCACATTTTGGCCCATAAATTCAATTCACCATATTTATTAATCGGGTAACCCTACACTCTACTACCAGTAACCCAGTTCCTTCCTATTTGTTACCAATGTACCCAACTTACCAATCCATGTTATGGGTACCTATGATCACAATGGATCAGGGAGCTAGCTGTAAAAGAAAGGCAGACACCAAAATACAAATACTATTTACTCTATTTGCACTCATATAATAACCACAGACTCAGGAAGTTTTAAAACATTTATCTAGATTTCATCAGATTCAGAAAGCATAAGGTTCACAGCAAGTAAACTGTCAATAACTAAGATTATAAAGAGCACATATCCATATAGGAAGTAAATAAGACCAACCATTTAGGACTCTAAAGGGAAGGTAAAGACAGGGAACATACTAACAAGGATTTCAGAGCTTAGTCTCAGTATGATGTCTAAAGGACGGGAGAAAAGGAACATACTATGAAATCACAGTTGAGTATTTCACAAAACTAAAGGAATTTGAATAACTATGTGGCTATAGGGAAGGTAAAAAGTGGAACACGCTATATACTTCAGATGTACCCAAAATAAATCAACTAAAGGAATGGGTAAAGAAAAGGAACATCTATATTTCATGAACAGTATGTAGGAATATACTAATAGGATGGGTAAAAATGGAACATGCTAGTATAATAACTATAATGTAGGACTTTATCATTTGTCAGGAAAAGGAGGGTAAGAGAAAAAAGACAATGTGCAAGTGCGATTTTATTAAAAGCAAAGAAATAGAGAATGCGAAATGGGTTCCCTCAGATTTATATTTACCTAGAACGGTGTGGAGACCAACCCTGGCCACGGGTCAGTTAAGGACAGGAGAAAGAACCCCAAGGAAAGACAGTCGCCAGTAGGCCAACAGGTGCAGAATGGACACCCAGGACAGGAAAGCCAGATTAGGATCATGACAGGACCACCAAGGTAAGACCAGCACCCGCAGTTCAGTTGCAACGCCTGCGCTCCACCCTCTCTGCAGCTATCAGTCAAAACCCCAATTGGGTTCACGAATTCCCCAGCAAAGTGCTCCGCCAGCACTTAAGGTTCTCAAAACCCCGATTGGGTCTCTGGAAATTACGGACCGAGTGCTCCGCAGCTCTCTGTATCAGTCACCTATAGAGTGCGTTGGGTCAGTGACATTTCAGCTATTCAGACAAGTTGGACAATTTCTCTAGCTAAACCTAGGCTAGTTATACTGTTTTCGGGTCAGTGTACCACCCCCCAAATGTTGCAAGTGTAAGAATCCCCAATTTCGATTGGTCAAAAGTAAGGACAGGTCATCACACCAACTAGGATTTGACATTCTCAAGCCCTAATTTACATCTTTTGGGACCGCCTATTGATTTTGGGGTTCCCATGACATATGCTTCTCTCCTAACAATGGCTAATACAATTTAATATACAATTGTTACAAATGCAGTACAGTTCAGCTTCGTCTTGCTGGGTTACAGGTCGGTTCCCAGGAGCATCTTGGCTGTGGCTGCCAGCTGGCTGGGTTCCACTGGTACAAGGTTTTTTTCCCTCTGCTAGGGTGACATGCGCAGTAGGGACGTCTAAGATGGAGTAATAAGCACCTCCCAGGCCCAAAAGATTCGCCACATGAAAAGTAAAGGAAGACAATTTAGAACACAGAAATAAATGAGTACACTGTATACCAGGAATCCCTATATGACTCCCCTGACTCTATATTAACTATAGCATTTAAGATTAGTGCAAGACGAACAGCATAACAAAAGCTGCAGGGCAAGCATCGGACATGTGAGAACACAGAGCGGCCATTTTAGAGCTAGTGCGCAAGCGCAAAGATTTCCCACCAGAACTGCGAGTACGTCACGTCACGTGAGTGTGACCGACGCATGCGCAGAAGAAATTCCCGCGTAGCAGCAGCCATTTTAATCTGCAAGCGTATTACTATTAGTAAACACATAAGCAAGCTTCGCTGGGACACCCCGTGTAATGTAAAATGTGCAATATTAGTAACACAAACAGGTTGATTATACTTATTAACATTATTTGAGGTTCTTGATACAAGCAAGTCGCTGTACGTGCGAATCCTTGCTCCATCAACGCCGGACACATCATTGCGCAGCATTCAATCTCATGAGTTCGCACATACCAAACTCGGGCCTGCACACCCCACGCATCAGAAACTACCAGGGACACATACATTCCCCATGCATTCCTATGGGAGGGCAGGCCTATCTCACCACACACACTCAGAGTGTGCATGCACTCTCCACTGGGACACAGTGAAAGTGCGCAGAAACAAAAAATCACCATCCCCAGGTCACATATAAAAAGCAAAAAGTTCAGGGGTGAACCTGCCAGAAGGGCCAAGTCCTACAATTATGATTCTCTTCATTCCCCCGAATGGATTGGGGAATAACTGTTCAGACTCTGTAATGCTAGGTCTTTTTCCGGGCAGGTTTCCCGGATTCCAGGGGAGTCACTGCTGACATATTCCACCTGCTCTGAAGCAGGCAGGGGTGTTGGGCAGGTTTGTGCCTGTCTCGGGGGTGTAGCGTCTGCTCCTCCCATAAAGCTGTAGGGTCCGGAAGGAGCTGGACTGTGAATCTGCCTACAGAGTACAAACAGGCCTGGTGTCTCCGGGTCCAGAATAATCAGATCTGGAGTTTGCAGACTCAGAGAGACTTGGGATTGTGCAAAGGGACAAACATATGGAGCAGAAATAGTTGAAGAAGCAAAGTGAAGTTACTGAAACTTAAGTCTCTGCTCTGAGAGTTTCACATGCAGAGCTACTAATGCACAATAACTCCTAACCTTCAAGGAGTATACAATTTAATTACTGACTCTACTATTATACCATCTGCTCTTCCAGCATAATGCCTCACACAGCTCTTCCTACACCTTTTTGTTCAGAATCTTCAGCACCAAGAATTCAAATTCCGAAGACAAGATGGCATTTGCAGCTCTCTCAATTCACTTCCCTTGTTGCCTACAACACAACCAGCAACACTCACACACCACCAGCTGCTCTTCTTACGTCATAATTCATGTTCTGACCCTTTCATGTAGAATAATTTCTTTCTCGAATACGTGCGAGATCCACAACATGACTCTCTGGAGTCTCAAAACTCTCACTACCCTTGGTGGACAGATTGTGGTCCAGGGCTTTCTTATTTTGAACAATTCAAACAATGTGATTCCTGTTATGGAGTGAGGAGTGTGTAAAAGCTGCAATTCATATTCTAATGTTTTCTTTCCAATCCCGCTCCTAGCTGTTAAATCTCTCATGCATAGCATTATGTTGGGGATGGCTAAGGCTGAGGAGCGTCGCCCCACTGAGCAGGCCAAAAAGGAAAAATTAAATGAAAATAACTCTTTGTTGTTATCATTTTATTTTTCCGTCCTTGCTCCGCTGGGTAGGGGCAGGGCTGCTCTGCTCATAGAGCAGGGCAGGTGAAGAGTGGTTTGCCAACTCCAAGTGTGCATGACGCTTTGGCTGGCCGTCTTGGGCCAGCCAAACCGTCATGCGCACTTTGCATGTTCTCCACCCAGGCTACATTACAGCCTGGGTGGAGTACCACGTTGCACAGATCAATCCCAACGCTGCATTGCAGAGTTGTGATTGCCTATAGGGAGCCGGGAGCTTCCTGCCCTGCAGTCCTAAAAGCAGGCAAAGAGGACCGAGAGGCGGCGGAAGCGGCGGCGGTACACAGTTAAGTGTTAACCCCTTCGCAGCTGAGGGGATTCCCCTGCTGTGCTGGGGGTGGGGGGGGGCGCGTACAGCACCCCCATGCACATGACGAGGTCAGCTCGTCATGAGCCATGACGCTCCGGTGCTCATGACGAGCTGAGCTCGTCATGACCGCGCCCGTTCCAATGGAACGTTCAGCACAGCAAGGGAATCAGCCCAGCGTGCGAGCATTTCACGGAACGGGCGCGGTCATGACGAGCACCGGAGCGCCGTCGCTCATGACGAGCTGAGCTCGTCATGAGCATTCAAGAGGTTAAAACAAATGTTCATTCCCTCCGCCCACTCCCGCCTTCTGCGACCCGCCTCCGCACCACCTTTAAATTCCAGCCACCACTGTTTGAGAATCTGGCAGACATCACAGATGATAAAGATGAAAATGTTTCCACTGATCTTAATGATATGAAGTGTGCGGTTGAAAGTTGGACAGGCATTAACTACGGAAAAACTCCACTAATTTGAAAAGGTATGATTTTGGCAAACCGGTGGAAAGGAAAACTGAAATGGTAGAAGAGTATTTTATGGCTCTTTGAAAAGTTTGCTTCCACCTGCAGTTTTGATAATTGCATTGCTGAAAGGATAAGAGCCTAACTTATGGTGCATTAAAGCTAGAGTTAGGGAGGAGCTATGGTACAAGGAGAATACAAACTTACCTGAGGTTCTAACTGTCGCAAAATAATTTCAGCATTATCTTTGATGCCTAGCTAAAATCTTCAAAATAATACTGTTCATGCTATTGTTGTGAAATCCAAATTGCCTGTACATCCTAGACAAAATTTGAAATATAGGGGAGCTTGTTATTGTTGTGGGAATCCTGGTCGCATGGCTAATTGTAAAGAATTTTCGGCAATGGGCCCTCATGGCTTTCAGGTAAAAATTGTGCATAGTGAGGGGCAGGGGGTTGAGTGTCATTGTAAAGTTGGGCACAGGGCCTAGTCGGTCAGTGTGAGGTTGGGCACCCATGGGGAGATAGGGTGCCCATGAGTTTGAGTGTCCACGTGGGGTTGAATGCCTGCAGGGGATGGGTGCAGGGCCTGGCAAGAGGTTGGGTACCTACAGGGAATTGTTTTCAGACTCTAGGTATCCAGTGAGGCCCCCAGTGAGGTACCCCACTACCAGTGCTGATACTGCAATACAAAAAAACATTAAAAAAGATAACATGGGAAAGCTCTGGTCATAGATCAGACCCTATGGCTACCACCATTGTGCAGCCTGTAGGGGGGTTTGACTGCCTGCAATATCAACTCTGCACATGGCTGAAGGTTATGCACAGAGGGGGTGCTTGGCTGCCCTTTGTCTGTTTGAAGGCAGGGTTGAGAGCCCATAGAGGTTAGGCACTCAGCATGTCCATAATCCAGGCCCTACACTACAGCCAACATTCCCCTGGTGCACATCAAAAGGCCAAAAATGGGAGGTGTTGGCCACAGGGTGCCTTAGAAGGTTGTTCTCACACTCAGCTTTGAAAATGATCAAAAAACATAGATATTCACTGAAAAAAAACAAAGGTTAAAGTGATGTTATATTTAAGTGTTGAAATAAGATGATTACTTTTCTTTAGAAACCGAAAAACCACTGAAATTTGCCAGTTATAGTTTAATGACCAACTATATTTTGCAGTTCCATCATGCAATTGCTTATTAACTCTCATCATATTTCACTCCTGACATCACAGATGAACTAGCGTTCTCGGCCGTACTAAGGATTCATTAGAAGTTATAGGAATCATTTTACACAAACAAGACCTTCTGGAACCTCGCACCAGGAAATTAATTGTTTCTCAGCTAACCTATAAAAATAGACAGTTCTAGTGAACTTTTGCTTTACATTAAAGAAGCATTGCTGTTCTTACCCCACAACCTTCTTGCAGCACGCAGCTTCACGCATTATCTATGAATTTTCCCCAACATATTTTATATTCACACCTCAATTTGTTAATTTTAAATATTAATTTTACCACATTGTGTTGTAAAGTGTGTTCTTAATTTGTAATTACGCTGATATTCGTTCTGCGTTCTGACCTCTTTACAAACTTGGGACATTCAACCTTTTTTCAAAAAAATCCTATGAAACCGCAAAGTAGCATGGAGTGCCTTTGGTATATTTTGTGAGAAATGTTGAAATATGCTTATTTGTTCGAGAAACTGTTAATGTAGTACATTCTACTATTTAAATACAACACAGTGGCCCCTCGTCGCATAGCGATGACATAAATACAGCTATTCTGTTAGCACTGACCAAGGCAGTCAGTCATTTCACGGTTCCGCTCCATCGGTGGCCTGAGTCTGTGTTTCATCCAGCTGCCTTTTCTGTTTTATACCCGATAAAAGATTAGGAAGATGCCTACGTTGTCTATGAGCGTTCCTTGAGGAATATATCATTCTTTTTAGGCATTCTCCAAGGCCCTTGTAGTAAACAATTTTTGCAGGTTTTGGCTTGAGTTACTTTCCCGCTTAGTTTAATCGTAACCAAACAGGTTTAATTTGAACAAAGCAGGGAAATCAGGATGCCCATTACTAATTAATTCCTGCATTGTCATACACTGTTTTTGTAAAGCCAAGTTGACGTTTCTCGTTATCACTAAGAATTTACTAGACTTACTTTCCTTCCTTTCTTCCTTATTACGCTGGAAACGGCAGAAACGCTGATAATGGTCACTATTTACAGCAAAAGCCATTTATTGTGTTTATCCACTGCCTTCCAGCTTATCTCTATTAATCAAAAAGACCCCTTACCAGCTGCTCGCGTGCAGATCTGGCCAGCCACAAGGAAACTGCCATGCCCAGCCGTGCAACAGACCGGCCCTTCAAGGCTCCAGTCACGGGCTTGCCCTTTCATTTCATGGCAACTCTCCTTCCAGGCACCCAGGTGATATTCACCAGGCAGCACTTTTTAAATGAGCCAAAGCCGGCCCTCAGATCTCTGGCTGTGGCATCGTTTGAACACCCAGCACTAGCCCTTCAAGTGGTTTTACCTCGGGACTAGGGGAAGGAGTGGATACAATGCATGGTGTTATGCAGTTTTGCACCAGTAGTTAAACAGTGCACCAGTAGATGTGTCCAAATTTAATTTTGTACTAATCGGTTGTTTTCAAATGTTGGTGCAAAAGGGCACTATACAGGCACAGGTTTGTACTACGTGGCCTGCAAATGTAAATACTGCCCCAGACCCATAACAAGACAGCAGAGAATATTTTAAACATTTTGTGCAAGTTGTCTTCCCTTTCTACAGATTTTAAACAAGAACAGATAAATGCTTTAGCCCAATTAAATACCACAGGTCCTAATAAATATTACAGTGAAAGTTGAATGATTTGCCAGGAACCCTATGCAATATTCATTTTAAAGTCTCGAATACTACCCCTTCACGTTAAAGTTAAGTATTTTCACTCTGCATCCATAATGGCTCCAATCACCCCAACATTTCTTGTGTGTGTAGAACAGCCATTATATGATTTGACACCAGTGGTTTGAAACTGTAGCTGCATCACAAATCTTCCTAGTGCTGAAGGTACACAATAATATGTAACTACTAACAATGCAAAATCTAGCTCACTAACGCAAGTGGAGGTTTTCATCTATCAAAGACAAAAATCATAGTGCTCCGAAACTACTCATCAACCTTCTTCGCTCTTAACGAAAACCCCTTAGAAAAAAAACGAGAACTAATACCAGTGAGAGAAAGATATGAAAGGAAGCAGTCAGTCAAAAATACTTTATTCGTTTCATAACAAAAACCATAAAAGTATACTACATAATGCATCAAAGTCAAGACAATTATTAAAAAATTACAATAGATTAGTTTTACAATCCATCCAATGAGATTACGTATGTATATATAGAAAAAACATGTGTTATAAATATTGATAAAAAGAGTCATACAAATACAATAAACAGTTTTTTAAAATCAATGAAGCACTGCTCAGTTCAGTAATATACCGCTATGTACAATGTGCCCAGTTAATTTTTCTCCTCAGTCTCATTGCTATTGTTAAAAAATTCGCTATGTTGAAAATCTCCCAGGTATTAGACAACAGCTGTAGATACAAAAGGGCAGGTTTAACTTGTCTAAAGCCCTTATCCACAATAAGAGGAATAATGATTTTTTTACGAATGGGGCACAGATGCTTACAGAAAAAAATAAAGTGCGCAGTATCTTTAATAGAGAATCCGTCACAGGAACAAATCTCCAATTCCAACTCCTTAGTCCAACCTGGGCGTTCTGTAAGAAGAAGGTGGAATTTGTTCAATCTAAACTTAGTCAATAGGTATCGATGGTTCATATTGTTGACGATTCTCAAGTAGGGTTCTATACCACTGGTGGTTATTAACAACTGGTGAGCCCTTACTGTTGGTTTACATAATTCTTTTTCTTCTCTAGCTAGATATACCAACTGTTTGTGTGTGTCTTTAGCCCATTTCACGTCCCCCTTCAATAACTTATTTGGGTGGTCAAATAATTCTGGACGACCCAGTTTAATTGCTATTTTTTTGACATAGTTCAACCAGGGAATGGAGTTGCCATACTCAAGGGCTAAACAATCCCTGAGGATCTCATGATTCAGGTCTAATTCAGGGTTCAACCATATTGAAATCCATTTCAATAGCGGGGCTAAAGCTATGCGGTCTTCTAAATATTCTACCCCACACTCTTGGTGAACAATGTAACCAGGTGTTGACTGGGGGACGCATAACATAGATTTAAAAAACTTGTCCTCTGCCACCTGCAAGGCCTTTACATTTTTAAACCCCCACAGGTCAGCTCCGTACATCGCTATTGAAGTGCATTTGGCGTCATAAGTTTTCAACACTGCCTGTATTGGCTTCACCCCCAACTTACGGGCGAAATCCAGGACAGCCAGGATGGACCTAGCAAAGGCATTACGTTTGGCAACTAATTGGGGCAACCAGGCCGACTTATTGTCGAAAATAACCCTCAGGTAAGGAAATCTTGTGACCCTAGATAAAACATTCCCTTCACAGTTCATAGTCTTAATTCTTTTGGGTTTACTGCCCACAATCATAACATGCGATTTAAAAAAATTTACACTTAGATCCAGCACTTTCATAAAATTGGCAAATAGATTTAAAAGACATTGCAACCCCACTGCTGTGCGTGCTATTAAAGCGGCATCATCAGCATAGAGTAATGCCGGAATAGAAAACTTGCCAGCCTTTGGTATATCTTTACATGCCTCAGTTAAAACAGCACCTAGGTCGTTAATGTAGAGGGTAAAAAGTAGAGGGGCTAGGATACACCCCTGTCTAACCCCGTTGATGATCCCAATCTTGCCCGTACTATTGCCTAAACGATCATACCTAACTGTGGCCGTAAGGTCCCTATGTAGATCAGCAAGAAAGTATACAATGTTTTTATCAATGCCAAGCTTAAGGAGCAGTCCCCAGAGTTTGGACCTATTCACTCGGTCAAAGGCCGAGGAAAGGTCCATAAACGCTAAATACAGCGTGCCCCTTTTGGCAATGGTGTATTTTCCAATTAATAGTTGAAGGTTGAGGCATTGGTCTATAGTGCCTCGACCTTTCTGGAACCCATATTGTAGGCATGAGAGGGTGTCTGTATCCTCCAGCCAAGATGTTACTTTACCTAGGACCACTCGCCGTAACACCTTAACTGCAGAATCAATAAGGGAGATAGGGCGATAACAACTGGGATCCCCTCTATTTCCTTTCTTAAAAATGGGTACGATAACAGATTTAGACCAGGTGTCCGGTATACCTGCCATACAGACCCTATTAAAAACATTTGTTAAGACTATGGACCAAGTCTTGAAATCTGATTTAAAGAGGTCCGCAGGAACGCCATCGGGACCCGGAGCCTTATTGCTCGTCATCTTCCCGATGGAGTCTGCCACCTCTAACTCAGTGACCGTTAAAGTATAGTGATCTAAAAAGGGGATAGGTGTAGTCACCTCCCCAAGATGTTCCCCTTCATAGACTGACTTAAAATGGAAACACCACGCCTGTTCCTGAATACCACAATCTAATTGGTCATTACAGGGGTCATGGAAAAAGGGTTTATTTACAACAGCCCAGAATTTAGCAGTATTCCTGAGCACGTCTACGGAGGTCAATTCTTCCCAGGCCGCCTCCCTAATCACCCGTCTTCTGGTATCCAGTGCTTTGTTGTAACTTTTTCTTAATAGGGTCACAGTGGCCTTGTTCACTGGTTTACAATTCAGGGCGGCTTTTAATTTTTGGTTGGCTGATGAACAGTTTCGATCAAACCACCCCAACTCAGCGGGATACTTTACTTTCCCTGTACGTCTAAGGTCTGCTGAGACCTGGGTGCAAATTATTGAGTAGGCATCTAAAACCTCCTCATTCCCTGCTTCCAAATTCAAACACGTATCCAACTCAGATCCTACTTTCGTTATTAAGTTGGTATGAAAGTCTCCCGGTATGACTCTGCTCCATATAAGTCTACGGGCCTGATCAGTCGGACGAATATCTGATTTGTCCGTTCTATTTTGAGCTATCATGGGCTTTATGATCAGGTCCGAAACACTGAGGACAACTGGGTTATGGTCACTAAAATGTGACCACACCGGCGAGTATCCATGTAACTTGTCCCCCAGTGTTGAACTAATGAAGATATAGTCAATAACTGATTGACGACCACTCCCCTTAAAGGTAGGTATCTCCTCATCCAGCATGGATGGAAGCATCAGACCATTATCTGCCAAAATTGTTTCAAGGAGACCTCCCTGTGCAGAATGTTCAAAAAGAGTGTCCCCCTGCTCTACCGGACCTAATAGGTTTAATGACAGACATTTATCCGGGCAACCATGAATATTGTAATCTCCCATAACTATGATGAAGCATTGATTTTTATTGACCTCCTTGTATTCTGCCAAAAAGAAATTTAGTGTGGCCAGATGATCGGTCGTGGTGACTCTATCAAATGAATTATAAAAATTAACAATTAAAATTGTTCCCACTCCATTCAAAGAGATTTGTACTGCCATGCTATAGCGTGAACCAGTATCTAGTTGGGTGTGGGTACCAGGAATGGTAGCCGAGATTAAAATAACCAGGCCACCCTTCGGTCTCCCCATACTAGATTGAACCGCTGGGGTAAAATAGCACGAATAGCCATCCATACTCAGAATGTTACCTATATCCCAAGTTTCTTGCAATCCTATAATATCACCCACACTAATGCATTCTCTCCATGCTGGATCATCTATTTTGTTTTTAAGACCAGCAACGTTCCAAGTTACCAGCTTTATGGATGTTCCCCGGGACCCTTGGACTCTTGCCGTTGTGACTACATATGGGGCACTAGCTGGAGTAACTGGAATAACAGGGGTAATAATAGCTTTTTGAGTCCCTAGTCATTCGTTTTCTCCCAGATTTGAAAAAAATATCGAATCTGTTGAAAACTGGAACCGAAAAGTCGTTGGCACCTCTCCCTTTAAATGAATCACTATGCATTTGTCTACTCTGATGTGGGGGATAAAAGAAGCCTAATGGGAGTACATTTACATACTCATTCTGAATTCTGGGAGACCCAGCCTGTCTCAATATGTCATCAACTAGCCTGGGGGATCTAAAGCTTATGACAACACAGTCACCCGCTAAACTTTTCTTAGTCTTACCCACCCATGGCACCCTTCTAATCATCTTAAAATTATTGTCCAAGTGTTCACCCAAAACTGTTTTATTTGACAGATAATGGAGGGTTTTGTTTCTTAGTGAGGTCCAATGTTCATTTTGACCACCCTTGATTCTGGGAACATTTGCAAGGATTATCATATAGGGGCAAGCCTCTGCTGGTAGGTGTAATGGTAATTCTCTCTTAGGGAGCTGTGTCTGCGGGCTTAATCTCCCTACTGGGCCCCGAGGACCCTGTTTCCCTACCAGGGTGGCTCCAGTGACTTTTAACACCAAGGTAGGAATACTTGGTGCTATGCCCTGAGGAGTCACTAAGGGTACCGGTTTCTCTATAACACTAGCAACAGACCCAAGGGGTACATCCTGATTTTCACTACTTTTCTTATTTGGAGCAGTTAAGCTGCCTGCTGCATCCATGTACTTATTCAAAAGTCCACCAAATCTATTAACCTCCAGAGACATCCAGTCAAGTTTTGCCACTAAAGGTTTAATAATACCCTTGATCTTTAAATGGATAATGCTGACCAAATGATTGAGTTGTACATCATCCAGTTTTACAGTGCTAGCTTCCACTGGTGCATCATCTTCCTTTTCTGGATTTTTATGGGGTGTGAGTGACTACATTCTTTCTGATGATACGGGTGCCCCCGAATTTAGTCTGCTGTTTTCTGCAAGCTCTAACCGCTCTGGACACAGGGGTCGGAGGGTGCTGTGCCATAGAGTCTATAGAAACATCATGCTCAACTTGAGTGGAGGTAAACTGTTCAGGCATTTCCCTATCAGAAGCGTCGAGATTATTGGGATTGCTATAGTCGCCCTGCACCAGTTCAGCGGGGGAAGAGCACGTAAAGGAAGGTAAAGGGTTACTGCTTAGTCCCAACGACTGTCGCCTTTCACTGTTAATTTTGTTGACCACCTTATCTAAGTAGCTGTCCATGGTTCCAAGGGCAGGTGGAGCAATGTGTTTAGACATATTTAGGAACTGGTCAGACTACGATATGGATGGTCAAATTGAGCTCTCATGAATTACACAATGTACGCTATACCCACAACTGTAACTTAGTAGCACACGTATTTATGAATGTCACTGCAGTCAAACACAACCTAGATATACTGTAAAGTCTCACATTTTCTATATGTAGAGTAGAGGGCCGCCTCGATGTCTGTTGGCCAAGGTCCCTGGCCCAGCCCTGCCTCGTTCTGCCCCGGACTGCCACAGACTGCCCGTCCTTTGCCCAGGCTTAGTCCGGCGCTGCCCGCACGTGCGTCCGCGACACTGGGGGAGCTTCCGTTGTTTTAAGCGCCTCCGGGCGCGCTGCGGCTGGGGTGGGCGGTGCTGACCGCTGAGCCTGCTGGGAGCTGTAGTTTTCCCTCTCCGAACCGTGCGGTGTCACAAGCAGCGGCTGCGGGGGAAACAGGCAGCGTCAGGGGCCCAGAAAGAATGCTGGCGGCGAAAAGAAGGTGAGTCCGCTCTGCCCCTTATCCAAGAAATGCTGTCCCCGCTCCTCCGAGGGAGCTTCCATTGTTTTAAGTGCCTCCGGGCACGCTGCGGCTGGGGTGGGCGGTGCTGACCGCTGAGCCTGCTGGGAGCTGTAGTTTCCACTCTCCGAGCCGTGCGGTGTCACAAGCAGTGGCTGCAGGGGAAACAGGCAGCGTCAGGGGCCCAGAAAGAATGCTGGCGGCGAAAAGAAGGTGAGTCCGCTCTGCCCCTTATCCAAGAAATGCTGTCCCCGCTCCTCCGAGGGAGCTTCCGTTGTTTTAAGTGCCTCCGGGTGCGCTGCGGCTGGGGTGGGCGGTGCTGACCGCTGAGACTGCTGGGAGCTGTGGTTTCCCCCCTCCGAGCCGTGCGGTGTCACAAGCAGCGGCTGCGGGGGAAACAGGCAGCGTCAGGGGCCCAGAAAGAATGCTGGCGGCGAAAAGAAGGTGAGTCCGCTCTGCCCCTTATCCAAGAAATGCTGTCCCCGCTCCTCCGAGGGAGCTTCCGTTGTTTTAAGCGCCTCCGGGCGCGCTGCGGCTGGGGTGGGCGGTGCTGACCGCTGAGCCTGCCGGGAGCTGTGGTTTCCCCCCTCCGAGCCGTGCGGTGTCACAAGCAGCGGCTACGGGGGAAATAGGCAGCGTCAGGGGCCCAGAAAGAATGCTGGAGGCGAAAAGAAGGTGAGTCCGCTCTGCCCCTTATCCAAGAAATGCTGTCCCCGCTCCTCTGAGGGAGCTCGCGTTGTTTTAAGCGCCTTCGGGCGCGCTGCGGCTGGGGTGGGCGGTGCTGACCGCTGAGCCTGCTGGGAGCTGTAGTTTCCCCCCTCCGAGCCGTGCGGTGTCACAAGCAGCGGCTGTGGGGGAAACAGGCAGCGTCAGGGGCCCAGAAAGAATGCTGGCGGCGAAAAGAAGGTGAGTCCGCTCTGCCCCTTATCCAAGAAATGCTGTCCCCGCTCCTCCGAGGGAGCTTCCGTTGTTTTAAGCGCCTCCGGGCGCGCTGCGCTGGGGTGGGCGGTGCTGACCGCTGAGCCTGCTGGGAGCTGTAGTTTCCCCCTTCCGAGCCATGCGGTGTCACAAGCAGTGGCTGCGGGGGAAACAGGCAGCGTCAGGGGCCCAGAGAGAATGCTGGCGGTGAAAAGAAGGTGAGTCGCTCTGCCCCTTATCCAAGAAATGCTGTCCCCGCTCCTCCGAGGGAGCTTCCGTTGTTTTAAGCGCCTCTGGGCGTGCTGCCTCTGGGGTGGGCGGTGCTGACCGCTGAGCCTGCTGGGAGCTGTAGTTTCCCCCCTCTGAGCCGTGCGGTGTCACAAGCAGCGGCTGCGGGGGAAACAGGCAGCGTCAGGGGCCCAGAAAGAATGCTGGCGGCGAAAAGAAGGTAAGTCCGCTCTGCCCCTTATCCACGAAATGCTGTCATTTTGACATATTTGTCGCTAATAAAAACGAAACCTCCAGCGATGTTAGAGATGGAGACTTCACATTCTATTAAAAGTTTTAAAGAAAGTCTGTCACATGAAAGTCAATTACTTTAATATATCCTACAGCCACAATGGCACTGCACGAGAATATGAAACACCAGTGTACTCCTAGAAGAATGAGCACCAAAACCAGAGATACCAAACCCTGCTTTCTTGATGACCCATTTGACAGAATGTTGAGCAACATCAAGGATTGGTAGACTCAATTAAGTTTGAATATATACGTCTTAGGCTCATAACATCAAACATTCAAACATTTCACCTTACACAGTTGTTCATCATGTGCAATCAAGGTTTAGAAATTGTAGATAAAATGTTTAAGTGCTTCCAGTTAACGAAAAAATAACCAAACTAGAAAAGAATAGCTGGTGTAATATCTAAAACTATAAACTCTATTACCCTCTAAAAAGAAAAGTAGTTCATTTATTTATTTTTCTTAAGCTTTATTTTAGTTCAAAGTACATTAACAATCAGGCAACATGGAACGGCATTTCCGACACAGGCATGACTTAACAGACAAATCGAGGAGTCACTGCAACTATGAGACGTACGAGCTGCGGGTCAGCCCAAAAAACAAAGTGTAGGGTTATACATATAGCAATCTGCACCGGGTATCATTGAAAGAGGCATAGATATTTGTAACATAGTCGTTAGGGGTGACCATATATAGCGTGCTTTTATAGGACAGCAGTCAGCAACTATACTAAGGGAGCATTCTGTACATGACACAATGAATATAGCTGTTTACATCGCATGATTTTACAATGCATGCAATTACAATGTGGTTGTTACAACGACCGCGTAGTTACATCGCAGTACCATTACAACGCAAGTCGTTACAACGACTTGCTGTAGGCGGCGCACAGGATTTAGGAATAGTATAATTTACCATTCCAACTCCAGTGTGTGCAGCAGTTGGGGAAGGTGTTGGAATAGTAAATTATACTATTCCTTAGTTTAGAGCGCCCCCTAAAGCAAGTCGTTGTACCAACTTGCGTTGTAATGGTACTGTGATGTAATATCGCAGTCGTTATAACGACGGTGTTGAAATCGCATGCGTTGTAACACATACGATTTGCTAGCTGTTTCCCTACACAATCCTTAGCAGACTACAAGCACAGTCAGTCTTAGGCAGCATTCAGTCAAATGTGGCCATAGCTCAGTACTCATCCTTCAACATCACTCAACTCATCATGCATGCACCCTGAATTCTAAATATGTATTGGGTGTTCCTGATATGGGCCCTAGATATCTTTTGGGCGGCTGCATGGTGGCATATGGTCGTGGTAGACGTCCGATTGAGTTTTGCAGTATGTCATATCAGTGAGCCACTCATTTACAGTATGTAGGGTTCCCAGCATCATTCGTGCAAGCAAGAGGCGCATAGCCACAAGTCGCTGACTGCCGACTGACCTTGGGGACATCTCTGTTTTACCCCAACAGTGCCGTCAATGGTGTATGGGGACTACCATGCCAGTGATCTCTCCACAATCTGTAGTATTTCCAACCAACAACATTGCACACAGGGGCAGTGCCATGCCACATGTGCGAAACCAGCCTCCTTAGTCCCGCAGTGCAAGCAGCGGGAATCTTCGCTTAGCCTGTAATGGTAGAGTCGGTCCGGTGTGTAATATATCCAATTGAGGTACTTAAAGTGTAGAAGGCGATGGCGTGCATTCAGTGACACTATGCAAATTACAGAACAACAATGTGCCCATTGCATGTTGGTAATACTTATGCCCAGGTCTTCTTGCCAGTCGCAGTGAACCTTTACATTGGCAGGCTGAAGAGCCCCCTGTGAGAGAGCATATAATGTTGCAACAGCACACGTGGGAGATAATGCCTGCAGCAAGTGAGTGAGATCTAGCAGTTTTAAGGACTCTGCCAACATCGTGTGATGCACTCTGTAGAAGTGAAACTGAGTGAGGATAGTAGGTGCATTGCACTGTGACATAATGGGCCAAAAGCAAAAAGAACAAATGATGGACAGAATGCTGAACAAATCAAACATTTACCCCCAGTCACAGATATGGGTTTAATCCATCTTATGTTTGCTCACCAGACCACCCCAGTTTGAACCCAGCCATAAGCAAATTTGCCTTTACCCTAATCCTCATGGGAACAGTCCAGCCCGAACTGCCAGGACCAGAAACAACCTTCCTGGCACCGGTTTCAGGGTATCACCCCATATCAGCCAGGCTAGCATGAATCCTGTCTGGGCATACCCTTCCCACTTAGGGCGGCAAAAGCAAAAAGAACAAATGATCGATGAAATGCTGAACAAATCAAATATTCGACCCAGTCAACCTGGGGCCAGTCGCACAAAACTCTGGCATCAAAGAGATCACTTATATGCAGAATCTCCAGTTCACGCAGGGTCGCTGCACCTGCCCTATTCTGTCCCAGTGGAAACCAGACACATCACTCCAAAGAGAGTTGTGGTGGGTACAGCAGGGGCCTGTAAGGTGAATTCATTGTTTTCTTTCAAACTCATTGCGTATGGGGTCTAGGACATGAAAACGATGCACTAATTTGCTAAATTGGGGCAATGTTAAGAAGGATGCCTCATCCCTCTCCAACTAGAGATGGGCAGGTCCGTAGGACCATGGAACCAGTAGTGAGCAAACTCGCATTGTGTTGTCCTGTAATCTGCCTCAAAATCTGGGGTGTTCAGTCGCTCCATCATGAATGGCAAAGTGAGCACACCCCATCTCGCACACGATTGTTTACCAGCCCACACTAAGTGCGTCAGTAGGGTGCTCAACATTCAGAATGCCTCCTTTGGGAGCAGCACAGGGATATTTGTGAACAGGAAGGCAAAACAGGGCAGCAGCACTATCCTGATGATGTCTACGCAGCCACAGAGATAGAGGGGAAGGCAAATCTAGCGGTTCATGGCTTCAGTGGGACGATGTATTGCACTACCATAGTTTTCTTGCATCACCACCTCTGGATCGGAATGAATCTGGACACCCAGTTAGCACACTGTTCAGTTGTCCATTTAAGTCTGAACTCCATCTGTACCACCGTTGTGGTGGCAGTCAGTGAAAATATAAGGGATTTGCCCCATTTAATGTGCAGTCCATGATAATCGTCAAAAAGAATGACCTCCCAGAGTACCATCGAAAGGTTAAGGTCAGGGTCCTGAACGTATAGTCGGGTATCGTCTGCATAAGCAGACACTATTAGGTTATACTGTGGGAAACACATTTCACGGTGAGCGTGGTATTCCTGTAACATGCAGGCTAAGGGCTTCACCACAAGCGCATAGAGAAGCCGAGACAAGGGGCAACCCTGACGAGTGCCACTCCTGATGGGTATTGAGACCATCATTCGGCCGTTAATTCCCAATCTCGCCCTCGGATCTTCATAGAGGACCTTCACCAGTTTCAAAAAGAGTTACCTACACAGACTCGGCAGAGTACCCTTAACATGACCTCATTCGACAGAATCAAAGGTTTTTTCTGTGTCTAAAAAAACACCATTGCGCCCACCAATGCGGTAGATCGCATCAAAATGGGTATGAAAATTGTACATGAGCGACCGGCCCGGTATAAAGCTGTACTGATCTAGACCCACAACGTTAGAGTGTAGGGGCACCAGGCGATTGGCTAAGATTTTCGCAAAAATCTTTTGTGTCAGTGTTCAATAATTGTCAGGGTTAAGCTCTGCAGGATTCGGCTGATGCAATATGGGTTCCACCTCCAGACCGCACCAACACCCCTAATACAACACAGGGTGTTCGAGTGATCAGGTAAGGGAAAATTGTGAGTAAAATAACAAACAGGAGGGGAAGGAAGGGGACAACTGGGAAGGGATAGCTGAAATGAGAAAACACACAGGATTATAATACATTCAATAATTCTACTCTCATTTCATTCTCGCTACCCTAACTGATCGATATATTCACCTGCGTCCTTTTGCATTCACCGCTCTCCTCTTGTTTCTAGCACCAAGTACTATCATGAGTTATCACTCCCTATTCGAAACAAATACACAGGTTAGGGCCATAGAATACCTCCTTGAATAAAGGTAAAAACAACCACTCTGTTTAGAACATACCCTCCTGTTTTGTATTCATGCAATGTATTGTTTCCATAGGATATCTCCAATAGGTAGTCTGTCTTTCATCAGAAAACAACCAAAAGTGCACCAGAACGAAAAAAGTTCCAAAGTAAAGCAAAATGTACACCACAGTGATTAATTCTCAAAGTATGGTTTCTTGCACGGTATAATGTAGCCTCCCACCACTATTATCCGCACTATGCTCTGTTCGTAGTTTATTTATTATTCATTGAAAAGAGAAAACATCCTTTTGACACGGTAGAATGTAGGGAGCTACCCCACTATCCTCCGCTCAAAACGCTGGTTCCAAATACGTCTTTATAGCCACCAATCTCTAGACAGAAGCGCTAATGTACCGAGTTTACTTTCACTCGCACTTAGCTTGAACCACAAGTCATCAAAGACATTCGCGCAAATAACCGCGCCTACCAGTACCGCTGGTGCGTTTCTGAATAATGAGTTGTTCACAGCGGGCCCGCTGTGAAGCTCTTGCAGCCTTCCCTTATCTTTTTGCAGCCTGCACTGGCCAGACGCCAACTCCTATGGTATCCGCACAAAACTAGAGTCAGGAATCGTGCCCGCGAAGGAACAGAATCACGCGGCAGCTCTCTCTCCCTGACGAAACCCGACCTGGTTTCTTTCACCAAGACTAGGATGGTCGCGCTGGAGACAGTGACCTGTCTTCTTCCTCAAACTCGAACACAGTATACAAAATTACACACGAAGTTCCTAAGCCACGCCCCCCTTTTATGCTTCCACTATAGAAGGGAATTCTGGGAGATGTAGTCTAATTCTTAGGCAGGCGCTGTATGGTCTCAATTCCTGACAGTATGTCCCCGTCCCTAGCGCCTCCTAGGACCGGGCTTATCCGGGCATCTCAGATGAAAAGATCTCACCGCCCTAGGGGCATGCACATTGGTCCCGGGTTCCCAGGAATTATCCTCCTCCGTATAACCTTTCCAGGACACCAGGTACCAGAGCACCCCTCTGCGCAACTTGGAATCACGGATACTCCTGACTTCATACTCCACCCCACCGTCACTGACCACTGGAGGAGGCACCGCCCTTCTAGAGGACAAAGCAGGTTTCAACAAATGTACATGAAACACAGGGTGTATACGCAGAGCTCCTGGCAGTTTTAGTCTATAGGCAACAGGATTGATTTTCTTAACAATAGGATAAGGACCAATAAAGCGGGGATGAAATACGCTGCGCAGTTTGAATTGGATATTCTTTGTCGACAGCCAAACTCTATCGCCCACCGAGTACTGATGACCCTCAGCACGATGCTTGTCCTCCCATTCCTTGTATGCTTCCTTGGCTCGTACCAAATGGGCTTGCACTCCCTTATGCACACGACTTAGTAGTCTCACTTGCTCTCTCACAGCAGGCTGATTCTGAACTTCGTCAGGGATGTCTACTGGCAAGGTGTGGGCATCAAACCCATAGTTTGCTTTGAAAGGGGACATACCAATCGAGCTGTGCCATGCATTATTATACGCCAGCTCAGCCATCCATAACAGTTCCACCCAAGATTCATGAGCCTCCTTAGAATAGCATCGCAGATATTTTTTCAAGGTCTGATTAAGTCTCTCCGTCTGTCCATCCGTCTGAGGATGGAAGCTGGTAGACAGCGATACATCAATATTCAGCGCATGACACCACATCCGCCAAAAACGGGCTATGAATTGTGGCCCCCTATCGCTGACAATCACCTTGGGTAATCCATGTAATCTGATGACGTTACTGGCCAACAACTGCACCGTCTGACTGGCTGTAGGCAAGTTTTTACAAGGAATAAAATGGCCCATTTTGGAAAGACTATCTACAACCACCAGAATGGCATTATATCCTTGATCCATAGGTAGACCAGATACAAAGTCTAGGCTAATGTTCAACCAGGGTCGCTTAGGAGTAGGCATCGGAATAAGCTTCCCCGCTTTTCTTGCATTCATCCCCTTAGATCGTGCACAAACGTCACATTGGGCCACCCACAAAGTAATATCCTTCACCAGTGATTCCCACCAGAAATGTCTTTGAACAGTGACTACAGTTTTGCGAATGCCTGGGTGACCTGCCATTGGTGATTCATGGCACCATCGAAAGGCTTTTCTTTGCAACATTACATTGGGCACATACAAACGCTCATGTTGGAATGGCAATCCCTGTTTCACCTGTCTTACTGGATTACCGTTTGCCCAAGCATTCCAACCTCCAGGGTAGTGATGTGCTTTCACCTCATCCAAAAAGGTCTCTGCCCTCACTACACACACCACTGTGTCTGCTGGTATTATTGCCTGTACATCTTCCTCTTTAGGCATCACTGGTAAAGTCTGTCTAGATAACGCATCAGCTTTGTGGTTCTCAGAACCTGGTCTGAAAGTAACCACGAAATTATATTCCGTGAAAAATAGCATCCAACGCATCTGTCTTTGTGTCAAGTGTCTTGCAGAAGTGAGGTATTGTAGGTTTCGATGGTCAGTGTACACAGTGATGACATGACGTGCACCCCACAAATACTGTCTCCATTCCAGGAAGGCCCTTTTTATAGCCAGCAGTTCTTTTTCGGCTATTGTATAATTGAGTTCAGCCGAACTCAATTTTTGGGACAGATAAGCTATTGGGTGAAGTTGCCCTGTGTGTTTGTTTCGTTGGGAGAGCACTGCTCCTATGGCTTCATCTGAGGCATCAGCCTCGACCACAAAAGGATGTTCTAAGTTCGGATGGGCCAACACAGGAGCAGTAATAAATGCTGACTTCAATTTCTCAAATGCTTCCCCTGCCTCGCTAGTCCATGCAAAGGGGACTCCTTTCCTCACCAATCTAGTGATGGGTACCGCTATTTGTGAGAACTGTACAATAAACCTCCTATAGTAGTTAGCGAAGCCCAGAAAACTCTGTACCTCCCTAACATTCCTAGGAACAGGCCACTCCTGGACTGCTCGCACCTTTCGCTCTGACATTTGTAGTCCCTCCGGACTGGGCATCACCCCCAAGAACTCAACTGTATGTACCCCGAATTCGCATTTACTCAATTTGACATAGAGTTGATGTTCCCTCAGCTTCTCCAAGACCATACACACATGTTCACTGTGTCTAGATATCTCCAGTGAATATACCAAAATGTCGTCTATGTAGACCACCACAAACAAATCAATATACTCCTTTAAAACGTCATTTATGAGGAATTGAAATGCCGCAGGGGCGTTACACAGCCCAAAGGGCATGACCAGGTATTCATACAACCCATACCGCGTCTTGAACGCCGTTTTCCACTCATCCCCCTCACGAACCCTGACCAGGTGGTAAGCACCACGCAAATCCAATCGGGTATATATTCTTGCTTCTCTCACCTGGTCGAGTAATACAGAAATGAGGGGGAGAGGATAACGGTTACGTACGGTGTTTTTGTTCAAGACGCGATAGTTCACACATGCTCGAAGATCGCCATTGGCCTTCGCTATGAAAAACAGCGGCGAGGCTGCAGGAGATCTTGAAGGTCTAATGAACCCCAATCTCACGTAATGCTCCAAGTACTCCTTCAAATATGCGGTCTAAGGGACCGACAGCGCATAGACCCGACATGTAGGAATGGTAGCCCCTTCTACCAGGTCTATGCGGCAATCATACTCCCGGTGTGGGGGCAAAGATTCCGCCTGGATCTCACTGAAAACGTCTTGGTATGACGAGTATTCTACTGGTAACATCACATCCTTTTCTGCTGCAGTCGCTATCATGAAAGAACTAGCCAACACCGCTACATGAGAGCACACACATGGAATAAAATGTTTTTGACAAAATTCAGGCAAAAACTTAACCGTTCTGCATTTCCAGTTTATCAAGGGGTTATGATATATCAACCATGGCATACCCAAAATGATCTCGTACTGAGGGGCATCTATTATATTCAAATCCAACATCTCCGAATGTCTACCCTCATCCATCTCTATGGATACCCTCATCTCAGCTGTTCTCTCAGTGATGAGTCCCGATTTAATAGGCTGCCCATCCACCGCCAACACTTCCTCGGGGTTTTCCCTAAGCACTCTTGGCAACTCTAGACGTGTAACCAACCCGTTATCAATGAAGTTGCCCGTAGCACCTGAGTCCAACATCGCTAGGACAGTATATGTTTTGTCTTCACATTCGACCACCATATTAAGAACCAGATGAGACTCAGTCTCTCCTATAACATTAGTGGACAAAGATGTAAGCTTCCACTGAGGGGGTTCTTCATCTCTCTGAGGTAGGGACTCTCTTTCCTCATGCACCCTCACGGTAGAAGAGGCCACTGCTTTCCTGTTCTTATCCCAGGTATTTATTCCCTGTTTCTTAACTGGGCACTCCCGAACGTAATGTCCTTTCCGGCCACAATACATACACAAGCCCTGAACCCTTCTGCACTCTCGTTCCTCTCTAGACAATGGGGCCCTTACAGCTCCTATTTCCATGGGTTCGGGTTCAGGGTTTGAGGCACTCGCCGACTTGCCTGAAAACCTGTCATAACGATATCTCCCTTTTTCCCATCGCCTCCTATCCCCGCTTCTGTCAGCCATCCTACTATCCAATCTCAAGGCCAGGTTTATCATATCTACACACGTAGTAGGTTGAGGGTCTATCTGAGCAATGACATCCTTAATCTCATCTCTGAGCCCTTGATAGAAGAGTGACATACGTTTGCCTTCTGGCCACTCAGATTCAGCCACCAGCCGATTAAAGGATGTCAAATAGGTGATAAGTTCTCCCCTACCTTGTTTCAACTCCATCAATTCTTTATCTGCGCTAAAGGTATTGGCCCTCCTATCAAACACCTTTTCAAATTCAGCTCTAAAAGCTGACCAGTTGGAGAGGATTGCATCATCGTTTTTTACCAGCGGAACAGCCCAGTTAGCTGCTTCGCCTACCATATACGAAATGGCAAAAGCCACCCTGGAATGATTACTCGGAAACGCAGCAGGTTTACAAGAGAAGTGAAGTAACACTTGCGTGAGAAACACTTGGATTTTACGGGGGTCCCCCGCATAACGTTCAGGATTCGCCAAAGGAATGGGGGGAGGCACAGTAACCTGTATTTGAGACGGACCAGAGGAAAAAGGGTTTTTTGACAGTTGTTCTACCCTATCCTTTAAAGCAATGGCCTCAGCCTTAGATGCTGCCAATTCCTGCTGCACCAACACCAGTGCTTGCAGTATCTCCTCCATGGAAGCCATATCTACACCAACCGAACCAGGCGGAGCGCAATTCTTGGGTGTGTAATTCTGTCAGGGTTAAGCTCCGCAGGATTCGGCTGATGCAATATTGGTTCCACCTCCAGACCGCACCAACACCCCTAATACAACACAGGGTGTTCGAGTGATCAGGTAAGGGAAAATTGTGAGTAAAATAACAAACAGGAGGGGAAGGAAGGGGACAGCTGGGAAGGGATAGCTGAAATGAGAAAACACACAGGATTATAATACATTCAATAATTCTACTCTCATTTCATTCTCGCTACCCTAACTGATCGATATATTCACCTGCGTCCTTTTGCATTCACCGCTCTCCTCTTGTTTCTAGCACCAAGTACTATCATGAGTTATCACTCCCTATTCGAAACAAATACCTCCTTGAATAAAGGTAAAAACAACCACTCTGTTTAGAACATACCCTCCTGTTTTGTATTCATGCAATGTATTGTTTCCATAGGATATCTCCAATAGGTAGTCTGTCTTTCATCAGAAAACAACCAAAAGTGCACCAGAACGAAAAAAGTTCCAAAGTAAAGCAAAATGTACACCACAGTGATTAATTCTCAAAGTATGGTTTCTTGCACAGTATAATGTAGCCTCCCACCACTATTATCCGCACTATGCTCTGTTCGTAGTTTATTTATTATTCATTGAAAAGAGAAAACATCCTTTTGACACGGTAGAATGTAGGGAGCTACCCCACTATCCTCCACTCAAAACGCTGGTTCCAAATACGTCTTTATAGCCACCAATCTCTAGACAGAAGCGCTAATGTACCGAGTTTACTTTCACTCGCACTTAGCTTGAACCACAAGTCATCAAAGACATTCGCGCAAATAACCGCGCCTACCAGTACCGCTGGTGCGTTTCCGAATAATGAGTTGTTCACAGCGGGCCCGCTGTGAAGCTCTTGCAGCATTCCCTTTTCTTTTTGCAGCCTGCACTGGCCAGACGCCAACTCCTATGGTATCCGCACAAAACTAGAGTCAGGAATCGTGCCCGCGAAGGAACAGAATCACGCGGCAGCTCTCTCTCCCTGACGAAACCCGACCTGGTTTCTTTCACCAAGACTAGGATGGTCGCGCTGGAGACAGCGACCTGTCTTCTTCCTCAAACTCGAACACAGTATACAAAATTACACACGAAGTTCCTAAGCCACGCCCCCCCTTTTATGCTTCCACTATAGAAGGGAATTCTGGGAGATGTAGTCTAATTCTTAGGCAGGCGCTGTATGGTCTCAATTCCTGACAATAATGACAGTGGCTAATAGGATGAACAATGCTGACGGGGTTTACCTGGTTTGAGCAGGGTGACCAGTAATGCTTCCCTCATAGTGGGGGGCATACAACCTTCATGTACAATTTCCTTGAATAGGTTGACCAAGTGGGGCATGAGTCTGTCTTGGTATGCCCGGTAAAAAGGCAACTGTCAGACCATCAGAACCTAGGGCCTTCCTGTTCAGCATATCTGTTAACGGTGCGGAAATCTCAGCAGGAGGGAGTGGTGCCATTAACCATTCCCTGTGCGCATCTGTCAGCCATTTCATAGTAATGTGGGCCAAAGAGTCGTTTGTGACTTGTTAGTCATATGTGATTCGTGGTGTATAAAGGTCAGAGTAATACAGGCAAGACTGATCTGTCACCTGGTCAGCCCTATGAAGTGATGTACCCTGTTCATCGATAATGGTCACTATTTCACTGTAATCGCTGTTGGGCCAAACAAGGGATGCCAGTGTGGTGCCTGGCCACTCACCCTCCCCATAGGTTCCAGCCATTGTGCATTTACCTAAATGAGCTGCCTCACTTTTGGACAATTCATAGCCTCAATATCCCCCAGCAGTTTCTGCTCCACTGTATACCTGTGTGCATGCCCCAGTTCAGCCAACTCCACCTCCAACCGTTGCAGTCTGCCGTGGATCAAATGAACAACACCCGTTTGCTTGGACCCCGCAGATATAGACCTTGAACTCCTCCCAGATAGTGGCAAATGTATCTACTAGTTCAAGGATGGTGTAGAAGTATTCGTGGAACACTGCATCCATTAGGGAATACTGCGGGAAGTCCCAGGTGAAAGCACGAGGGTGCGGATTCTTTAGTTCCAGAACCAGCACGACTGAGGAATTATCAGAATAAGTGTGAGATAGGTGATTACACTGCTGAATCCTGGCTTAGAGGCTGTGAGAGGCAAGCCAGTAGTCGATGCGTGTATGGATATTTTGACCTGTGGAATAGTGAGTATAATCCCTGGCGTAAGGTGAGTAGTGCCGCCAGACGTCCTCCAGGCCTACGTGTTCAGCCATTGACAATGTACCTCGGGTGGCTGCCTAGTGGCACCAAGGCGGAACACGTGAGCGGTCAAAGGAAGGCGGTAGAACGCAGTTAAAGTCACCACCACAAATCCGTGAAAGGTCGCCATAGTGGGCTAGCTTGGCTTACAATGCATGATTGTGGGTCATTGTAGTTTGGCAATATACCCCCACCTGTAGTACAGCTAAGTGTTCCGCGTGACAAGGCACTGCCACGAACCCCCAGTGTCAACCAGCACATCCTATCTTTTGATACCGGAGCCACTTTTAAAGAGTTACAGTAGTCTGTGGTAATGAAACAGGAACATCAGGTAAGTCGTTGTAGTATTTATTGAAGAAACAGCTGAGCCATCAAGTAAAGCAGCAGCAGAGATCCACGAAGTCACCAACTGACAGACCTGGAACTCCTGATGCAGAACACTCACGCAGTGAGGTCCTGAACCAGTGACATTCCAAACAAGCACAATATCCTACATGGATCTTCCCTCAAAACATAATGGCAAAAAGGAAACTTACAACCTAAAAGAAAAGAAAGTCCTCCTCACCCATGTTCAGTTCCTCTTCCACAGTGTCAGAGGAACGAGAAAGAAAGTCTGCACACCCATTCTTGATCCAGGAATATATTCAGCACAAAGATCAAACTGAAAAAGTTTTGAGGACAAACGTGCAATCCTAGGAGTGAAACTCCTGACATTCTTCCCACTGAGAATGAAGACTAAAGGCTTGTGATCAGTCTGAAGACAGAACTTCCTTCCCCAAATGAAGTTCCTAAACTTCATCACAGCCCACAAGCATGCCAGCAGCTCCTTCTCAATAACTGAGTACTTCCTTTCTGAAGGAGCTGGCACCCTGGAGGCAAACCCAATGGTCCTGACCTCATCCCCTTTCTTCTGGGAAAGAACAGCCCCCACACCGACGTTGCTAGCATCAACAGTGAGGGTGCAGGTAACAGAAGGGTCATAATGTTTTAACACCTTAGGCGAGACAAGTTGTTCCTTCACCCACTCAAAAACACTTTGACATTCACCACTCCACTCAAATGCAACACCCCTCATCAGCATTTGTGACAAAGGCCTCAACTTGCTTGCAAAATCTGGAATGAACCGTGAATAAAATTCACAAATACCAAGGAAGGACCTGAGACTATTCTTGTCAGAAGGAGGTTTGGACTTGACAATTGAGTCAACAAGACTAGTCTTAGGGAGAATCCCTTTTTTAGTGACCAAATACCCCAAGTATTCAACCTCCTTGGTCAAGAAAACACATTAGTCCCTACGCAACACAACACTGGAACCTAGACAGGACTTCCCTTTAAATTGATATCATGTGTAACTCTATCGAGCGCAAAGACAAGAACATCGTCCTGGAAAACAGACAGCCCTTCAATCCCTTTCAGCATATTGGACATAAGTCGCTGAAAACCTGAAGCAACTGACGCAAGCCCAAATGGCATGCGGACATACTGGAAAGTGCCACAAAGGGAAACAAATGCAGTGAGATGTCTTGACTCAGGGGCCAACTCTACCTGATTGTAGGCAGATGCTAATCCTAATTTTGTAAATATCTTCACACCCTTTAAACCTGCCAACAGTTCATTGATATTAGGTAGAGGATGTGAATCCACTCGGGTTTCTTTGTTCAAGCAGCGGAGGTCAACACAGACCCTAAGATCACTGTTCTGCTTGCGTGAGACAAAAAGCAGAGATTGCCATATGGTGGATTCAACTGGTTCAATTATTCCCTTGGTACACAAAGAATCGAGGGGCATATTATCAAAAACGGCGATAAAATGATATGCCCCCAAGTTCTTTTTCAAGATCCTGTCTGACACTAACGGGGACATTTCGCAGCTTATGATTGACAGGTCTGGCACCTTCTTTTACAATGATTTTGTGTTGGAAGTCCCTAATCTTCCCTAGCTCACCTGAAAACACTTGGGGAAATGTGTGGATAAGATCTTCAAGGTCAAGATTGTTCCTTATAGCAAGAACCTGTTCTGTGGTCCCAGGTCTGAGTACCATCCCAAATAAACCAAGGTGGAACCAGCCCACGATTTTCAACCCTTTGTGTGCTACATATAAATTCACAGCAATCCGCCTACCCTTGAATTCCATGATCTCCTGAATGTAACTGGACAGATTGATCTCTCATCCCTCGAATGAGACAGACTTGCGATCAGGGAGTAGCAGGGGTCTATTTGGCCAGGTCGCATCATAGAGACTTAGCGTGATCATAGAGATACGAGCACTGGAGTCAACAAGGAGCTTCAGTACTCTATCTCCCACTAAAATCTCCACTAAAGAATGAACACACATTTCAGGATTACACACTATGATCCCATCCTCTTGTACAACAATGACCATATTACTGAGGTCTTTAGTGACAGACTCTTCGTAATCACCAAGCATGCTTCCATCAACAACACACTTTACAGAAGAATGTTGAGAGAGCGTTTTGCTTTTTGCAGCCTGACACACTTTCGCAAAGTAACTTGTTCTATTGCAAATTCTAGAAGTGACTAACCTAGCCAGACACTTGCCATTTCCCATGTGAGTCTTGTATCCACATCTGAAACAGATGTTACTTTGAGAAAAGAATGCGTTCTTCTTTTCTCCAAAACTGGAATGGGGTCTTTCAGAGGATCTGTTCTCCTTGTCTTCATTATCCTTTTCCTTTACTTTAAAGGCCTCACTGTTTTTGTTATCAAGTTCCTTGGCCGACAAATGTGAAGTCTCAATACTTTTTGCTACTCTGATAGTCTCATCCAGAGTAGGATTACCCACGGAAAGAGTTTTTTGCTTGATAGTTTTATCTGTGCGGTGACAGATAAATTGATCACGCATGAGTTGGTCTGCAAAGTTTTCAAATTGACATTCTCCTACAAGCCTCCTCAGAGCTGTGATGTAGTTGTCAACATCTTCTCCTGTGTGCGTAAAAAGAACTTGTGGCGAAGCACAACTATGCTGGGCTGAACATCAAATCTGGTTTGGAGCCTTTTAACTGTGTCTTGGTATCCTTCCAGGGCATTCTTGCCATCAATGACTGGGGGAGGAAGATTTTTTTTAAAATAGCCCTTCTCTCAAAACCTAACGAGTTTAGCAGAAGGTAATTCTCCCGTCCAGATTTAAATCTGTTCGCACCAATTCGACCAAGATAAGTCTCAAACCCATCAAACCACTGTTTCCATTTGATGGGTGGCTCACCAGGTGTCTCTAAAAACGGCGGAGGAGGTGAAACAGTTTGCATGTTTCCATAACTTTAGAGACAGGAACCTTAAAGTGTCTTGAAAAGACAGGACAGCAAAAAAACAAAGTATGCCAAACTGAAATAGCAGACTGTGTTGATTCAACAAAAGGCAATTGACACACTGGTACGTGAAAAACTGTGTGGACAAATGTCTTGAAACAGTGTATTCCTGTTGCGCGCTAGTAAAATACTAGAAGAACTGAAGTTTCACACACAGCTCTGTTTCCACTTGGACCGCAGCATGTAGAACAAAAATCAATAAACACATTTCTTGAAAGAATT
Organism: Lissotriton helveticus; assembly: GCF_964261635.1. Taxonomy (NCBI): domain Eukaryota; kingdom Metazoa; phylum Chordata; class Amphibia; order Caudata; family Salamandridae; genus Lissotriton; species Lissotriton helveticus. Next base: position 109,868,290 of record NC_136058.1, read on the forward strand.
TTCTGTTCCTACTATGAGCGCAGCACATAGAACAAAAGCCCAGAAAAAAACAAATTCCCTTCAGAAATTCTTTGACAGTACCTGTATTACTGAAGCATGAGTTCACCGGCCACTCATCTCGTTCTAGTGTGACGTGAGAATGTTGAGCGGTGGGCAGAGGAGAAGCTTTGTTCTGCTCTCTTCTCTCTGTTGAACAAAGGGGCACTATGACGCGCTCACAATGTTTTTCTCCGTGCGTTACACCAGTGAAACACAGACGCTTCTAAATGTCACAGTGATGCGTACACCAGAAAGAGCACTGTGTGTTACAACAATGACACGCAGACGCGTGCAAACATTTTCTCACATCTTGACGCTGTCCACTCAACAATTTTGCTGTTGCTGGAACGCACGTCTCCCAAATGCGTTCCAGCATCCACTGACCTCTTTATTTTCCGCTGCTCTGCCACAAAATGCGCTGCGTTGGTCTTGAGACAAAGAGGATCATCGTGTTGTCTGTCGTGAGCGTATCAAGAGATCAGCCTTCGACCGCAGACTCCTCTCTCCACGAGGACATTGTAAATCAGGTACTTTGGTCGTTTGTGTTGATAGCCCAGCACTCGTCGCCAACAAAGATGTGGTAACGAAACAGGAACACCAGGTAAGTAGCTGTGGTATTTATTGAAGATCAAGCGAAGCAGCAGCAGAGATCCACGAAGACACCAACTGACAGACCTGAAACTCCTGATGCAAAACACTCATGCAGTGAGGTCCTGAACCAATGACTTTCCAAACAAGCACAAGCTACTAAATAGTCAATTCCTGAGGACATAAGGGCTTGATCAGTAGGTGTTCCAGAGTCAAATGGAAGTAGTGGGAAGGTTTTTGTGCAGTCTGTAGAATAAGAAAGCAAGAGGAAGCCATTTTGGATATATGGAGTGAAAATGAACGGAAGTGTCGAACAAGACACCAAGATTTATTGAAGAGTTGATGGATGAGGTGACTAGATGTGGGGGGGTGAGGGTGGGGGAGAGGCAAAAGGCATGTCCACCAGTCAAATATCCAGATTTCATTTAATTTGTATTAGACCTGACAGCCTCAGGGTGGTCTTCACCCAACTTTTTGCCTGCCTCCCTCCATTGTTCTGACCTTGGTTTTGCTGGATATAAGACTAGGGGCCAGATGTAGGTAAATAGTATTTACCGATTTTAAAATACCGAATTTTACCGATTCGGTATTTTCGAATCGGTAAATGCTATGTAGCTAATAATTCGGTAAAAAATACCGAATCGTTAAGATTCGATATTTACCGAATCTCCCCTACATAGCAAATGGCTCAATACCGGTCGGTAAACCCGAAATTTACCGAATTTCGGGTTTACCGACCGGTAATGGGCCACCTACATCTGGCCCTCTGCATCCTTTACCACTGCTAACCAATGCTTAAGTGCTTGTTCTCTTTCCCCTAAACATGGCAATATTGGTTAATTCCCATTTGGTATATTTAATTCACTTATAAGTGCCTAGTATAGTGCACAACATTTGTCCAGGACCTGTAAATTAAATGCTACTAGTGGGCCTGCAGCACTGATTGTGCCACTCACATAAGTAGCCCCTTAACCATCTCCCAGGCCTGCCACTTCCGCGCCTCTGTGTGCAGTTTTACACTGCCATGTTGACCTGCCAAGTAAACCCTCTTGCCAGTTTAAAACACCTCTTTTCATACATATAAGTCACCCCTAAGATAGGCACTGTATACCACAAAGCAGGGTGCAGTGTATTGAAAAGGCAAGGCATGTACTTTTAAACTTTACATGTCTTGGTAGTGAAAACTTACAATTTAAATTTTCATAACTGCAAGGTTAATCTCTCCTCTAGAATAACATTGGGATTGTTGCTATTGAGAAAGTTGATGTCAATATGAATAGCGATACATTCATGTATAAAAACGAAAACACCTGTTATGAACTCTACGTCAAACCCAACCCAGAAATACGTAGTCAGCCAGGCTCTGAAACCCAGGCCATGGTCACTGATTGACAGGTCACAGTTGAGGTGGTACGTACCCTACAGACAAATGCGTGAACAAGAAACCCCAGTTCAATCCCACAGATAGGCTCAGGGGCACCATAATGGTCCAGGGAGATTGGCCCCAAAAAGCACATATGGCCGGAAGCGTATGTGCATTCCCAAAACACCCTAAAGTCAGATGCCACATGCAGTTAGGAACACATAGCCAATCAGGACACAGCACACACAGTACACGCAGTGATCACATGCTCCCCATGCCAGAAATCTGATCAAATTACACACTGGCTGCATTGTGTCCACGCAAGGCAGAGGCCCACCTGGATTCCTCGTCAAATACATTAATTTATGATTCCAAAGACAGCGGTTCATATTCCTTACCAAAAAGGGATCACTGGAACTATTTTATGGCATTCAATGTATATGTATAAAAATCCAGGTAACATCTATTGTAAGTTGAGACAGTCCTCAGACCCTATGCCTATGGCTATCCTCCCGGCAGCACTGTTTAATTAAACAAACTGTTCCTGTTTTGCCAAACGCCTCTTGCTTCTTGCTTTTTCAAGGTATTTCATGTTCAAGATACAAAATTACTGTATTACATCTTTTAAGTGTAACTCCCAATTGTGAAGAATAGACTTTTCAAGTTTAGTGTCACCGAACTCACAATTTAAAATCATAATTTATGGTGAAGTTTGATTTTAAATTCCAGTTTAGCAAATACCACTTTTAGAAAGTTGGCATTTACTTACTTCAGGCATTTGGGGCCAGATGTACAAAGCATTATACTGGTTTGCGACTGGAAAAATGTATTTTGCCATGACCAGAAAGCAAAATGCGACTCAGTAACTTGTTACCGAATCACATTTTGCTTTTGCGAATTTGTATTAGGAAGGGGTGTGTTTAGGGCGTCCCTTCCTAATACCGAATAGCACTAGTAAGTAGGAATGTTTTGCGACCGGGAATGCAGTCTCTAAACATTCGCAGTTACCACCAACTTCAAGTCGGTGGTAACCCATTGTAAGTGCCAGCATTTGTTAAGAGCAGACAGGTTCGCCTACATTAAAAAAATGACAAGGTGGCTTTTCATTTGTATTTTTGAAATGCATCTCGTTTTCCATTAAGGAAAACAGGCTGTATTACAAAAAAAATATTGCTTTATTTAAAAATCAATCACAGACATGGTGGTCACAATGGGTCATAAATTGCTACCTGCCTCATTAATATTGATGTGGCAGCTCCCTTTGCAAACCACTGTGAATCGCTAACAGTGTCAAACACACTGTTGTACATCGCAGTTTGTAATTTCCTAATAGCGAATCTCTAAAATTCACTATTAGGAAATCACAAGCAGCAATTTTGTACATCTGGCCCTTGGTGCCTTCAGCCTGCCTCTGGAATAAACGTCTAGGGTGGGTGACAACTGGATTCCTGCATTCCCTCTAGCCAGTCACACGCAAAGGAAGGGTAAGTGTGCCTGAGTGGTCATCTGCATGCAGATGGATTATCCTGAGCAAAATGGGAGGGAGGAGCTGACACTTACACCTGAAAGGGCTGTGTCATGTCTCCACACAAAGGATTGATTACCCCCTCTAGAGTGTCTGGAGGCCGGGCAGGAAGGGAGAGCCTCTGTGAACTTCAAAGATTTCTTTAAAGTCTCCTCCACCTCAAAGGCACCACTGGGTATAAGTATTGGACCTCTGGCACAACCAAATCAGTACACTTCTGGACCTGTGACCACTCTGTCAGGAAGAAGAGAATCTGCGTGTTGCTCAAGGAATGCCACTCTCTTGGAACTTCTGTTTGCTGAACTCTTGCCTTGCTGTGTTGCCCTGCTGCCTGCTGCTCTCTCTCTCTGCTTGGGTGAGAAGGAGTGGACCTGCATCACTTGAACACAGAGTGACTTCAAGGGCTTGCTGGCTTGCCTCCTGTTGCCTAAGTACCAAGGATTTTAAAGACTTAGAACCATACTTTCCAAACTTGGGCTCATCTGCTTTTGAGTCTGTCCTGTCAAGTGGTGCCTCCCAGTTCTGGACCCTTGGAAGTGGACATAGGAGTTTGTTCCATTTGAATAGATGCATCCTCTGCTGCGAGAGCAGAATCAATGTATCACCACTTTTGAGGGAACCGGACTGACTCATCGCACTCGGACAAAATCGCATTGCACTCGGCACCCCAGCTTTGTAACCGATGCATCACCACCACTGCATAAAAAAGTTAGACGCATCACCTCTACAGCATGAAAAAACCTGGTGCATCGTATTTCGAACTGCCACACTTTGGAACCAGCGCTTAGCTCATGGAACCGATGCATCGCCCTTGTTGCGTTAAGAAATTCGGTGCAACACCTCACTTGTGGGGAGATTACCAACACATCTAGCTGTTGTTGTCAGGAATTGCGAAATAATGGGCCTTCCTCGTACCAAATAGTTGGAAACTACATTTCCCATGAAGCCATCTGATTAGAAGCTCATTGAATAAAAGACAATGACGCATGACGATTTGCGCGCATAATTCCATGTTCAGTTTCAGATCGTTCGGCGATCCGCTTTCACGGATTTCATACCTAAGTATCCTCTTGCTAGAAGGGGAGATATTTGTCTAGAGGCAGTGGTTGCCTCAATCCGTGCCTTCTTTGTGTGCCTCACCATCCTGCTGGAAGGATGTGAGAAAATTGGCGGGTGGTCTGCTTTTCCTGAGCGGAGGCTTCCGCTTTTCGGAGTTTGGAACTTTGGAGGACTCATATGCAGAAGGTGTTCTGCCTCAGACAGCTGTTCTCTGGCTTTGTGATTGTTCCAGCAAAGTATATGTGGGAAAGGAAGCAGCTTCATTCTGCTTCAAACGAAACAGATCCTGCTGTGGAAGAGGTACATTCGGAGACATTCACTTCTAGCTGGGTGACCACACAGTTGCCGGGGTGTTTATGCGTTTGAAGTTTAGGTGGAGTAAACACCTCCCCAGTAGGAAGTTTGTGATATACATTTCACCCTTGGTGTTTTTTTTGTTTTTCTTTTCTTTTCGTTCCACAAACATTGATTCTGGCATTTCTGTGAGAATACCTCCTATTCGATTGGGGTTCAAAGGTGAACATGAAGATTACGGGGTCACGGAACTAAGACTATAAAACAAGGATTACTCTCTGCCTAGAAAAAGTTCCTATGTGGTATCTTTCATTTATTTGGAGCAGAAACTTAGTGGATTTTGACACACTCCTTACAAGGCTCCACCGTTCTATTTTTTGCTTTTCTCTTTTGTTCTCTTTTTTATGTTGTATGAATTATGTATGGTTATTAGTTAACCTTTCTCAAACAATGTAGTATGGAGAGGGGGTCTTTGAAGGAAAGGAAGAAGTTGATTCGTTCTGCTTTGTTCTTACAGGCATCAGCAGGGAGTAAGTTATTGAAAGTCTTGGCGTGTAATGTGAAACTCCAGGAAGCTTGGTCCTCTGTGTTTTCTTAAAGGAATACATTATATTTAAGCTAGGCATTGATAAGAGTAGTCTATATGAACAGTGTTAATGTATATTTTCTTGTTTCCTTCTGGGTCAAATTCGCTGCTGTTCTTTTCCCCCTTACCCTTTCCCTTGCCTGCTCACCCTTATGCTCTGTGTGATATTATTCTCAGAGTTTGGGATAACAGGAGGTGGACCCCTTTGTGCATCATTCCAATTCTGAGGAGTCTCGTTTGCAGAACCTGACAGAATTACACTTGCACGAAATACACTCCTCCTGATCGGTGCGTTGCACAAAGATGGCTACCTTAGATGATGTAATGCAAGCTCTGGTACAACAGGAGTTAATTGCTTCTAAAGCAGAAACAGCTGTGCTAAAGGAGAGACTAGATAGACAAACCAGAAATCTGTTTGACGTTGCACCATTAGCATCACAGATACAGGTGCATGTTGCCCCCAATCGGTTAGCCACTCCTGAAAGTTATTCAGGGGACCCACTTAAGATTTAAGTGTTCTTAACTCAGGTCATGTTGCATTTTTCCTGCAAACCTGCCTCTTTCCTGAATAATCGTTCCAGAGTTGCATTTGCTATTTCATATTTAGATGGTGATGCAGCCAATTGGGCGGTGCCCTTAGTCAAGAATGATGAACCTGTTTTGTCTGATTGGAATGCATTTTGTTGTGAGTTTGAAAGAGTATTTGATAGGAGAGCTACCACCTTTAGTGCAGAGAAAGAGCTCTTGGAACTGAAAAAAGGAAAGAAAGATTTGGTGACATACTTAACCTTCTTCAATCGTTTAGCGTTTAGTAGCGGAGAAAGCGTGGCCAGGGCTTAGGGAAGAAATGAAGGGCATTTTGGCCCAGATAGAACCTCAACCCACCATTTGCATTGACTTAATGAACCTTACTCTTGGACTAGATCACAGATTAACTGAAAGAGCAAGTGATAAGCATGAACACGACAGAACGTAAGTCAAATGTGACAGGAGTTATAGGAAACCTTTTGTAGGTCCAGAAGCTCAGGTAGAGGCTATGGAAGTGGGAGCTATTAGGTCTCCTCTTTCTAAAGAGGAAAGAGAGGCCAGATGTGTGAATGGACAATGCATGTATTGTGGAAAAAAGGACACTTTGTAAGAGAATGCCCTTCAAGACCGAAAACCTCCCACTCTTATGTAAACAAAAGGGTGGCAGTTTCAGTTATGGAACAGAAAACCGATAAGACAGAAATCCCCCCCCCTCCTTTTTTTACCTATCACAAAAAACGAAGAATGGAAGTTACCTTCTTTTTCAGTGGTGGAAGCCAAGAAATGGATCCACATATACTGCTTCAAATGATGTTGCAGGGTACTGATGAAAATCATCAAGTGGTGGTTATTATAGATTCTGGGCCACCGGTAACTTTATGGATCAGGGATTGGTACGAAAGCTGGATTTGATTTGGATCCCAAGAGTAAATCCAGAGAAGGTGTTGGCAGTGGATGGCAAACCTTTGAAGACTGGCCCTATTACAGAACAAACTGAACCGGTTTGTTTAACGATAACCAGTGGTAAACAGAGGCATGAAGAAACTATTTCTTTAAACATTATTGAAGCACCTCAATATGAAATCATTTTGAGAATGCCTTAGTTATGGTACCATAGATTGGAAGCGTAAATCAGTAAACTTTAAATCGGAAGAATGTAAAACTACTTGTTTAGTTGATATATCCACACAGACATTAGTGTTAGCCCATTGATGGTGCATTGCTACAGCAGCCAAAAAAGACGTAGTATTGCCTCCAGCATATGAACAATTCAGAGAGATGTTAAGTGACGTTCAAGCCAAATCCCTCCCTCCACGCAGAGAGTTTGACAGCCAAATTGATTTAATTGCAACAGCCACAATACCATCCTGCAGGATATATGCCTTATCTGTGCCAGAAACAAAACATTTGAAGAATTATCTGGATCACTATCTTGGGTTTATTAGACCTTCCTGTTCCCCTGCTGTATCTCCTCTTTTTTTAATCTCCAAAGATAATGGGGATTTAAGAACTTGTATAGACTATCACATGCTAAACAAAAACACCATCATAAATAGGTATCCTCTTCCCTTAGTCTCGGTGTTGCTTAATCAAGTTAAAGAAGCAGTTATATAAACAAAGTTGGCCTTCCGTGGAGCATACCATTTGGTGAGAATGAGGGAAGGAGACAAATGGAAGACCGCCTTCAAAACATGGTATGGGCTTTATGAATATACTGTCATGCCATTTGGGTTGTGCAACTCCCCTGCTGCATTTCAATATTTTCTAAATGATGTGCTGAAGGAATACGTGGATGTTTGTGGTGGTGTACATAGAAGATATTGTGATCTATTCAGGGAATGAAGAAGTCCATGTACGTCATGTTTTGTTGGTGTTACAGAAGTTGAAGAAACATCAGTTGTACTGCAAGTTGAGGAAATGCGACTTTCAAGTGTATGAAGTGGAATTCTTGGGTGTTATGTTGAGCCCTTCTGGGTTGAGTATGGCTGAACGAAAAGTCAAGGCTGTGCTGAAATTGCCAGTAACCAACAATGTGCGAGATGTGCAATATTTTTGGGGAATTTGCCAATTACTATCGCAGGTTCATATTTTACTTCTCCCATGTATAAGCTCCTATAATGAGATTGCTAAAAAAAGAGAACCTTTTGTATGGACTAATGGAGACTTTCATATTTCTCAAAAAGTCTTTCACTACTGCATCTGTTCTCAGACATCCTCAAACTGAACAGATTTTCATAGTGGAGGCAGATGCCTCAGATGTAACAGTAGGAGTGGTTTTGTCTCAAAGAGATAAGCAGACAGGACAGTTACACCCAGTGGCTTACATGTCAATGAAATTGAATACAGCTGAAATGAACTATACCATATCAGAAGAATAGCTGGTGGCCATCAAAAGAGCTTTTCAGAAATGGAGACATTATCTGTGGGGGCACTGCACCAGGTAACGGTCTACACAGACCACAGAAATCTCCAATATTTGAAATCACCTTGACAGTTGTCGCAGAGGGAAATGAGATGGATGTTATTCTTTGCTGAGTACGATTTTATCATCACATGAAGACCAGGAATAGAAACCAGGAAGGCAGACACATTGTCTCACCAAGGCACTAGTAGTGACCCAAAGGAAGTGGTTAAGGAAGCCATCATTAATCCTTCGAAGGTATTGTGTGTGGTTAAGGGCAAAAACATTTTAGAGGAAGTAAAAAAGCACCATTCTGTGGACAATTGGGATCAATGGGTTGATGCACATGATCAGTGAAGTCTCAAGCAGGGATTGCCTTTCATGAACAGCAAGCTATGCTTGCCTTCCAAGGTTCTGTAACAAAAGGCATTTGAATGGTCTCATACGTCTGCACTTGCTGGACATCCCGGAAGGCTGAAAACCACACAGTTGTAGCAACGTCACTTCTGGTGGGATACCTTAACTACGGATGTAAAAGCATGGGTAGCCCAATGTGAATTATGTGCCAGAGCCAAATGAGATCATTCAAAAGCCAGGGGTAAATTAATGCCTATGCCCACAACGATTCAGCCTTGGTAAAACATAAGCATGGATTTCATCTCATGGCTGCCGAAAGATAAAGGACATTCCGCCATATTGGTGGTGAAAGACAGTCTTACAAAAATGGCCATGTCATACCGGGTATAAACCAACCCACAGCGGGGAAGACTGCTCAATTGGTGCTAGAAAATATAGCAAAACTACACGGTATTCTGAAGGTCATTGTTTCAGACAGGGGGCCTCCATTCATAGCCCGTTTCTGGCAGATGTGGTGTAAAGTCTTGCAAGTTACCTCTGCCTTATCCACTAGTTTTCACCCACAGACCGATGGGCAAAAGGAAAGGCTGAATCAGGCATCTTAAAAAATATCTACGTTGTTATGTCACAGAAGCTGAGGAGTCGTGGGTTTCATTGTTATGGCTTGCTGAACTTTCCTATAATAACATATGGCATAGTGCTACTGGGGTATCACCATTTCTTGCAAACCACGGATTCCACACTAAGGTCCTTCCGATAGCTCTTCCAGATGACAATATCAACCAGCCTGCGGTAAACAAACAAATCAGGATGATCCAGTTTGTGCATTAGAAGATAGAAATTCATTTGAACCATGCAAAACAACAGTATAAGAAATGGGCGGATCAACATCATGTGGATGGTCCCCAATATAAACCAGGTGATAGGGTGTGGCTGTCAACCAGAAATATTTGTTTCAGAGTCCGCAGTGTGTTTCACCCCAGGTACATAGATCTTTATACCATGCTTAATCAGATTAATACTGTTGCCTACAAATTACCTATGCATCTTCGAATACACCTGGTGATCCATTGCTGTCTATTGAAGCCTGCTAAGAGTGCCCGGTGTCTCTCAACACCACCCGTGTTGAAGGACATCGCATTTTTGATTCAAGGTACAGGAGAGGAGTACAGTGGTATCCGGTCTCCGGGAAATGATATGCGGCTGAAGATGATATCTGGGAACCTGTGTCTAATATACATGCTCCAGCAGCTGTGCGTGCTTATCATCTGCAACATCCTGCCAAGCCAGGGTCTAAGAGGCACTTGGAGGGAGGGTGTACTGTCAGGAATCGCGGACTAATGCCCCTTCCTCATTCCAAATAGATGGAAACTATATTTCCCATGAAGCCTTCTGATTATAGGCTCATGGGATAAAAGACAATGACGCACAATGATTTGCGTGCGTAATTCCATGTTCAGTTTCAGATCGTTCAGCAATCGGCGTTCACAGATCGAGTACTTAAGTATCCTCCTGCTGGAAGGGGAGATATTTGTCTAGAGGCAGTGGTTGCCTCAATCTGTGCCTTCTTTCTTGTGTCTCGCCATCCTGCTGGAAGGAGGTGAGAAAATTGGTGGGTGGTCCGCTTTTTCCTAGTGGAGATTTCCACTTTTCGGAGATTCTGCCTCAGACAGCTATTCTCTGGCTTCGTGATTGTTCCTACTAAGTGTAAGCAGGAGAGCAAGTAGATTTGTTCTGCCTCAAAGGACACAGATCCTGGTGTGGAAGAGGTACATTCAGAGACATTCACTTCTGGCTGGGTAACCACACAGTTGCCGGAGTGTTTATGCGCTTGAAGTTTAGGTGGAGTAAACAACTTCCAGGTAGGAAGTTTGTGATATCCATTACACCATTGGTGTTTGTTTTGTTTTTCTTTTCTTTTCGTTCCACAAAACATTGATTCTGGCATTTCTGTGAGAATACCTCCTATAGGATTGGCGTGAATGTGAAGATTAGGGGGCCACAAGAGTAAGGGCCAGCTGCACGACGGCCAAAAGAACGCCTCACAAATTACGAGGCGCTATTTATGATGTACAACAGTGTGTAACACACTGTTAGCGATTCCCAATGGGGTTGCAAATAAAGATGCTCATGAATATTAATGAGCCTCCAGCAATTTGTGACCCGATTGGGAATGGCAGGCCTTCCCAGGTATGGTGGACTGCTGGGCTCAGCAGACCACCATGTCTGGGACTGCTTTTAAATAAAGCAGTTTTTTTTAAATGCATCCCGTTTTCCTTAAAGGAAAATGGGATGCATTTAAAAAAGAAAAAAATGAAAGGTTTTCGTTTCTATTTTTAAGGGCAGGCAGTGGTCCATAGTACCACTGCCTGCCCTTAAAAATATTTTCCCCTGCAGTTGCAAAGGGAAAGGCCCCTTCCCTTTTGTGACCCCATTATCACCCTCTTGAAGAGGGTGGTAATTTGCAAGTGTTTTGCGCCCGCAATTGTTGACACAAGACATTCTTACATAGGGTTGCGCTCGCTATTAGGAAGGGAACGCCCCTTCCTAATAACGAGTCGCAAAACCCTATTTTGCGAGTCGCAAAATAGGGTTTTGTACATTCCCCATGCTGTTTTTGCATGCGCAAAGGTATAAATTGTATTTTAGCTAGACATTTATGAGAGTAGTCTATATGAACAGTGTTAATGTATATTTTCTTGTTTCCTACAGGTTAAAAATCCCTGCTGTTTCTTTTCCCCTACCCTTTCCCTTGCCTTCTCACCCTTACGCTCTGTGTGATATTATTCTCAGAGTTGGGGATAACAGGAGGTGAACCCCTTCGTGCATCATTCCGATTCTGAGGAGTCTCGTTCACACAACCTGACAGTTTTGACCAGGGTCAAGGTACTTTTGGTCCAGGGTCTGCATGTCCTGTATCCGGCCCGTGCTCCTTCGCAGTCAGCCTGAAATTTTGACTTTGTCCCGGTCCAGTGCTACCAATTAACTCTTTAGGCACTACTTGCTTCTAAGCGCTATATTTTGCATTTAATCTTAAAAAAATCAAATCTCAACTTCTACTGGATGGATTGTTGTCATATTGGTCTTGTTGCATATATACAATCATAATCTATTTGTCTAACCTGGTGTGGAGTTGTTTTGTGGGGCTTTCACTGTGTATGAAGTGTTGCATAAATACTTTACACATTGCCTCTTAACTTAAGCATGGCTGCTCTGTGCCAAGCTACCAGAGGGTGTGCACAGGAAAATGTGCCCTGCCTAGGATTGTGGATCCTCTTTGGACAGGGTGCATACATCTGCCAACCAGAAACCCCAATTTCTAACAGTTTGCCAAAGATTAAAATATTTGTCATTAAGCCTAGGACAACTTTTGTGTTTCTAAGCAGTAACTGTCTTAATGCAGATTTGAAAATAAGGAGCATATTTAACAAAAAGTCACGTAGTGCAGTGCAGCAAGTCACCTTGCTTCGCTGTGTGACAGGGAAAGGGCAGGGATGTGTTGCATGTAGCATAATACGGCATTCCTGTCTTTTCCCAGCACTGGCGCAGAATGTGCTGCCTACCACCAATGCAGTCACCCTTGCACCATGGTGCAAGAATGGCTGCTTTCTAAGCAGGATTATTTTTGTTCCTGAAGGTTAAAAAACAAAATCCCCTGTTGTTGGAAGCTGGGTTTCTGTTGCAGTAACCTCCCTCATATTTTGACAGACTACTGATGCACTTTATCTGTATGTGTCCTGGGTCCCTGCTAATCAGGTTCCTAGTGCTTGTGTTCTTTCCCAGAAATGTACCTTGTACACCCAAATGGCGCCCTGGCCACAGGTCAGCCCCTAGTAAATGGTGCCACAGGTACCCAGGGCACAGTGACCAGGGAAGACCATTACTCATTGTGCCACCCTTAGAGGCCCTGTACCTTTACTCTCACACACTGCCTTTGCAGGCTGCATGTTTTGGTGCAGAACACAGTGAAGAGTCAACATGGCACCCATCACTGTGTGCCATGCCTGCAAACACTTCCCTGGCATAGGTCAGCCACCCCTCACGCTGGGTGCACTATACCAGTGGTGAGGGTACAGGTGCATGAGCCCTGTACCCCTACAGTGAGCCAATCCTCAGACCCAGTAAGTGCAGTACTGCCATTAAGTGTATATGGTGCTGGGAGTTTGTCATTACGAACCCCACAGCACCATGATAGCTTTACTGAAGAATGAGAAGTTTGGTATCAAGCTAATGAGAAGTTTGGTATCAAACTTCTCAGCACATTAAACCCACACTGATGCCAGTGTGGGATTTAATGAAAGATTTAATGAAATATGGCCCCTGAAAAACGACAAGCCTCTGGTGTGTTCCCCTACTGGTACACACCAGCCTGCCACCATGAGACTTGTTTCTGGACCCCTGGGCTGGGAGCCTTTGCTCTCTGAGCCCAGAAACAAAGCCTTTTCTGGGCGGAGGTTTTCACACCTCCCCCAGGCCAGGCAGAGCCATCTGTGGCAGGGGGAGCTTCTTTGTACTGCAACCCCCAGCCTGCTATCAGGAGCAGGACCCTTCCTGTCTTCACTCCTTTTCAGTGGGAAGACAGGCGGGAAAAATCAGAGCAGTCCAGAAGGTGTGCCCACCTCTGCCAATTCCACCCCTCAGGTGGGAGAGGTGAAGTGAAGCCCACTTTTCTGGGCCCGCCATCTTGCAGATGGAAGGCACTCCCCAATCAGGATCAGGGATTGTGCTCACCCCCCCATGTGGGGTGAACACACCAAGTGTGTAGTCACCCTAAGGCCAGTGGCCCATTGGCAACTCACCTCAAGACCCCTAAAACTCCCCATAAATACAGTATTTAGGGGGAGCCCTGAACCGACAAGATAAGAAACTGCAAGAAGAAAGGAAGAAGAAGGATTGAACAGCTTTGCCGAAGCTAACAAGAGGAAGATGACTACTGACTTGGCCCCAGCCCTATCGGCAGGTCTCCACCTCAAACCTGCTCTTGCATTATCCCAGTGTGTCCTGCAGTCAGCAACCTCAAGAACCCCGGCAACCTGCCTCCCTTCAACCACAAAGACTGTGTCTACCATGAACACCGGATTTGTTCATCAACAACCTCTGGCTCCGACCCCAAGCCACAAATCCGCACCACTTTGCACCCGCCGTCCACGGCCCGAGCTTGAGAGGGCAAATCCCACAAGGAGGTCTCCCCAGCGATCCTGACCCGAGATCCAGTGATCCCTGACCTGCCTCAAGCCTTCAGCTGACGCCTGCAGCCTGAATCCAGACGGTCCCCCCAACCACGACCAGGAGCTGGTAAGAAGATTGAACCCTAAAAGGCACCCTTTTACCCAACGCCCCACGGCCTTGGGTGGCCCAACCGATGTTGCCTAACCAACCCCGAGCATCCCAACTTACCTCTCCAAGTGGTGGTTGCACCCAGAAGATCTTTGTCCCCAAGCCTGTAGTGCCTTTCCAAACTGGAGAATCCCCATTGCAAGTATCAGGGCGACTGACGTGTAAACAGCACCCTGCACCCAGCCACCCTAGTGCCGCTGAGGGTGCACCTTTGGTGCTACTTTGTTTCCCCATTTGCCCTGAGCTAAAGTCCAGGAGCTTTGCTCCCACAACTAAGTGGTCTGCTCGTCAGCAGCCACCAACCGGAGGCCCTCTATCCCCCATTGGATAACATTGGGCCTCAGCACTCTGCACCTGGCTGCCCTAGTGCCACTGAGGGTGTAACGAGAGTGCATCCCTGACCCTCCCACAACCGAATACTTAAACCGATAACACTATTTTCCTCCATAGGATACCATTGACTGTTTTTTTTCTATGAAAAGTTTCTAAGTGTGGAGTTGGAAGATTTAAGAAATCCTTAGAAAATTGTACGAACTAACCAAAACGCTTTTACTTACCAGTTTTCAGGAAATGTCCCAGTGCAGTATCCAGGTATACTGCACTGTGTAAGAAAAGTAATCTCAAAAGTAATTTAACTATAATTTTACTGAAAAGCCTACACAAAGTATATGTACTGTATTTCCAAATCGTTGCATTTTCAGTAACGTACTGTCATCAAAACCCTCCTGCAATCAGATTACAATAACTGATGATGCATAACCTCAACCTTCATTATTTGATGTCATATGGGCACCCACCCTCCCACCAGAAGTAATATCTGTGTACAGCCCTACCCTGCTACGTAAACTGAAAATGGGAAATACTGATGTTTTTCTGGTTGCATTTTGGGCCTCTTTCATGCTGAAGATGATAGGTGTGGGACTTGGCCCTATTTGGCTATAGTTCCCTAAACTTTTTGCTTTTCCCCTAGACCTTTTTTCTGACATGTGTTGCCAACTTAGATGCTTTGGACACTTTGCCACTGCTAAACAATGCCAAAGTGCAAGTGCTCCCTGTGTAGACAGTAATGGAGATTGGCTGTCCATTATTGGTATGTTTGCCTTACTAGTAAAGTCCCTAGCAAAGTACACTATGTGTGTCAGGGCAAGTAATGCAAATGCTACTGGTAGGCCTGTAGCACTTATTGTGCCACCCACCAAAGTAGCCTGAAAAAGGAAATCAGGCCTGCCATTGCAGGGCATGCGGGCAGTTTCCTAAACTGCCATGTTTGCTCTGGTAAGTGCATACTTACCAGACCCTGCCCTTCCCTTTCCATACATGTCAGGCACCCCTATGGTAGGTCTAGGGTACCCCCTGGACAGGGTGCAGTGCATGTGAAAGGTGGAAAAAGTACCAAGGTGTGAACCATGTCCTGGCAGTGAAATAATCTCCATTTAGTTTTCACTGCTGAAAGGCCATCTTGCCCATTAAAATAGAATGGAAAGGCTGTGTAATGTGTTTGCCAACCTATCTTCCCAAAGGCTTAAGATGGAAAGGTGAAGTTTAGTATGCCTGAACTCACCCTGCAATAACACATCTTTTTATAAAGATGGTGTTTGCATTATGTGTTTGTAAGCCACTCTTTCAGAAGTGGCTGGGTTTTTGTGTCTTAAACATTTCTGTGTGTCTCTGCAAGGTTGTGGAATGACTGGTTGGATTTGAAAGCGATAAGATCTGGGGAATGTATTGACCCAGGGGAGGGGGTGAGACAGCACAGGCTGACCTGAATCTGGAGTGTATAGGGGAGGAATAGGCCTAGGGGTGAAGAGTCCTGGGCTGGTGCTATAAAACAATTGTCCCATCTCCTGCTGAGTGATTGAGAATCCAGACCCCCACTAATCAAAGGAAGAAGGTGTCACTGGTAGGGAGGCAGCCAGAACTGGTTTGAGCAGGGTCAGTGCCCCCTGTAACACAAAGATTTCAAAGCCATTGAGGGGTATAACTATGTGAGCTGTAGCCCCTGAACTTTGGAAAATGGCTTGTTCAAATGTGAATAAGACTGGAAAATCTAAACTCCGAAAAGTTAACCATGTTCTCCAACGAGAGTATGGTTGGAGTTAAAATGGTAAATCTTGTCTTAATGTACATGTGACATTTTGTTTAAGTATATTTGTATTACATTTCATTTGTATATTTACATTTAAATGTAAATATTAATATATATTTTATAATGGACAGTAAAGCAGAACACACAGAACTTAAGGGGGAAGTGAACACCAACTATCCTTTAGACTCAAGATCTCAGCTGTGGTTAAAACCTCATGCTGGATACTAAGGATGCTTTGGACATTTCTTCCCTGAGAAACCCATTAAACAGTAGTCCAGACACTGATCCTCTCAACGATGGACTACACTAACATTCTGTACCTAGTAGTCCCAGACTACCTTATTCAGCTATTGCAAATGGTAAAAAAAATGGCAATCCGCCTTCTGTTCAAACTTCAAAAAACACGCCTCAATTTCCCATTACCGTAACCATTTGCACTGACGACCAGCAAATACTAGGTCATGTTTAAAGCCTTCATGGCAGCACACTCTGCCTTCTTTAAGACAGGTCCTAAATACCTGGATAAATGGATCATTGGATACTGCCCTAAAATATCTCTGTGCTCACAGTCTGCCCAGCTGCTGATCATTCCCGACACCAAAAGGAAGAAGAGGGGAATGACCTCCTGCTCAGTTCTGACAGCCAAGTACAGGAACAAGCTCCCCTTCCTGCTCAGATTCATTCCGGAGAAAAACTAGTTTTGAAGGCAACTGAAAACTCACCTGTTTAAATTGTAGGGTGGTTGGTATCCTCCTGGTGGCCATGTGCCTCAGCACTGGGACACTTTCTTAGTAGCAGAGCACTCTAGAAATCCTTTCACTCATTCATTCATTCACAATTGTAAGATATTTATTCATTTAGTTTATACAATCAATAATGTAAATTTTAAATAAAATATCATTCTTTCATTGGGGAAACCAATTGTCATATTACATAATATTATAGCTTAATAATACATTAGGAACTACTAACAATAAGTTTTATAGATAAATTCTGATTTTCAATTTGCAAACTTTTATTAACAATTTAACAGGTCGTTTTTTAGATATTTCTATAATTGTTAGCAATTTATAAAATAATGTCTACATTGAATTCAATGTAAAAAAATATTTTTTATGTGAATTTTGCCACCAAATATATTTTTACCATTAACTGTATTTTGTAGTCTTTAATTTTCTTCAGTGTGCAGCGGTGGCTGACGTGAAAGGTTGTTCCAGGACTGCGGCTTTGTCTTTCAGTAAAGGACATTTATTTATCAATTTTCAGCTAATAGTACACGTTTGGTGGTTCTACAGTCAGCTCAGTGATGTACAATGGATTTGTTATAGTGATTTGGTTAGTCGGGTGAGTTAATGATTATATTAGATTTTGTTAGTATGTTCGAACCTTGTGTTTCTTGTAGTGAGTTATTTAGTTGTTTTATTTTATCTATATTATTCTAGTTATGTTTTATAGTATGTGCATGTAGGTTGTATTGCGGACTTTGGGAGCTATTTGTTGGTGGGTTTGACTGTTTTGGCTAGAGGTGAGGTCATTCTCTTAGAAGGATATTTTTTGGCTAAGGATGTGTTTAGGTAATAGTTTGGAATATTTTATATTCAAACCTTTGCAATCATTTTATTTTCATGTTTTGGTTTTCTTGGAATGTTTCTTTTTTAAAATATTTTTTTCGGTTTTTAAAGGGATTTATAGGATTTGATATGAATGCTTTCAATAGACTAAATTATTTTAAGCTGTAATATATCTATGCATTTCTTACGGATTTATATTTTTACTTGTTCTGTAGAATTTGAACTTCAAGGGATCTTCAAGTATTAAATGGAAAATATTTTGTTAACTTTGAGATGTTGAGTGGGATAGAGGTTTACTTTATAATTTAAATGCTTATGCTGATGTATGTTTTATTTGTATGTTGTGGTAATGTAGTAGTATGTTGTATCTTAGAATGACGGTGATATGTTTTTCTTTATTTAATTTAGATAGTTGGAACGGGAATACGCCCCTGCATGGTAAAGGACATGTACCCCTTCCCTGTGTGGTCCAAATGCAAGTGAATCTGATATTCTGATATTATTTTGGCCTAAGCACAGCTGAAATCCTGCATGTGTGTTGCAGGCCTCACAGGGGGGTGTCAAAAACATTCTTTTGTTTGGACACGCAATTGATGTCTGTGTACTTGCCAGGTACAATGAGTGAGTGGTGGTTGTATTATACCAGGTTTTTAGGGATCAGTAGCTAACAGGCCTTTCTTAGTGTTCAGGGTCATCAGCGTGATATCTACAGACCCGCTTAAGTAATGTTCTACCTACGCATCTTACCCAGAACGTGTTCTTATATCAATGTGTGTATGCTGAGTTCATGTGTGTATTTATTGTGTATTGTAACGTCACTACATATTCGTTGCAAGTGTGAGTGTATGCTATTACCAGTGGGATCTACTCTGGATCACCCCTGGTATGACATGGCACAAGGGGAAGGTTGTGAAGCAGCTTCCAAACACTGGAAGTGTATGTCTCTATACCTGAGCAAGAGGGTGTAATTCTAGACACAGTGTGTGGAGGGATTCAGAAAGGACTACCATTAGATAGATATAGAGATAGTCCTGAATAATCCTTCCTGTGCACTGCGCTTTCGTTAAAAGTGGGGACATGGGAGTATGTCAGCAGCAACAGTCACTATTGAAAGAGGTGTTTCTGGGGAAAGTCTGGGTCCATGGTTTTCCTTTGCAGGGCCAATCGTGGAAGGCAGATGAAAACTAAGTTCCGAGTTACATATTTATCGTGCTTATGTTGTGGATACTCCTGCTTGGAGCTAGCATTGCCACTGCCTGATATGAGAAGCCATCACCTTGCTCAAATAAACTGTCCAAGCAGCAGAGGAAAAATGAACCACGAAAAAAAACAGGCCAGGCCAGATTCTAAATCCATTACATGTCTGAACGTTTTGTTTAAAAGTGGATGCCAAACATCCCCACTTTGTTCTAGTTTCAGTTGCTTCAAACAAGAGCCTTCATGTTCCAAGGTATTGCTGATAGCCAGTCTCCCATTGTTGAGGGGAAATCACTTGTTTTCTACAAGCCTTGCAGAAGACACTGTGGCTCTGTCAATTAACCTGGAATCTGCTTACCTTCCTGAGAGTGGAGAGGTGAAAGCGTGTCCCGCCAAAGTCTGCCTGCCTGTGGTGGAGTACCTAGTTGCCGAGCCTGGTGTGAGAAGTGGCCCAGAGGGAGCAGAGGAAGTGTGGTAGAGTGAAAAACCGTGAAGACCTTTGAAGTGCCAGGGCCAAAGCAGGAAGATCCTTCTACCACAACCATTGAATCAGACTGCTGGAAGCATCTTTGTGAAGCTGATGCCATGGGGGGGAAGGAGGTGGGTTTACCAGTATAAGTCCAATGCACTCGACAGTTCGTAGCATGCACAGTCCAAAAGCAGGCCTGTGCTTGGTAACTTTGAGTGCACATCATGAAATTTCTTATGTCTCCGAAACATTGCCTCTGGCTAACAGGGTTTGGTGGAAATATGTTTTGTATATTGGTATCTCTGCACAAGAACTGAAGAGGAATGACCAACATATAACAGAACACTGGGAAGCTGCTCACTGACTATACACCTGAGATTTAATTTTGATTATTTCCATGTTTGAATTTTGCAGGGAATCCCTTACACCCTATAGTGCCTCCCTGTAGATACACTTACTCCTATGCACTGTATCAAGTTCTGTTGTGACTAATACCTATATTTTTTTTAAAAAAAGACAAGAATTGGGATGTACATTGCATTATTGCACCTTTTTTGTGATTGCTTGAGTTCTGAATCTCTACTACAAACACATTGAGATGCCTTGGCCCTCTCACCTTTGCTACCCTGAGAATCAAGTGTGGAAATGGTGTACTTGCAGAGTCATAGTAGAATGGACCACAAGGCAACAGTGACAAATGACCTCAGCCACCATGGTAATCACACCTGTTTTCCATACGTCCACCCCTGAAATTGTCTGACTATGGTTTAATTGGGAGGATTATGAAAGATTTGTACTGGTACTTTTGTTTGATAACTATCATGTTTAAATAGAAAATATGCAAAAAATATTTATTGATAGCATTTCGTTTTTTCCTTTTAAATGTCTTCAGAATGCTATGAAATAAATTATAATTTAATTACTTTGAAAATGTTAGTTATATATAGAGAATTTTTTTGTATGGCTTTATTATTTTTCTTAGTATGATTCTAATGTGTTTATGGCCGAGTAGGTTCTGGTAATGTTTTAGCTATGATTTATAGGTAGTGTGGGCCTGGCTAGTTTAGATAGAGTAATACTTTGGTAGCTAACTTTTCATGTTTTGACTAGTTTGTTTGGAAACCTTAGGGCATAAATGTTGGTCTAAGACTTGCTTTTGGCATAGGTTCTCAATAAGTACCTTCTAAAAAAAAAAAAGTCCATATATATTGATATAGGTTAGTGTGGCTTCGTAGAAGAGTGCCTTGAAAGAAGTTATATCACCCTACCACTCCATTATTATTTTATGCTTCCTGAGTTTAGTGTACATTTGTACAGATTGTACTAGGGTATGGGGAACTTGGGTGGTGCCTATGCCTTTATACGCCTCCGTTGTCTGTAAAGTAGTCTAATAAGTGATTTTTTCTTCATTTGGTTGATAGAATTCTGATTCTACTGAATCGGTACCAGACATATCAATGGTTTGTGAGCAGAATTCCAGACTCAAGACATTGAAAAGTTACATACTCCCGAGCTAGGGTAACCTATTTGCAAAAGGGTGCCCTTTGTACCCTTACACCTTTTGTAAGTGGAGGAAACGTTTTCAAGTTAAGTAGGCACCGGTCCACTGCAACTCTCATGGGAACTTTAAAACAATGTTTTTTTAGTAGCACAAATTCCTTTAAGGAAACTAAGCTACTTTGAATAAAAGGTTTCATTTATTCAAAAGCAATCACAGATATAGTGGGCTGGTGACCCTTGCAGGCCACCATTCATGTGAATTTAACGAATCAGAGTTAGTTGCAATTTGTGACCTACCTAATGACTATTAATTAGGTAGGTTGTGCTATGACACCCTTCGATCAAGAATTGTGTGCACTGCCCTATTAGTCCATCGGTCAGTTGCAAAATTAGATACTGGTCGCAAAACAATGGGTCACAAATTAAATTCACTTTTTGTAACCAGTATCTCCTTACATCTGGCCCAAGGTCATTTTGAATTGTTCCTGTTGGTGCTGACCAGCTAGTGCTTGCCTTTTTCAAGTCTTGCACTAAACTGCAAAAGTGTATTCAGCTTTATTTGGTGGATGATTGTCTTCTTTTAAATTCACAACAGTGTTCTTTAAGGCAGCTGCACAACCATAGCAGCCATGTGCATAATGTTTACTGCCCCAACTGTGGGTTTGTTCATTTGAAGGGCGTTCTTTAGTAAAGGTATAAAGAGGATGTTTGCAGGAGTGTCACTCAATAAGAAGTCAATGAGGTAGCTATATTGAGCATCTTGTAAATTGTGAATTGTATAAATTTGAGAACTATAAATGTCATTTTATTAAAACTTAACAATTCGAGCCATTTTGCATGTAATAATTACTTTCATAATAAAGTGCTGGTGAGCCTATATTCGGGCATAGTGATGGTCCCTATTGTTGGGGGCTAGCAGTGGAGCAGTCAGTCTGTTTGGCCTGTTCTGTATATATTCTCCCTTTAAATTACTTCTGCTTTCCTATTTGTCCCCGGTTTTGGCTTTAAATGTAATTGCTTCAAGTTTTAGGGATTAAATATGTAAGAAGCTAATTACATTTTTACTTATATTTGTTCCTGTGTTTTTATAACTTATTATTTGAATATTTGCTTTTTATTTTCTATTTAAGTTAATTACTTTGTGTGTCTTGTGTTTTATTTGACATTTTTCATGATATTGTTGTAGTCAATATGCAGGTTAACAATATTATTGTTGTTTTATGTTTGTTTTAATATTTCCTCGATATTTTGAGAGTCTGTATTATTGTGTGCTATATTCAAGGTCTTCTGCAATTTGAATAACAACATTTTTGTAGTCAGTAATTTTTTGTGGTTTCTCTGGAGTTTACAAAAGTTGATAGTATGTCTATTGCTGTTTTGTAAAGATTGTTTTTAAATCATAATATTTTTGTGGTCGAAATGTTGTCATACAGCCTTTCAGAGAATGCAAGTTTACTTCATTTACCTTTGCCTCTCACCAAAAAGCTGGACCAAACTTTAACAACAGCAATATCAACAGTCAAAACCTATTTTTAGGCAGAGAATCGTATTAAAATTGATAGACCTTGATGCCATTGCTCTTTTCCGAACGCTATTCCATACAAATTCTCAAACTAAACATTGCAGCTCATCTCATCTAAATGTTGAATAAGCGCATGTGAGGCTGATTCACAAAAGTAAACATACATCTCTGTGTAAGTATACTATGTTTTTGCTGTTCACACACTAGGGGCCTCACTATGATGGCATCAATTCTGGTTCGAGACTGTCCGACAAGAAGTTGGCGGTCCCGACAGACCAATCACGAGACGACCAATGTGCCGGAAAAGGGCTGTAGCACAGGCCGCAATAGAAAAAGGAGTGTTTTTAAACATCCATACACGGTGTGCCAGGGACATGGTGCATGGATGTTTGGGAATGCACCACATGTGTCCCCTAGTTCACATTGCAGAGATCTAGGGGCCCACAAAGTCACTTTCCAACAGCCTGTCGGAAACTGACATCCTAATCCCTATGGAGGTGCCTCCGCGGGCACTGTCTCCATTGTAGGGATTAGTCTGCGTGCACCGCCAAGACAGGCTCCTCCTCCCCGCCTGCTGCGCTCCGACCACTGGCATCATAATCTGGTGTTTGGACCACTGCCCTAAAAGTCGGGCATTCCGCACAACATCGTAATGAGGCCCTAGGATTTAATAGTAAGTTTACGATTGCCATGACTTTGCAGTTGGGGCAGAGAACTCCGCACAGAAAAAGATAGGACTGTCCTATCTTTTTATATTGGGAGTTCTCTACCTGATTGCTGACCCTCTGGAGCCATAAACCTACTATTAATTCATAGTTTGTGTATAGCAAAAAAATTGGAAAGTTACACACAAGTGTGTTGGATAAGTTCCCAGAATGACTTCTTAACAGTTAGGGGAGTACCTTCTGCTTGAACCTGTCCAAATTCAATTATCAACAACAACAATGAAAGCATTTGATGTTGCTCATTACAACTCCCACTGCATGCCGTGTTTAAGCTGTGTGCCAGGTATGCATTGATTTAAAAATGATATGGGGTAACAGACAACGCAAGACCTGAGTTAGTCCTGAGTTAGAACAGTTAGAGTTACAACATGAAGGATTAATACTTGAAGAACAATATGTTTTTGGTACATAGTTTACCAACATAGCCTTGCAAGTCATCATTGACACCTAATTTGATTGTCCTTATTAATTTCCACAGCACGAACAACTCTGGGAGCAGATATATTCTACTGGCTTTGTATTTACTTTTAATGGTAACCCTTTAATCGTACACGCCACATCACAAATCCTACACTGACAGAGAGTAGGTAATGCTTTAATCCTAGTGTCCAATACTAGATTTTACTCTTTCCATAGGGAAAATAAAACAATACACAGTTTACACTAGGGTAATTTTACATATACATGGAGTTTCCCTATCATACCTGAAATACTGGGAAATAAAGGAGACCTATTGGTGTAGGACACAAATATACATGAGAGAGGATAAAACATCTTAAAAGTCTTCTGTTAGGAGCTATTGTTGAGGACCCCTCTTCAAAAACATAGGACCATATCTATCAAGCCTTCGCATTGTCCTTGCACCATATAAGATGACACAGGACAATAAAAAGGCTTCAGTAATAGTTACAAAGCCCACAAGGACTGACTTGCATGGCCTTGTGTAGTATCATAATGAAATGTAACACAAGGCAGCTGCTTGCTCTGTGTTACAGTACATTTCAACTTGGGAGGCATTCCAGAGATGGTGGTCCCATGCATCCAACCATTTGATTTTGGTGCATCCTAGATTTACAAAGACTTGTAGCCTGGGAATGCGTCATAGTGCTAAGCCTTCTTAAGTGAGGCACAATGAGGAGAAATATCCACATGTGCTGCATGCTGCACTATACATAGACTGAGGATAAATATCCACATGTGCTGCATGCTGCACTATACATAGACTGAGGAAAATGTCTCTAAAAAGAGTTTTTTCTTTGCATAAATAATTCTGCCTGTAACATAGGTGCCCTTGCACTATGGTGGAAGGGTGCCTGCATTAGCGCTAGACTGCACACAGTGCACCAGCACCTTTCACCAAATTCATTGCAGCAACTTTGCTTGCTGCTCTGCATTGCGTAAAAGGTTAGTAAATGTGCCCCATAATGTCCAGGGTGAGGTGCAGAGTCAGTAACGAAAAACACCACTTAGGCGATCGATTATTACCGTGCCTCCTTTAAAATTGTTGTATCATCAACAAAGTAATGCTAGTTTCTCTCAATAACCAGGTCTACCACACTTTAGAGCCTAGTAGGATGTCAGGCGGATTTGCGCCAGACTGACACCGACTCGGATATGGGACCGACTATCCTCCGACCAGCCTGATTAGAATGAGCCCGAACACGGTCACCAACTGGAGGCTACCAGGGCCCTCCATACTCGTGCTCCAACATGCTTTCTTTGTCGGAAAGCTTGGCATGGAAAGCCTGCCGGTGACCGAGTATCTTAATCCCAAAGGGTGGAAAGGCCACCCTTTGGGATTACGGGCCGGCCTCCTACTGGCCAACGGGCTCCTTGAGCCCATCGGAATCCAGCCATAATAAATGACTGGTTTAGTTTCCGACCATCGGCTTTGTAATGCAGTGGTCAGAAATTAAACCAGGATGGGTCGCATCATAATCAGTACCTTTATGTGTGTTTTCTCCATATACTGTATCCTGTGCCTCGTGTACTGTAACTGAGTGGTTAGCATAATGCACAACGTATGCCTATGCAAAGTGTGTACTTCTCAAATACAATAAGAATGGAATGATGTCATTTAGAATCTGACTATTATTTCTGTGCCACAACTTTATACAATTTGCAGATAGATAGGACAGGACAATGCAACAGTGATATCTCACACCTAATAATAATGTAAGTGTAAGTACGTAGCTGCTAAAGGCTGCCAGAGTGAATACACAGATATGACAGTTTGTAACAGTTGTATCACCAGCAATGTCATCAAAGCAATGGGCAACCTTTAAGGTCAGCGGTAATTGCTGTTAATGATGCTGTTATCACAGAAGTTGCAACCCCCATATTTAACACTGGCTTCAAAACGAGTCCTATGGCCTGTAAGCTATGCACGGAGGTGATCTGCAGTCCTCAACTTTACTTCTCCAAAGTGTAGTAAACATAGACACATGATTGATGTAGTTGTGTGGTGTACATAGTGCCTGGGGTGAGGTCATGCACTGTTTATATCACTGAGATACACTAAACATTTCTGAGAGCCAATGTTTAGCACAGTTGTGTGGTATACACTTTCAATAGCCAAATGCTACAGACCTTGTTTAGTTCATGCTGAAGTCATATAAACTACATTAGCACAATATGTGCACTGTCTTTGTTACTAACATATGCTGAACAGAGTCTACTGATTTTTACAATGCACTAGCTCAACACTACACAGAGGTTATAAATAGCATAGATTAAACATTGTCTCCAGCAAAATACTTCACAGTGTTCAGCACATGCCGATGGAACATACAGTATAGTTGTTTAATTTTGTTCATTGTGCATCATGAGCTTTCAGTGGACCATATGTCTATACACCATGTGTTCTTTACTAGTCAACATCTTTGTTTTATTGTGGTACTGTAGACCAAGCAGCTGTCTATAGGCTAATGGGTCTCAGATGGCAAGGGAACTCAGAAAAGACATAGCATTGTGTGTATTTGTAGATTTACACAGTACTTGCTACCTATGTCACGCCATTGAAGCACTTTACAGATGGGTAGCATTCTACTTTATCGAATCCATAGTTAGTTTGAGGTGTTGGTTACAAGGATTGTAGCTAATTCCATATTATTCTCATTGTTCATGTTACACTGATTAGTTGTATACAGTTTAAAGTCTAGTGGAAAGTTAGTTCTTAATTGTTATTAATAACACATATGTTTAATTATGAAATAGTTTATATTCCTAATTGTGTTTCTGTGGGTAATTGGAATGAAAGGTCTTCAGCATGGAATGAATTATTTTAATGGATGTCAGTAGTGTTGTTAGAGACTACAGTTCCATGTGGTTTGGTTCATGCTTACATATTGTAGGTCAGTGAGTCTGATAGGAAGAGCTCAGTAGGATTTAGTTTAGAAGTTCAAAAAGTGTAGGTCAAGGGTGACATGGAATGACATGGATTCAGGTAGTAGGGGTATGAAATAAAGCTTTTATGCTCATTTTGGTGACTGTCAAAATTAGACAGTTGTATACCATAGGGTTAGATTCATTTACACATTCTTTCCACAATTAAACAATGCTTTTCCATTGGAAATATGACTCACTCATTCATAAATTAATAACATATCTGTGCATCCATATTTATTAAAAAGGTTTTCATCTGTGATGACTCGGACTCGCTGCTCTGAAAGCTTTGCTTGTAAATTGCTGGTGAGTTGCACTCCTCATATGTTATTAATTCTTTTAGAACCCTGAGTTTTTAACATTGCCTCCTGCTTTAATATTGTGCTGCTCTACCTTTTGCTGCTATACGACTTACTTGCTTTTTGCACACTTTTTTGCACTTTACTTTGATCCTCCCCGGTCCGCCGCGTCAGTTTGCTGTTTGTTGCGGAGGGAGGACCAAAGGCTCCAACGCACCTCCGGGATTCTTCCCGCCCGGTTAGTGCTCTAGGCTCCAGCATCGCCTATTTAGGGGTGAGCTGGAGCGCACTCGCAGCAGACGCGCGCCACTGGTGTGCCTAAGGCAAGCCCGTCTGCGCCCGTCCACTCCTGGAACGGGCCCAGGTATAGGACCCCTGGTTCTATCATGCTCAAAATGTTAGACTAAATTATTCAAGGGAGAGTCTTCTTTCAATGGGTCAACCTAGGGACAAATACTGCCGCCAATTCACCTATGAGAAGCTACTTTCTACAGACAATCTACACTGTCGGGGTTGTTCTAAGAACATTCATATGGAGCCACCCTCCATATGAGTGGTAAACTCTGTTAAAAGTTCTAAGAAAGCTAGCAAAACTACAACAACATTAATTCTTGCCTTGATTAATGCCAGGTCCTTGATTAAGCAGAAGTATGACATTTCTGATTTTATTCTAAATAACAAATTGGATATTCTATTTGTTACGGAAACTTGGGGTGAGGAAGCATCAAATTATGATTTTAACATTGCAGTGCCATCTGGGTATAATGTTATTAGGCATGAAAGACCCACAAAAAAAGGTGGGGGACTTGCAATTATTTTTAAAAATGATTTCGCAGCACATTGCTCAATATTCCCCTCCCCAGATTGTGAGGCACTTTATTTTAATATTAATATATCTGATCAAGATGTCGAAAGGTAGGGCCGAATTCGACCAAGAACCCTTCAGTATTTGCCCGGCGTTAGCCGCCTCTCATACCATTCGAGATTACCAAACAAAGAGGCAGGCGCTGGAGACAGAAGGCAGGAAACAGGAGTTTATTCCGACGGAGCAGAACACGCCAAATCAGACAACAGGGTATCTTCTCGAGGTGCTCTAAACGCATCCTTGAGGCCTGGCCTCTTATACACAGGTTTATTGCTTTATTACATAAAACACATTCTTGTTAATACTTTGATGTACGGAAAGGCATCCTCGGAATCTCCGCTCCAAACCCGTTCCCACACGTATTTACAGTAAAAGTCCCACCCCGATCTCAGTAGGTGATGACTATCGCGCAGCTGGATATCCCGCCGGCTCCCGGAATGTGCGCGGCTGATCGGATCTCATGGGGTGGGGGCTTTTATCATTCATAGATTCCTTGAAGAAGGACAGCTTCCTACTGTAAGGGGCAATAAACTGTATCCGCGGGGCTAGGTGATGGCCTGGGATCGGGCAGGACAATCGGGCACAGAGGAAGGGGGTTCATCAAAGGATGCTTGATCATTAAAGGGACGGAGGGAGGTGTTAGTCGGGTACGGAATGTGGCTCCGAGGCAGGGCCGCGCTGAAGGGGTGGTTTATGGCCCAAGCATGTGAGAACGTGGGCTGTCAGCGCGCGGGGGGATGCTGGCAGGGTCAGAGAGAGAGAGAGAGACGCACGGGCTATCGGCAGTGGGCAGAGAGGCCATGGTGTTCAAAATGGCTGCTACTTACGCGCACATTCGAGCTAAAAAGGGGACAAGATGGCGCCGATAATGTTTATGTCGCAATCTAGATTTTAACAGTCCTCCCTTTTCAACATATCTAGCCAGCTTGTCAATTTATGTCTATCCCCATCATATTACGGATTTCTACATCATACAAAGCTTTCATGCGTTCAGCTTCAAAGTTCGGAGTCTTAGGGCAAACACAGTTAGCAAATAGTGAACACAGAGGAGGCAAGCATTGAATACCCAGGCAGAGTCCGCATATTACAACGATTGGTATCAGTGCAATCATGAGCAACCTCCATCCCCAGTCCTTTACAGTATTCCAGAACCAACTCCCGAGCGACCATCCTTCTTGTTCCTGATGAACTTCTGAGGAGAGTCTGTGGAGGTGTTCGATGGCCTTGTAAACGGAGGGTGAATTGTCTGGTATGTAGGTATAACAGCTGGACCCGATGATACGACATGCTCCTCCATGGTCCGCCAGAACCACATCCAGAAAAAGGCGGTTTTGAAGAGCCACCAGACGGACTGCCTGAAGCTCGGCTGTATTGTTTGTGAGGATACCAGCTGTAATGTTCATCGTTGTCTCGACTGCCTGGGATAAATGTCGAATGGCACGACTGTTCGCCATCGGATCCCAAAGTGGAACGAGTCCTTTCATTGCATCCAAGAATTGTGCTCCAGTGGAGTCGGCCTGCTCGATGTCCTTTGCTCGTCTCTGTCGGTGATGGTTTGCCGGAGCCACATAGGTTGGAGGAAGGATGAAGGCTATGTAGCAGGTACCTCCCCAGCCCTTTGGGAGCCAGGTGTAGGCTTTTGTACCACAGACGAAGTACATGTTAGGAGAGGTGACAAAAGAGGGTGGGTCGGTTGAGTACAAAGTTCTGGTGATGCGGCAAGTGCTGTGGCCCACCATTTGTGTCCCACGGCCTGTGATGCATACGAGGCCCGAGACATTGACGACAGATAGGGCCACAGTCAGGGTGGCAGCTGTTCGTTTCCGGAGGTAGGAGAAGGTGGGTCTGGCTGGATTGTTGAATATTTGCATCTCCACCATTTCTTTAGCGGGGATGTCCATGTGAACAGAGGCATTGGAGGATAGAGGGCAAAAAGGAGCAGCAACTCTCCCGGTTTTGTTCAGCCAGACTCCATGATAAAAGGGTGACATAGTCTCGCTGGAAGTGGCGTTGTCTCTGTAGCTCTCTTGCAAGAGGATCAGCCAGGCAAGGCAGGAGCCGTGAACAGAGAAAGGTGAAGGGATGAAGGGAATGGAATGTCCGGTGGCATGTGGTATCAACCCACAGATCCAGCAATTCGTGGCATTTGCAGCAAGGTTGTGTTGGTGCAGCAACTGTACGAAGGAGTTGTTCCAGAACTCCTTACGCCTTTCTTGGATTTGAGGTGAAAGAGAGACCAGGTAGTGTTCTTTCATGGTGGTAGGCTGTGCAGTCGTTAGAAATGTCTTATGAGCCGGTGCGTTCTCTTCCACGATCCAGAAGGTAGTCATGAGGAGGAGGCAAAAGAGAAGAGTGATAAGAAGAGCAATAGTCTTTGAGCTGTGCAAACTGTCAGTTTTCTGGTTCCTGTAGCGGGTCTTCGGATGTCCGGTTGCTTCCATCATCTTTGTATCGGGCACTTCCATCATCTTCAAGGTGCTCGGTAGTGGGCAGAACCACAGACTTCGTTTGGTTTCTCTCCTGGCAGCCTTTGTAGTGTTAGGCCGCCGCTCTGAGAATGATAACTTAGTCAGTGGTCTACTTAACCGAAGCTCCCTCCTTTCGTCGCAGGTTATACCCTTCTCTGGATGGCACAGTGGGATCAGGGAATTTCGCCAATTCGAGTGTCTCTGTCTCAGGGTAGCAGCTCAGGGATGGTCGGTCTTTGTTCAGGAGCTCTTCTTGGGTGGTCACGTCTTTGGTCGACGTCAGGGTCGGAGAGATTTTCTTGCAATGATGTACATGCAGCCAATTTCGCTTCCCCTCCACTCGAAGAGCTGTTCGGGTGGTGATCAAGACTTGCCAGGGGCCCGTCCAGCGAGGTTCCAGACTCTTCTCCCGCTGGAAGTTCCGAATCAGGATGAAATCTCCAGGCCGGATGGCATGTCCGGGGCCCCTGGAAGCATCGGGGATGGCCTGCAGCACCTGATGATGAATAACAGACAGTGTTTTAGTTAGGTTATACAGGTAGTCAGACATTAGGACGTCCGGGACGTCGTGAATAGATGTTGGTTTGGGTGCGGACCAGATACTCATGGGCCGGCCGAAAACGACCTCGTAAGGGGTCAAGTGGTGTTTGGTGGGGGTGGAACGCATTGACAGCAATGCTAGGGGGAGAGCGTCTGGCCATTTTAGTCCTGTGGTAGCCACTATTTTCGCCAGTTTTAGTTTCAATGTGGCATTGTGCCGCTCGACCAGTCCAGCAGATTGGGGGTGGAAAAGTGCGTGGAATTTCTGTCGTACCCCCAGTCCTTTCAGGATGAACTGGATAATCTCGGCTAGAAAATGGGGGCCATTGTCACTCCATAAAATACGGCAAAGGCCGTAGCGAGGGAAGAACTCTTTCAGTAGTACTTTTGCAGTGGCAATAGCAGTGTTGTCACGCGTCGGGTAGGCTTCCACCCATTTGCTAAAAGCGCACACAACAACAAGTACATACTTCAGTCCTTGACATCTCTCTAACTGGATATAGTCCATCTGTAGGACTTCAAATGGATGGATGGGGACCCCAAACCCTCCCCGGGGTACGACAGTTCCTTTCCCAGGGTTGTGTTGCAGGCAGACTTGACATTGTAGGACTAATCGTTTGGCTGAGTCTGTAATTCTATCATTATGCCAAACTCGGGAGACAAGTTCGGCCATAGGGGCAGATCCTATGTGTGCAGGGGAATGGGCCATCGTCAGTATGGGGATCAGGTACGAGTTGGGTAGCAACCATTTGTTCATCTCTTTTGTCCGCCAGCAGCCTTCAACATCCTTTAATCCCACCCGTGCCCATTCAGTCAATTCTTGTGGTGAGCTGGCCATTTGGATGTCCCTAATAGTTTCCCTAGCGTCCGTCCATTTTTCTGCTTGTGACCTAGTCACGTACATGCGAGTCATCGTCCTGTTCTCAGCTGTGGTTCGGGCAGTGATGTCGGCCAGTGCATTTCCCTGTCCAATGATGTCTGTCACCCTTTTGTGTGCTTGGCATTTGATTACGGCAAGTTGTTTGGGGAGGAGAAACGCTTCAGTCAGAGCGGAGACTAGATCTCCGTGCAAGATGGGTGTGCCATGAGATGTCAGAAATCCCCTCTCCTTCCATAAGAGCCCAAAATGATGAACCACCCCGAAGGCATACTGGCTGTCCGTGTAAATGTTTGCTGTCGTCCCCTGTGCTAGGATACATGCTCGTGTGAGGGCAATCAGTTCTGCCGCCTGGGCGGATCGTTGCGTGATGCGGGCGGTTTCAACTACAGTTCGGGCTGTGGTAACTGCATAGGCAGCTGAGGTGGTACAGTCGGGAAGTTTAATGCAAGAGCCGTCTACCCATAGCTCTCCGTCAGGGTTTGGGAAGGCAGTGTCTCGGAGGTCAACTCTACTCCTAGTCTGTTCGTCCGTGAGGGTCACACAGTCATGTATTGGGGGCACATCGGGATCGTTTTCAGGCAGAGGCAGCAAGGTGGCTGGGTTCAGTGTGGTGCATCGTTTCAGCGTGATGTGAGGTGCGAGCAGTGTCAGTTCGTACCCAGTCAGTCGCGCGCTGGTCAGGTGTTGTGTCTTTGTCTGGTTTAGGAGGGTGTCAACAGCATGAGGCACTAGTACTGTGAGGGAATTCGAGAGTACGATTCCCTCACTTTGCCGGATAGAGACAGCAGCAGCGGCTACTGCTCGAAGGCAGGCAGGCAAAGCTCTTGCTACAGGGTCAAGAGTGGCAGAGAAATAGGCACATGGTCGTTGTTTGGGGCCAATGGACTGAGTCAGGACAGACAAAGCACATCCCTCCCTTTCGTGAGTGTAGAGAGAGAAGGGCTTTGTATAATCAGGGGTTCCTAGGACGGGCGCTGAACAAAGGGCGTCTCGCAGTTCCTTGAAGGAGGATTGACATTCAGGGGTCCACGGGAGCGGAAAGGGGACATCTTTAGCCAGTAGGGAAAGTAGTGGTTTCACAATGAGGCTGAAATTTGGCAACCATTGTCGGCAGAAGTAGGTGAGGCCTACCAAAGAGCGGACTTGCTGCGGGGTTTTAGGGATAGGGGTCTCTAGAATAGCCTGTATTCGATCGGGTGTGAGCTTTCTCCCGTCTTTGGACAAGAGGTGGCCTAGGTAAGTGACTTGAGGTTGGCAGAATTGCAACTTCTTCTTGGAGACCTTGTGGCCATTTTCCACGAGGAAGTGCAGGAGTTGGATGGTGGCTGTGACTGCAAGTGGAGTGGTGTCGGCCGCCAAAAGGATATCATCGACGTACTGTATCAACACCACTCCATCCGGCAATTGGACTGCGTCCAGCTGTCTCTTGAGGGCCTGGCTGTAGATGCTGGGACTTTCAGTGTAGCCCTGGGGTGCTCTGCAAAATCTGTATGAGCGGGATTTTAAAGTGAAGCCGAAAAGGTAGCGGCTGTCCGCGTGAATGGGGATGGAGAAGAATGCGTTCTTGAGGTCGATTACCGTGAAGGTGGTGGCAGTGGAAGGAATCAGGGTCAGAATGGTGGTGATGTCTGAGACTACAGGGTACTGGGGTACAACCACTTTGTTGACTTCTCGTAGGTCGATGATGAAGCGGTACGCTTTTTCATCTCCCTCACCCTGCTTCTTCACAATGGGTAGGATAGGGCTGTTGCAAACATTGCTAACTACTTCTTCTACCACTCCTGCATCTACCAGGGACTGGATGATTTTTACCAACGCCTTCTCGCCTTCGGGCGATATCCGATACTGCGGGAGTTTGGGGAGTACTGCGTCCTGTCGAACAGTTATGTGTACAGGGTCTATCATCATGCGTCCTACGTCCGAGTCAGTCTTTGCCCATAGGTACAGAGGTAGGGTGTCGAGCAAGGACAAGTCAGTGTCAGTGATAGAAAACATGTGTTGTGTGCGGCAAGATCTGAGCAGTGTTGGGTTGTCGTACAGAATGACTCGAACTCCGTCTTGTGAACACCTAATAGTAGCTCGAAAATGTTTCAATAAGTCAAGTCCCATAATGGCGTCGGGGGTGTTGGAGGAGAGCAAAAACGTTGTGTCAGTGGTGTTATTGTCCAAGTTAAAAGAGATCGGTGTGGACAAGGGATTAGTGGAGGGCGTTCCATCAAAACCTATGGATGTCACATGTGAGCCAGACAAGGGTGCCCTGGGAATCAATCGTTTAGACAGCGCACTACGTGTTGCACCAGTATCTACCAGAAATGGAGACTTCGTACCTAGGACCTTAGCGGTGACATAAGGGCCTTGCTGGTCAACATAGAGCTCGACTGGATCCCTTCCTTGCCCTTGGCAGTCCTATGCAAAGTCGTGGGCATTGTCGCAGTCAGACTGTTGGCACTGATTCTGTCGGGGACGGTCAAATGTGTTCGGTCTACCAGGCCTGTCATTGTTGGTGTCGTTTGGGTGCCCTCGTCCCTGTCCTCTGTTTCTCGACCCGCCCGCTACGTCTCTCGTGTCTTTATTTCTGAGTGCTTCTAGCAGAACTGGACATTGAGATTTCCAATGGCCAAATCCTTTGCAAAACGCACACTGGTTCTCATCGAGGTCTGTTCGTGTAGCGCCGGGTGCGGGTGTGCGGTCTCTAGGGGGTGGATTTCTAGGCGCATTCGACTGGTAGTTTCCTCTATACTGTTCCCTTCCTATAGTCACCCCTTGCAACTGAGCAATCATTACCCTCCCTTTCAAGTCCTTTTTCTTTTTCTTAGTCGCCTGATCGTTCTCATTCTTTTGTCGCTCATAGTATTGAGTAAAGACATGTGGGGAGCGCGTGTTTGCACGCTCCACTCCCAGGTGCACTGCTTTTTGTGAGGATACCATATCCAACTCAATTTTAAACCATTTGACCTTCTCACAATTTATTCTGATTCATCATTAATGTTCGTCATTCTGTTGTTCATCATATTCATCAAATCCACATATTTAACGTTCTGCATTTCAGAAACTTCTCATACTTCCATGCGTCCATCCAGACTTCTTTTGGAAATAAGATCCTAATACACTGATTGATTCAGAGCAGCATTCTTTAATTTCATTTTCAAAACCCAATGCATTTCGGGCTAAAATACAGCCCTTCGTCAGGGGTAGCTGTGAATGGACAATTAAAAGTAGTATCAATATCTGATTTACAGTTTTTCCTTTAAAAAACAGTCTTTTCTTTAAAAAACATTTCAGATGCAAACAGTCTAACATTCAGTGTTCAGCTGTATCAAATAAATATACGAAGCATGCAATTTCCCCAGTCCGTAGTTTCGATT
The DNA here is from genome assembly GCF_964261635.1 of Lissotriton helveticus. NCBI lineage: Eukaryota > Metazoa > Chordata > Amphibia > Caudata > Salamandridae > Lissotriton > Lissotriton helveticus. The sequence continues at coordinate 109,903,238 of NC_136058.1, forward strand.
AAAGCTGTTAATATAGTTGACCCTTAACCCGCCTGAACAGTCTGTTTAATCATCCGTAGTGATTGCACTTTACCAGGCGTCTAAGAAAAAGCGGTTTGGCTTGAAAAGTACTATTTCCCTTGCTAAGCATCGTACCCTCTTAACAGAACTACACTATGTTTGCCTCCCTTTAACACAAACTTTCATCTTTAGACGTTTATGCAACAAAGTAAAGCCCCGATATCATGCTTAGCGTACCTGCTCATTATTTCTCCTCTTTCAAACCGCATTGCGCGCTGCAAGTAATTACATCTCTCTCGTGAGCAGACCTGCGCTTTAACCACTTCCTGCTCCACCCATTTCCTCCCCAAGCCTGACTCATCCACATTAATGCACCTAAACTACGTTTCCCACAGTGCATCACAATGTATACTTCGAATCTAATGCTAGTTTCATGCTTGCTGTTAAAAATGCAACATTCGCTTGCCAGGAATGTCCATAATCCATCTCTATAAAGAAATATTTTCACTGTCCTTCCACATATCCGCGGTTACCGCCGCTAAAGATTGTCGCCCTGATCATGCTGTTTCACTCTATGTGGAGACCCGAATATTCGTTCAACGTATTCTCCATTTTCACTGTTGCCGGGTGCGACGACCAACGGGAGGGCAAATATATATATGAACATTATAAGGGTGGTCTGCACTCCATTTCTCCTATTATTTGAACTTTATTTAATCTGAAAGCATTTTTGTCCAGTTGCGTGCGTCCCTGGATCGTGCAAGCCCAAATGCACCAATACTAAGTAAAGACATGTGGGGAGCGCGTGTTTGCACGCTCCACTCCCAGGTGCACTGCTTTTTGTGAGGATACCATATCCAACTCAATTTTAAACCATTTGACCTTTTCACAATTTATTCTGATTCATCATTAATGTTCGTCATTCTGTTGTTCATCATATTCATCAAATCCACATATTTAACGTTCTGCATTTCAGAAACTTCTCATACTTCCATGCGTCCATCCAGACTCATCTACTCTACTGTCGTTGGGGGTTGCGGGTGCTGTGCTAAGGGTTGGGAAGATATGGAGGGGGCATGTAGATGATCGGGGGACCTAGTAGTAAATCATCGTTCGTTCGCTGTTTCGAAGGTAGCTCGGGGTAAAGTGTAGAGGGTGTCCTGACGGGTCATTGGCCTGATGATTCAGAATCTTGTTTTAGCTTGGTTTCCGCTCTTTCTTTTATTTCTTTTATTTCTTCCTTTAATTTGTTAGCGGCCAGGTGAGCTGCCTTGCGTAATTCCTTTTCTAACCTGACCTCATTTCTCTTCTTTCGTTGTTATGTTTCTTTGCGCCACATGCCGAAGCTATCGAGCATAGTGGGTGTTGTCCTATTGTTATAAAGGGCTGTTTCCAGTGCGTTTATTTTGTCGTTATCAAAGGACCCTATCAGTGGCCACTGACTTCCCCGATCCTTTCTCGTGTATTTATGCCACAGCTTACTATAAGCCACGGTGACTAGTCCATATTTAGTAAACATGTCCTTATTAGGGGTGCCCTCCAGTGGAGCCGGATGGTTCACCTCCAATAAGCGGTCCGGGCTGAACCAACTACCAACAAACGGGGCGAAGACAGGCATGACGGGTTACAAAGGGGACAAAAGTCTGCACTACCTATCCTTCACTATCCGCAAAGACTAAACAGAGTATTGCGACCCTGTGCTTATTTGTGAATAGAGAATAACCCAAAGAGAACCAATTCCGAACGATCAATGTTCGGATAAACAATCAATCAAATGAGGGATAAAAATAGGCACGACGGATTACTACGGGGGCAAAAGCCTGCGTTACCTATCCTTCACTATTCACAAGGACTAAACAGAGTATTGCGACTCTGTGCTTTTTTGTAAATAGAGAATGATCCAAAGAGAACCGATTCCAAAACAGTAAATGCTTGGATAACAATCAATCAAATGGAGAGGGAAGCAGGCACGACGGGTTACAACGGGGGCAAAAGCCTGCGTTACCTACCCTTCACTATCTGCAAAGACTAAACAGAGTATTGCGACTCTGTGCTTGTTTGCAAATAGAGAATCTCTCAGAAACAATCAAATGAGTAATACTAGTATTTTCAAACAATCAAACAATCAATTCGCAATTCGTCGTGTTACACGACCTTACCCGGACCGCATGGACAGTTTCTCGTCTTCCGCTTCCAGCGCCTGATCGTCCTCCGTTCTCCGTAATTGCTGTGGCACTCCTGATGGTTCCCAGTCAGGACCGTAGATCACTAGAGAGAGGTCTGCTCGGAACCGGTGAAGTTCGGATGATCGGCTGCCAGACGAGGGTCTATCGGGCAGGAGCTCTTCCCGATCGTTGCAGTCGTTCACTCTGTCATTGGGACCTCTCCCACTGGATCCACGCGTCGCTGATGGGCCCGACGTTGGGCGCCAATTGGCGAAAGGTAGGGCCGAATTCGACCAAGAACCCTTCAGTATTTGCCCGGCATTAGCCGCCTCTCATACCATTCGAGATTACCAAACAAAGAGGCAGGCGCTGGAGACAGAAGGCAGGAAACAGGAGTTTATTCCGACGGAGCAGAACACGTCAAATCAGACAACAGGGTATCTTCTCGAGGTGCTCTAAACGCATCCTTGAGGCCTGGCCTCTTATACACAGGTTTATTGCTTTATTACATAAAACACATTCTTGTTAATACTTTGATGTACGGAAAGGCATCCTCGGAATCTCCGCTCCAAACCCGTTCCCACACGTATTTACAGTAAAAGTCCCACCCCGATCTCAGTAGGTGATGACTATCGCGCAGCTGGATATCCCGCCGGCTCCCGGAATGTGCGCGGCTGATCGGATCTCATGGGGTAGGGGCTTTTATCATTCATAGATTCTTTGAAGAAGGACAGCTTCCTACTGTAAGGGGCAATAAACTGTATCCGCGGGGCTAGGTGATGGCCTGGGATCGGGCGGGACAATCGGGCACAGAGGAAGGGGGTTCATCAAAGGATGCGTGATCATTAAAGGGACGGAGGGAGGTGTTAGTCGGGTACGGAATGTGGCTCCGAGGCAGGGCCGCGCTGAAGGGGTGGTTTATGGCCCAAGCATGTGAGAACGTGGGCTGTCAGCGCGCGGGGGGTGCTGGCGGGGTCAGAGAGAGACGCGCGGGCTATCGGCAGTGGGCAGAGAGGCCATGGTGTTCAAAATGGCTTCTACTTACGCGCACATTCGAGCTAAAAAGGGGACAAGATGGCGCCGATAATGTTTACGTCGCAATCTAGATTTTAACAAAGATACCTTTAAGGGATTACTAATGTATCGCCCGCCCGGTTCAAAAGCTAATTTTCTAACCAGCTTATCACTCTTGCTGGAGCCAGCCATTTCATCTATCAGTTTTACCATGCTAGGTGATTTGAACTTTCACTTGGACATATCAACTGATAAAGATACTCAGGATCTTTTAGACATCATCTCAGATGTAGGCCTTCAACAGTTAGTTGAAGGGGTGACTAATCAAGCTGGTCACACCTTGGATGGAGTGTTCACAAACAATCCTGCCCTATCTATTACTTCTATCCTCCCCCTTACATGGACTGATCATTATACTGTAATTGCGCAGTGGGCGTTGCCTGACTCTATGAGTACTAATACAGCTAACAACAATTCTGCTAGGAGAGATTGGAATAAGATCGACCCGGGGTATTAGAAATCCAGCTAATCCAAAGCATACCCGTCATGAGTTGGAGGTAGACGGGTCAGCGAGAGGCTATACTTCCTGGCTAGACCTTAACTTTACTAAAGCAGCTCCTATGTCTAAGGTCAATAGAAATAGGAAAAACCCATCGGCCCTATGGTTTACTGAAGCCTTATGACTTGATAAACAGGCGTGTAGGAGACAAGAGAGATTATGACGAAAAAATTATGACATAGCTGAAAAAGAACAATACAAGCTTATGTTAGCAAAATATAAATATACAATTATTACAGAGAAGAGCAATTTCTACACGCATAAAATAGAAATGGAGAGGAATTCCAGCAAGGAACTTTTCTCAGTCATATCGGATCTGACTACTCTAAAAAGGATAGCAATCAGATTGGTACCCAAGATGTTTGCAACCTACTGGCCCAGACTTTTAAAACTACGGTAGATCAGATTTTTAATCAATTTGACGGACACATTTCTCAAAATACTGACCCAGATCAGGGAGTTAAAGCCATAACGTCATTAAAAAATGTCACTACTACTTCCCCTGAGCAGGTCACTTCCCACCTCATTAAAACTAAATGGGGTCTCCGGATGACCCCTGTCCTCCTAGACTATTGCACACCATTAGCCACATTATTAGTCCTCAGTTATCTGGCATTTACAATCAAATGCTTTCACAAGGCATTTTTCCCACCTTGTGGAAACAGGCCTGTATACTCCCGCTATTATAAAAAACCAATCTTGATGTAACGGATCCCGGTAAGTACAGGCCAATTGCGAGACTTCAGCTGCCTGCTAAAATAATTGAGAAAACCCTTAATACGGAACTTTCCACTCATATTTTGAATAACGATGTTCTGGATCATAGCTTATTTGGCTTCCGTACTTGACATAACACTGAAACTGCCTTAATTAAGACTACGGTGGAGATTTGTGCTGCGTTAGATGGCGGAGTATCAGCAGCTCTGATCCTCCTTGATTTGTCTGCGGCATTTGATACCGTGGACCATACTTTACTGACAGAACGGCTGAAAGCTATTGGCCTGGGAGGCAAGGCCCTGTCAATTTTAACATCTTTTTTATCTGATAGGTCTCAGATAGTGCAACTAGGCGATTTTAAATCCTCACCTTTTACATTGCCGAGTGGGGTGCCTCAGGGCTCCTCTCTGAGCCCCACACATTTTAATATTTATGTGTCGTAACTTGCACCCCTGATTAGAAGTTTTAACATGATTCCGACCTCGTACGCAGATGATACTCAACTGGTTATTTCAACCATTGATAAGGAGGTCAATCATGCCAACAATCTGCACGAATGTATGATTTCCTTGAGTTCCTGGATGATCAAACACTGCTTTTTGGTAAATTAGACCCTCTTTGGTCCCCGGTATGGTGGCCAAGTGTCCTGGGCCCCCCTCCTTTGCCAGTAGTGAAAGCTAAAAACTTGGGGCTCATAATCGATGAGAAGCTGAATTTTAAATTCCAAGTCTCTAAGGTGGTGTCCTCTGCATTCCTCACCATTAGAACAATGCGTAAAATCCTTCCATTTGTTCCGGAAAGCATAAAATTAACGGGTTTAACCTCCCTTGTGTTGACCAAACTCGATCATTGCAATGCCTTATATATTAATTTACAGTCTAGTCAACTTAGAAGACTGCAGTCAGCACAGAGGCTGCTGCCAGAGTAGTACTTAATGTCCCCAAATACCAGTCCATTAGGGCTGGAATACAAAAGCTGCACTGGCTGTCAGTTGCTCATCGCGTAAAATTTAAAGCCTTGTGTTTAGCACATAAGGCTTTACACAAAGTTGGCCCACTTTTTCTTTGGCAGATCTTTAACTGGTATTCTCCTTCTAAACAACTTTGTTCGGCTGCTGCCTTCCTAATGCCTACCTACAGAATTAGGACAACCAATTGGGGTGGCAGGAGTTTCAGTCATAGCACCATTAGTATCTGGAATTCTCTCCAGCTTTCTCTTAGAAAGATACCTTCTTTGATGGAGTTTAGGAAAAACCTTAAAACATGGCTATTTAAAAACTACGTTTTTTTGTGCAGCATGCGGTCCACAAGCGCCTAGACACCTAAGGGTAGTAGTGGGCTACATAAATTGTGATAACATAACATGATGAAGTGCATAAGTAAATAAAGGACAAACTCAATTTCAATTACTTAAGTGAAACATACATACAGTGCACAACAAGCATTGGCATAGCCAATAGGTCTTGCCTTTGGGACCTTCTAAGTATTTAGCCATGCAGCACATTATCATGGGTGCTACAACATGTGCTGTTACTTCACGTACCACTGGTAAATAGCCACACATGGGTTTCCGTTCTATTTAATGAAAATATGATAAAGTCTCTTGCAAAAAAGTGCATTTCTTTAACAAAGAAGATTTAACACCAATAGACAGAGAGATGCCTACTGATATGAATTGTTCGCAGGGCCGGACTGGCTACCGGGCATTTTGGAATGCTGCTGAGCTGGGGGCTGATTTCGTTGATGGAGACCTGCATGTGCTGAATGAAATTTGTTTTGCTTTGTTTATTTCAAAGCACACGCAGGTCTCCATCAATGAAATCAGCCCCCACCACAGTGAAATCAGTCCCCAGCTCAGCAGCATTCCAAAACGCCCGGTAGTCAGTCCGGCCCTGATTGTTCGTCCATGTCATATTCACAGAAAAAGCAAGGTATATTATCATTTGCTGGAAAGTGTTCAACTGAAATAAAAATTGAGGTACGACATCATGAACTGAAATGTAATAAAATGTACAGATAGACCAGCGTTTTTGATTGGTATATTTTTGGCCTTTAAGAACCCATACCAGTGTTAGACACGTTGTTTTAATAGTTTTAGTGATTTATACTGAATTAATACAATATGTTACTGGGACTGGGAATGTGGATAGATTTTGGCGTTTGTATGCTTTAGGTTAGAATATTTGTGTAATGTCATAAGTCAAGTCACTATTGTTTGCATCCGGAGGAGGTCCTGTGCATTTATTTCCCCTATCATTGGGTTAAGGAAAGTCAAGATTATTATTTTACAATGATTCATAGATCGCTATTTTAAACTTATTTTTACACAAACAATTTCAACGCCTGGCACATTCTCCAGAATCGGAGGCATTTATGGTGACTAGTGGGGAGAAGGAGAAGGGTAGACCTGTGCTGTTCCCCCATACTCCTATATAGGCAGCCCCAAAGCCAACCAGTAATTGCGCCTGTATCGGATCTCTGAAAGCAGAGACTACACCAGCCCCATGGGCTCCACTCCCGTGTAAGTACCCCCCCCCCAAGGCAGAGGAGCTACTTAGGTCCAGTTTCCCACTGCTGTCCACCCTATACTGGACAGAGGATCAGAAAAGAACCCTGCCTCGTCAGTGAGAGATGCCCGAGGTGTGACCTCCTGAAGCTGTGAGAAGGCATCAAAGAGGCATCAAACAGGCACTTGGCAGAGGGAGCGATTTGCACACTCACTGTAGATAAAAGGGATTTGCTGAGGGCTGCACGGACCCCCATCATCATGCTGAGAGACAGCACAGAGGCTCGTCTGTAAACAGGTAGAATCTTGTCCCAGAGCGGGAGGAGCGTTACTTAAAATTAATTATGCAATGTGACTAGTCTGCGAGTAAAGTCTGTAAGGACAGGCGAAGTCACAGCTATGAGCAATTTTGATGGAGGTTGATGTATCGCCTGTCAACGCAGACGCTAATCACACCCTCCATGGTACAAAGCATGAACATAAATGAGGAACTACACTATTCTCCGTCCATCTGGAACTGTTGAGCATGTAAAGAACGTCTAGTTCTATTTCAACAGGAGACAAGTCACTAATTTGAATTATGGTGGGACTGATTCAGCTTCAGTAATAGAGTTAGATCATCTGAGCTACTACTGACTATGTCACGGTCCAGTTTGCCGACACTGGGACAAATACTTCAGTACCCACATTTTCAGTGCACTCTGCTTGCAAGCAGCAGTCTCCTGCATGTGACGAGGTACTGCATGTCCTGGCACAACCTAACCGATGCAGTCGATGTAAGCTTGAATCCCGCGGAGTAGGCACAGCATAAGCACTGGAAGTAGGGGTGCTGCAGCACCCCCAGAAATAATAATGCTACAGTTCAGAAGGTTATAAGCAATAAAGATGCCTTTAAAAAGTGTGTTTATCTTGTCTCATTTGCTGTACGTTCAAAGACAAAAGTCAAATATCAGGCTATGTCTTACCCACACATATACTGTCTAGGTTACCAACCCACCTGCTTGCGCGTGTCTTTTAGTAATTCGTACACACATGTTCCCATTTTTAAGTCGGTTTAATCGTACAGGCAGGAAAAATAACGGCAGGCAGGAAAAGTCTTCTAACGATGCAGCTTTCAAAATTTACAATTACAAGGGTGAGAGAGAATGTGAGGGAGCAAAAGTGGGAAGAGGGAAATTCTGTTGACAGGAGGGTAGAGAGCGAGGTTCAGAACCAAGAGCGAGGGGGGTTGAAAGAGGAAGGGGGAGGCACAGAAGGGATGCGTGCGATGTAGAAGGATGCAGAGCGGAGCCGCGGCAGAGGAGGGGTCAGAAAGCATGGATGTGGGAGAGAAAGCAGAAACAAGCAGGAAACAAAGGACTGTCCTGGGAAGCGCTGGCTGAAAATACTAAGCCCGTGAGTACTGCATGCGAGAGAAAGGGGGAGCAGGAGGTGAGCCCATGAGTGGTGCGTGCGTGCGCATGCATTCTGCTCTTTGTGGAAGCACTGCACTTGTGCTTGTGACGCGCCCCTGCTCGCTCCTGCAAGGTGAATGCCACCACAAGCACAAGTATGTCCTCCAAAAAGAGAAGAGCAACGGCTAAAGGTCCTCCTATGCAGCGCATGCGCACTACGTAGGCGAGACCTAAAAACGGCACAAGCAGGAAAATTCAACACTTTTCAATTGTCCATAAGGAAGAGATATACTGAATGTCCATTTGTTCCTCGTTGCTTTTTTATTTCTCAGAATACATGGGTGGTTGTGAAATATGTGCAACCACAATCCACCTGGAGGTAGTCCCATAATCAAGAATGTCCTGGGGCTTTCACCCTTTTCGATTTCTCATAATGACAGAAATACATTGGAAAATAATGTATTTTGTTTGACTCCTCCCACTAGATAGTTGCCGTGTTTCGGCCTGTCTTCATTAAAGGCTTCCTCAAGACTGAGAAGACCAGAGGATCCGAGCCGATAGGGTGGCTGCATGTGGAATACTGAATATTAGTAATAATCATGTTCAACACCATTTGTATGAGCTACCACCAGAAATGGAATGAATCCTGGTCTGTTAATTACAACTTGATAGAACAAAGCAAATTCACTCAGAACCTCTAGAGCTAGAGCATCGACACATCGAAGACACATGGTAATGGTTTATATGTTGCATCTTGCAATGTGTATAAGTACATTAGATATCTAGACTAATGGTTTTTATGAGTTATTTTTTAGGTACAGATATGTGATCCTTCTATTTCCTTGGAGTTACACTATGTCCTCATGTCCTGTTGATAGTAAGGTCCTTACTCTATTTTATTCTCCAAGTATCAGATGGAGAATAGCCTTGTCTGCAGCATTGGTATAGACCTATTGAAAATGGGTCTTTAACGATTGGTATCTGATGTGTCCAAGTTATAGTAGGGATTGTAATTATGAGGTTTAGAGTCCTGAAGGAAAGGTGCCTGTGGTTAGCGTATTATTGATAGTCAGTTTTGGGATTGCTGCAGAGGTTGATAGTAGTATTTTGTTATACATACAATTGGGGACCAAAGGTCTGACGGTGCACCAGCTGGACCACCCAACCTCATTTTATGACAGACAGGTAGTAGAAGGACAGAAGGGTGTGTTTTTCTCCAAGTACGCTCCCTTTGGGGAGGTTTTGAGACTGAGTGCTATCACCTTTATTTAAAAAGTATTAGATTAATGCGTTGGCTTTAGTGAGTTAATGATTGAAGACTTTCTGTTGTGAAATCTGAATTGCGAAATATTTATAGAATCTTGTTTAGTTCATTCTTTGCTTTTTTTATGTATGTTTTATACATCCTGTTGTGTCTTAGTAGGCGTGGTTTGTCAAGACAGTTGGTTTAGTATGATCGTTAAATGGTACATGCCCGCATTTTTATCTTTTTTTATCATGATAAATTAATCGTCCAAGGCTTTTTCAGTCTGCTTTTTGTTGTCCTGGCATTATCAGGGGAATAACTGTGTTGAAGGCAATGTTCAGCCAGTCATATATCATACAGATTCTGCTGCCAAAAAATGCCCTTGATCACAAACTCACAAAATGGCTGCCACACGCAACGCTTAAGGTGGCAAACTCTGACCAAAATAGCAAAGCCAAAATCATGTCGCTCGTACTATACAATGCGCGTTCAAAGCTGACTTTGTGCCGACCTTTGCTCCCTCCTTCACGCGCCAGAATCCTGCTCGAGCTCACCACATAGGTGTCTCCAATCCACGTGCGCCTTCAGTAGCGTTAAGCATTTACACCAAGTCTTGCCCGAGTACTTAACCGCTGCACCAAAACATCACATTAATTCCTCTCAAATTAAATAATAAACTGAAAGACACATTTCACATGCTGACACCCCAATTTAAAAAAAAGTCATGAATGATCATACCTCGCACTCGTTAAAACCCTATTTATTTCTACTGCAAGTACATAAACCACCAACTAAACCTCTTAGTTATATGTTTATGCCACCCTTAACCAAAATCTATGATCACTCAACTCACATTCCCAAACTTTAGACTCATTATTACTCACAAACCTCATACACCCTTAAGTATAGAGAACATGTATCTGTGTATGAGCAGCAACAAAAGAAGGAAGATGGCTGCACATTCTTACAATATATGCATGTTCTAAAGGTTCTAGAATTTTGTTGGTGTTCTAATACTATGTTCCTTGTTGCTTCTGTGTATGGGGCAATAAAAGATATATGCATAAGATTGGCCTCCGGGCTTGAATCAAATTATAGGAGTCTGGCTGCATTCCGGTTGATTAGCATTCTTCTACATCAATGCACAAGGTGGGCAATTCTTAATGGTGTTTCAAGGAATTATACATATTCTCTGTAATGTCTACACTATGGGGCCGATTAGGAAGGCGGACGGACTTGCGTCCATCCGCCACCCCAGAGGTGGAGGGACCGTCATCAGGGGCAGCGGCGGTCCCTCCGTGCAAATTAGGATGTGACCGCCACCCTGGCGGTCACATCCTGTATGTTTTAACATTGCGGCGGGTGCTGCTTGAAGCAGCACCCGCTGCAATGTTAAAACTGCACGTGTTACATTTACATGCACAAAGCGGCAGGCACCACGTGGTGCCTGCCGCTTTGTGCATGTAAATGTTGGGGGGGTACCATAGGTACCCCCCATGTGCACCCCCCACCCCGGACACCCTGGGGGCCCGCAACGGGCCCCCAAAAAAGAAAGACCACATGCTTTTCCACAGCGGAAAACCCGCCGTGGAAAAGCATGTTTCCCCATGCATCCTAATATAGCTGGCGGTGTCTGATAGACACCGCCACCATATTAGAGCTTTTCCGCCGCGGTCTCGTGGCTCGAAAAGCGGCGGACGGTCTTGCCTTCCGCAGATGACCCCCCGCCATCCTAATTCGGTGGGGAGTCATTTCTCTGCCGGCATCGGTTAATCCGCATCCTCAGGGTCGGCGGTGGCTTCCGCCGGCACGGAGGATGCGGATTAACCGCAATCGTAATCGGCCCCCTAGTTCAAGGGTCGGTAGGTCTTGGAATATTTTAGGCTAAAATATTTTTATTTAGTTTGATATCACAATTAATTTGTCAGCAATCTAAATGCACTGAAAAATATAAGAATACAAAATGTTTTTGTTTAAACTGCTGCCTAATAACTAATGCCTGAACCCCTAGAGATGTGAGAGGAGGGTAGAGGGAGAAAAGGGGTTAAACATAAAGAACTCACTGATGGTGTTTCCCTCAGAAATCCTACATATTGTAATAAACATCTGTGTGCTTGGAGAGAAGTATCCAAAGGAGTTCCACATACCTATAACAAGTAATTACACTGGGATAAACTCAGGGCCTCATTGACAGCGAACTGACGCATCTGCATGGATACGTCAGTTTCTTTGCACCAGCGCCAAATGTCCTTGTTTACAATACAGTGCTCCATGGTGTAAGGATTAACAGATGTGTCCGAAATTCTGACGCATCTGTTGGCATAAAAGTGACGTATTGCAGGACTTGCTCATGAAAGTGGCACAACTCCAGGACTGCGCCACAATAGATAGGTGAGTCCCTTTCAAATAGCCCCGCATCATTGCTTACTCCTGGTCTTAGCAGGTGTATGGATTTTGACGTAGTGAAGGCACAGAGTGACACAGTGAAATGTTGTTAATTTCACTGCGTCAGTTCTACATGGCTTTCTGCATGGGAACGCCCAGCCTTCATATATTATACCTGACACAGGTATAATGTGGCGAAGGGCTTTACAATGTGATGCATCTCCCTAGATGTGTCATGTTGTAAATAGGCCACAACGTGTCACATTGTTTATGCCTCCTCTGTGTCACAAAAAGTGATGCAACGATGGCACAAACGTGTCATAAGAGGCTTCTAAATCCGACCCTCAGTGTTTGGAAACAGCTACATAACAGAAATCTAAATTTCAGGTCACCAAATTCAAGTTTCAAAGGATCCTGCCAGGTAGAAATACCCTTGTACTCTGAATCTAACAGGAACAATGCTCTATTGTATCTTTCACCACCTCTACTGTGGACATACACATGACAGTATGAGGGCAAGTTGTAGAAACTGAGAAAGAGAAATAGGATAAGAGAGAAAACTGAGCCACCGTCACTTCTACTGGATACTGAAGTCTTCAGGTCGAATTTTGCACCTAAAAGCAATAAGAGATATCTTAGCAAACGCCCTTCATCTAACAATAACAGTGAAAGATAAACCTTATGTGTATCTCTGTTTATTTAGCCATCTGTTATTATGAAATAAAACCTGCATTTCCTGAAACTAAAGCAGAACAAGAGATGCTGCAGTTTTCAGGAGGCCGTAGTAGACCCATCTCCTGAAATGCCCAAGCACACATGGCACACAGCATACCTGAAAGATGGCACACTCTTCTACAAATACCTCCAAAATAATGTTTCTATTTCAGAACCTGATTTCACATGGCAATTCTAGACAGCTAGCTTAGGTGCCAATAGCAGATGAGGGGTCTAAAGTTGAAGATACAAGCAGCAAAAATGTTCTCTCTGCTTCGAGAATGATGGAGGACATATTGTAAAATGTGCCTTCGCCTACGATGACCAAAGTATTTTCCCTGGCTGCCTAAAATCTATAACATGGTGAAATACAACCCAATACAACGTTGTGCAGCAATCTTCCTAGGTTTATTTTGCGCAGTGCATGACATTTTTACTTATCAGAAAGTACTTAATCTGTAAAGGAATTAGTGCCAAAGACCAAAGTTTTGCTCACAAGCCCTCGGCCGGTGCTACTCAATGTTGGTGGCTGAATACTAAGGCTGCGTGGTCATGATTCTACCTCTTTACTCTTTAGTCCACCACCTTTTACCATACTCTAAAATATTCTTTTTCGCTCCTGCTTTCTCCTTTTTTCATGTGTTTCTGTATTTCTCGTCTTAATCAGTGCTTAATTTGTAAAAAAAAAAAATAAGTACGATGGCCCTTGTCAGGAGACTAATGCAGCTTGCACTACTCATTGCCCCTACCAGCAATGCCAATGACGGTACCAACATAACTACTAACATCACACTCCTACAAGTGTGACAATTCAGGCCCCCAAAGCTATAAAAATGGATATGCCAGCGGGTAATAGTCATTTTTAAAGTGTATTGAATTAATAAACAACTGTTGTTGTGCTCATCTCCATATTAGACAAATATCGCCACCATCAGGTAGACATTCATAAGTGCTGGTGTTGACAATTAAGTAGATCACCGGTAACCACCGGCTCAAATTAACCACTGCTTTCTCTTCATCCTTTTCCCTTTGTGAGTTTTTCTCTCTTGCTGTGGGTCAAAGTCCGATAAAAATAAATAAGTGTCAGTCCCCTAAATTGATTGCTGGTGGGTCTCGCCTGCAATCATCCACTCAAATAAAGTGCTGTTACCAGGTCATCATTTAGAGAAGGGTTGGATTTCCATGTTAATACCAGGATTCCTTTATTTTGTTACTGCAAACAGTAATTATATTACTTCCGATTAAACAGATGTTTTTTTCTGATTAAACAGATGTTTTTTTCTGTTTTCTTTAACACATTTAGTGGTGCAAAGTTATCACTATGTTTTTTGCTGACATAGACCGATGTCCTGTGTATTGGCATCGGTATACATGGGTATTTCCTACTGTGGTCACATCTCTTGATTCTATATAAAACAGTGAGCCCAATGCATGAAAATGACCACGCCCTATATTTACCACAATAGTCTTCACATTCGACCATCTCTACAAATTAGGGGCTCAGTGGATCCAGAGAAAATCCAGTTTCATTGCGAGGGTGGGATAGGAGTTCAAAAATACAGTGTCCATTTACGTGTAAACCTTCGAACATGAACTGTGAACTCGCACATAGCATTAACCAGCGGAAGGTTTATGCTAAGGTACACCTATTTATTTATAGTTTTTTAAGTATTCACGCAAGCTGAGAATGGCTCAAGGCACTCTTAGAAAAAAAGAACAATGAGGACATTGGAACTGTGGACACAAATAAACATATTTGATTGGGAAAGATATATAAAGTAATCTATAATATATTAGCATTCTTTATTTTACATAATAAGAAATGTATCATTTTATAACTTGGTTGCAAGAGAATCTTGAAGATTTGACACATGTGGACTTTTCATCTTGAACTTTTAAAATACATTGAAATAAAGTCACTTAGTAAATCAAAAATCTTCCAAGAATATAACCTCCCATCTCCACATTTTCCTTTCTCATTGAATTCAACTCTGCTTTATAGAACAGCACATTGACGTGGAGAAAATGAGCAATTAAGTAATGGCTGAATAGCTAACTCATGTTTCATGCTCCATTGAATAAACAGAGAATGTGTTTTGTATGCCTATTGAACTATTTATAAGGCAAATCTGCAAAGAACCCGTGTAAATGCAGTTTAACTTTTTAATAAGTAAGATGTTCCATGCTTATTGGTGCCTTAAAAGCTGTTTAAAATATAAACTCCATGTCATGTAATGTTTGAGATCTCTAAAACGTCCCTTGTAAAGAAGCCATTGCTCTGAGCGCTTTGCTGTGATATCTGTCCCGATGTGTTGAAGGCAGGGGATGCTTAATGCACTTGCAGTCATTGCATATTTAATTCCAATATTCTACTTTATAGGTTTATGACCATGCATCATCGTATTTGACACGATTATACTTTATTCTTTATTTCAATTCATTTTCCAAAAGCGCATGCAGCCATTCAAGATTCTTCCTCCATTTGAAGAAATTAATTATTTTCAATTTACACAGATTTGCAATTGAATTATGTAACTTATGCAAATCATAAATGTAACAAAATAATGCAATCTGCGTTAGAAATTGTTAGCTTCAGGTTTTTGCCAGATCTACCTAGGCAAATGATTCCCTTTCCATTCTAGATGTGTGAGTTTGAGTCTACAGGCTAGTGACAAGAGAGTAATAACAGTCACAGAAGTATGAAAACTGACTGTAAACGTGATAGTGATACGGTAGCGAGAGCAGCAGATGTTTTCTTTCATGCTCCTGTATTGCTACAGCCAATCTGACCAGAAAAAATCCACTTCGAAACACAGAGAACCTGATTATTTTGAAGATTTTTTTTTCTGAGCTTTAATTGCTTTTAGTAATCACAACAGTAATTCAGGTGAGGTCTAGAAACCAGCATGAACTGCAGGTTCGAAGGCTTAACATGAAAAAGGTTTACATTAAATGTCAATCTTTTCCCAGCAAATGTTGTGAAAGTAGACACTCTCCAACTTCAGCATTGATGCATTGTACTATCTCTTCGACATACTGTCATTTTAAAAGTTCAGGGAGCTGAACATATTCCTAGGTACAAAGTTATATGAGGCCTGGATATGTCTAGATGTCTCTTTATTTACAGGTATTGGCCCTATCAGGATTGGAAGGCAGTATTATTGAGGTCCCAGGTGATATAGTCTGAAGTTCAATTGTGTGGGCCTGGGGTACCCTAAAATTCTCACTCCTCAAGAAACACCTCAATAACATGCCCACGGGTGGGTGGATTGGGATGGTGTTAAACCTCACTTTCATGAACCAATGTGTCAATGGATAATATGCAAGGGAGCATATAAAAAATGCAGTCAGTTAAATAGGGACAGACTCAATTAGTGAGTTCTAGGGTGGGATTAGAACATTTAGAGGGCTTTATTATAAAAATTAATAAGTTACATTACAGAAAGTGTAAAGTGCTGACGGAGCAAAGATTTGCATGTAGGCAATTTGCTGGATAAATCCTCTCATAAAATCATAATAAATTACTAATAACGTTTGTATTACTAATTTTACACAACATTTTACACTTACTAGAAAAGGGGGAAGCTTGCCTATGAGTTTGACTAACAAGTAACTCGAGTGCAGCTAAAATGGCTGCTAAACAGGGGAAAATAAACTGCGCATGAGTCAGCTGCATGATGTCTGAACGCTTGGAGGGAAAGCTTTGCTTCTGCGCAATAGGAGCCTAAATGGCCGCTTAGGAACTCACATCCTAAGCATCTGCTCCGCTGAAACTAAATTGTGTTATATACTAAGTACTAATTCATAAATAGTCTTTTTATTTAAATGCGATTAGAGTAGAGATAAGTGGTATATAGTGAAATCATTTTATCTGAATCTAACATCTTGTCTTTTTGACTTCTCTGTTAGTTCGTAATTAGGCCTAGATTGAGAAACGCAGCTAAATATCACGTGGTCCATGCGCGCAGTCGTATTAGCACCAACTCTGGAGTCATGATCTCAAGTCTTGGAACACGATCAAGGACGACCTTTTCTCATAGCCTGAAAGATGACGGAACATCCTGAAGACTCAATGAACAAATGTATAAATGTTATACAATGTTATAATGATAATATGAAAATGGTTGGGAATAAAGCTTGGGTGAAACAAATTAAATGGGCGGGAACATAAGACAATGCTTCTAAGAACAACATTTAATAAACTAGTAGGGTGTGATGATCATGCCCTTGGCTTTTCCAATTAGAAACTCACAATTTACTCAGGTTTAAACATTTGGGGGTGGAACATGCCACCAAAAGGTATAATTGGGAAAGTTAGCTAAATGAAGTAGCCTGATCGCTGCCAGAACGCTAAGAAAAAAAGAGATGCTGTTCGAATGCTGATTAAAATACCTGAAAGCAGACTTAGAATTTCCACAATTAAAATTAGGAACGAAACTTGCAAAAGAAACTCGAGGAGGCGACGGAACTAGGAACGAGATTTGCGGAAGAAACCTGAGGAGGGGAACTAGCATCAGAGAGGGGTTTGACGTTGGCGTTAAATCCGGAAGAGGTAACCTGTCCTGTCTTGCATCCTGTCCTGAACCTGTTAACTGTTATTTTCAAGGGGCCCAAACCCTTGGCCAGAGGGGCCTGAAATTGCACCTTTTAGGTAAATATATCTGTGTATTTTGTCAATGTGCCTTTTCTCTCTATCCTCTTTTTCCTGCGGTACTCGTCATTAAAAATATATATTTTAAATAAGGTAACAAAATCTTACCTCTTCAGAATGATGGAGTTAACACTGTATTTGTGTTTGATTCACTAAAAATACTTCAGATAAAACTTTAAATTGAAACTGAGTCTGTGGTCATTTAATAAATAAACCAGGTGATTAATTTCTGTGATTAATTACCTATATCTAATCAACTAAAATAGATCCATGTGTGAGGAAGAGCTTTGTAATTAAATAGGTTCAATTCTTTAGGCAAATCGGACATATAGAAAGCCCTAAATTGATCCCAGCGAGGTTTCATCGACCAGATATTGTAAGTGAGAGTGGTTTATGGACCCGCATGTGTGTATTTTAGAAATACTTGTTTTTTTTCTTCGTTTTTTTAAAAACTTTATTTTTGGAATTTTTGAAATACCATATAGTCGTACATTTCAGTTGATGCAAGATGGAGTTTCAGCAATTGGATCAGTAACCAGCGGTGCATGATTATTACATAGGTGAAGCTCAACAACTCATTTAACATAGTGAGATATACAGCCTGTTGTGCAATGTAGGCCGGAGACACCTCATCCCCCAACAATGTCATAGCCAACATAAAGTCCTTGTAGCAGTGTATTTCACGCAAGTGTTAACCTGATTCCGAGTCATGACCGTGGCCTCTCATCAGTACAATGTCGCCTACCCATGGTATCTCTAGCAGGCAGTAGTGCCCCCTGTAACCTCTTCTAATCCTTGCGTTTCAGGGGTGTGCACCTCATCTGGTGCTGTCTCCTGTTGTTGTAAGTATGTCTACAATGGTCCCCATATATCTTTGGGTCTAGAGGGCATGGGTTGAGTCTCTGCATGGATCCTACACTGGTCTTGGCAATATACCATATCCTGAACCCACTCCTTAAATTTAGGGGCGCGGCCCCTCCCTGTCTAGATCTTCATTCCAGTGTCCCCTTGCCGTGCCCTTTACTTCCGGGGTGTGGGTGCGAAGACTATCGTATATGCGGGAGACCATGTGTGCGCCATCACCACTACACAATACAGCATTTAGGGGGTGTAGGAGAGTAGGGTCTGCTATCCTATGGTCACCCCAAATTTTTGCTTTTTGCTTCACTGGTTTTCGACTACTGAGGCTGTGGGCCTGCTGATCAGACCCCCAGCCTGCTGTTCTCTCACTAAATTAATGACACATGTGCTATAGGCACATACCAATTGGAAATGGACTCCTTGTCAGCCCCTGTAGAATGCACTATAGGTGCACAGGGCACAGGAGCCACTAAGGCCTACCAGGGGCTGCAGCATATCTTTTGCCACCCCTGGCTGGTTCTTAAATTGACACAACTGGCTGATCACTCAGCTGGGGTAAGGTGGTGTACACACCCCTTGCTTAGATATAGTATACCTATGTCTAAACCTATATCTGGACACATGTAAACCTGTGAGCCACTCCTATAGACAGGCCTCACCAATCCTGGAGGCTGGGTGCATGGTTTTTATGTGAGATGGAGCTCTAGCATGAGCTGAGCCTGTCTGCAGCCGTCGGGAACAAATCCCTAAGCTGTTTCAGGATAATGCCATACCATATACTATTAAGTGCCTTATAATCCTCGCGGTTATTTAGCAACTCTGGTTTGGCTTTATCAAAACATGTCGTGTAAGGTGTCATACGCTTTGGAATACCATCCCCTCGCCAGTTCTGGCGACGGGGATGGCATTCCACCCCTCTAGAGGGGTAAGACATGTTACTTCACTTTAATGCGGTTGATTTCTCCAAAGGCCTTAAGATCCACAAAATGGATGCCTCTGCCACAGACAAATGTCTGGACCCCTGGAGCTGACCGAAACCCAGTCAAGGGGGTCCTGGACAAAGGGTTTCCTGTCACAGGAGGGTGTCACCGCCCTCCAGACAGGAGATAGTGTATTGTAGCAGGGAGGTTTGAAAGAAACCAGACACTGCCTGGGGCGCACAAGGCTGCCCCTTGCATAATCCGGCCAAACCGGTTCTGGGGCACTCCAGCCCTCGTGCCAGGGCGGCCTGGATCAAAGGAAGGGGGTGTATCCACCCACTTCCTGGGTCCCACCCATAGGAGGGGACCTAGCAGGTAATCACGCCCACCAGATTCGAATAAGAGTGGGAGCAGTGCCAATGCACATCAGATTTCCTGGAAGAAACATTTGAAACGATATTCTGGACCCTTCGCCCTCCATCTCAACGTGGAAGCCCGAAGAATCTCCCTTGTGGTCAAGGAGTGACCACCCTGCAGCAGCAGGCACCATCCAGCCCTCGACGTCTACTTGGTTGCAGTTCCCGCCGGAACTCGAGCGACTGAGATCGACGAGATCAAGCCTGCCCAGCTTCTAACAGCCCGATCCACAGTCCCTGCAAAGCTGAGACCCGTGGAGGCGACCGGAAGCGTGGGGCACGCCATCTTGAAGTGACCACGAGACGCTGACCGTGCAGCCCACGAGTGACCCTCGAAGCTGTACACCGGGGTTTGAGAAGCCCCCACCCTGAGCTACTCCTGAGCCGAAGTTCAGCCCTCCACACTCGACGAGTGCTGCGTGGGGCCCTTTGGCACGATTTGGCTCAACGCGTTGGCCCGGTCACTTGCCAGCTGGCTTGTGGTCCCTGTGCCGACGAACTACAAAAGAAGACTCGTGATTCTGGTTGCTCCAGATCCACACCAGCTCCCCTGAAAGGGAGCCCCGACTCTGACCTTCCTGGTCCGAGTGAGACGCCATCTTCCAATCCCGCGTGGATTGCTCTTACCAAGGCTTGTTTGCTCCAAACCGGAAGCCGACTGCACCGACGGTGAGAGCCTGCGTGGGACAGATCGTGACCTGCTCCTGGACGTCGCAGATGCCCCAGAGCCCACGTGACAGCGAAGAGAAGCGCCTCGACGACCACCTGATTGCGCCCGACATTGCCTGGTTCCGTCCTGGTTCCACCCTGGTCACTGCTGAGTGACCCAGACTCTGTCCCCTCTGCTTTCAGGTACTCTACAACTTGAGTCCACCCTTGGACTCCACCGGACACTTCGTCTTCACCCTGCCTGCAGCCCTTTCAGCTTCAAGCACCAAGAGCCTGCGTGTCAAAACCCGACGCCACTTCGACCCTGTGCACCCACTTCCTGTGGGTGAGGTAACTTTGCTCCGCCGGTGTTCCCACACTGGTGCACACCTCTAGGGTCTGTGTGTTAAGTTTTGTTCCTCTAGGTTCAGCGGAAGTGTCCTTAAACTTTAACTATTTGACTTTTACGCACCATTGGTTAACATTGGTGCATGCGTGCGCTTTCCGCACATCTCCCGAATCCCGAGGGCCATTCCCGACTTCAGCATTGCTTGTCCTGACTGCTCCCAGCGATTCCCTAGGCCCTAGGCCTAACCACTGTTCGAGTGGCCTCTCTTATACCACTTGTTTAGTATATGGTTTGAGTGGCCCCCTGCCCTCATCCATAATTGTGCAACTTTGTATGTTTAAACAGTGCTTTTGATTTAACGCTTGTGCCCCTTTATTCATAAAGAATACTGGGGATTGTTTTTAGTAATAAACACATATATTTTTATAATATACACTTGTGTGGTGTCCTTTCATTTGGTATTACAGGATTGTATGTGGTAAAACAGCTCGCTTAACACGACCTCTTAAGTTAAGCCTTTAGGCTGCTTAGTCCATGCTACCCCTAGGATAGCTTGTCTAATAAGGTTGACTTACAACCAGACACCATAAGGGGATTGTTTGGTCAGGTAGTAGGTGGTTCCAGAATTGGAAACATCCCCTACCAGGCCAACTTCTCACATTGGTGAGCAGCGGTGCGGATTTGAGCTTGCTGTTGTTTTACCATTGCAATCTTTATATCAAATTGAAAGATCACATCAAGTACCTCTAGGTACATATAAAATCAAAAGCTTAGCATATTAAGTTCTACTGAACTTAGTAGTTGTAGGTTGAAGGGAGTAGCACACCCCTGACTACAACTCACTAGCAAGGTCCAGTAGGAAAACACTTAGTGTAGGTAAGTGCACCACTTACACCTCACTAGTAACCATGTCTGACACAGGAAAAGCCTCAGGGTCTGCTCCTGTGACAGTTGACCCTACCCAGGCAACTTTTGGATATGACAAATTAACCCGCAGAGACTTGATTGCCTTGTGCAAAGCAAGAGGGTTAAAAAGGGGCAGAAGCCCCACCTGCCTAATCCTGGTAGAAATCCTAGAACAGGATGACTTAGAGAAGGCAAAAGCAGCTTCCCTAGATACAGGAACTGGAGGGAACCCCCCTGTAGTTGATCCCCCTGAAGAGGAGGATGATGATGACTTGGATGAGGACTCAGATGGTGGGGACTCACAAGTACAGGATCAGGGTAGCCAGGTTCCAGTTGGTAGGCTTAGCCAGGCCAACTTGGACCTACTGGGGAATGGAGAGGGCCAGCACCTCCCCAGAACCCAACATGTGATTCTCCCAGGCAACAGAAGAGTGAGATCTCCCTCAGGGGACTCTCATCTTTCTAGTGCCTCCAGAGAATCAGAGAGAGGCATGAGTGCTTCTCAGAAAGCTGAGCATAGGGCTAGAATGAGGGCTGTCAGACTCCAGATAGAGAGAGAGGAGGTAGCCCTGAGTCAAGCTAAGCTTACCTTAGCTCAAGCTAAACTTGCCTTGGCAAGAGAGCAGAAATTAAGTGGCTCAGATGTCACTGGTGGCAGCAATTTTCCAAGAGAAAAAGACAGGGCCTATGACAATAGAAACCTGACCAAGATTGTGCCCCCCTTTAAAGAAGGGGATGACATCCACAAATGGATGACTGCTCTTGAGAGAGCCTGCATGGTACAGCAGGTTCCTGAGAATCAGTGGGCTGCAATTTTGTGGTACTCCTTTTCTGAGAAAGGGAGGGACAGGCTCCTCACAGTTAGACCTGAGGATGCCAAAAACTACTCTGTTTTGAAGAGTGCTCTCATTGAAGGGTATGGCCTAACCACTGAGCAATACAGGTTGTTGTTCAGAGACACCCAGAAAGCACAGACTCAAGACTGGACTGATTTTGTGGAGTGTGCCACTAAGGCTTTGGAGGGTTGGTTACAGGGAAGTAAAGTTTCAGACTATACAGGATTGTACAATCTTATGATGAGAGAACAGATCCTTAATAACTGTACAAACCAGCTGTTGCATCAATACCTTATTGACTCTGATCTGACCTCTCCCCAAGAATTGGGAAAGAAGGCAGACAAATGGGTCAGAACAAGGATTAAGCAGAAACCCCAGAACCAAGGTGGTGACCAGAAGAAAACAGACCAGAAGGGTGGTAATCAGAATCAGAAAGATAAAGAAAAAGACCAGAAGTCTTCAGGCCCCCAAACTAATAGTAAGGAGGGTGGTTCCCAAAATGGTAACAAGAAGAAGAAGAACAAAGGTCCAAAGACACCTTGGTGTAATACCTGCAAATCAGTTTCACACTGGGGCAGTGAGTGCACCAAGGCAAATCCAGTTCCCACCACTACAGCTCCTAAAGCAACTGCAACCCCAAGTACAGTAAGCAGTGGTGGAACACAGTCCAAGGGTGTAGCTGGGTTGACCCTGGGTATTGAAGTAGGATCTGGCCTAGTCAGAGTCCCTACACAGGCAGTTCTCCTGTATGATGTGGACATTGAGTTGCCCACTGCAGTAAGCCCCACTAACCTGGGCAAATACAGGCAGACTCCCTTAATAAATGAGAAACTGGCTCAAGCTTACAGGGACACATGTGCTAGTGTCACCATGGTGACCCCTGGCTTTGTGGACCCTGGACAGATTGTACTAGGAGAGAGCTACCTAGTAACCAATGCAAGCAACTCCACTACCTCCCATAGTGTGGCAGTTGTGAACTTCTCCTGGGGAGGGGTTGATGGCCTAAAGAAAGTTGTGGTGAGTGCAGACCTACCAGTAGACTGTCTGTTAGGCAATGACCTTGAAAGCTCAGCATGGTCAGAAGTGGAGTACAGGACTCATGCAGAAATGCTAGGGATTTCAGAGCATGTCCTTGCCATGACAAGGGCTCAGGCTAAGAAGTGCCTTCCTGAACCAGTGGTGGATCTTGAGACAATAGACCAGCCACAACCCAAGAGAAGGAGCAAGAGAGGAAAGGCCTCGCCTTCCACCTTGCCCCAGGTTGAGGATCAGGTTTCAGAGGAAACTGATTCTGCAGTCCAAGAGGAGACTGTCTCTGAGGAGCTTGAACCTGACCAGGTTGAGTTTCTGGGGACAGGGGGACCCTCAAGGGCAGACCTGAGGCAGGCTCAATTAGATTGCCCTTCCCTTGAACCCCTCAGACAGCAGGCTGCTGCTGAGGCTGCTGGGGATGCCCAAGGTACCCATACTGTGTATTGGGATGAGGGACTCCTTTACTCAGAGGCTAGAGCCCCCAAGCCTGGCATGACCAGGAGGTTGGTGATACCTCTGCAGTTTAGGGGATTCCTCCTTACCTTGGCCCATGATATTCCCCTTGCAGGACACTTAGGCCAGAACAAGACGTGGGACAGGCTTGTTCCACACTTTCACTGGCCTCACATGTCAGAGGATGTCAAGGAGTTTTGTCGCTCCTGTGTCACTTGCCAAGCCAGTGGTAAGTCAGGTGGCACAACAAAGGCCCCCCTAATACCACTACCTGTGGTGGGGGTCCCCTTTGAGAGAGTTGGAATTGATATTGTGGGTCCAATGGACCCCCAAACAGCATCTGGGAACAGATTCATACTGGTGGTAGTGGATCATGCCACCAGGTACCCAGAGGCTATTCCCCTAAGGACCACCACAGCACCTGTGGTGGCAAAAGCCCTCATTGCAGTTTTCTCAAGAGTGGGCTTTCCTAAGGAGGTACTATCAGATAGAGGGACAAATTTTATGTCCAGCTATCTAAAAGCAATGTGGAAGGAATGTGGAGTAAACTATAAGTTTACCACCCCATATCATCCACAATGCAATGGGCTTGTGGAGAGATTTAACAAGACCCTTAAAGGCATGATAAAAGGATTACCAGAGAAGCTCAGGCGGAAATGGGACATTCTTTTACCCTGCCTGCTCTTTGCTTACAGAGAGGTCCCACAGAAGGGGGTTGGCTACAGCCCTTTTGAACTTTTGTTTGGCCACCCTGTGAGAGGTCCATTGTGTTTGGTGAAGGAAGGATGGGAGTTACCTCTCAAAAAGCCCAAACTAGACATAGTGGACTATGTACTTGGTCTCCGCTCCAGGATGGCTGAGTACATGGAAAGAGCATCCAAAAACCTGGAGGCCAGCCAAGAATTGCAGAAAGCTTGGCATGACCAAAAGGCTGTGCTGGTAGAGTTCCAACCAGGACAGAAGGTATGGGTACTGGAGCCAGTGGCTCCAGCAGCACTCCAAGACAAATGGAGTGGACCCTATCCTATTATTGAGAAGAAAGGGGAAGTCACCTACTTGGTAGACTTTGGAACACCCAGGAGCCCTCACAGGGTAATCCATGTGAATCGCTTGAAAGCATTTGTAGACAGGGAGGACATGAGCTTGCTCATGGCCACAGATGGGGAACAGGAGGAAGAGAGTGACCCTCTCCCAGACCTGCTTTCCCAGAACCCTGATGATGGTTCAGTTGATGGAGTAGCCTTGGCAGGCAGCCTCACTGACCAGCAACAGAGGGACTGCAGACAAGTTTTGCAGGCTCACAGGCAAATGTTTTCACTCACACCCAGCCAAACTGACTGGTGTACCCATGTTGTGGACACTGGTGACAGTCTGCCTGTCAAGAATAAGATCTACAGGCAACCTGATCATGTCAGGGATTGCATCAAGGCTGAGGTGCAAAAGATGTTGGAGCTTGGAGTGATTGAGCCATCAGAGAGCCCATGGGCCAGCCCAGTAGTCCTGGTGCCAAAACCTCATACCCAAGATGGTAAGAGAGAAATGAGGTTTTGCGTGGATTACAGGGGTCTCAATGCTGTCACTAGGACAGATGCTCACCCCATTCCAAGAGCAGATGAGCTCATTGACAGATTGGCTTCTGCCAAGTTTCTGAGCACATTTGATCTGACAGCTGGCTACTGGCAAATCAGACTAGCTGAGGAGTCAAAAGCCAAAACAGCATTCTCTACCCCTAGTGGACATTATCAGTTTGTGGTAATGCCCTTTGGTTTGAAGAATGCACCTGCCACTTTCCAAAGGTTGGTGAACCAAGTCCTTACTGGGTTGGATGACTTTTGTGCAGCTTATCTGGATGATATTGCTGTCTTTAGCTCCACCTGGGAGGATCACCTGATCCACCTGAAGAAAGTTTTGGAGGCCCTGCAAAAGGCAGGCCTAACTATCAAGGCCACAAAGTGCCAGATAGGGCAGAGTAAGGTTGTATACCTGGGCCACCTAGTAGGTGGAGGCCAGGTTCAGCCACTGGAAAGCAAAATCCAGGCCATACAGGACTGGGCTCCTCCAGTTACCCAGACACAAGTCAGAGCCTTCTTGGGCCTGACTGGGTATTACAGAAAGTTTGTGAAAAACTATGGGTCTATAGTGACACCATTAAATGACTTGACATCCAAGAAGATGCCAAAAAAGGTTCAGTGGACAGTTAGCTGTCAGAAGGCATTTGAAGACCTGAAGAAGGCCATGTGCTCTGCACCTATCCTAAAGAGTCCTGACTACTCCAAACAGTTCATTGTTCAGACAGATGCTTCTGAGTTGGGGGTGGGAGCTGTACTCTCACAACTTAATCAAGATGGTCAAGACCAGCCAATTGCTTTCATTAGCAGGAGGCTAACCCCAAGAGAAAAACGTTGGTCAGCCATTGAGAGGGAGGCCTTTGCTGTGGTTTGGGCATTAAAGAAGTTGAGGTCCTACTTGTTTGGAACTCACTTCCTGGTGCAAACAGACCATAAGCCCCTCTTATGGCTTAATCAGATGAAGGGTGAAAATCCCAAACTGCTCAGGTGGTCCATTTCCCTACAGGGGATGGACTTTACAGTGGAGCACCGCCCAGGGACTGACCATGGTAATGCAGATGGTCTCTCCAGGTACTTTCACTTAGAACATGAAGACTTATCTGGTCAAGGTTAGTTTAATGTCCCTGCGTTTGGGGGGGGGTTGTGTAGGAGAGTAGGGTCTGCTATCCTATGGTCACCCCAAATTTTTGCTTTTTGCTTCACTGGTTTTCGACTACTGAGGCTGTGGGCCTGCTGATCAGACCCCCAGCCTGCTGTTCTCTCACTAAATTAATGACACATGTGCTATAGGCACATACCAATTGGAAATGGACTCCTTGTCAGCCCCTGTAGAATGCACTATAGGTGCACAGGGCACAGGAGCCACTAAGGCCTACCAGGGGCTGCAGCATATCTTTTGCCACCCCTGGCTGGTTCTTAAATTGACACAACTGGCTGATCACTCAGCTGGGGTAAGGTGGTGTACACACCCCTTGCTTAGATATAGTATACCTATGTCTAAACCTATATCTGGACACATGTAAACCTGTGAGCCACTCCTATAGACAGGCCTCACCAATCCTGGAGGCTGGGTGCATGGTTTTTATGTGAGATGGAGCTCTAGCATGAGCTGAGCCTGTCTGCAGCCGTCGGGAACAAATCCCTAAGCTGTTTCAGGATAATGCCATACCATATACTATTAAGTGCCTTATAATCCTCGCGGTTATTTAGCAACTCTGGTTTGGCTTTATCAAAACATGTCGTGTAAGGTGTCATACGCTTTGGAATACCATCCCCTCGCCAGTTCTGGCGACGGGGATGGCATTCCACCCCTCTAGAGGGGTAAGACATGTTACTTCACTTTAATGCGGTTGATTTCTCCAAAGGCCTTAAGATCCACAAAATGGATGCCTCTGCCACAGACAAATGTCTGGACCCCTGGAGCTGACCGAAACCCAGTCAAGGGGGTCCTGGACAAAGGGTTTCCTGTCACAGGAGGGTGTCACCGCCCTCCAGACAGGAGATAGTGTATTGTAGCAGGGAGGTTTGAAAGAAACCAGACACTGCCTGGGGCGCACAAGGCTGCCCCTTGCATAATCCGGCCAAACCGGTTCTGGGGCACTCCAGCCCTCGTGCCAGGGCGGCCTGGATCAAAGGAAGGGGGTGTATCCACCCACTTCCTGGGTCCCACCCATAGGAGGGGACCTAGCAGGTAATCACGCCCACCAGATTCGAATAAGAGTGGGAGCAGTGCCAATGCACATCAGATTTCCTGGAAGAAACATTTGAAACGATATTCTGGACCCTTCGCCCTCCATCTCAACGTGGAAGCCCGAAGAATCTCCCTTGTGGTCAAGGAGTGACCACCCTGCAGCAGCAGGCACCATCCAGCCCTCGACGTCTACTTGGTTGCAGTTCCCGCCGGAACTCGAGCGACTGAGATCGACGAGATTAAGCCTGCCCAGCTTCTAACAGCCCGATCCACAGTCCCTGCAAAGCTGAGACCCGTGGAGGCGACCGGAAGCGTGGGGCACGCCATCTTGAAGTGACCACGAGACGCTGACCGTGCAGCCCACGAGTGACCCTCGAAGCTGTACACCGGGGTTTGAGAAGCCCCCACCCTGAGCTACTCCTGAGCCGAAGTTCAGCCCTCCACACTCGACGAGTGCTGCGTGGGGCCCTTTGGCACGATTTGGCTCAACGCGTTGGCCCGGTCACTTGCCAGCTGGCTTGTGGTCCCTGTGCCGACGAACTACAAAAGAAGACTCGTGATTCTGGTTGCTCCAGATCCACACCAGCTCCCCTGAAAGGGAGCCCCGACTCTGACCTTCCTGGTCCGAGTGAGACGCCATCTTCCAATCCCGCGTGGATTGCTCTTACCAAGGCTTGTTTGCTCCAAACCGGAAGCCGACTGCACCGACGGTGAGAGCCTGCGTGGGACAGATCGTGACCTGCTCCTGGACGTCGCAGATGCCCCAGAGCCCACGTGACAGCGAAGAGAAGCGCCTCAACGACCACCTGATTGCGCCCGACATTGCCTGGTTCCGTCCTGGTTCCACCCTGGTCACTGCTGAGTGACCCAGACTCTGTCCCCTCTGCTTTCAGGTACTCTACAACTTGAGTCCACCCTTGGACTCCACCGGACACTTCGTCTTCACCCTGCCTGCAGCCCTTTCAGCTTCAAGCACCAAGAGCCTGCGTGTCAAAACCCGACGCCACTTCGACCCTGTGCACCCACTTCCTGTGGGTGAGGTAACTTTGCTCCGCCGGTGTTCCCACACTGGTGCACACCTCTAGGGTCTGTGTGTTAAGTTTTGTTCCTCTAGGTTCAGCGGAAGTGTCCTTAAACTTTAACTATTTGACTTTTACGCACCATTGGTTAACATTGGTGCATGCGTGCGCTTTCCGCACATCTCCCGAATCCCGAGGGCCATTCCCGACTTCAGCATTGCTTGTCCTGACTGCTCCTAGCGATTCCCTAGGCCCTAGGCCTAACCACTGTTCGAGTGGCCTCTCTTATACCACTTGTTTAGTATATGGTTTGAGTGGCCCCCTGCCCTCATCCATAATTGTGCAACTTTGTATGTTTAAACAGTGCTTTTGATTTAACGCTTGTGCCCCTTTATTCATAAAGAATACTGGGGATTGTTTTTAGTAATAAACACATATATTTTTATAATATACACTTGTGTGGTGTCCTTTCATTTGGTATTACAGGATTGTATGTGGTAAAACAGCTCGCTTAACACGACCTCTTAAGTTAAGCCTTTAGGCTGCTTAGTCCATGCTACCCCTAGGATAGCTTGTCTAATAAGGTTGACTTACAACCAGACACCATAAGGGGATTGTTTGGTCAGGTAGTAGGTGGTTCCAGAATTGGAAACATCCCCTACCAGGCCAACTTCTCACAGGGGGGCAACGCAGATCGGCTCCTTTGGGTACTCTGGAAGTAGAGCCTTCATACATTCCCTCAGTCGTATATAGTAAAAAACCTCTAGGGGGTTAGGGGTGTGCTCACCAAAGAAACATTCTCGAGTACGAAATTCTCCTCCAATGAATAAGTCCCCCCATGAAGTTATGTGTATTGCGCTGCACATCTTTTAAAATCCTTATTCTTGTAGCAGTGCTACCTGGGG
The DNA here is from genome assembly GCF_964261635.1 of Lissotriton helveticus. Taxonomy (NCBI): domain Eukaryota; kingdom Metazoa; phylum Chordata; class Amphibia; order Caudata; family Salamandridae; genus Lissotriton; species Lissotriton helveticus. The sequence continues at coordinate 109,932,692 of NC_136058.1, forward strand.
ATGATATGTAAGAGGCATTCGTGGCACATATAGCAGTGGCGCCTGTATTCTACGCAATATTCTCTGCCAGGCCTCAATCGTGCAGGATACCGAGGAGTGTCCAATGCACTAGTGGGCCCATAGATAATTCCATTTAGGGGTATAGGGTGTGCGATCCAGTCTTCAACAGCAATCTGGGGTATATATCGAGCGGGTTTAACCCAGTGATATAAATAATGGGCTTGCGTGCTAAGGTAGTATGCCTCAAAGTCCGGTATATCAAAGCCTCTTTTGCTATACGGTTGTGTCATAACAGCCCATTTGAGTCTTGGTTGTCGCCCCCCCATACTAATCTAATCAATTCAGATTTCAAAGTCTTAAAGAAAAAAGCGCCTGGGTAGTACGGGATGTTAAGAAAGTAATATAAAAAACAGGGTAATATGACCATTTTAATAAGGGAAACTCTGCTAGCCAGGGACAAAGGGAGAGCAATCCATCGTGTGACAGTATCTATGAATTTTGTAATGGCCGTTCCATAATTTAGCCGCAAAGTCTCTTCCCCGTCTCTGGAAATCTGAATCCCCAAATAGCGCAGATCAGAATGGCACCATTCCAGGGGGAAGTCCAAGGGAAACTCCATCACCGCAGTAGTTAGCGGAAAGCACTGTGGGGCATATTACCAACGATTGGCGATATTTATCGCTAACGATGCTTAGCAACAAATTTTTTAACGCTAAGCATCGCCGGAAATTATCGCAGAGATAACTTGCTATTAGCAAGGTTTATCTCAGAAGTGATAAAAATCCTCACGCTAACTGCCAAATGAGAGATTATCGCTGGAAAACCAACGATAATCTCTCGAAGTTTGGCGTTAGCTTGATGATAGGGGCTCACAAACTTAGCCATGATATCCACCTTCCATAGGATATCATAGCTAAGTCAGGAAAATACCAGGTGTAAAAAAAGCAGTGCTAACTGCGGTTAGCGCTGCTTTTTTTATCACTAACAGGGTTAGCGAAATCTTTGATAATAGGAGAAATGTCGCTTAACAACATTTCTCCTATTATTGTTCTCTGGAACGCCCCCTTTGCATCTCATTAGAGATGCAAGGGGAAGCGTAGAGAAAAAGAGTGCTAACATGCGAATTTGCGTGTTAGCACCCTGTGGCTGATAGAGAGATAATTTTATCTCCGCTTTCTTAGCTTTTAAAGCCAAAAAAGCAGAGATGAATCCCCTGATAATATGCCCCTGTGACTTTCCCCAGTTTATAGCAACTCCGGACAGTCTACCAAAGACAACAAATTTGCGCAACAAAGCATTCAATTTATTTTGGGGGTCCGTGATATATAGAGTGACATCATTAGCGTACAGTGATATGGATATCTGGCGCTGGAAGCATCGGAAAGCGCTGTCCTGATGTAACTGCCGCATACGACACGCTAATGGTTCAATCACAATAGCGAACAGTTGGGTGGGATAGGGGACACCCTTGATGGGTGCCCCTGGTGAACGTGAGGGGCTCCGATAGGCGTCCATACTTTCACCATAGGCTCCGTGTACAGCAAGTGCACCCATGCCAGAAAGACTGAGGGAAAGCCCATTTTGCGTAAAACAGTAAAAAGATAGCGCTATTCTACAGAATCAAATGCCTTAGAGGCATCTAAAAACACTGCAGCGAGTGGGAACTCAGGGGCAACCGTTTGTATGAGTGAAAAAAGAGTTCTGAGGTTATGAGATGTCGCTCTTGTCGGGACAAAACCCGATTGATCTGGAAGTATTATTCTAGTCATTAGTAATGACAACCGTGTGGCCAAGACTTTGGCCAAGATTTTTGCGTCACAATTGATTAACGACAATGGCCTGTAAGAGTCACATCGCGCAGGGTCTTTGCCTGGCTTCAGTAGGGATGTAATCACCACTTCGCGCATAGATCGGGGCAGGAGCCCCACCTCCAGGGAGTCTTCAAACATCTCCTTCAGTATTGGTGCCATAATGTCGATATAACATTTATAGAATTCTGTGAGAATTCCATCTAAACATGGTGCCTTTCCATTTCCCAGAGACATTATGGCTTCCTTAATTTCATCCAGCTCTAACAGAGCACTTAAGAAGGTTCTGTGCACATCGCTCAGCCAGCATAATGCCACCTCACCTAGAAAGCCGTCTAGGTCTATGTCCCCCGTGGATTGTGTAGTATATAAGTGCGCATAGTGTGTTTGAAGGGCATTCAAAATGCGGTCTCTGTCCCCGCAGGCCTCTTCCCCCGATCAATAATTTCTAATATGGTGTTGGTGCCCCTGTCAGTCCGTACCACCTCAGATAATGCCCTCCCTGGCGTTCTCCCTCACTACACTTGCGAGCAACCCAGTATTTACTTCTAAATTTTGTTTCGCGTTGCGCCTCCTCCTCATATTCTGACAATTTAGTTCGAAACCGTTGGTGTGCAATCCCTCCATCCCGTCCCGCCATCTGTCTCTCCAGTGCCTTTAACTCTCCCTCTAATTTATGCAGGATGCACGACAGAGGGGACACAGCCGCACTGATTCTTCTTGATCTCAGGGCGGCTTTCGACACCATCTCCCATGACATTCTGCTCAAAGCACTGGCCGCCGTAGGCATTGGCGGCAACGCGCTAAAATGGCTGGAATCTTTCCTGACCGATAGGACCTTCGAAAACTTCTCTCAGTCCTCGACATCTGAGGTTCACTCCTCTCCTTACGAAGTGCCCCAGGGCTCAATCCTCAGCCCCCTTCTCTTCAACCTGTATGTTATTCCCTTGGCTTATATCGCAGAGCGCGCAGGACTCACACTATTCACCTATGCGGATGACTCGCAGATCGTTTTCTCCCTATCTCAATCGGATCGGTCCCCCACCTCCCTCCTTCAGTCGGGCTTCAGAGAAATAGCTATCTGGATGAATCACAATCTGCTCAAGCTGAATGGAGGGAAGACAGAGATCCTGATCCTTGGGAAAAAGCAAGACCTGTGGTGTTCGAAGCATTGGCTGACCAAAATGGGCCCTATTCCATCTGCATCTGAGCACGTGCGCAACGTGGGGGTGACTATAGATAATGGGCTAACAATGCAGGCCCAAGTGAAGAAAGTGGCAGCACCTGCTTTACAATCCTGAGTTGGCTGAGGATGATTTTGTGGATGCTGCCCGTGGACACCCATAGGTCTGGTGTTAATGCCTTGGTGACCTCCCGGTTGGACTACGGTAACGTGCTCTACCTGGGGGCTACCAAGGCAGTCACTAGGCGCCTTCAAATGGTCCAGAATGCCGCGGCGCGTTTACTCTGCGGCTGTAAGAGAAACGAACATATTTCAGGGCACCTTACAGAGCTTCACTGGCTCAGAGTGGAGAGCTTTGTGAAGTTTAAGGCCCTGAATTATATGTATAAAATCAAAACTGGTACGGCTCCCGGATATCTGCAATCACTGGTAAACATATATTCCCCTGCACGTACGCTTCGTTCATCCTCCCAAGTTCTTTTTTGCGTGCCTAAGGTCAGACTTGCAAGGATAGACAGGAGGTCCTTTGACTCTATGGGTCCCAGGCTCTGGAATTCCCTCCCCTTGGACATCCGCTCTATAAGCTGTCATGGCCGTTTCCGGAAAGCCATTAAAACATGGCTATTTAATCAATAACCTGTGGCTCTGTCGTGTTATGTGGCTCTTGTCTCCGTTAGCGCCGGGAAACCCTTTTTGGTGAGCTGTCGCGCTCCACAAACTGAAAAAATAAATAAATATCTCGGAGCACCCCAAAGCTTTTGGCAATACACCACCCCTGGACTTTGACCTTGAAGGCCTCCCACACCGTCTCAACGCTGTCTACCGTGTTTTTATTACGAGGGAAAAAGTCCTTTATGTCTTCTCCCAGAAGAACAATGAAAATAAAATGGAATGGAGTAAAGTTTTGGATTACAAGGAGTAATTCTTGTTAAAAGAGATAAAGTTTATTCAAAAAGAACGCGTGATCATCACAATACCAGCTGTGCGCCTGGATTCGAGAGTAGTACTGCTCCATATTTGATGTTGCAGCATAATCCCCCAGCCAGTGCAACACCATGTACGGGTGAAATTACGATCAGTCCAGCCTTGCCACTGTTGATTGTCCGCATTTCGCCCACACTTCCATCCGGTGGGGCCTCAGTGATAGATCGCAGTGCTGTCGTGGGCCATGCAGCGCTGTAGTCGAGGGCTACAACATACCGCTGCACATCTCCTTGTTTAGAGGCGCCGCAGTGTGCTCTCCGCTATGTCCCCAAAAGTGCGTCTGCAGCACCCGTTCTCTCAATTGCCAGGCGCTACGGGTGCCGTCCTCTGCCTCAGGGGCCACGGTACTATACTCCACTGATATGTGGAGCCTCCACATGTGGTCCGCTGTCAGTACGCCTCTGTAGATTGCTCTTATCGGTGTTGGAACGCCGGGCTCCGTTGTCTGCCTCCAGCCGGCCGGGCCTACCTCCCTTGTGGCGAGCCGCGGTCTTTCCTGCCTCAGTACGCCGCCCACCGCGCTCCCCGCTGCTCCAGCGCCTCTCCCGGGGGAAACTATCACGTCACAGTTTTCAGGCTAGAGGCATCGAATCAGTCCCAAATCTTCACCGAGGCCGGGGATCAGGTTCATTTACCCGTATGCCTCGTTACATCCATATGGCTAACTATTTAAGGAGGATAAGTGAAGGATATATGGTCCAGGCAGCGGGAGCGTCACCAAATGGCGGCCATTCCGCTTGTGCGTCCTCTAGCGCTCCCGTATTTTAGAAATACTTGTCTGTAGGTTGGTGTGTCGCTGGATCAGTGCTGATGCATAAAGTCATTGCCATGAAGTCTCTCTGTAATAGGGCAATAGAACATAATAAGCAAAATTAAAAAATATTCTAAGCCCCAAATGAGTAGCAAAATCAGCAAGCGATGGGATGTTATCTTTAGTAGCATCAAAAAATCATCTGGCTCACCTCCATATTGGAGGGTTTATAAAAAAAATCTTTCATAGAACATATGGAAACTGCAGGTTCATCATTGTGTGAGAAAAAGAAAATATGTACGGCAAATCAGAACATAGAATTAAAAAGTGTCAGACAGCCTTACCACGTAGGAACTATCCCACTAAACAATTATTGATAATGTCCCCTCTATGCTATTGTCAGATGATGTCCGAACAAATGACTTACAAATCAACAGTGAACCCTTGTGAATGAATGCAATACTGTGAACAGGCAGAAGAAACCTTCAAGGAAAGTTACATTAGTGAGCCAGTGCTTCTTCAAGAATAGTGTCAACCAAAAATAAACAAAATATGAATTGCTTGACTATGTGCAGCAAAAATAGTAAGCAGTAAATGAGCAAGATTAGGAACCTATTTTGAACAAGTTGGCCTCAAGCTCTAGCTGGAGCCTAGTTAGCATAAGCCAAGAAAAGGCACTTTAACAGGACATATACAAATCATTTCAAAGCTGATACAATCATATGAGTGTATTCATGTGTTATAATTCTGAGCATTGTTAATAATGCACAATTAATATTAAATTCACAAAAACGTTTTTGCTCCCTACAGTGCCCTGAGAAGTTTTGAAAATAATATGGGAGTACCATGCACTCATTTGTTTTTTTAAGTAACTTGATTGGCATAACATAGACAGTGTTTTTATAGGAATTCGCCTGAGGAATATGTATTATCCCCCTTCCGTCTCCCCCCAAACAGCTGACTCTGAACAAAAATACAGCATCACTGGTAATTCCTGTATTACCAGGAAGGGGAGGGTAGCGACACATCAGTCCTATGTAAATAAAAGGTCCCAATCCTCTGGTTATAACATGAAAGTCATGATAGAGGATGCACTGTAATTATACAGTCCATAAAGAACCCCTCCGTCATCCAGTACATGTAACTCGATACCAATATTTATTAGATAAATCACCCACCTCCCACCCCTCCTCCATGCCAGAGCATTGTGTCATTGAAAGAGTACACTATGCATATGCATCCTAAGTATCCCAATGTATTCTCAGTAGCTGCCCATCACCCATCATCCAACGATCAGACCATACACCTATTAGAGACTTTACGGATGATCATCTCTTTACAATCTTGATTCTTCAGCTTTTTAAGATCATCTAAGGCAAATAGATTTTTTCCATCAACGTAATCTTGCTTATATCTGGCTCTTGATGTGCTCAGTCAGCACTGACCTCCTTCAACTAACCAATCAAGTTCTTCATCTGCCACCATTTGTACATGGTGAGAATCAAGAAAAAGAAGATAGGTCCACCTGAGGTCATCGGATTCCTTGTGTCAACTACTCAGTAGAAATTCTCGTAGTGTAAAATTCAGAATATTTACCAAGTGTTATCCTCTGTGGCCTGAAAAGGGAATCTATTTACCCACTGAATTTTCTTGTTAAAGTCTCAAGATATATTGCTGGGCCAGACTTTCATCTTCAAGTGATCTATGCATTTTCCTGATATAGATCATACCACACTTTCTTTTATAATGAAGACTGTTTGGTTGTTTCCTCTCTACTGATTCAGGAACTCTTCGAATTGTGAATAAATATCCTTGTTCTGTTCTGTTAAGGATTCTGTATATGGGTGGTTTTTGAAGAAACCATCTCAGTGTCAGAAAGCAGGGGTGGGGGTATTGCCTACTTGTAATTTAGCAACTGTGGGTGGAGCAATACTTCAAACTGTCTTACATTGAGTTTATGGTACTTGCTAAGTGTTGACACTGTCGTCTGGACTGAGGCATTGCATGCTTGTAGAACGCACTAATTAACAGCATCCCAAAAATGAATTATAATTACCAGCAGTGTACGAACTCTCGTGTAGTCTGAAGAGATGACCACCATCTTGGTTATTTGGGTATAAGGTTCCTCGTGGCCCATGGTGTCTTTGCAGGCAATCATGATACAGTGCTGCTGTGGCCAGGACCTTGCTATGCAGAGCTCAGATTTCCCTTTCCATGAACTGCTTGCTTTCTTACTAGTTTGTTTTAAAGGGCACTAAAGTCTCAGTTCAGTATTTCAGGACATTGTGTTCTCTGTGGAAACAAACCTTGAGCTACTTTTTGGACATTGTCATGAACTGCCCTAAGATGAGGCTGTTATATTTAACTAATGAGTTTCCTGTGAGAAAATAGGAAGGCGTCTTAGACTGGACAATGTTGTTTATGAAGTTAAAAATTAAGGTATTGGGGCGTGGCTTACGCGCCGTGGTGAGATGGCATCTTTCCAGTGAGCTCCGCGGCGATGCGGGCTTCCGAAGGATTTTCAGCACCTCATTCTGACTCGTAGAGGCTCCCGCTTACTGCTACGGCCGTCTGAAGAAACCGTGCGCAGAATGGTGTCCTTGCCTGCTGCCTCCTGAAGGGACTTCACACTGTTTTGCTCACCGGTAATTCTTTCCGTTTTCGGACGCGGGCGGCTGCCATTTTGTGCTGCCGAGCCCGCGTCCTTTCAGCAACTTAATAAGCCTGATGTTGCTGTCATAATCAGCTGTTAGCGCCTCCCTCATACCGCGTGTCCACTTTTCTGCATCTGCTACACAGTGGTGTAAAACGCGGTGAATATGGGCTTTTTTCTTACGATTTTCTTTTCAGCTGCTCCTGCCATGCAAGCCTTGTGGTAAATCCAGCCGCCATTTTGGGTACTAGTGCTAATGCCCGTTTTTTGCTATTTTGTGGCTCCTGCTCCTTTTACCATGGAAATACTACTGCATATATTGTGTCTGCTGCTTATGTTTTCATATTCATTCTACTCACCTTTGAGGTTATGCTCCTCTTCATGATTGGGCTTTCTTTTTTTTGGCTAGGCAGTCAGGCTATTCTAGTAAATGGTATCTGTCCCTCTCATATCTGTCTGCCGCGTGCCTTTTTTGCAATAGCCACATTTTTATGTATTCTGCATTCCTTTTTGAGCGAGACTGTTTGTGAATACAATTTCAACTGCAAGATATTCTATTCATATATATATTCTTCGTATTTTTCTGAGGTGCTACCATTGTCAAGCTGTGTAGTTTATCACCGCTTGGAATTATTTCTTCAGCTTCAACATGGCTCATGAGTCTGGTAATTCTAAACACTCCCTCACTGGAACTAAGTCGAAGCGACCAAAAAATGACCCGCCCTCTCCCAATTCATCTCCAAATCCCGTTCTGGATTCTATTCTGGAAGAGGTCCGTGGTCTTCAACCATTTATGTCTGCTACCAACGTGAAACTCAACCAAATTGAAGAAAAATTGGCTGTTATGGAAGGTAAAGTTCTAGATTTGGAACAGCGTGTCAGCGACATTCACGATGTATCCTCCAAGATCCCTTTATTAGAACAAGAGATTCTCAAGTTGAAACTTCACACTGAGGACCTTGAAAATCGCAATCGAAGGAATAACCTACGCCTTTATGGTCTTCCTGAAAATATTGAGGGATCTGATTTGGTGTCCTTTCTACAGAAATTCCTAACGGATCTTCTAGAACTCCAACCTACGGCACGACCTCTTAATATCCAGAGAGCCCATCGTCTGGGTCACCTTCAGCCTAATACCTCTAAGCCACATGGTATCATTATGCTTTTTCTTGAATTTACAGAGTTAATGACTATGTTGAAGGCTGCTAAACTCAAACGGCGTCTTGTTTGGTCTGGTCATAATATTTTTTTTTCTCAAGATCTCTCTAATGCAACGAATGCTCAACGCAACTAATTCTTGAATCTTCGACCTCAGATGAGACAATTGAATATACAATATGGCATTCTCCATCCATGTTTCTGTAAAATCACTCACAATGGTCGTACTCGCTCCTCTGAAGACCCGCAGAAGCTCCATTCATTTTTGCAGAATATTTCTCCTGCCGGCATGAATGTTTGATATTTCTTTTTCCCTTTGGTTGCTTTCCCGGTCTGGATTGCTCTGGGTTTTGTGCTTCATATTTCTCCTCTATGAGCTCTTTTCATAGTGTCTTTTATTTTCTCTCCTCTTGAGGTTTTGTCTCCCTTTCCTCCTCTGCGTTGCTCGCTGGTGTCCGCCTCCTCTTCGGCGTCTCCACGCTCCTGCTATTTTGTTTTTTCTTTTCTCCTCAGACCTGGCTCCCTTGCCTTGACCTGTCTACTTTTTCCTTACTATCCTTCTTTCTCTGTTTGCTTTTTTGTACCTCTCTTCCTATGCTCTTTCTCTTTTTGTCCTTATGTTCGTTTACGGCTCTCTATATCAGCAATCTCTTGTTCTGGTTCACTTGTTCTTTCCTATTGATGTTTTGGAACTATTCTATTCTAATGTTGTGAATAAATTGGATGAATTGTTTCATTGTAATGTTTTTATTTGTTGTGTTTTTTCTGTAGTTCTTCCATTGAAGTGTTTCCACTCCAGTCATTCCCTATCTTCCTTACCACCCTCCATGTGTAACTTTGTCTCGTGGAAGGTCCGGGTTCTTGGTCATTCTGTTAAAAGACAAAAGGTACTATCCCATTTATCTAAGCTTAACTCTCAAAGTGCTTTTCTCCAAGAAACTCATTGTAATGATGTGGAATCAGTTAAATTGAAGTGACAATGGGTAGGTCAAGTTGTATTTTCTCCTGCTGTCAACAAAAAAGGGGGTGTTGCTCTACTGTTCCACAAAGCTTTATCTGTCCAAATATTGTCTACACAGACTGATGATGATGGTCGTTGGGTAATGGCTAAGGTTGTGATTCAGAATAAGACATTGGCACTCTTAAACATTTATGGTCCTGTTCGTCCTGACCCCAAATTCTGGAATTATATTAAAATTCTTTTGTCCTCTGTTGATTGCCCCAATATAGTAGTTGCAGGTGATTTCAACCAGTGGTTGGACCCTTTTTCTGATAGACTCTCCTCCTGTAAATTTCAACCAGATAAGTCCCACAAATCATTCCAATCTGCCATTGCCTCACGTCCGTTATATGACGTCTGGAAAACCTGTAACCCTGACTTACTTTAATATACATTTTTCTCCAATGTACACCACACTCGATCTCGAATTGACTATGTTTTGGTTAGTAAATCACTGGTCCCCTCTATTCAACGCTCTGAAATTGGTTCTATTTTCCTTTCTGATCATGCACCTGTATACGCTGTTTTGGACCTTACCTTTGCTTCTTCTAAATTCAGTCGCTGGAAATTTAATACTTTTCTTTTATCTGACGATGTTTTTATAAAGGAAGTTACTGTTTTTATGAATTAAATTTTCACTTTTAATGACCCGTCTGACACTTCTATTCCTAATAATTGGGACGTTTTTAAGGCTGCTCTTCGAGCTTTCACTATTTTTTATGTCTCCAAAAAAAGAAAGTGAATATAACTAAATATAAGGATCAGTTACAGAAAATTAAAGACCTAGAGCATGCATATTTCTCGTCTAAAGCTACTGATGTCCGTCATAATCTAATTGTAGCAAAAACTGAGCTTAATAAAATTGCCACCTTTGAAGCGTGTAATACTTTGATTAAGATTAAATCCAAATTCCATGGGGGTCAAAACAAAGCTGGTAAAATGCTAGCTAATTATTTAAAAATCAAATCTGAGCGTAAAGCTGTTGGTCTTATCCTCAATGAAGCTGATAATAAACTTGTCACGTCTGATGTAGACATTGCAACTGTTTTCCATGATTATTATCAGTCTCTCTACACTGATGACACATATCCCTCCATTCAAAATTTAACGTCTTTTTTTAATGTTCTCCCCTCTCCTCCATCACTTCCTGATCAATTTGCTCAATTAGAAAATTATATTACTCTTCAGGAAGTACTTTTGGCCATTAACTCTTTAAAAAAGTCGAAAGCACCGGGCCCTGATGGGTTGCCTGTGGGATTTTACTCTACTTTTCATTCACTTTTTGCCCCTAAGCTTTTACAACTCTTTAATTCTTTTATCGCTGACGCTAAAGCCTCAGGTTCCTTTATGATTCATTGATTGTTATCATTCCCAAACCCGATAAAGACCATTCCCTTTGCAAAAATTACCGCCCCATCTCATTAATTAATTATGATTGTAAGATCTTTGCTAAAATTCTTGCTTCCCGTCTTGACTCAATTGTTACACTTTTGATTAAAACTGATCAAGTTGGATTTGTGAAGGGCAGACTAGCCGCTGACAATGCTCGTATGTTCTCTAATGTTATTTCTCTTGGCAAAAAATTCAAAGACCCTCTTGCTGCCTTATCCTTAGATGTCGAGAAGGCCTTTGATCGCATTAATTGGCATTTTATGTTTCAAACTCTCCATTGGTTTGGTTTTGGCCCTACTTTCATTTCCTATGTCAAAATGTTATATTCCTCCCCTCGTGCCAGTATTTTTGTTAATAATCAGTTTTCAAGATGTTTTCCATTAGCTAGAGGTACTAGGCAAGGTTGCCCTCTTTCCCCTTTATTGTTTTTCCTCTGCCTTGAACCTTTCTTAGAACGCATTAGAACTAATTCTCAAATTATTGGTTTTACATCTGCCTCCATTGAAACTAAAATATCTACGTATGCGGAGGACATATTAATCTATATTGCCAATCCTCTAACGTCTTTACCTCCTTTTTTGGATGAAGTTAGTTTGTACTCCTCCATTTCGGGTTATAAACTGAACTTATCTAAAACTGAAGTTCTACCTCTAAATGATATTTGCTACCAATATATGTTCAACACGGATGTATGATTTAACAACTACTACTTTAACAACGAATTCCTAAACCACGAATGATAAACCACGACCATTTCCCAACCACTACATTCTTAACAACGAATTCCTAAACAACGAGATTTAATACCATTCACAGTTCATGTAAAAACGAAACCATCCAATTACACCAGAAACAGCACTTTAAACAGGCAAACGCTGTGCAAAGAATTCACAGCTGTGGTATTTTAAAGTGATTTATAATCCTCGCTCAAATGCAGCCTTTTGCTCGGAAACAGAAAGGACAGAAAATCAAATGCCCGCACCTACTTGTTTTTTGTAGCCTATCTCTCCCCGGTGTTGTGTCTTATTTTGCCTTTGCTTGTCCTTTTTTAGATGACTGAATTCTCAAAGCCTCCAGCAAGCACAGTTTTTATTTATAAGTTTTTCAGATGATGAGATATTTTCTGCACAATTTGTTCGTTCAGATCAATGTGGGGAAATCATTTGTGGCTGCAACGCTATGCATCCTATATCTAGTTCTGGAACAAAACAGGGGAAAAGATAGTGCATCCTTTGTAGTTTCCTTTCGGGAGAAATGCTCGCAATTTCATCTGACTCCTTGTCCTTCAGTCAATCAAGTCTTTGCCGTGCAGGCTGTATTATCACATGTATTTCCTTGATTTTGGATGACAAGTTGCACAGGAGGTCACTTTAAGAACGCCTGTATCATCAAGGTGTCCGACGTCAGTGGGCTGGCATGATAGAAATCAGATGACTTCCAAAGCACTACATTCTAAACAATGGTAGTGTAACCAAGTATGTGCATAAAGGGTTTGTTTTTGGCAACCACAAACAAACTACATCTTGGTGATTTAATCAACTATTCATCTGTAGAGCGCGGCAAATTACCATTATTATTATTATTATTATGAATATTAATAACAAAAATACACATAACAATAGTGCCATCTATTGGCCAGTTAGAAGATCATTTTATTTGTGGTTTAGGAAAGTCGTTGTTCGTGTTATTCGTGGATAATGATGTCGTGGTTCACAGAAAGGTCGTTGTTTTGGATTCGTAGCTCAGGTCAGTCGTTGTTAAGGCTTCGTTATTAAGGCTGTTTCCCGTTCAACACTACTAACTTTACATGGTGCCCCTCCAAAATCACATACCTTGGTAATTGGTTTTCTTCGTCGTTATCAGATATGCTTAAATTTACTTTTACTGCCCTTACTAAGAAGATACAGTCCCTACTCCAAAATTGGTCTCCTTTATATCTCTCTTGGTAGGGTAGGCTCGATACTATCAAGATAATGATTACCCCCCATATATTATATACTGTTTCTATGCTCCCTATTAAAATACCCAATGTTTATTTTTCTCGTATAAATTCCATTTGTACTTAATTTCTGTGGAATAATAAACATCCATGCATTGCCTTATCTAGACTCATTCGCCCCAAAACTGAAGGTGGTGTTCGTTTCCCTAATTTTAAAACTTACCACTCTGCTTTTTTAATCAAACAATCCTTCTCTTTAGCCTATGACTTTGTAGATACCCCGGTCCCCAGATGGGTTTTCTTTGAACGCTCACACTTAAAGGATTTTTCGTTTCCTCACATTGTTTTTATGTCAAATTGCTCTTTTTTGGTTAAATACCCAATTTTGAAACATTCACAAACGTTACTCTATAATACATTTTCCAAAGACTTTACCCCTTTCCAATGCTTTCTCTCCTCTGTTGTGTGGTGTAATAAATTTCTCAAATACAAAGGCAAATCCTTCTACTACAAATATTGGAAGGAAAAGGATATTCTATTTGTTCATCAATTTCTTTCCAATAATTCTTTTATTCCTTTTAATGAATTACAAACCGTTTATCACTTACCCAACTCCTCTCTCCATGAATACACTATTATTACTACTGCCTTGGGCTCTCATTTGTCTACATTCACAATACCTTTTGCCTTGCCACATACTACTCTATCTACTCCTTTATACCCTTTATTTTCTACTCATTTGCCTAAAGCTTCACATGTATATACATTACTGTTTTCACATGTTATGGATCGTTCTAAGTCTACTGTTGAGATTGCTTGGGAACATGATTTATCCGTTTCTCTTTCTGTTATTACTTGGGATAAATTATGGACCAAATTGTTTAAAGTTTCGGCTGCTGCCGGAATTACTCAATCTTTGTTCTTTGTTTACAACAGAGGTATTATAACTCCTGTTCATATTTGTAGATTCTCCCCATTATCCTCTCCTCTTTGTTGGTCATGTTCCACAGAAACGGGTATGCTTAGACACCAACTCTATGATTGCCCTTCTGTATTATCCTTTTGGAACTCTGTTTGGAATATTTGCATGCCAATGTTTGATTTCAATACTCCTTTATCTTTTTTTGCATGTTTTTTAGGTTCTTTATCATAGGACATTGACATTGTACCCTCCTCTATGAGATTATTAGATCTCTTTATTGCTCTTGCTTTTAAAGCGATTTTATCCGTGTGGAAAGATAACTCCAAATTGTCTGTACTTACTTGGTGGAATTTTATTTGTGATGAACATAGGATTGCTACTGCTTCATCTTCTTCTGCCTCTCAAAAAATTAAATCTGACCTCCTTTGGCTCCCTTTTACTACCTATCTTTCTTCCAAATCTTTCCACTGTTAATTTTGTTTTCTCCCTTCCTGCAAATATTCTTCTTCTTCATTATTTGGAATACCTTTTCTTTCCTTTCCTCTCTTTTATTTCTCCTCCTATCTTCCTTCCTGTCTATCTTCTTTCTTTCTTTTCTACTTTCCTCTCTGTCCTCTTTCCTCATTCTTCTTCTTTCTTTTAAGATATCTTTTTCATATGTTTTATGCCTACTGGTTTCCTTTATCAATTTACCTGTTTGCCTTCCATTTGGCTTGTGTATTGTATTTGCAAAATTCCTAATAAAAATCTTTTAAACAAAAATCAGGTATTGTATTTCTAGTTTACATAATTTGCTAATGCAAGGGAACCGCAGACTATTAAGAATATTGATTATCTTGCAGCGCTACAAGGGTCAAAATATCACTCATCTTTCACTTGAGAGTGCAGGAAGATTTAGGTAGTTACTGAAGTCAGAGGAAAAAGTGTTAGTTAACATGTTTTTAGATACTCATTCTTTGCATGTTTAGCTTTCAAGAATTACAAATTCCACATCATAAAAAAAGGAAGTTAATTACATATGGATATTACTAAGGTATATCTATTCACTATTACAATTAAGTGCAGAACCATATTTGCTGATTTACTAAATATATCTCTTTGCCATTAGATGTCCATTACATACTATAGACACCATTGACCAGCTGAAGTGACAAGTCAGAGTGATAGAGTCCATTGTCTCTGTTATCTCTCTTATGCTAATCACATTTTCCTGTACAACCTCTAGTCCTCATATTCCTATGTATGTGGTCATTGGTGGAGGCGGTAAAAGACAAAAGATTCTGAGCACAAGGTTAGTGCTGTCAGGTTGCACTAACCGAATTCGCAGATTTGAATGGGAATGATTCTATTTTCCATCCCTCACTGCCCCCACCAATGACCAAGGCATTGTGTAATTGAAAGAGTAAACTATGCATATGCATCCTAAGTATCCCAATGTATTCATAGTCGCCGTCCATCACCCATCATCCAACGGTCAGACCATACACCTATATACACAAGGATATGAAGGCCAGTAGTAGAAGAAAGGAAAAACAAATGGAATAAGAGAACAAGCAGAGATGCAGGACTCAACAATCTCCCTAATCGCTTCTCAGATAAAGTAGAACTATAGGACGCAGTGGATCTCTGCAAGATAAAGAGATATTGTTAGTAATTTGACATTTATAATGCTAAGCTACCAAGAAATGTGAATAGATATACCTTGTCAATATCTTCCTATAACCAACTCTGTACTTTGATTGGAAACTAAACATATGTTGAAAAAAGTATATCGAAAATACATGTGTGCTTACCCTTCTTTCTATGCTTTGAATAACTACCTACCCTACTCACTATATGCATTTTTGTGGCAGATGAGTGTAGTTTCTACTTGTCCTCTGTAGAACTGCACAGTAATGAATACCATTATGTTGTTCCCTACTCTGAGCAAAATATACACAGTTAAATCGCACAACATTCAAAAATATACATACATGTGATATTTTCCTATTGGAAACCTTTCTGTTCTTTCACAGGGACTTTTAGTAGAACAAACATCCCGATTCTTAAGAGTTCAGATACTTGTAAGTGAATCTTAAGAGTTCAAAAAAATGTTCAAGAAATAGTTCGAAAGTTTATTTTCAAGAACACACACTTCATGATACTTCTTTCGCTGTAATACAAAAAGTCCATAAAACAATACTTAGGAAGCAATAGTTTTTGCCAATTGCAATCTAAGATCTTGAGACTGCCACAGTAGCATGATTGCATAACAAATGAGTAAATGAACCAAGTTACATGTGAAGATCTAAGCTTGCCTCCATTTCTTTAGACGTGCAAGTGTTTGTGGCCTGCTGGGAATCACAGTTGACTTTCAGCTCATTGCCACACCAAGCATTCTAAGCACACAAGCAGCCTGAATCCATGCAGTGATATTGAGTTGAGAGTCAGTTAGCGTGTGCAGTTGCTCCTGTGACCAGCCCATGTCAAACATATATTACTAGCAGATCAATTCCAAACCAGTGAGGCAGCAGAGGATAATAAATGTGTGGAAGGAAAGATGAACCCGATTTCTTGTAAGGGGCCTCCAATAATTAAAGATTTGTCTTTGGATTCCTTTTCTTGCTTAATTTCCAACTCGCCAACACCCTGTTTTTCTTCATGGCCTCAGATAGTGAATACATCATCTCTTCTTGCTCAGTTTCCACAGCACTTTCCCTCACTCTCCTTCTCTGAGGCCTCATGATAAACAAAAACATCTCCTCAATGTTGCTGGTGTTACCTGCTGTACCTCCTTGAGGTCATTCTTAAAGGAGTAGGTTGGATAGTTTTGCCTCTATTGCCTTCCAGTATCACTTGCTATGTTAGGTTAGAAAAGCTATTGGGTAGGAGCTCTTTCCCCATTGTTCTGTGAGCTTTATTAGAGTTGTCTAGGTGTCAGGAGAAGCCCAGGTATCTTCTCAAAAGACCTGTCTTTTCTCTACAGACGATGAGCAACTTAAAGCCTTCATGCTCCACTCCCAAATTCCAAAGCTCGCACCGCACACTGGACACCAAACACATATACACCTTTATTCATGTGTTCACTTCTGCAACTATGAGTGTCCAAAGTAAAACTCTCTGCACTTGAATTTGGGAGACTGCACTCTTTGCTTAAAGGTCTACTTCACATGACATATTTCCTGCCGCTGCATGTTCTGCCCAAGATATATGGGACTTCAGGCCACAGGAAAATGTGCGTCTTTGCTGTCTCTCAGATTTGTGCTACCCTTACGTGGTAGTGTGTAAAAACAATTGCCACATCTCCCCCTTCATTGCTGCCAGAAGTTCTATCCGGTGATTTCAGCAGCAGATCTTTGAATTTACACAGCATGCTGGCTTCAAACTACAAGCAGTAGTATTATAACTTGCTCACAGCCTTGCAAGGGAACATCCTTGATTCTGCACTGGGCCCATTTTCTACCCACTTTTTAGGATATTAAAACCTTTGATATCCTTGCACTTCTCAAAGCTTGTGAAGTGAAAGAAAGAAGTTGCTTGTTTTGAAACTTCATAACTTCTCATTCCTGTAAGCAGTGCTCGCTGTTAATGGTCGAGCACAATTCTTGTACACTCAAGCACTCACCTATTCATCCATTGTGGCATCCACTCCCTCTTCTACTCATTCACCCATCCACTCCCAGACAGGTTTATACACCTTTACATTCATTCAATCAAGTCACCAGACACTGACTTAAACCATTTATAAACTCACTTAGCCTACCATTCATGCACAGTCATGCCAATTATCACAGGTTTTGTTCTAGCCTACTGTTTCCTTTGAATTCCCCTACATTCCAACAATGTCCCAGTGATCCACCCAGTTACTTATTATCTACTCCCACTTACCCATCTATACATACACAAAGACATTACTCATTAAAGAAGCACCTTCATGTATTTAAACAGCCGGAGATGTTGACTTTGTCAGTGTTTGCTTACTTTGAATGTTTATATTGGGAACATTGTTTTTTAAATTAAGCTACTGATATGTTTTGAGGTTTTAGGGTGTAGTGTACAATGATTATTTTAACTAAGCGTCTTTATCAGAGTATTATTGTCTGTTAGCAGAAGGATGATCTTAGCTGACTTAGTGGAAATCTGCCCTCTACGTACTTCCATGAAGGAGACAGGGATTACTGTCTAATGTACATTAGATTGTAGGTTGCCTGGGGTATGAGCCCTAGTCAAGCAGCAACCACAATCCTTGTCAGGGTAAGAAGCAGGCAATCCCTAAATTAGCCTGTGCTCACCTTCTGGTAGCTTGACACAGAGCAGTCAGGCATAACTTAGAGGTAATGTGTAAAGTATTTGTGTAACAGTTCGGACAGTAAACTGTGACAACACCCCACAAAAAGGTTCCACACCTGTCTAGAAAAAGATATCTTCATTTAAGACCCATATACAGACCAAAATGACAAAAATCCAATAAGTAAACTGTTAAACAACTTAGAAGCAATAAAAGCTTATTTTGGATATATGGTCTCCCTGGACCGGACAAAGCCATAGTTCAGGTCGACTGCGATGCAGCACAGGCCGGATACAGGGACCCAGTGAGGACCGCGGAACAAAAGTACCTGGATCCGGGTTGCTCAATGTAGAAGAAGATGCGGGAGGCAGTCAATGTCGATCCTTGCCATGGCGGTGATGCGCTGTCCTGATCTGCACAACAGTGACTACGCTTTGTCTCATATAGGCGCAGGGGCTGTGATGCGGAATTCTTGGCAGCGGTGTGAGACCGTTGTCGACTGACATGTGAAGACAAGAGCTCCATGCAGTGCTGGTTCAGAAGGCGGAGCAGAGTCCCACAGCCACGCAAAGGCAGAGATGCTTCCATTCTGGTCCCAGCAACAGAGGTCAATGAACTGGTTGGTTGTCACACAATCAGGGATGATCCACTGGTTTGGATCCACACAACGGCGACAATGTGCCGGTTCGATAGCAGATGCGTGGGTGTTACTGGAGCAAGCACCTTAGGCCTCACTTCCAAGGGTCTAGGACTGGGGTGGCACCACTTGGCATGGCAGACTCACAGATGGCTGTGTCCAGGTGCAGCAGCAAAAGAGTTGGAAGTCTTTTATGTCCCTGAGACTTCAGAACATGAGGCAAATCAGCAAGCCTTTGAAGTCACTCTGGGTTCAAGTGATGCAGGTCTAGTCCTTCTCATCCAGGTAGGAGAACAGCAGGCAGCAGGGCAGCACAGCAAGGCAGGAGTCCAGCAAACAGCAGTCTAGCAGAGTGGCAGTCCTTTTAACAGCACAGCAGTTCTTCTTCCTGGCAGAGTTGTCACAGGTCCAGAGATGTCCTGAATTTGGTGTGATCTGAGGTCAAGTTCTTATACTGAGTTGTGCCTTTGAAGTGGGGGAGACTTCAAAGACAGATCTTTGAACTGCACCGAGATCCTCCCTTGCTACCCTGGCTTCAGACTCACCACATGGGGGTAAGTAGCCCTTTGTGTGGGGATAGGGAACAGCCTATTCGGGTGTAAGTGTGACGTTGTGCCCGCATCCTCCCAGAATGACCACCCATTCACACCTAAGCTCCAATTGTGTGTGGCTGTCTAGAGGAATTGCACAAAGCCTGGCTGTCCCCCTCCCCAGATGTGTATCAGAGACAGGCAGCAGGCACCAAGTAGCTAAAGTAAGAAAATGCCAACTTTCTAAAAGTGCTAGAAACAACAACGGGTTGGCTCTAATCAGTAAGGCTGAGGCACTCCTTTTTGTTTCTTAAACTTTCTAAAAGTGGCATTTTCAGAATTGCAATTGAAAACTCTGACTTCATCATAAGCTGTGGTTTTAAAGTGTGATTCCAGAGACACTAAACCCAAAACATATATTTCTTCTTAATGGGAAATTACACTTATAAAATGTACTAAGGTAATGCCCATGTTATCTTCTGAGAGAAATAAGTATTGCAGTTGTGAAAAACTAATTTTAGAGTTTTTCACTACTAGGACATGTAAAACTTAACAGTACATGTCCTACCTTTTGAATACATTGCACCCTACTCTCTGGGTTCTACATGGCCTACCTTTGGGGTGACTCATATGTATGAAAAGAGATGGTTTAGGCCTGGCAAGAGGTTTATCTTGCCAGGTCGAAATGGCAGTGTAAACTGCACACACAGGCTCTATAATGGCAGATCTGAGCCATGGTTAGAGGGCTACTTAAGTGGGTGTCTCAATGAGAGCTGCAGGCTCACTAGGAGCACTTAGTTTACAGGCTATGGGCACATGTAGTGCACTTTACTAGGGACTTATAAGTAAATTATATATGACGACTGAAGATAAGCCAATATAACCATGTTTAGGAGAGAGAGCACAAGCACTTTAGAACTGGTTAGCAGTGGTGAAGTGCACAGAGTCCTAAAGCCAGCTAAAACGAGGTCACAAAAGTTGATGAGGTAGGCAAAATGTTTGGGGGAATACCACTCTATCGCTGTCAGGTCTAACACTGTCGTTCAGCTTAGCTGCCACTCAAGTATCTCTGAAAAAAAGGCACTCAAGCTTAGGTAAGTGGGTGCCATGTTTAATGCATCTGCTCATCAAATCTCCTGGGGCTGCAGCATTTTCCTGGCAGCTTTGAAAAGGAACACTATATGATGAATCAACATCTCAAAATACGGCAGCTGTTCTGTTGGGCACTGATCAGCGGTCTAGAGGAGGCTCCTCTATTGGAAACATGATGCTTCCCCTGACTCTAAATGGAGGGGAGAATGACAAATTCGACAGACAGGACACAGTTCCGTACAGCACCAGGCATGCTGCTTGTGGACAATCAACTGGGGCCTCAAAGGGACATACTGGTATTGTGAGCAGGATTTACTAATCCTGCGATCTACTAATGCCTATCAGGGACAACATGAGTGTATGTAGATCACAAAATAGCAATTGAAGTTGAATACCCGGTAGTTTATGTCCTGTTAGTAGTCAGGCATTTACCCAGAACACAATAAAACCTAGCTCAATATCAGGTAGTATAATGGAGGGAAGCTGAAACTGTGCCTTAGTTAATACTTGTTTACGGGTTAAGTGTGCAGTGGAGGTACACAAACTTGTTGTTAGCAGTATGGTTGACTTGCTGTTTATCTCTGAATCATGCATGCCTGAATGGCTAGTTAGGCATCTTTACCGTCCCAATGCTGCCTTGGCTATTGTGTAATAGAACTCATTTATGCTAGAAATAGTAAATCTGGCTCATTTGTGCCATTCTGAGGTTTTGAGGTTTTGCATTTCAGCCTCACCCTCAAGCAATATTGGTGGTATTCCTAGTTATTGCCCACCCATCTGCGTGCATAGATTCTGGTGAGCTATTAGCCGACCTGGTTGCCCTATTGGTTATCAGCTATTAGTTATTCATTGTATTTGGCAACTTCAACGTTTGGGTTGCGGCAACCTCGTAAAGTTGCTTGTGGCCCTTAACTTAGCTCAAATAGTAGAGGGAGCAACACACAGTGCGGGGGCAATGTCTCAGCCTAATCTTCTCTACATCAGATATGACTAGCTTGAACCCATACATCCTATCACAATCAACTGGTCTCATTACTTACCTGTTTTATTTAATATGGTTATGCCAATTCCAAAGTTGATTTGTCAGTCCTAGTCACTTCTGTCTACATGCTCGTGTTGCAAATTTTCTGTTGAGACGTTCGCTAGAGCACTTAAAGATCTTGGTTTGTCAAAGTAAGACACAGTTCTCCCTCAGCCCCATGGTATGGTCCAGCTTTAAGGTCAGGTGAAGCTGGAATGTAAGAAAATGGTGGAGTGGATTTGGCACTGGAATTATGCAGAAAATAGTAAGAGACTTCTAAAGCTGGATCAGCTGAAATATATAAAATTATGACAGCGAAGTTGAACTTTTATGCCAAATGTATCCTCACAGCAAGAAATACTTCGAGAGAACTGTTATTAATCTTGGAGTTGTTATCAGCCCCTTCACGCCTAACTCAAAGAGTTGAACAATCTCAATCACTTTGTGATAAAAGCATTTTCATAGATTACATTTAAAAGATGAAACTCTTTTGCTGCCTCCAAAGGTTCCTCATCAGTGGGTATCTTAGAAGAGGCTATGTTAATAAGAACTGCCCTTCTCTTGAGTGACTGAGCAATTTAAGTTGCAAACTGTTGAGTATCTGACCTGATATTACTGCTGTTAAAGAAGCCACCGTGAATCCTGAAAACCCCAGTAATTGTCAACCAATGTCTTTACTACCCTTTCTGGTAAAGGTGATGGAAAAGACAGTCAATCAACAGCAATCTCTCTTATGGGGAGCAAACACAGTTTCTGGGCATTGTTCATTCAGAGTTTTGAGCAGCGTATAGCACAGAAACTGCTTTCCGGTCAATCCCTGACGATCCCTGTCTCCTTGTAGACCAAGGACAAGCCTCAGCTCTGGTTTTATTTGATCTGTTAGGTGCTTTTGATACGGTCTTCCATGAATGCACAATCCTCAGACTGAGAGAGGCTGGAATAATATGTGTAGCCTGGAATGGTTAGGATCCTACTGGGCAGATAGATCACCGGGAGTTTATCATTCTCCTTTCCAGTCTGAAATCAAACATTTCACCTGTGGTGTTCCTCAGGACTCGGTACATAGCCTTATGCTGTTCAATCTATATATACAAACACTAGAGACACTAATTCTCTCTTTTGGAGGTAGATTTATGAACTATGCGAACGATAACCAGCTTTTGGTTGCACTGGACAAGGAGAACCCTGATACACTACACATTTTCTATCAATGTATGCTGGATGTCAATGTTGTCACACCATTGCTTGAACTTCAATTCTGATAAAAGGGAACTACAGATTGTTTCAAAGTCATGTGTTCTAGGTTTACTACCCACACATTTATAGACTTCTGAACTTGGGTCCCCCTCTGAGCTAATGTCATTGTTTCAAACCATGGCTTTCAATTTGACTCATAACTTTCATTAACCAAACAGATGAATCAGCTCTTGGCCACTTTTTGCCTGCACTTAAGACTTTTAAAATAAGTTTTTCAATATATGCCAACTTTAGCACAGCCACTGATGGTTCAAGAAATCATACTAACTGAGCAGGCTGGATTATTGCAATGTGCCATGCCTGGGAACAACTTCTACTTCTAGGAATATGAAGCATCTGCCGAGAGTCCAAAACTTGGCAGCCAGGTTGGCACTGAATCTTCCGCGAATCAACTGCTCCTTAGAGCGTGCACTCTTTACCGGTGGACATTAGAGTCATTTTTAAGGCTCTCTGCCTAGTGTGAAAGCATTCCACCATTGGATTTGCAGTATAAATTGCAGTATTATCAGCCTTGCAGAATCTTGAGGTCGTCCCACTCTTCTCTTTTCAGAGCCCCCAGATGCAGCAGGGCAGGATCACAGGCCCCGTTGTAGCTCCTAGTGGGTGGAACGCATTTTCACTCGACCCCACAATTGCTGCTTTTTAGAAAGAAATACAATTGGCTCCACAATAACTAACTCATGGATAGTTTGTTTGCTGGATGTATTTTTCATACCCCTTCTTATAGTGTCAGGGCATCTCGCTAATCATAAGTTTGCCTCTTATAATCCTATTTACATTGCATTTCATTTTACATCAGCAGCTGCCTTTGGGGGGTTGTCCTACAACCTCCAAATTCTAAATGAAGCGCTTCATTTTTGCTGCAACTAAAAATAAATGTTTTCTTTAACTCATTCCCTAGTGTGACATTGCCCACGTTCTGACTTGCCTAAAATCGTTTTACCATCTCCATAATATGAGACATGGTTGGCCAGGTATGCTCTAGGTTGTGAAGTGCACAACCGTTGTACATTATTAACATTATGCACTCTGCCTGCATACAAAAAATGTGCCACTTCATTTCCAATTTCTTAGATTCAGTTGAAAATAACAAAAGTTTACACAATATATGTATGATTGTAAATGTTGTCTTTTGTATGGATGGTTACAGCATAGCATCAATAGCATAGCAATGGCAATCCAAATAGGTCTCAGCCTAAATAGGTACACTAAAGCGTGTTTACATCGGCATGAAAACACACGCATCAGGATGCATGCATACACATGTCCAACAATCTTGGAATAGGTTTCCCATTCTTCCTATTCAATGAAATTGATTCCAAGAAGGCTGGTACGCATCACAATGATGTGCATGCATCATGACACAGGCATACACATGCGTTGTGATGTGTGTCACGATGTGTAGTCGAGGGTACATTGTGGCACGTATGTGCATTCATCATTCATGCATGCCAATAGACTCGATTTAGGCGGGGGAATACCGATTTTACAAGCCAAAAATGGTTTTATTTTAGCTGTCTCCCGCCTGAAATTGCATTTTTTACAATAGAAGTCAATGGGGAATTTTCATTCTCCTGATTTTTTATTTTAAATCTCCCACGTCCCTGTCCTAAAATGTTGGCATGTATGCATGATGTATGTGTTCACATGCATCATGATGAGTCTGCCGTTATTTGGAATTTTAACAGTTACTGTTCAAAGATGGCAGCCGTTTCGGCCGCTATTTACCGGAGGTGGCGGAAGTTATAGTTAGGCTTAGATTTCACTCATACAAAACCAGTGAAATTCAGCAGCTATTCAACTGAGCTAACTATAACTTACACCTCCTCAAAGATATAGTAAGTGACATCACTGATGACATCTCAAATGACATCACTGATGACATCATCCACAGAGCAACTTACAACCCACATAGCCCCATAGAACCTCTCATATACCCATCCCCACACAACCCATCACTTACCCATTCACAGACCCATACCAGTACTCACAGCCAGTCATCCATGGAGCCACTTACACATCCAGTCACTCACCCATACAGCCACACTTGCACCTGCACACTCAACAACACAGCCACTCACACATCCATTTGTATAGACATACAAAAACACACCCACTCATACACACTTACAGCCACTCACATACCCACTCTATCACCCTTGCATCCACTCACACTGACTCTCGCTCACCAATACAGCAACTGACACACCCACTCACACATACAACCACCTATACAGCCACTCACTCACCTATACAACTACTCAAACATCCACAGAACCACTTAACTACCCATTCACACATCCATAAAACCATTCATGCACCCACTCACTCACACTTACAGCCACTCACACAGACATTTACTCTCAATACAGCTGCTCACACCCACTCACTTGCCTATACACACACTCAAATAGCTACTCACCTACCCATACAGCCATTCACACACCCAATCCCAGACACATACATCCACTCTCGCAGCCATTCAGTCACCAACACAGACAATCACATACCCACTCACACACCAAAGCAGCCATTCACACAGCCACTAACTCACCCATAAAGCCACCTACCCACCAAAATATAATGAAAAATATAATGAAAATATAATGAAAATATAATAAACAGCATATTGTTTTGCATACAAACTGATGAACATTGCATATATGTATGTCACAAATTGCATAGTGGCAGTTTCAACAGGACAATCAAATAGTATTGTATACACACCCACGAAAAAAATCGAGAGGCAAGTCGTGGTTACATAAGAGACAATGGTGTCTAAAATGTTTACAAAATCTGATAAACATTGTGGATGCCCATGCGTATGATCACTTATGGATCTGCCCAGCATGGTGACAAAGTTAGAGATGTGCAAATACCAACAGAAAACAGAAACTATTGGACTTTTATAGTATAGTTTAGATATGCACAGACCCGAGCATATTGGAGAGGCACATCGTTGTATCCCAAATGACAGATCGTGTCAAAGTCTCGCAGGCAGCCAATGAAAATAAAATGGCATGGTGTAGTCATAATTGAAAAAATATATAAAATGTCCTGGGTGAAGCGTCAAGCATCCAATTGCTCTATAGAATCACCAAGTGATCATGGTAGCGCCTAGATGGCATGTGTAAAGGTTGAGCAACCAGAGATATCCCAGTGCTCTAATAATAATAACAATAACAACAATAACAGGTCCCCTGATTGCCGAACATATGTAAATCCACAAGTGGTTAGTCGAATGTGGGGACAACCTAAGAGAAATGGTGGGGGGGTAGGACCTGAGCACATGCCTCTAATGTATATGTCAAAAGTTTGACTATTGCAAATGATGTAGGTCTAAAGAGCAGATACGGAGCCAACCAGAAATGTGGACTAAACAAGGTTTTGTCCAGAGCAAAACCTGCTTACAAGAAAAAAGCCAAAATACCAGCAAAGCCTATAGTCTCACACAAGACATATAAAGTGACCTAAAGAGTGAATACCAATTCATTCTAAAACCAAATGTACAAATCATCTCAGGTAAGACAAAAATTCCTTATCTCACGATGTTGTTCGCCCGTGGAACATCATTTGGAATTGGTGTTTATTTAGAGACACTGTTTGTGTGTGAAGGTGAAATCATTAAACACTATACACCAATACCGTCATTGGATATCAATTTAACATTAATTGAATATTGCACTTACTGGCAAGGCGGCCGTAAGTAGAGGAATTGAACATCAGAGTGCTTGTCCTTCCTCAATAGCCACGCACAAACAGCAATGGGAGTGTGGCTTTATAAATTTAAATCAAATTGTCAGATTGCTGTCTTCAGTTACCAGGAGCATTGATAAAGGTACAGCTGCCAAAACGTGTCTGCATATTTGTGTAATAAAATTGCTTCATTGACCCCGCAAGAGCACAATTTTCAATTTGAAAAGGAGCTTTGCTGTTTATCTGTGAACTCACCCTCACCCACGATGGACCCGTCTCGAAGGAGTTCGGCATCCTGGGTGGAACTTGAGAACTTGAGAATAGCTCTCAAGTTCCCCCCAGGCTGCCGAACCCCTTCGAGACGGGTCCACCGTGGGTGAGGGTGAGCTCACAGATAAACAGCAAAGCTCCTTTTCAAATTGAAAATTGTGCAATATATATATATATGTATATATATATTCACTGAAAAAACCATAGGTTATAGACCATATATAGTTAGGAATTAGCATTTAAAAAACCTTATTTTACTCACACAAAACCACTGAAATTCCATATATAGTTAGTTGCACTAACTATATATCGGGCACCCGCAATCCACTGCTGATGATGTCACATATTACATCATTCATGACATGGTCAGTGACATCACTGATGACATCACTGATGACATCTCAAATGACATCACTGATGACATCACTGATGACATCATCCATTGACTGTGTGTTTCTGTAAAGTTTAAATATGTTTTACATATTGAAGAATGAGTAGATGTATAACTGTCTGGACGAAGGATTTAGTAGGTGCGTGACTGAATGTATGAGTGAGTGATTAAATGTGTCTCACTGAGTGCATGGGTTAGTGACTAAACTGTCTTAATTTGTGCATCATTATGTCTGTTGTTCTGTAAACTGCTGCATGTGTTGATCAGTAGCTATATGATTAACTATATGGGTTATTGATTGATTGTCCAAGTATTTGTATGGGAGACTGAGTGTGTGTGTGGCTGGCTGGGAGGTGTGTGACTCTGTGCAGATCAATGTGTACTTGTATCAATGATTGTATAAGAAAGTAAGTATGTGTTAGTATATGTTTGAAAATGTAAGGTGCTCTATGTTTAACTGTATAGACAAGAAAATGGAAGTGTGATTGATTCTTTACAGGACTGACTAGGTGTGTGAGTAACTCCATGGATGAGTGGCAGAGTGTGAGTGTCTGTATAGGTGTATGAGTGCATATGATAGTGTTGTAAAGATGAGTGATTGTATGTATGAATGATTGTATGGGTGAATGAGTGAATGTGTGTGTAGACGTAGGAATCAGTGAGTGCGTATGTAGTAACTAGTATTGGTGTGTCAATGGTTTCAAAAATTATACTCTGTATTTAACACTGGGTGAAACAGAGGTTATATTAAAATGTGAGGAGATGCATTGTATTGTCACATGAATGATATCATCAGTGATGTGGTCATTGATGTCAAATGAGATGTCATCAGTGATGTCATCAGTGATGTCATTTGAGATGTCATCAGTGATGTCATCAGTGATGTCACTGACCATGTCATGAA
This sequence comes from Lissotriton helveticus, assembly GCF_964261635.1. Taxonomy (NCBI): domain Eukaryota; kingdom Metazoa; phylum Chordata; class Amphibia; order Caudata; family Salamandridae; genus Lissotriton; species Lissotriton helveticus. Next base: position 109,960,547 of record NC_136058.1, read on the forward strand.
TGATGTAATATGTGACATCATCAGCAGTGGATTGCGGGTGCGCGATATATAGTTAGTGCAACTAACTATATATGGAATTTCAATGGTTTTGTGTGAGTAAAATAAGGTTTTTTAAATGCTAATTCCTAACTATATATGGTCTATAACCTATGGTTTTTTCAGTGAATTTTCAAGATTTTGTAAATGCTAATTCCTAACTATATATGGTCTATAACCTATGGTTTTTTCAGTGAATTTCAATGGTTTTTTTAATAGCAAATATCATAAGCTGTCGAATGTCAAGTACGTGGTAAGTGAAAACATTTTCGTGTTTATGCACACTGATCTGCTTTGAATGGTGCCCCCCACCTCATTTCTATTACGAGTACTCTCTCTTTGCAGATAGTGAAAGGTAGTTAACGCAGGCCTTTGCCCCCGTTGTAATACGTCGTGCCTGCTTCTCTCTCCATTTGATTGATTGTTATCCAAGCATTTACTGTTTTAGAATTGGTTCTCTTTGGTTCATTCTCTATTTACAAACAGACACAGAGTCGCAATACTCTGTTTAGTCTTTGCAGATAACGAAAAATCGTGTAAAAAAAAGAAAAGGAATCGAGCAAAATCAGTAGGCCACTAATGGGATCTCTTTTTGACCTCGCTAAAATAGAAACATTTGGAACAACCCCTCATGACAAATACAAAACTAGTGAGATGAACTGAACTCCACACAATGATGGCTGCAAAACAGCTCGGCTCCGCCACCCACCCCGCCCAAAATAACGATAAAGAGCGGCTGCCATGATTGGTTGCGGAATGGCCACGACGGAGCTACGAAATGGTGGTGCTCTCATGCTAACCCCAGCTTCAGTCTGAAACATCCAGAAACACTGTAGACTACCAATTCGATCAGTTCCGGTAGCGCCCCAATGTAACCCGGTAGAGAAGAACTAGCCCTCCCCTCTTTGACTGATGGTTCTTGTTGCCTGTCCCTTCTGTTGTCATTTAACAGAACTATTTAGCCTGCTGAAAGGGGTTGTGTTCCGACCGCTGGTTGGTGGAGACATTTTGACTATATTCTGGACCTGCGTTGTCGCGTAATGTGTCATATGACGCGCCGCGTTAGCGCATCCGGAAGTCATCCGGGGCGCGACGCGCAGCGCGTAACGTAAGCATAACAAGTCATGTGACTTGTTAATAAAACTTTTCATTGGTTCATTTTACTTTTCTTATTCTAATGATGAAAGGCTTGGTCATATGACCTAAAAATTACGCTTTTTATTACTTCCGAACATTATTTTTTCTTAAATATATGTTATAATGTTCCAGGCTAATGTACCTTCCCGGAAAATTTACAACTGTCCTGCAAGTAAAATATATTCTTTTTTCGAGAAAAAGAGCGTTTCTTCGTCCCATGACGGAGCCGTTGAGCAAAAGAGGGTCGACCTGCTGTCTTAGTCGCCGATACGCCTGAATATGAGATTCTTATCGATCACTTTATGTTGCAGGAGTAGAAAACACAACAGCCCTTGACCATTTATCTTTACTGCGTTCCTGCGTATTATACCTTTTACCCTTCATGTAATTGGTCTGCTTTATTTCACTTGCCTTTTAATGATTCTAAAACAGTGACTATTATTAAAAACTTTACCAATGTATATACTACTACCATGTTTTCTTTTAAAAACCTTTATTGTGAAAATTTCATTATACAAATACGAGCCTATAACCACGTGGGCCGGCCACGGAGCAAACTGTAATCGTATATGATGAGTAGACATTTACACTGTAGAGGAACGTAACGGGCGGGCCATTAGGTTGCAAGAACTAAGGTGTCTAACAGTTGCGGAATCGGTGGACGTACATTTTATAATTAAAATACGACAGGGCCAGTTACAATAAAATTATCTAGATATACATTTGCGGGCAAGTACCATGGGTGACGTTAATTCGAACTTTCAATAGTACAGTAATCAATAACACATCAGAACTTAATATCAATAGGGATGTCGAAATATTCAATCAATTCTCGTCCCCGCCCGCCATATGCTTCAAAACTGCATACGTATCTCGTGATTTCAAGGTTCTGCAACCAGTACACAACAAGGAGTTACGAGTCCCATTTATTCCGGCGCCATTTTGGGCGAGGACGGGCAGGTCCAGGATATAGTCAAAATGTCTCTACCAACCATCGACTATGATGATGTTCATATGCTGTATTTATTAGAGTAACACTCATCTGTCCACATGAAATTAATTTGCCACAATCTAAACATGTCATTTTAATCTTTCCAAAGTTCTAAATATTTGGGACCATTTCCCTTGCCTCTGATGCTGTCAGTGCCACTTCTTTGATGAATGTACTGGCAGGTCGGGGGTTCTCCTCCAAATCTCTCTTTTATGCAGCACTATAATTAATTGGTGCCACCTCTCCATATGACGATGCATGGTATAGTTACCATAACTATATTTTTTTTCGGTTCCTCTGGAGAGTACATCGTGGCAGATGAAGCGTGTAAAGTACCGGGCATTTACCTTTTTTTGCATGTACAGGAAAGGAAAAAAAAAATCGAGCGTCCGAGTTCTAAAGTGTCCCAGGGCCATTTTAGTAGACCAGGCCCAAATCCAAAGAACAAGCCGCCATTTTGAGAGTCCTGTTGCAGCCGCCTGTCGCTGTAGCATCAAGAGCAGCCGAAACTCAGCTGAATGGCAACTGAAACGGTAAAGGGGTGCCCCACTACAGCAGACGAGCCTCCACCTAGGAAGGCCCGTTCACGCCGCCTCTCCCCCCCCTTCGGGCACCCCACGCCGTTATTCGGAGCAGTATTGTAGGATGGCCACACCAGTGCGGCAACTTGCTAGACATCACCTCGGTGGTAACCGAATCTCAGCGCCTTGTGGTGTCTTCTATTCAGAAAACATTGTTGTGCTGCCTTCGACCTATTCGCCGCAAGTGCGCACGCAACTCAGCTGCATAGCTTGCTAGACACCACCTCGGTGCCATCCGGATCTTGGAATCTCAGCGCCTTTTGGTGTCTTCTCTTCAGAAAATATTGTTGCGCTGCCTTTGGCCCCATTCGCACATTGGTCCGCTACTGACGCCATCTCACAGGCTAATGGGGCGCCCCACGCCGAGTTTCAGCATTGTAGGATGACCACACCAGTACAGCAACTTGCTAGACATCACCTCGGTGCCATCCGGATCTTCACATCTCAACGCCTAGTGGTATCTTCCATACAGAAAATATTGTTGCGCTGCCTTTGGCCCCATTCGCACATCGGTCCGCTACTGACACCATCTCACAGGCCAACAGGGCGCCCCACGCCGACTTTCAGCATTGTAGGATAGCCACACCAGTGCACCTTACTAGACACCACCTCGGTGCCATCCGGATCTTGGCATCTCAGCGCCTTGTGGTGTCTTCTATTCAGAAAATATTGTTGCGCTGCCTTTGGCCCCATTCGCACATCGGTCCGCTACTGACGCCATCTCACAGGCTAATGGGGCACCCCACGCCAACTTTCAGCATTGTAGGATGACCACACCAGTACAGCAACTTGCTAGACATCACCTCGGTGCCATCCGGATCTCGGCGCCCCACTGCAGATGAAGTGCCTCTCAACTATGAAACCACCACGGTGCCATCCGGATCTTGGCGCCTTGTGCTGGTTCCGGCCTATTCACACATCGGTCCGCTACTGACGCCATCTCACAGGCTAATGGGGCGCCCCACGCTGAGTTTCAGCATTGTAGGATGACCACACCAGCACAGCAACTTGCTAGACATCACCTCGGTGCCATCCGGATCTTCGCATCTCAACGCCTAGTGGTATCTTCCATACAGAAAATATTGTTGCGCTACCTTTGGCCCCATTCGCACATCGGTCCGCTACTGACACCATCTCACAGGCCAACAGGGCGCCCCACGCCGACTTTTACCATTGTAGGATGGCCACACCAGTGCCACAACTTGCTAGACACCACCTCGGTGCCATCTGGATCTTGGCATCTCAGCGCCTTGTGGTGTCTTCTATTCAGAAAATATTGTTGCGCTGCCTTTGGCCCCATTCGCACATCGGTCCGCTACTGACGCCATCTCACAGGCCAACGGGGCGCCCCACGCCGACTTTCAACATTGTAGGATGGCCACACCAGTGCGACAACTTGCTAGACACCACCTCGGTGCTATCCGGATCTTGGCGCGTTGTGCTGCCTTCGGCCTATTCGCACATCGGTCCGCTACTGACGCGAACTCACAGGCCAACAGGGCGCCCCACGCCGACTTTCAGCATTGTAGGATGGCCACACCAGTGCTGCAACTTGCTGGACACCACCTCGGTGCCATCCGGATCTTGGCGCGTTGTGTTGCCTTCGGCCTATTCGCACATCGGTCCGCTACTGACGCCGCCTCACGTGCCAATGTATTTTCTCCGCATTTTATACCCTATGCCGCATAACAGGTCATGTGACTTGTTTATAAAACTTTTCATTGGTTCATTTTACTTTTGGTTTCCTAATGATGGAAGGCTTGATCATATGACCTAAAAACAACACTTTTCATTGGATGAAAACTTTTTTTTTTCCCCAAACGATGAAAGCCCCACCTTGTTTCTGGATGTTTCAGACTGAAGCTGGCGTCACCATGAAAGCACCACCATCTCGTGGCTCCGTCGTAGTCATTCCGCGAGCAATCATGGCAGCCGCTCCCCACCAGAAGCCTGCAGGAGTCGGGGGCCCCCAAAACTTTTGATGAATCCTCAAGGCGGAGGGGACGCTTTCGAGAATGGGGTCCAAGACCTAGCAGACAAGCGTCCGATTTCCAAGGTGTCCCAGGGCCATTTCAGTGGACCAGGCCCAAAAAGGAAACAGCCTGCCGCCATTTTGAGAGTCCTGTGACAGCCGCCTATCGCTGCACCGCAAGAGTGGGCGCAACTCAGCTGAATTGCGGCTTTTGACACAGTGGACCAAAAGCGGACGGAATGGCAACTGAAACGGTAAAGGGGCGCCCCACTACAACAGACGAGACTCCACCTGGAGAGGCCCGTTCACGCCGCCTCCCCCGGGGCGCCCCACGCCGTTATTCGGAGCAGCATTGTAGGATACCAAAACCAGTGCGGCAACTTACTGGACATCACCTTGGTGCCATCGTTCTGCTGCCTTGGAACTATTCGCACAACAGTTTGCTACTGATGACCCACCCCCCGCGACGCCCCACGCCGGATGCCGAAATCAGTGAAATCTGGACGTTGTGCTGCGTTGGGACTATTCGCACAGCCGACCGCTACTTCGTTGTTTTTCCCTAAAAATGTTTATATGTTATTACTGTTTTTGTTTTCTTGTATATATTTATAAGTTATTAAAGTTTTATAATCTTACTACTTTGTTGGAGTGCTATATATTTTTAATGTGACACATAATTGTAAAAACTTTGATGTACAAAGAGTCATCCCTGGAATCTTCCGCTTCAGGCTCGGTCCCCTCCCCAATCACAATACAGGATGGTTTTCAGATAATAGGAACGCGTCTGCTGTGACGGATCTCATCGAGTGTGGGCCTTGATCTACTATAACTCCTTTGAAGAGGGGTGATTCTTTACAGCTGGGGCCATAAACTACATCTGCAGGGCTAGCTGATACCCTAGGACCGGCCTGGACAATCGGACACAGAGGAAAAGGAGTGTCAGAAGGTGCGGTAGTGAATAGGGCGAAAGGGAGGTGTCGGGCAGGCACAGGGTGTGATTCTCAGTGAAGAGCAGCGCAGATGGGGGGTGGTTTATTACCCATGCATAAGACAGAGAGCGGGGGTGACCACTGCCTGGGGGAGATGCTTGCGAGGGTGGGGAGCCATGCTAAGGATCGACAGCGTGCAGAGAGTGGGTCTGGTCAAGGCATCTAAAATGACTGCCGTGCACGACAAAAGTGTGGCATTTGAAAAAAGGCAAGATGGCGCAGACAATGTTTTTCAACACTTCCTGATTTCCTTCGAATCGAACGTTAACAGACGTTGGGGCATATTACCAAAGTTAAGCGATATTTATCCCTAACGATGCTTAGCAACGAATTTTTTACCGCTAAGCATCTTCAGAAATTATCGCAGATAAACCTTGCTATTATCAAGGTTTATCGCAAATACGATAAAAAACGACCGCAATGCATTAATATCGCTGAAAACTCAGCGATATTCATGCATTACCGAGCTAATGCTCTTAGCCATGTTATCCACCTCCCATTGGATAACATGGCTAAAAACTGCTCAGGGCAGGTGGTAGCTTTTGGAGATATTCGCGCTTATCGCGAATATTTCCAAAAGTTGGTAATAGGAGATAGCGATGTTAGCGACTGTTTCCAGTCGCTAACATCTTGGCATGCCCACTTTGCATGTCATTAGTGATAAATATCACTCACATGCAAAGTGGGGCCCAAGATGGTCGCTATCTCCTACTAGCCGTGGCTAACTGGTGTTAGCAACAGCTAGGTAATACAGAGATAATTTTATCTCCGCGAAGCGGAGCGCTGTTACAGATATATATCTTGTTTTTGAACGTTATTTTCTCAAAATCCACTGAAGCACATATATTGAGACCTAGCAAAGGCACATCGAGCTACCAGTCCCTACAATTTTGCCAAGTTTCGTGCAAATCCATTCAGCCGTTCGATTATTATTATTATTATTATTTTTTGCCCCGCGGGGCCCTTTTAAAACCTCCACATCAAACCTAAGAGGTCAAGGAGGATCTACTATGCCCCCTTATGGTCATTTGCCCCTTCGCTTTGGCCTCCTCTTGTCTCTCGATCCTACCGAGAGACAAGATGGCGGCCGCTACGGACTGTTTGCAATGTTTACAGACGCCGGAGAACCAATCAGCTTCGCAAACCTCCGTTACGCGAAGCGGAGCGCTGTTACAGATATATATCTTTTTTTGAACGTTAATTTCTCAAAATCCACTGGAGCACATATATTGAGACCTAGCAAAGGCACATCGGGCTACCAGCCCCTAATATTTTACCAAGTTTCGTGCAAATCCATTCAGCCGTTCGATTATTATTATTATTTATTTTTTTTGTCCCGCGGGGCCCTTTTACAACCTCCACATCAAACCTAGGGGGTCAGCGAGGATCTACTATGCCCCCTTATGGTCATTTGCCCCTTCGCTTTGGCCTCCTCTTGTCCCTCGATCCTACCGAGAGACAAGATGGCGGCCGCTACGGACTGTTTGGAATGTTCACAGACGCCGGAGAACCAATCAGCTTCGCTTCACAAAGCTCCGTACCGCGTAAAGTCCGCGAACCGGAGCGCTGCCCGGTCCGCTGTTACAGATATATATCTTTTTTTGAACGTTAATTTTCTCAAAATCCACTGAAGCACATATATTGAGACCTAGCAAAGGCACATCGGGCTACCAGTCCCTAAAATTTTGCCAAGTTTCGTGCAAATCCATTCAGCCGTTCGGGCTAAAAGTGAGGCCAACCGCCCTATGGAAAACTCAATGTTAAAAACACGTTTTGGGACCCCCCTTTTTTCTCGGCCCCCCCTTCACGAACCCCCCCCCCCAAATTTTCAAGGGCTGCTCAGAAACAAAATGTGCCATTTTCCTGAAAATTTCAGCCAATTCCTTCCACAAACGCCAAAGTTATTAGACATAGAATTTTCAAAAATCCCATAGAGAAAAAATCCTAACTATATATACCTACTGGCGACCGCCAGTAGGTAATATATATATATATATATATATATATATATATATATATATATATATATATATGTATATATATATATAGACATGTATACAGACATGTTTAGCAACAAATATAATTTACTAACGTTCATTTAAAATTAGAACACTGTGAATAAATGATTACTGAAATTGAAGTACATGTAGAAAAAAAGTTTAAAATAGGAAATGTATTGTCCATGTAACCTTGAAGGCATATAGGCTTAAATGAATTCAACAACTTATCAAACGTGCTGCAGTGAGGCCAAGACGTGACAATGAGTCAGAGCATCGAGGAGTGCATATCTTGAGCGCCAGGGCTTTGAAAGGATAAATCAAACGCGGCTGCCCGAACCGCGGTAACAAGTGTTGCACCATTTGGGACTCTAAAGCTAAGGAAGGCAACTTTTCCTTCTGTTGCACGATACTCTTTTGGAAAGGATAGCGCGCAGCCCCTTGTTCCTACCTACTAAAGGATATCACAAAAGTTACACTGCACCTAGAGGCATGGAGCCTACTAAAGGACTGACACTAATTACTCACCTGAATAGACTGCAAGTACCAGCACGCAAAGCGGCATAACTCTGCAAGCCACGCCCACTGGGGGTGAACTCTTTAAATAAAGTAAAGAACAAATAACCAGGTGAGCGTTTTCTTTTGCCTCTAGGAACTCATGATTAATCAATCAATCAATCATTTATATAGCGCACTACTCACCCAGAGGGTCTCAAGGCGCTAGGGGAGGGGGGGTCCGCTACTGCTCGAACAGCCAGGTCTTGAGCTGCTTCCTCGAAACGCGTCGAGTATCAGCTGTGAAAATACATGGAACAGAGGGCAAACGTGCTGCAGTGAGACCAAGACGTGACAATGAGTCAGAGCATCGAGGAGTGCATATCTTGAGCGCCAGGGCTTTGAAAGGATATATATCTATACTACTATTATAAAGCGAGAACTGTGAACCTTTGAGGCAGGTAAACTCCAGAAGTACACCATCAATCACAACACCCAATACAGCGTTGGAAAAGGGAGTTCCAGGAGATGGACATAGGCTATACATTTGTCCAATATATACATTAAAAAGGGCAAACAACATTATGGGAAAAGTAGTTCCTTGTGGGTGTGGTTCTGCTGTTAGGGAGTAGCATGGGCGTGTCAAACTAAACCTGTAGGCGGCAACATTGGCAGAGGGGCTGCGAGGTTCAGGCACACAGAATACACAGCGAGCTCAGGAAGAAAACACAGCGAGTTCAGGAAGACAGAAACTTCAAGCCTTTATACAAGTAAGCGATATCACAGCTACATTCCTGCTTTTCTGAAACTACGCTTCATCACAGGGTTCGGAGTGGACATAAACAAAGGGGCGTGGCTTACACAAACGAAGACGCCGCCGCTTTACGTAAGCACAAGGGCCAGGCTTGAAGAAAGGGGCACGGATGCAATAATACATCGGAACTGTACTAAATTTTAAAAACGCACTAACATGTTTTTCAGTTTAGGCGCACCACTCAGAATACTTTTTGAACATCATTCTTTCAAAGTGAAGGATAAACACTTAATCAAAAACTAAGTTGCGCGGAGAAAGGGGCGCGGCTTTCAATACCATACGTCACAGCCCACTTCACGACACCTTCATTGTCAGTCGGCTTGGAGCACAGCAAAGGGGCGCGCCTTGCACAAACAACCAATTACGCTACATATCACAGTACTTGCCGCAAGAAATATGCAAAACGTTTACCGATTGGTCCACAAACGAAAAGACTCACTGTCTTATCACGCTACTATCTCTATCGCACTCTGGCCATTATTTACGTCGTACAGACATAGCTGTTCTCGGAGGGCTCACTGGAATTGCGGCGCAAGAGCAAACACACTTTTACACGGACATTATTTTGGTCGTACGGACATAGGCGTTCTCGGAGGGCTAAATTAAATTGCGGCGCAATAGCAGGCAGACTTTTACACTCTGCAGTACATACAATGTTCGCACAGGGTGCTGCCATTGAAAGAAAACCATGCAGATTTCAAAAAGGCTCATTGAACTTGCCGAATGACATCTATGCCTGTACAGGGAAATATTACAATAGAAATTAATTCACTATTACTAACATTTCACCCATTACTTTTGTTACACGGACAGCGTCGTGACAGGCTGCTAGTATATATATATATATATATATATGTTTTTCACTGTTCCCGTTCACCTCCGTGATTCGGCTCCCAGAAAAAGATGGCACACCAGGTAAGTCCAGCACAAAAGGTTTATTGTGCACTAAACAACAAAAAGACGACGCGTTTCGGCGTGTAGCCTTTATCAAGTAGCCCCCATTTTGGATTAGCAAGAATATAAGTCCTTTCTTTTTCCATAGACATAGAGGAAATACTATGATTTGGAAAAAACGAGAAGTGATTTGACCGCATTGAGCATTGAACTTGAGAAATTCGAAACAGAGAAAAGTCTGATGGAGTTCATGAAAGCGCTTCCAAAAAAATTACAGGATTACGAAGAGTCAATCAAATAAAAGAAACAGCGAAAATTCCTCAGGGACAAACGCGACTACGCCGAGGGGCGGATATTAACATATGCCAAAAGATAAGACTGGGCACAAAAGAATTTGAGAGCAAATTGGCCAGACAAGAGAGCTGCAACTGTATCTACTGGATCGAGCTCCGACGTTAGCACTGATTCCGAAGATCGAGGAGCAGGAATCCCTTTAGGGTCACGACCTCTGACTTTCTATCACGAATTTCAGATCCTGAAACAAAACAAGGAGCAGACCTTACCCAACAGACCCCAGACAAGGGGGCAGACAAGAGGGAAGGGCCCAAAAAGAGGAAAAGGAAAAGGACGTGGGACAGTAGAAGACAACGACAATTAAAGAGACAACACAAACAAGCGAACATGGGCAACTTCTCGAGAGCAGCAAGAGAAGATAACAAGACTGTCGTGAATCTCTCAAAACGTATCTTATCTGAGGAAGAAATTTCAGTACTTCAAATGGGATTATCGTTTTGCCCGAGTACCGTTCTAGACTACACCGACACTAGAATCGACTTATTTTTGTTTATTCGTAAACTCAAGCTGCTGAAAATATATGAGACACGTTCAAAATCCAAACCACCTGACAAACAAACTGCAGACTCTTGCGGTTTGAATCTGCAAGTCAATGATATGGAACTGTTGAAAGAAATGTATGATCTTGAAACTGGGGACCTGAATGAAAGAAGCAACCACACTGTTCTGAGATCTTGTGGCATCATGAATAAACAAGTGAAACACAGTGGTTTGAAATTAAAAACGAAATACAATCCCAATGTACCCTATGATAACATAGAAGCATACAACACAGCAGTCATCGCTGATCTAAAAAAAACAGAAACAAGTTCAAAAACTCTAAAAAAGAAAATCTCACAATCAATCAAAGAAATGCTTTGAAAAGCCTGGAGGATGACAGCAAAATCATTATCAAGCCCTCCGATAAGGGGGGCAATGTTGTCTTAATGAACTATGAGAACTATCGACAGGAGGCAATGAGACAATTAATGGATCCAACATGCTATGAATTAATAGACTGGGAAACATACAGGAAAACCATTAAAGACTATCACTCGCTGTTAGGAGGGTGGAATCATGAAGGCTTGTTGGACACCGACGAATATAACTTTTTGAGGCAAGACCAACCACGCATCCCCTGTATCTATTTTCTTCCCAAGCTGCACAAGGACCCCATTACATCACCAGGGCGTCCTATAGTATCCTCACATGGAGGACTTTTGGAAAATACTTCCATCTTTTTGGACCTATATCTTGCTGAATATGTCACTAATTTAAATTCATATTGCAAAGATAGTTCTGATTTTTTGAAAAAGCTGCATGGAGTACAAAGGGAAAAGGGGTACTTAATGATAAGCATGGACATATGCTCATTGTACACCTGCATTGATCAAAGAAAAGGTGTAGATGCCTGTATGCACTATTTGAGAAGCAGGCACATTGATCATTGGAACCACAACCAGATGTTAGAAATCATGATGCTTTATTGTTTACAGGATAATTTTTTTTTGTTTGAGAAATCATTGTACCGTCAACGGTCAGGGACCACGATGGGAACTTGTTTTGCCCCCAGCCTAGCGAATTTATTCCTAGGCTGGTGGGAAGAGCAACAAGTGTGGTCACAGGAATCGGAGATGTACACTGACCACATTATAATGTGGGTCAGGTACATCGACGATCTTTTTCTGATATGGAACGGTCCCAAATCACTAGGTGAAAGATACATAAAACACTTGGGGGTTAACGACCTAAATCTACGTTTCACACATACCATCAGTGATAGCTATTGTGAATTTCTGGACATAGCAGTTGAGATTAGAAACAGCAACATTACAACTCGCCAGTTTCGCAAATCGTCGGCAGGCAATGCCATTCTGCATTCAGCCAGCCAACATCCGATACCGCTAATCAACAGCATACCCTACGGCGAACTCTTGAGGGCTCGCCGAAATTGCAATACGGACACTGATTATCAAATAGAGAAAGAAACTATGTTGAAAAGGTTTAAGCAAAGAGGGTATTTGGACAAAACACTTGAAATGGCTCAAAAAAGATAAAAGATCTCTCACACGAAGAGGCCCTTTTCAGAAAATCAGCCAGTGCGATGCGAAAGGAGGCACTCACTAAAAACAAGGAACCCAATGTACCACGCATGATAACCAATTACAGTAGGGGAGCAAAGGCAATGGAGAAAATCATGAGAGCCCATTGAAACTTACTAATAGCTGACCCCATTATAGGTAATCTAGTGGGTACAAGACCGAAAATAACTTACCGTAAGGCAAGATCGTTGAGGGATAGACTAGTACATAGCTATCCCACTGATCCGAAACAGAAAAACTGGCTAAGCAAATCTTAGGGTTTTACTACTTGTGGGATGTGCAAAGCTGATCGCAATGGAAAGAACTGCAAGAAATTCATAACAGGCATTGGACAGGAAAGGCCAATCAAACAGGTCATAAACTGTAATAGGGACTTTACTGTCTACGTACTGGAATGCCCTTGTGGCCTCCGGTAAGTAGGCAGTACCAAACACCAACTGAAGGTCAGGATATTACAACACCTGCGTGCCATCACCAATAAAGATTCGAACTATCCTATGGCACGACATTATGCAGAAAAACACAACAGCAATAATGCAAGTCTAAAATTTTGGGGCATAGACAGATTCCCGAAACATATACGGGGTGGAGACCGCGAAACAAGACTAAGAGTCCTGGAGTCCAGATATATTGTGGACCTAGAAAGTAAAATCCCGAAGGGGCTCAATTGTGGAGAGGAATTGTCCACACATATAGGGGTTTGAATCACCTTACACTAACCGGCAACCCAATGCGATGATGAAGAAGTCAGTAAGGCAATAGCCAGCAATTTTAATCACTTACACTTTTTAAGGAGTTGAGCCAGGGCACACATAGAAGAAAATATTGCCTATTTTATTTAATTTATTTATAAAGCGCTAACAATCATCCTGGGTAGGATATCACGGCGCTGAGGTTTGGTGCTGAGAGGTACGATAACCGCACTGATTACTAATTACTCTAGTTTAGGGAAGAGTAGTGTCTTTAATTGTTTCCTAAATGATAGGAGACAGTCTGTCAGTCTGAGACTGGAAGGTAGTTCATTCCATTTGGTTGCAGCTAGATGAGAGAAAGCCCGCTCTCCCATCCTAACAGTCTTCACGCGGGTAGTGTTTGCTCTTCCTAAAGTTCTGGAACGAAGGTTCCTTGATGGTCTATGGAATTTGACTTTATTGTGTAGAATAGTAGGGCCTGTATTGTAAAGTACCTTGTGTGTGATACACAGTAGTTTGAAGTTGGCTCTTTGTCGCATTGGGAGCCAATGTAGCTCTCGCAGGCAACTTTTTGCCGAATCATATCTCTTCCTATTGCATACAGCCTTTGCCGCGGCATTTTGCACTATCTGCAGTTTGGAGAAGAGATAGTCTGCCATTCCAACAAACAGAGAGTTGCCGTAGTCCAGTCTGCTTATCAGCAGCGACAGGACCAGGGTCTTCCTACACTCAGTCGGAATCCAGGGGAAGACTCGTCTGAGCATTTTCAATAATGCAAAGCCTCTGCCACAGACAGTGGAGACATGTGATTTCATGGACAGAGCACTGTCCAATACCACACCCAAGTTTTTCGCTTTTATGGTGGGATTTGGGGGCAAGCCCAGGTTACTTGGCCACCAGCTGTTGTCCCAGAGCTGGGGATTTTTGCCAAACAGGAGGATTTCTGACTTGTCTGCATTTAATCTCAGACAGTGCTCTTGCATCCAATTGGCCAGTTCAGTCAGACAGTTTAGTAGTCGAGTTTTAGGATCATCTTTCTCATCAATGGTGACCATCAGCTGGGTGTCGTCAGCATAAGAACACATTTCAACACCCCACTTTCTTCCAATGGCTGCCAATGAGGAAACAAATACATTAAACAAGGTTGGGCTTAATGAAGAACCCTGAGGAACCCCATATTTAATGTTTCGCGGGGGAGAAATAAAATCACCCAGACACACTGATTGTGTTCGATCCGCCAAAAAGGATTGTAGCCATCCCAATGCCTTGTCTCGAATACCTTTCGCTTCCAGGGCTTTCAGTAGTTGGTCGTGTGGTACGGTATCAAAAGCCGCTGATAAATCCAAGAGTATCAGGACGACTGTCTTACCATGATTCACCTGGGCCCTGATAGTATCCGTCACCGCCAAAAGTGTTGTTTCAGTACTGTTGTTCGCCCTGAAACCTGTCTTAATAGACAGTGATTGACAAGTGGTATGATATCATCTGGTGGCGGGCTAGTTTGCCATCCACAGATGAGATTTCTGTGAATCCTGGGCATCACTCAAAACCTACCACTATTACTTTTCAAACTAATTCACATATTCACCTCACTTCCCTTGCACCGTTCCCTTATCCATCACTATATGCACAGTAAACAAGACTTGCCCCTGTGAGGTACAACGCTAGTGGATATGCATAAAAGCAATGTTGGGAAAGAGTGTCCTGAGTGGGAAATTACCAATTGAAATAATGGTAATGAAATGTTTCCAAAACAGATAATTGTGATAAACGAGAACACTCGATTACACTTGTTTATACTTGCATACGGAATTCCGCTGTACAGAAACACTAAACAGAGTTTTGGCTGCTTAGTGCTATAGAAATTGAGAAACGAACAATTGTAAATGTGGTAATGAAATGTTTCTAAAAACAATTATGAGAAACGAGAAAACTCGATTATAACTGTTTTATGCCGAATTCTGCTGTATAGAAAGACTAAACTGAAATTTTGACTGTTCAGCGTTATGCATATGGGGGAACTACATTACCCAGAACACACCACTAGGACACCAACACGATGTTTCGCTTTTACTAAAATTGCGTCACAATTATAGTCCAATATCAGCGAAATTGGCTTTGTACTAATGCAAGAAATGTCCATACACAGACTGTGGTTAAATCAACGATGCAATGAATTGAATTGTATGTACCATGTTGAATGCTTTGAGCGTCATAACATAGTATTTCCTCTATGTCTATGGAAAAAGAAAGGACTTATATTCTTGCTAATCCAAAATGGGGTCTACTTGATAAAGGCTACACGCCGAAACGCGTCGTCTTTTTGTTGTTTAGTGCACAATAAACCTTTTGTGCTGGACTTACCTGGTGTGCCGTCTTTTTCTGGGAGCCGAATCACGGAGGTGAACGGGAACAGTGAAAAACAAATAGCATGGTGACTGCTACCATCGACGGCATCAGCGCTGTTAGGCTGAGGATCGCGTAAGCAGTATTCGAGATATCATGGTAAGAGGCTATAGCAATGAAATCATCAACACAGCCATTACTAGAGCAGAAGATCGACCTAGAAGTAGTCTGTTCAAAGATAATTCGGTCCAATCCACTGCTGAAAATACCAACTGTGACAATCCCAGACTGATCATGACCTATTCACATCAGGAGAGAAAAATCAGGTCTATTATCCAAAAACATTGGCCAATTGTCCTCACTGACAGTATTTTAGGTGAGAGGCTATCTATCCCCCCTGCTGTAACCTTTAGAAAGGGAAGATCTATGGGCAATGATCTGGATAAAAGTTCACCAGAAACCAGAAAACCGACAATATGGCTTCAACCCATGAGGGGGTTCAAAAAATGTTCCACGTGTCGGGCTTGCAAATTTGGCTGCAACAAATCCACATATGTGACCCCTTTTAACACATCCCCTGTGTCCATCAAGGGGAATTTTAATTGCAAAACGGACTTTGCTGTCTACATCCTGACATGCACCTGTGGTTTAAATTATGTGGGAAGCACAAAGCAACAGGTGCATGTCAGGATCCTGCAACATCTGAGGGCCATTCTTCATAATGATGCCTCCTACCCAGTGGCTAGGCATTTTGCTAAATGCCACAACAAAGACATCAATTGTCTCTCTTACTTTGTTATCGCTGCGGTTCCCAAATCTAAACGCGGCGGAAACAGAGAGAGAAAGCTCAGACAGCTAGAGACAAAGTTTATATTGGAACTAGACAGCAAGTGGCCTAGGGGTCTCAACAACTCGGAGGATATGTACACATACCTATAGAAAATCTTTGTGTCTACAAGTTCAGCACAATATGTAGCTACCATTGCATTGAACCTTCAGCCCAGCTACAAATCTTTTCATTTTCTCTGCCAGGTCAACTCCTATGACTCTCTCATGTCCTCAAAAATAGTCTACATTTACTGTTTATAAAACATAACATATAATATATGACTTCATTCCAGATGTATATATACACTGACAAAATTTTGATTGTAATAATGGATCTTATGAAATTGTATGTTTATGTATATATATAGAAATGTATGTCTATAGAATTTTAATTGACCAGTTTGGTTATCATTAATTTGCACGTCAAACACAATTTTTATTAATTTCCTTTTGCACCATTATCACTAAAAGCACTTTATGTAGGAATTTGTTGAAAAATTAGTCATTGGTCATGGTTTAACAGTATTCACATGTTTTTCTTATTTTAAATACATGATCACAGGATTCAATTCTGATATGGTACATGTTAGTTGGTCTAAACAAACATCTCTTTAAGGCTGTGTATAAAATGACCCATAGCGGGCAACAATTTCATAAATGGATTTAACCTGTTATTTTCAATCTGATGTCATATACATCGGATAGCCTTACAATTGTGAGTTAAAAAACCACTATACCATAGAATTGTTTAAACATGCATTTAAGCAGTTAGTACAATGAGAATTTTACTCAAAGTTTTTTGTATATTACCTTAAGAAAGACGTGTATCCGTGTGATAGTCTTTTTATCATGTTCATTAATCATGTGACCTACTGACCATGTGGTGTAGGGGGGTGTGTACTTTTGATGTAGAAAAAACATATAAAACTTTAACGGTCGCGATATTTGCTGAATGTGATCAAGGGCTCTTGAAGCCCGAAACGCGTCGTTGCAGGCTGGAGAAGTAACGCAAATAAAATCTGCATCTTGCCTGACTTGCTGTGGTGGTTTGAGTTCCTTCCTCGCCGCACGCCGGAAGTGGTGGGAATTGTTTGGTGCATATATATATATATATATATAGACATGCATACACACATGTTTAGCAACACATATAATTTACTAACGTTCATTTAAAATTAGAACACTGTGAATAAATGATTACTGAAATTGAAGTACATGTAGAAAAAAAGTTTAAAATAAGAAATGTATTGTCCAAGTAACCTTGAAGGCATATAGGCTTAAATGAATTCAACAACTTATCAGCAATGTTGCGATGTGAAGGTATTCCCGATGTAGGGACTCCAGTTGCAGTGGGCATGAGATAATAATTCTCGATGTAAAACCTTCAACTTTAAACTGACTACTCAGGCATGCTGATGTCACCTGCATTATCTGGCTAAGCCCATGAAGACGACAGTAATAATAGGCAACAACACATATCGTTCCTCACGACATTATGTATGTGTTCTGCAAACACAGCAACCATATCACACTTTGCCCTGGAAGCAGATATTATGTTACACATCTATAGTTAACCTGTCAGTGTGTTTATCCGTGCTATTTCCCTCGTTCCCCTAATTGAATAATGTTCTTTTCTTTCCCTAGATTTCTTACTTTCACTTTAAACATATGCTTCAGACGTAACATTTTTAAACATATCACTTTTGTTCAGATTTTTGTTCTGATAAAGCTCAACGATTAATAAATATAAAATGTGGCCTCATGTTCAGCAGAAGACTCAGCAACATTTCTGAATAATATCATATATGCACAGCGTGCACAACATGTTCGCAGCAATTTCTTTCCAGCGGAAAACAGTAGAGTTCAAACTAAGTAAATTAATTTACAGATTCGATGGATTCCAGCCCAGAATCTCAAGCCCAGTGTGGAGGCCACTGGATCGCCTGCCAAGAGCTGTTTATAAATACAGTAAACGTAACTATTTGTTACAGTCTGGCACGCAGGAAGCTCGTGACCTCATATGACCTTTGTGGTGCTATGGCCAAGCTTATCCTGGATAATTAAGTTACTTTCATCAAACATTTCAAACTGTTTCTCTGATTTGCCGCTGTGACAAAGACAGTGTAAAACTGCAAATGCCAAAAGCTAAAATGTTGTACTTTTAAATTAGCCCAATTCATTTTTGACCAAAGGAAAGATAGTTCTTTTGCGTCTCGCACAGGAGGGATGTAGAAACAAAATCTAGCACAAACCTGGTTTTCATTCACAATACATACTGAGATATATTTTAAAAACTCGATTATATTGACTGGCTAATGTCTCTATTACAATTTTTACAGGGAATGCGTGTAGATATAACTTGTGTGTTTTAATCACCATGGGGCAGACTTGCTCAATTTTAGCGCGATCCACCACAGAAACCATAGCTGGTGAGCGGTTGTGCACAAGGAAGAAAAAGCAGTGCAGTCATATTTACTTAATCAGCATTGGCAACGTCAAAAGGTCTTGCTTCTACTTAGTATATGTTCATTGTGTGATATCTGGAAGCAATAACAAATAAAAACTCGCAGAGGCACCCAGATACTAGTCATTGCTTTGATTTACTCATAAGAAAGCGTTAGACCTGTCAGCCTTAGCGTGGCCTTCCCCGAAACTTTTTTCCTTATTCCTTCATTTTTTTCCTGAGCTTGTTTTTGGTGGCTTTGCGACTCTATGCACTTTACTACTGCTAACTAATTCTGGAGAGCCCCGAGAACACCTCCCCCTGAATTGTAGCAGTGATAACATACCTGTTTTTAAATCTAGATGGGCCTGACATGGGAAGTCCGTTTACACAATGTTATGTCATGTACTCAATGCAAGCTAGTAATATTGCAAAGGAGCTTTAGCCTGGTATTTTACAGATAGCATGATGTTCCCTGACTGTTTTTGGTTTTGTTCGATGTACACTCTTGTTGAATATATATCTGTTCAATCTGAATTATTCGCTGTACGGAAATATGTATACCTATGAAAATACCAATAATCAAATAAAAAAAAAAACTAATGCTGGAAAAGCAGAAACTTCAAAGACATCAAAGGGGAATTCTCAAGAAACTTCCCCTCCTTTAAATTGGACACCAGGTATAAATATTAGACCCCTCAGACCATATACCGCTGGACCTATGAATACTACAGAAAAGGGACTGCTATGCTGCTTTGCTGTCAGGAGGACTGCCACTCTGCTACCCTCCTACTCTGCTGCCTGCTGCCCTGCTTGCTTAGAAGAAAGCATGGATCTGCATCCTTCATCCCAGGCTGAAATGACTTCAAGGGTCCGTCATCCGGTAGAAAGGCCCCTGGTCCTGATGGGGTACCAGCGGACCTTTACAAGGCAGATCCTTAAGTCTGGGCCAAGATCTTAACACACGTTTTTAACGCAGCATGCTCCTGTGGACCCCCCTTGTCATTGGCCAAGGCGTTCATTATCCCCATTTTTAAAATGGGCGACCGGGATGACCCGGCATGCTATAGACCGATTTCGCTCTTAGATTCCGCAGCAAAAATCATGGGGAAAGTAGTACTGGCTTGCCTAACAGTCTGGCTTGATCACGCTGACAGCAAGGCGTTAGGCAGGGAAAAGGGACACTGGACCAATGCCTAAACCTCCATCTGGTGATCGGGAAATATACTGTTGCCAGGGGGTGGCAGGTTTACATCTGGCCTTCATGGATCTAACCTCAGCTTTTGACTTTGTTAATAGGTCTAAGCTTTGGCTGTTCCTACGTGACATGGGGCTAGATGTAGAACTGATCTCTTTCCTGCAAACTGCTCAAGTAAACACCACGGATGCGGTACGGTTCAACGAAGACGGCAGTCTGACAGATTCTTTGGTAGTAGGAAGGGGGTTCTGGAAGGGGTGCATTCTAGCCCCTTTGATGTTTATGCTATATATCAACAAACTGGGGAACTCTCTAATATCCAGTTGTAAAGACATACCCAGGGCAGGTTCTAAGATGATCCCTGCACTCCTGTACGCTGATGATGCAGTTAATTGTCCAGAACCGCAATGGGTCTGCAACAACTTTAAAATTGTTTTATAGATTGTATGGATTCATTAGATTTAACTACAAATTTTAAGAAGTCACATGCTATGACCATAGGTTCTCGAAAGGCGGCCAAGGCAACATTTTATGGTACGGTGTCCGAGCTAACCAAAGTGCCCACGGTCCAATATCTAGGGGTATCTTTTGATGACCAAGGCTCTTGGTGCGCACAACAAACACTTAAAAAGAACCTTTTAGCAAAAGCTGCAGGGGCTACTCTGCATTTAGTAAAAAGATTGGGGTCAAAGCCTCTTCCAGCACTATTGAAGGTTTATAACGCAAAATGTATCCCCATGGCCACGTATTGATGTGAAATCTGGGGCTACAAGGATGCAAAGGGTATTCAGGGGGACGAGTATAATTTTATGCGTAAACTCCTTGTGGTCCCTACTGCTACCCCTGGTTTTAATCTACATAAAGAATTGGGGGCGGGTTACATTTTGGATCAGATTGCGGTCGCCCCCTTGTTACACTGGCTGAGAATCTGGGCTCGACCATCTCCAAATTTATACCAACTTATAATTTCTGATTGCAACACTGGAGGGGGCTTTACACATTCCCTGGTTGAAATACATAAAGGAACAGACAATATGTCTCAGTCGTCCCGAGCTGTTCCTGACCCCCAGGCACCTGGGTAAGACTGCCATTACAAATTTTAAACAGCAGTTCATGGACAGGCGGCAAGGGCTTAGGGAGGAGACCGAACTAGCCAAACCCACAGATGCAACCATATTTATCCTATGTCAACAAAGCATATCATTGTTTTGTTTTGACCAGATTTCGTCTGAACATGGTTCCCTGGTCACTGACATTCCCCAAAGGTTACTCGAAACCTGAATCACTAAAACCCTGCCCGTGACAATTTCTCAGAGCAGGATACCCTCCATTTAATGTTCTTCTGCGTCTATTACGATCCCTTGTGCAGGAAACACATTTTTCCCCTACTCAGAGATTGTCAATTTGTCAAAGTCAGGCATGCCTAGCTTCATCTGCAAATGCTAGCCTCTCCCAGGGTCTGTTTTGGGGTGGCATGCTTTCTAATAGGGGCCATCAGACACAGGACTAACTGCCGTTGCAGTAGCTATCCTGTGTTATTAGTCAGTGTAAATATGTTCTCCCAAATTATGCAATGTACTTTTAATGAGATAATATTTATGGTCTTGGTTCACTGTTTAGCACTGCTGCTCTTTATATGATATACCCTTTGTAGGTTTTTTATGTGACCGTTGAAACAGTAATGTTGGATGCCTTTTATCACCTAGTAAAGATATTTTCCAAAGTTTCTCTTTTTTTATGTGACCCAAGTTTTATGCATCAAATGTATTCTGATTAAATGTTCCTGTTTTTACAACTGTTTGCCTTTATGGCTCTTGGCTGCCGAATAAAGTAATTTTGACTTGACTTGATGACTTCAAGGGTCAGCTTACTGACCTCCTGTTAGGAGCTACAGGCACATAACAAGCTTTGGAAGCTCCCTGCAACTGCCCATTTGACCTGCAAGTGAACCTGCAACTGGACCTGCCTAAAGCCTGATGGCCTTTTTTGGAGTGAATTCTTGATCCCCAAGGGGTGCCCCCTAGGTCCCGGATCCTTAGTGAGCCATCAGTTGAGCTCTCTCCTCAAGAAAATGAGAAATCCTGAAGTTTTGAGACCTTCACAAATGGCCCAGTTCATGCCGCGATGTTGCCGCCTGCACCACTCACCAACGCGTAGCTCCGTTGATCCCAACTCTTTGCGCCACCATGACCCCCAATGACACAGACCAATGTGAGACCTGCACATTGCGCTACAGCATCGACAGCTTGTGGTGACCGCGGTGACTGCCAAAGCAAAGCTCAAGCAACTACCATAAATGACGCCCAACAGAATCTTAATGCTCCAGCAATAACTGTCCGTGATGCCCGACCTGCTCGTCATGCTACTTGGATGACCATTGCGATGTTCTCCCTGCTCCTTGCAGCCTCTTCCACCGCGAGTGGAACTCTTCGCACTGGACTTTGACGGTAACTCTTTCAGAGGGACCAACCTGGTGTCTATATCTGGCCCATGCTCCATTCCGGTCTGCCTGCACTTGTGACTTTTACCCGATCTCACATGACCAGATAAGCTAGAGTGGCATTTTGCGCTTTTAGGTGCTTTACTTACCTGAAATCTTTGAAATTACATATCCCGGTTCTACTGATTGGATTTTTTCGTTTTTGTGTCAAATAATGTATTAAATGTAACTTTCTTTTCCTAAATTACTGTGTGATTTTTCTTGTGGTATGTTTTCACGTTCTTACATTAGCATAAATACTTTTCAAATTGCTGCTGCATAAATACTTTACAAATTGCCTCTAAGGTAATCATGACTACATTTGTGCCAAGCTGCTAGAGGGTTAAGCACAGGATAATTTGAGGTTGCTTGTGATTTCACCCTGACAGAAATTGTGGCTTCTGAGTGAGTAGGGTTCAACACCCCACCCCCCCAACTAGTGACCCAATTTACAACATTTGTGTTCAGCAATGAGGATTTGGACTTGTATTTGTGCAATGCCACACCATTATTTAGTATTACACTAAAATCCTAGATAAATAATATGATATCAATTCTAGTTTTTTAAACAAATTATCCTTGATTGGCTCTTTTGCTTTTTCCAAATTTATTCTGATTCTACCTGACTCTCTGTGTGTATTGCCATACCTTCAGAAATGGAATTTGAGCTAATCAACCTGGAGAGCTACACAGTGGTAGAGCACAAGCAGTTCTGTAAGGAATGGCGACTGCCAACCAAGAAAGGCACCAAGATATTGGAGTGGAGCTTCAGAAAGCTCTGAGGGCCTGGGCTGAGGTTCACCAGTTCACAACCACAGACGATGAGAATGAGAAGGATAACATGGCGGAACAAGAGCAGGGCCTGGACACCAATCCTGAAATTCAGCACTCTGGTAAAGGGAATGACTTGTCTCTTGAATTGGCAGATGGCCAAGATCAAGTTTGACGACAACAACTTGATGGATGGAATGCTTGAATTAATCTCAGCCATTGGCAATTGCTTGGGCCGCATCCCAATCCATTGTTTTTCGCCCACCCCGCAACCTCAGTTTTGGACCCAGCCATATGCAAATCAGTCTTTACTCTGCTCCAATGGGAACAGTCAAGCCTGAACTGTCAATCCAAAAGTTCCCTGAACCAGAATACAAGCAACCTATGACCAGTTTTGCCCTTATTATGGACTCGTACGCCAGGTATAGCTTGATTCCTGTGGCACAGTGAGCAGGGGACCCACAAGTTTGAAGAGGAGTTTGAAGCCCATTAAAGTAGTCTCAGAGAGCTGGACATCAGAGTTAGTCAGACAGAGTCCAGAAACCATGATGAAAGCATACCCACAGTGCTTGAAGGGAACAAAAATGTTGCATACCCAAAGATCATGTGCACAACTGTGGTAGGGTGTAGTGTAGCTCCTATCTTCCCAATAGGCTCTGCGCATTGGAATAGTACCTACAGCAGTAAAGGCCTAGACCAGACGTTAACTAGGTCTACTACTGTCGATACTAGACTTAATTTTTGGGTTTGCCAGCTAAGCTCAGAGTTCGCTAGAAACTTTCTCGAATGTTCAAGGAAGGAATTGACTCCCCTGATTAGACAAGAAGGGATTTAGTTTCTGACAACCATAGAACATGACAACTTTGCTCTCCCCTAATCAAGAGTCAATCTCGAGAGTCGTGTGAGCACAAGGCAATTATTTTACTCAGTCAGTACGTGCATTCTTAGTCTCATCAGAATGTAGAGAAAAGGAAGAGACGGGCGTGTTCAATAAAAAGGTGTTATTTATTGATCAGTCTCTTTTCTCATACATGAGAAATGGATCGATATTATTGCAATACTTATAGTTAAGTAAAGTGCATACATTAAAAGCAATAGTATAAAATAATACTGTAAAAACATTGATATGGTTTCTGAGCCATATGATGTTTAAAATGATTAAAATATATTTACATACACATAAGGGAAGAGGTGTGGCGCCGCGGCCAGGGCGACTGACGCTGGAATCTGGGGACCACGGTTCGATCCCCTGCTCCGGCGGCAGGTCAGCCCAGCACCATGTGACTCTGGGCAATAGCTCGCTTAATCTTCCCGACGGCCCCCCAGCGCCTAGAGACCCTTACGGGTGATTGTGCGCTTTACAAATGTGGACTTTATATACATTTGACTAAACGTACTCAACTGGTGTTTCTAAATATGCCTACCCCGTGTACCTGACCTAAGTCTAATGCGTGGGCGGGAATAGAAAGTTACAGTTTAAGTTAAGTTTGTTTTTGCCAAGTGAATAACTAAAGAATTCTCTGTGAGGGGTTATTCAGTTCTGTACCTGGAATTTAGGATGGATGAGGAATAGTATCTCTTTCTCTGCTCTCGATATTCCAGGCTGCCTGCGAGGGCTGCCCAGAAACGCCGGTGCTGGGTCTCTCGGCTTGAGATAGCAGCGCGTCTCTCAGCGCGTCAGGAAGGCGGGGCTGCTGCCAGCGGGGTCTGCTTCTGCTCTCGGCTTCGGCAAGTATGGCTGCTCCGTCTTGTCACCACGCGTGTGTTTGCATAGGGCAAGGTCGGCAATATTTATACCTTAAAGGTGCCGAGATTGACGTAAGGATGGACATAGATACGTCAATAAAGATGTCATACGACTTGCTCGTTAGCACATTCTTTACTAAAGTTCTCTGTGAAATCAAAACAATGGCCGCACGGATTATCCAGGTTGTCATAGGTTTGATTTGTTATGAGAACGTCGTATGCCTTATCAGGGGCTGGAGGAATGTCGCTTGTCTAATTAGATCTCAAGCGTTATGACCTAATCAGATAACACGTTCCTGTGCCGTAGTGTGACTGCGTCAGATAACGGTATCTGCATCATGGGGGTTTTCTTGCCTCATGGGCTGACTGTTAGTTAACTTGATAGTTAGTTTAACCAGAATAGGGTCAGGAATAGGGGGACTGATTCAGAACCTATAGAAATACACGACACCCACTCCACGCTAACTATGGTCATATCTACTAATCTATGCATAGTATAACATAGTACAACATACTATAGAGTATAGTGTATACCTTACCACCCCAAAATACATAAATGCATTTCGAAATTTTCAAATATACTGAAAAATTGCAGTCATATATATTGTATGCACTTAAGCTATGAATTAAATGCAAAAGTAAACACGCATTTTTATGCATTATTGCTTATTGGTATATGAGAAATACACATGAAATGGCTCTTAATATGGCTATACAGAAAGGAAGTTCGAGACCATTTCATCACATAATAAAATATTTGTGAACATACCAGCGAGCAGCTAAATCTATAAAGTATCTAAAAATAGAAATTTTAGTTCTCTAGGAATAGTTTCTTACTTTAAGCAGAAGATCAGTGTCCCGGGAAAAAAATATGTAGAAAAATATTTTAAGGGGCTTGCTGAAAAATATTGCTGTCCGTGAGCTGGAGTGAAATTGTTCATGTAACTTTATTTTTAAAGTTGAAGGCCGAATTCAGGGAACGCCGTGTGCGAGTTTACTCAAAAGTCTCTATTTCTGTTCTGGAGAGATCATCATATCATTCAGGCTTTCGAAAAAACTGTCAACAGCTTCATGGGAAAGTTCCACTAAGTCGGAAATAGGGGTAACCATGCATTCGTGCGCATGATTGTCTCCATTGACATTCTGATTCGCATTGCTGACAGAAGGTCGTACCTGTTCGATGTTGCTTTCATCTTGAACTTCACTACTCTTCAATCGCAGTGGTGAAGATTCCAGGAATGCCGTCATCAGGATTGGCAGCCTTTGAGGGCAGCACAAAGCGTGAACCTTGGTAGGAACCAACAGTGTATCTGCATCCACTGGCGCATCCGATTGTAGCGTCAAACAGGTGTCTAACACGCATTCTTCTCCGCATAGCAGACACCTTAGTACAGGTAAAACACACCTTTGCCACATTGGTCGAAATGATAGAAACCAAGTCATGTTCAGGTCTCTAAGCCGGGAGAGTCCCAGGATTTTTGATATCCGGTCCCGGTATCCAATGGCTAGGATCGTATCTTCCATTGTCGCGAGAGTTTGATCTGTGACATGGGTTGCCATAACGAAAAATAAGGACTAGGAATAGGATTCCTGCAATTAGTCCCAGGATCAGGGAAAGTCCGCCAAAAATCGAATGGACGAAATCTGGAAAAATACCCAGTATGGCTTTGAATGGTGTTAATGCCATCGAAAATACTGTCTTAAATACCTTTGAGACCCCAGTGGTATCAGAAATATTTAAGATTTCGCTCAGGATTTCCGCGAAATGTACGGGGGAATTAGTCGATAATAATGTATGTATCTCTGCAGTCGTCCTTGCGACTTGTAGATCATACGTTTCTTTTGATGACGTGAGCCTTGTAGGCGTCTGAAGAAGCACTGTTTTCATTCTGCTTAAAGTATCTATTCGAATAGAAGTAATTTTCAAACTGGGCCATGCCCTTGCCTCCCTGTCTGGAAAGGAGCTGGGGAATAAAGAACGTCCACAGCACTTGACCTTCGCCGTTGTAGTTACTAGATAAGGAGTCCCGGGCATAAGACTGCAACATCTGCGGTCTACAATAAGAATTTAACTCCCATTATAGAGTCTTTGAAAGAATGGTTCTATTTCAGTTGCAGGTGCGCCTTGCTGGTGACATGAAAGGTTGTATGAATTCCCTTCACAGGCTCCATGCAAACTTATTCCGTTACACAGAAGCGTGCCGCTTAGTGACATAGCACAATTGTTGCCACTAAGAAACACCTTCTGTCCTTTATTACTGACACATGCATGTGAATAGGGCAGGTTCCAAGTTGTTTTAAGGTACCCTTTTCCCAATTTCTCGTACATGCCAGCCTGTATATATTTTTGGCAGTATTGAAACCTGAAGGTTGAGATTGGAATATTTATGATTCCGTGGATTATCCATTCACTGACAGGTCGTTCTGACATTGTCAACGGTAATCTTTCTAGTTTTTCAATGCTCAGGATTGTATAATCAGCACCCTTTTGCGCCATACCGATTTGTCTATCAGTAAGGTTAAAGATTTGGAATAGTGACGTTGTGTTGATTAAACGCCAAGGCACATAGCCTGAACGCAGATTTTGTAACGTCCAGCCAAGCTGTACAATGGAACGCAATTGTGACTGACCATGTTGTAATAACAGTAAGTCTTGCGATAATATATCGATTGCTGAAGACACAATGCTGTCAAATGAAAAAATTCTGGAGGACAGAGTCATTAACCCATTGTCCACTACAGATAGTGATTTTTCCAAATTAATACGGTCAATTTCCCGTATTCTTTCTGCTGTTTCAATTTGAGTAACCTTCCAGGCCTCATTGTATGCTGCATATACAGAGGCTGCTATGAAACGCTTTTGACGCTGTTTGCGTGGTCCCAGTATGAAATCACGCAAGTCAGCACCATCAGTAAGTAAAGTTAGGTGTTGCTTAATTTCAGGCAGTGTGGAAGTCTGTAGCCATTGGAGGCATAATTTGCCCACACTGTAGGTTGTTATTATCCCTGGGTGATGTCTTTGGGGATATCTAGGGTCTGGCCTGGTCATTTTGAAACCCTGTGTTTTATTCAGGAATCTATCTTGACAGTTATTTGTATCTGTGGGCCAGATCAACCATTGTTTCCAATCAGGATGTGTTCTGTTTTGGTTTAATATATGGTTTACGTCTATCTCTTCATCTGTATCAGAGCTATTGCTAAACATTGTTGGCTTCGGAATAGACGGTTTATTTAAATCTTTGATTTTGGCAAAACCAAGACAGGTGGTTTGTTGAACAGTGTCATTTAAAAATATCATTTGTTCTGGGATCATGCAGGCTCTAAACAAAGCTTCTATACCCTGTACTTGCCAATCTTTTGTACCCCAAACACTTTTCAAATCAACATTTTTGTCCCAATAATCAAATCCAAAAGTATACATTTTTTCGAAGAATGAATCTGAATATATCAATTTTGTGTTGGTTATCATGGTTTTCACCCCTGTCTTGTTTGACAATTTGAAATAAAATGTTTCAGCATTACTTATGTTAAAACCTGAAAAATATGAATATTTGTCATATACGTTTCTAGAGCTTCCTTTTGGAGGTGTAGCACAATGTTCCCATTGATTATAACTTAAAACATTTCTAGGTTGTGCAGATTTATGCAAAAAATGGTTACCATAATGGTTATAGCAATACACACTATCATAATTTGTAGAACCTTGCAAATAATCATGTTTTGTAAATTTAGCAGACATTACTAAGTCAGACATCATGTTGTTAATACTTTCGAAGTCCCAATCATCAGCAAATGAGTTTGGTTTTGCAAAGTCACTCAAGGAGATCTTGATTTGGTGTGGATATTTCAGGATCTCGACCGGACCATAAATTTCATAGTCAGTGTTGTCCCAGGCTACCCCACCAGGTATAGGATTGGCTGTGAAGTTGGCTGAAGAAAGTTCTCGTTTCTCGACGTGTGAAGATGTGTGTGGTTTGAGGACCAAGTTGATGTTCTGACTTGCTGTGTCCATTTTAGCATATTTTCCCTCAATGAAGCGTCCCAAAGTAAATACCATGATGAGCCAAAGTATGAGGATAAATGCACCAAAACCCACCCAAAATTCAATCCATGGAGAAACCAGATATGTTTCTTTCAGATGTTTCAAAAGTTCCTTAGCTTTGTCTTTAAAGGATTTTGATGATGGCTGTGTCTTTGATTCACTGAAGCCGTCAGAGGAATCATCGAAGTTGATGAAGTAACCGGATGCAGTTCTGTCAATTGTTCCAATTGGTTCAGGATTTCTGTTTTTTGCATTTTCACTTGGTACTTCAGTATAGATTGGTGTGTCTCTGCTAAATGTCTTTATTTGGGTTTTCAGAGGTCTGAGTTCTATTGCATTGTTGCATAGTCCTTCTTGTTCTTCTTTAGGTGTTTCAAATGTGATGAGCCTTTTTGTTAGGACCTCTGTGCTGGTAGCAAACCTTGGTGTTCTGCTACTTATTGGGAGTCCACTTGGCCTAATGTTTGTTATCGGCCACATGTTGTGGTTTTACCAGGTCGATGGATACAACTCGGTTCTCCTTTTTTCCAGCAAGTGGCGGTAGTACAACTGATCTTGTCCCGTTGACAGACAAGACAGGAACTGCTTTTCTGTAAGAAGGCCCAAATTCCTTCTTTACCGCGATCTTCTCCCTGACTAGATCCCCGACTTTTGGAATCCAGACAGGTCTTGCTGGGACAGGTGGTGATTCTTCAGTGGTCGTTGGCTGTTGTTTCAACTGTATGTTGCTCAGGTCTTTTCTTGTTTTGTTTAAGTCCTGCAAAATAGCCAAACGGTCTTTGACATCAAAGGTTTTTTCTATTACCACTGAAGTCTGACTATCAAGGTCAGAGATCAACATCCTAGTTCCGAATAATAATTCGTACGGACTGAATCCCTTCAGAGAATTTCTTGGCAAGTTATTTAGACTACGTTGGACACTTATTAGATGTTTGACCCACCCAGCTCCCGAACCTAATATCCTTTCCATTATAGATTGCTTTCTGCCTTGGTTTTTTCTTTACACCATCCCGTACCCTCAGGAAGGAAGTGAGAAGATTCCCGCTGGGCTGTGCTCATTTGGCCATGTTTCCCCCCCAGGCTGGATTGCCTGAGTGAAAACAATGGTCGAACGTAGCATGCTCTTAGCGTATATGCCATTTAGACTCGCAAATCTTTGTATAACAGTCCGGACGTCAGCCGAGTGCTGAGGATCTACATTATAAGTGGAAACTAGCCTGTATATGTTAATCGCAAGCCATTCTTTTTGCTGGTAATATTATCTGCCTTGATACGACGAGGTATTAAACTGCTTCTCTCCCCACTGCGATCTCTGTTGCAGTTTGGGCAGTTTTTTACAAACATGGTGTAGTGCAGGCTCATGCCTGGCCACCAGTACCGTGATTGTAATTCTTCCAGAGAATCTTTTAATTTAAGGTGTCTGAGACCCTCGCCCATGTGTGCGTCTGCGATTAACAAGTTTCTCCTGTCCATGTTTGGAATCACTCTATCCCCCACTCCAGGGATTCGAGCAAAAGGGACGGAGTTTGCATCGATTATGTATGTATAATTGAGTGGATAGTTGATCGGTAACGCTGAGCAGTCGCCTTTTAATGACGTTTTCACCGCCAGCAATGTTTCACCGTCAATGTATTTTAATGTACGCTTTTTTCGAACTACGGGAGCCGGTTTAGTGGCTGCCGCTGCGGCTGTTTCAGCCAATGAATTCCCTACAACGTGAACGCCATCACGTTGATGACTCAGTGAGTGAGTCACGTGAGTCTTTGGTAGTTCTTTTTGTAAAAGAGCTATTTGTTCCCAGAGCAGTTTCTGTTTTATTTGTGCATCTGTGTCATCTTTGTAACCGTTTTGAATCCATGTCTGCAAATCGCTGTTATATGATTTGACGCAGTAATATGAATCTGACACTATAAGTGTCGGGAATTCGCGATCCGCATAATCTAGCGCCATTTTCAATGCTATTATTTCAGTTTGTTGTTCTGAATTAGTTTCTACTGAGTGTGATTTTGTTAATAGAGGTTTTAATATACCTCCGCGCCACACTTCTTTTGTAATCTCACATGTGGGGTTGTATGCTTGTTCTCCCCAAACGGAGGGTTGAGCATGTCCGTCTGTATAGATTACACAGGCGTAATGTCGTAGAGGCAGAATGTCGATTGGCAGAGGATACGTCTTTTCATATTTTAGATTTTTTAATTCTTCCAGTTCTTAGAAAATTGTCAACCAGGCTATACTTGATCATTCATATCCTACGTACAAGACTGTCAGATGGGCAATTCTGGATTTTTTAAAGTTGAATTTGTAACCCTCTGCAGCGAACCCAAGTATTATGGTGTTCACCCTTTTCAAGTGAGTCTCCAAGTCATCATCTGTTAAGTAAATGTCATCGACATAAGATAATGCTTCATCATCATATAGTTGTAGTAATTCTGTTACTCTCGCTGAGAATACCCCCGGGCTGTTCTTGTACCCCTGGGCTAACCGACAGAATTGTTTTTGAGTGCCATTTACTGAGAATGCAGTTAAATATCTGCTCTCTGGTGCTATGTTTTGACAAAAGAATCCATTGGAGATGTCCAGGGTTGTTTTGTATTTTTTGCGCACTATGTTATTCATTAGTGCAGCACTGTGTGAGTTTTGCACTGCAAAGGTTTTGCAACATGTGTTAAGGTGTCGGTAATCCAAAACTAGACGATATGAATTGTCTGGTTTGGAGACCGGAAACAAAGGATTGTTCATTTGTGAGGTGCAAGTTTCAATCACCCCCTGGTATTCTAGCTGATCTAGTATTTCATTTACCTGTTTTTTAGCTTCTTGCTTAATTGGGTACTGCCTTTGTGCAGTAGGTTGTGATTTTAACTGGATTTTGTGAGGAGGGGAGTCCTCATCCCATCCTACATGATTTTTATATAAAGCAGGTGCTAAGGCCACTGCCCACTTTCTAGCAAGTGTGTATTTTTTATGAATCGGTATTTGATTCGAGAAGGCAGGCATAATTACTTCTTCGCCATGAGGGCACTCCCTGACAAACTCTGGTGGCCAGTCTTTTTCAGCTAGAAGGATGTCATAGCCTTTGGAGAGGTTATCCCAAGATAGTCCCCTTATTTTCCTAGTCTTATCTCCCTCTATACGTAATGTTATCTCGTATATCTTGTGGGGCTTGCTAACTCTGGTGTCTGCAGTTTCCACTTGAAGGTATTCATTCGTGTCCACTGTCTCCAGATGATTCATAAGGACTTTGCGAGCTATGCTCACCTCTGCTGCGCTGTCTAGCATTGTCTGAGCCCACTCTCCGTTTTTCAGTTGTGTCCTCAGTATTCTCGGCATTTTTAACTACCTTGATACTGGCTACCTTCTTTTTTGGAAATTGTAATTTCTTTTTTTGTTGAGCAGGTTCCTTGTCTTTGGACTTGGCGTGCTCTTCTGATCGTCCTCTTCTTTCCGATTTCTGCGAGGAATTCTGAAAAGATTGAGAGGGACGTGTATCAATGTCTTGATATCTATCAGGTTTTTTAATATTATCCCTATTTCTAAGGTTATATCTATTCCCCGAGGGGTCACTCTGCGGTGACCTCTGTCTTTGGTTTGGAGATTTCTCTCTTCGCCTAGGAGACCTTCCTCGGGACTGGAATTTCTTTTCTTTAGGATTGGATTGTTTGTTTCCATCCCAGTTCTTTTTTGGTGAATTATTATTATTAAAAAATATTTTTTCTGGACTTGTAGTCAGTTGCGGTTTTACTGGTATTCCACCTAGACTATCTCTGCCTAGTTCTTCATAGGATTTTTCTATGATTCTGGCAATTTCAGCTGGTTGGTCTGCTATATCTGTTTCTTTTAACCTCTGGCGGATCGCCACGTTTGCTGCTTCACCTTTTATGTTGGCTAATAATATAGCCGAGACCTGCTTGAAGTCTTTTAGTAATTTCATACCAAGAGTTAAAGCAGGTTCTGGACCGTATTCATCTTGAATTTGTTTTAGCACATCTGGTATTACCGAAATGGATGGAACACGTGCGTTTTTGTGTAGATGGAAGCAAAGACTGTACCCCAAGTGTCACAGTCCTCAATGTGTGGTGCGATTCCCATTGGGAGACATATAGTCAGAATCCTGTGTTTTTCTAATGGGGTGGTGTCAGGAAACACCGCCTCTATTTGGGTGATTTTCTGTGCCAACCAGAATGGTATTTGTTCCCGTTTAGCTGGAACTTTACCTAGGCAGGATTGGATGTTCTGTGGTGTAATTTTATTTGTGTTCCCCTGGTGAGGGGTCAGCTGTGGAAGTTTAATCGCTGGCTGAATTGTTGAAGTCCGCATTACATACTGAACTAATTGTCTATGAATTTTTAGTAGTTGTTTTAGCTGTATTAACAGCTCTGCTGCAGGCATTCTTTCGATGTCTGGATGTGGTGTGTATCCGGCTAAGACCGGCCACGTTGCTCCTGGTCTTCCTAAAGGACCGAGCCTTGTAATGTGATTGTTATGTATTAGGGCGCCATCAAATAAGAGCAAATGCTCTTGGAATTTGAGTGGTACTTCCACCTCCTCGAAAGGAGTGTATGTTTCAGGAGGTTCCTCTACTTTGTAATAGTGGAAGTACTTTGTTACAGCATTTGCTGCCGGAAAATGTATCCATGAATAGTATACCTCTGTCTGCCGATATTCGTGTGCCTCAATTACGAATATGACTGTGCCACCTCTAGGTGTCAGTCCATTTTCTATAAGTTTTAAGGTTATAGATCTCCTTTTAATGACCGGAATGAGTGTTATATTCGGGTCTGCTGCTTGCATGGTAGCATCAGCATCTGCGAGTTCAGTAGCTAATCTAACTGCCTCTCTTTCTTCATCACTGTCTCCCATTTTACAGACAGGATGGTATTATGTCTATTTGCAGATCAGGTTTCTTTATGGAACAAAGATTAGATGCACAATATTTTGGAACTGTTTATCCTTCAACGTTGACTTGACCAAGAACCATACATAGGAGTTCCCTCCTGCGAGGTTTTGGAGGATATAACCTTTCACCCACTCCAGACGTCTTTGGAGTATTTGGGAAAAGGGGTCTGAGTGAGAAAGCACGACTGAGTTACTCTAAATGTCTTACGTTAGTTTTATCGCCCTTTCCAAACGCGCTGGGCGCCATGTAGTGTAGCTCCTATCTTCCCAATAGGCTCTGCGCATTGGAATAGTGCCTACAGCAGTAAAGGCCTAGACCAGACTTTAACTAGGTCTACTACTGTCGATACTAGACTTAATTTTTGGGTTTGCCAGCTAAGCTCAGAGTTCGCTAGAAACTTTCTCGAATGTTCAAGGAAGGAATTAACTCCCCTGATTAGACAAGAAGGGATTTAGTTTCTGACAACCATAGAACATGACAACTTTGCTCTCCCCTAATCAAGAGTCAATCTCGAGAGTCGTGTGAGCACAAGGCAATTATTTTACTCAGTCAGTACGTGCATTCTTAGTCTCATCAGAATGTAGAGAAAAGGAAGAGACGGGCGTGTTCAATAAAAAGGTGTTATTTATTGATCAGTCTCTTTTCTCATACATGAGAAATGGATCGATATTATTGCAATACTTATAGTTAAGTAAAGTGCATACATTAAAAGCAATAGTATAAAATAATACTGTAAAAACATTGATATGGTTTCTGAGCCATATGATGTTTAAAATGATTAAAATATATTTACATACACATATACATTTGACTAAACGTACTCAACTGGTGTTTCTAAATACGCCTACCCCGTGTACCTGACCTAAGTCTAATGCGTGGGCGGGAATAGAAACTTACAGTTTAAGTTAAGTTTGTTTTTGCCAAGTGAATAACTAAAGAATTCTCTGTGAGGGGTTATTCAGTTCTGTACCTGGAATTTAGGATGGATGAGGAATAGTATCTCTTTCTCTGCTCTCGATATTCCAGGCTGCCTGCGAGGGCTGCCCAGAAACGCCGGTGCTGGGTCTCTCGGCTTGAGATAGCAGCGCGTCTCTCAGCGCGTCAGGAAGGCGGGGCTGCTGCCAGCGGGGTCTGCTTCTGCTCTCGGCTTCGGCAAGTATGGCTGCTCCGTCTTGTCACCACGCGTGTGTTTGCATAGGGCAAGGTCGGCAATATTTATACCTTAAAGGTGCCGAGATTGACGTAAGGATGGACATAGATACGTCAATAAAGATGTCATACGACTTGCTCGTTAGCACATTCTTTACTAAAGTTCTCTGTGAAATCAAAACAATGGCCGCACGGATTATCCAGGTTGTCATAGGTTTGATTTGTTATGAGAACGTCGTATGCCTTATCAGGGGCTGGAGGAATGTCGCTTGTCTAATTAGATCTCAAGCGTTATGACCTAATCAGATAACACGTTCCTGTGCCGTAGTGTGACTGCGTCAGATAACGGTATCTGCATCATGGGGGTTTTCTTGCCTCATGGGCTGACTGTTAGTTAACTTGATAGTTAGTTTAACCAGAATAGGGTCAGGAATAGGGGGACTGATTCAGAACCTATAGAAATACACGACAAGGGAATTACATAGACAAGTGGTTTTCTGCCTATGAGGTGGTCCTTAAGATGCACAGAGTCCCAGAAGAATTTTGGGGGCATCATTCTGAGAACACATGCCTCCAGTGGCAAGGGCTACCTTACTACACTATACATATCTAAACAACACAAAAATATTGTTTCAAGCATTGGACAGTAACCTGAAACTCTTTAGCTCCCATTAACTTTCAGATGGTTCTGAACCTCAAAATGAAACTAGCTCTGAAAACCCAGTCTCCTCCCAATGGAATCCATCCTATTGTAAGCAAGGTAACCCTCCGTATCACCAAGTTTACGCTCACCCTAGAGAAGTACCACATTAGGTTCAGGAATAGCCAACAAGGAACTTGATGGTTGAGTGCAGCAAAGGTGATGAATTTATAGGGCTGTTTAATCTGATACTAAGAGAGCACATGTTCAATATTTGTTTGACATAGCTTTCTAAGGAGGCAGGCCTCTGGGTGAGCACCAGAGGGTCCACAAACAGAGGGGATCACCACAAGAAAAACGGGGGAGAAAAACCTAACAATAAGAGGTTCTCCAAAGACTTCCAAAATAATTCCCAAGGGAACCATAGTTATCAGTCCCAACTTGATCAGAAGAAGGGATTTTTTGATCACAAGATGGGGAGGTTAATTTCACAGAGTATTGAATGCTCCAAGTATGGATACTCCAAGGTAGACACCAAATGTCCCAAAAGGGCACAGCGCCTCCCCCACTGGTGGGCAGACACCTGGGTTGGCGAGTGTAGCATGTGGGCAGGAGGTGCCTGCAGTTAGGTTGGGGGAGAGAGCAAAGGAGAGAAATGGTGCCAAAAGTCCATAAGCCTTCAAATACTTGTAAGTATAGGCCGCTGGACACCCTCAATGGGCAGGGGGTGGAAGCACTGAGAGACAAAGGTGCCAGTATGACTACTCATCTGGTGTTTGCAGAGCAAGTCCTCCCTAATACATTCCACCTGGTCTTAGTCGCTGATAATTGTGAGAGTCACTACTCAGTGTCTGGGATTACATTTGAGTGGGGGGGTCTCAGGTAACCGTGGGCAATAAACTCCACTCGTGGAGATTTGTTAACAATGCATTACATTGAAAACACACAATTGATGCAAAAAATTCAGACTCAAACATGTAGCAGAGTTAGCTACTGAACCCTCAACTCTTTGATAAGACAACTTAACAAAAGCATAAAAAGCATATGACCAATTCACAGTGAACTTTGAAAAATATTAGGCAATGAGAGAGGTGATGATTTTGGGGTCACCCCTAACCTAGGGGGAGGACCAAGTGGATGCCTTGAACACAAAGAGCATATCATGCTGAACGATTCGGTGGTGGTCCCACCGCAAGCAAAGTTATGGGCAAGAATACAGTGCCAACCAAAGGCCCAGCAAAGCATTATGGGGCGAGATTCTAGAGTGCAGTGAATAATATAGTATTAGCTCTCAGCTGATCCGGGAGAGCCTGCTCTTTGAAGAATGTTTTGATATTGGATACTATAATATTCACTGCACCACTCTAAAATTTCGTCCCATAATGCTATGCAGGGCCTTTGGTTGGGATTGTATTTTTGCACATAACTGACTGTGTTTGGGGTGGTCCTCGGAGGATGGGACCACCACCGAATTGTTCAGCATGATGTGCTCTGCGGGGATATTCTCAAGAACGTGCGATAATCATTGCCAAAATCGGTTAACGCAATATTTCATATCGCCGTCTATCGCAGGAAAATAACTCAGTGTTAACGTCCTATTCACAACACGGCGGTAACATGCAATATTTTCCCGATAACGCGTCAAATGTCTATGATAAAGTCACCGGGACAGCGATAAAAATCTAAACCCCAACGTGAAAAAAGTTGCAGTGGGCCCAACCATGATAAAAAAATCAGTGATAATCTTCGCCAGGCATGCAATTCACACACGTCAGTTGGAAAAATCACTATAAAAGTATAAAGAAAAACACAAACAAAAGCAAAACAACTACGAAGCACAATGGAGGTAGCTGGAGCAAGTACAGAGCACAACAGAACCCCACAAGCCCCATGGAGGACCAGCCTGAGACCTTGGGTCAGGTAAGGGCAAGGACAAGAAGAAGAAGAAGATGCGGTTCAGTCCGCAGAAAAACAGGATCCTGATAACGGAGGTGATAGAACACCATCAACTACTGTTCGTCACCTCCACTATGTCATTGGCAACAAAAAATTGAATATGGCAGTCCATCGTGGACAAGATGAATGCAGTCGGAGTGCTGAGGAGGACAATGGAAGAGGTCAAGAGGCACTGGAATGATGTGATGCGCAAAACCAAGCAGAAACTCGCCAACAACTAGAAGGCAGCAATGCAGACTGGAGGTGGGAGTCCAGCGCCACAGGAGGAGCTGGATGAGATGGAGGAAATAGTGTCCACAGTCATCAGTGTGGAGACGGTGGCAGGAGTTGTGGGACTGGACACTGCTCAACATGACCTGGCACAACAGCAACAGGGTGAGTAATGACCAAGGACTGGGGGGATGGGGAGAGATGGGCACAATGGCACACATACACAATTAAGTATAACACAGTGCACACCCACAATGACTCTGGAGCATGTCTCTGAACCCCTTGGCACACTGCATCACACCTAGAAACAGCATGTATGTCTCTGAACCCCTTGGCACACTGCATCACACCTAGAAAAAGCATGTGGGCCCCGTCGACTATGTGCTCGAGGGGGCCCTTCCCACACATCACCAATTTCACAACAAACCCATGCACATGTGCCAAACCCAGCAAAGCAGCGTGTCTGTGAGCAACACTGACAATGTCAGTGACACTGCATGACAATTAGCATTGCTGCAGTCAATATATCATGAAATGTTGCACACCACCACTTCCGTAAAGGAGCAGGTCACACTCTGACACATCCACGTGCACAAACAACCCCTGATGTCAGCAACACATCTGCGGACAAACCATGCTCCTGACTCCCACCAAGAGCCCAATGTACCCAAGTCTGCAACATCTCAGCACTGTATAAGCACAGAAGTCAAATGCACATTGCATGAAAAGGATAAGGGGCAACAAAATCAGAACTGCAGGGGTGACTCTCCCAAAAATGCAGCACACACACATAACATGCAGAGCACATCAACATTGACAACAACGTGGTACAAACCGCAACACGTTCACAACAGAACAGAGGACACAACTGGTGCCGCTTGTGTGTAGAAACTGGCCAATCACATTTGGCATAGCAGGGAAATGTGAATTGTTAATGTACAAGTACAAACACACATCCATGAAGTTATCGAAATGTCCACTGTCCTGCATCAAATAGGCAGCTCCTCCCAAACAGTCACAATGTACGTTGTCATGCAGTCTGTATGTAAACATGTACAATGCGTCAACATACATGTGAACATAATGTTAAACTGTGTCTCCCCTTCACAATGCAGAGGGAAAATGAACACCTCCTGCAGAGCAGACCGAACCTTTCTTTACTGATGATGTAGAAGACCTCCACACCTCGACACCAATGCACTCCAAGAGTTCATTGACAGCTACGTTAACCCACCTCCAGGAGCAGGGCAGCCCAGCTGCATCGAGGAGATCCCACCCCCTGCACAGGCCACACAGCAGGCAGCACCCACCATCACGGTTGCCTCCCAGGACCCCCCTGAACAACACATGGCCTTCCAACGCTGTTGGGGTGCCAGGATAAGATGGCTGAACAGGTATGGGTGGGGGTCGACCGCAATGCATCCAAACTAGATGCCATACGTGGGTGTCTAAGTCCCATAAGGCACCACTCACAGTCCCTAAGGGACACCAACAGTCCGCTCCATGCTCTCCAATGGTCCATGGCTGACATTGCTGGAGTCCTGACTCATAGACAAGAACAACTGTCCAGTCAGAGTGGCTCCAGCGATGTCACCCGGGAGTTGGGACACATGCGGAGGATCATGGAGAACATGGAGTGGACGCAGGTGGAAGAAGCATCTACCACGGCTGCACACCAGTGAGAGGTAGCTGGGTTCTTCCATGCCCTGCTGACCCTCCTCATTGCATTGCTGTCACAAGGCCTGGCGCGGATGAATGCTGTTGCTACCACTCTCCATCCACATCTCCGCCCCTAGAAGTGTCAGTGCCACACAGTGTGGCAGACATTCCACCTCCAGCCCCTGATGTGTCACTGCCACACAGTGCTGGAGACAGAACACCACCACCCACATGTGAGGCACATGAAACAGCAGAGGACGAAGATGTGGATGAATCTGCCATACTGGTAAGAAGGAAGCAGTAGAATGAATCTCCGCCATATGGCCTGTTTCTGCTTGGTTCTAGCCTCTGCATCATCACCTTCCGCTGTCCCCCGAGATACTCTGCGACACTTACCTTGGACCTCGACATGGACTGCTATATTCTGTTTGGTTACCAATGACACAGCAATCAGACTGTGGACTGAACTCTTCCTCTTCCAATGACCTTGTCATTCCCTAAAGGACTCTGGCTGATCCTCCATGGGCCAACAATGGAAAGTGGGGTTTGCATGGCCCGTTACTGCTCCAGCTACACCACTCCACTGAATGTGCATTAAACATTCATATTTACACAGATGTGTCATGTCTATGATCATTCAAGTGTGGAAGTATGGATGAATGTAGGGTCAGTAATTCCCCCTTACGTCCATGTTGCTCATGTTGTGGGACTTGAGTCACAAGGTGCAAAATGACATTACCAATGGTGGTCCGGGTGGTGCAGACGCTACAACAGCGACACACGCATTAGTTACTTCCTTGTTCAGCCAGGACGGAACCACGCCCAGAGCCCTGTGGTCATTGTTCACACCCCTACGCTGGACTGGCACATGCCAGGCCAGCCCACTCCGCTTACGCTTACAGGTGGGAACAATGCTACATGTCCTAGGTCTTCCCTGTAATGATCTGCTGATCACAGGTCTAGTTGTCAGCATGCCACAGCCACTCCCTGAGGGCTAGTTTACACCCACACCACACCCATCTAGCACAGGTATCACAGGACATGGGACCCTACCAATAAAAAGGGTGGGCACACGTGCTCAAGGTCATTTCCACTGTCTATCTGGGTGTATCTTTGTGGTTATTATTTATGCATGAGGGCCTAGGGCTCTACCCGATCACATTCCCCACTGCTGGAGGTGACATGATGGCGTCCACACCACGATTAACCCTGGGCGTAGTTTGTGTAGTAGCACTATGCAAAGTGCACTTCACACTTCGCAAGCTGCGCGCAGCTACACGAATTGCGTAGTGCAGTAGGGAAAATGCTGTTCCCACTGATTGCACAGCGCCGGATGGTTGTCTGCACCGTGCAATCATTGCAAACGGCATCTTGCACAGTGCAAGTAGTCGTTTTCTGCCGCTCGAGTAGATTTGTACTCGAGCTGCAGCTTTCTCAACGCGGACTGGTAGTTTCCCATTGCGAGAATACGTGGCCACTCGCAATGAGAAACCTGACCCTCCCGTGTTGACAATTTTGCCGGGCGCTTTATTTTCCATGCTCGCGATCGACAACTTGATGTTGCTGATCGCTAACAAGGAAAAAGTCTCGCCAGGATGTTGATTTTGCTCGCTCGTTGTTGCCAACTTGACGTTCAGGACCGCAAGCAGCAAAAATGCCCGCTAGGCTATGCGTACTCAATAATAAAGGGTCCATGACTTGCGTTGCACAGAGTTAGTGGCACCAGATACACTGCGGCCAGGACGGTGACTTTCGGTGCACTGAGGTAGGGGCACCTTAAGTGCTGAGCGAGCGATGATGCGCCATCCTGGCGGTCCGGACTGGTAAGGATTTGTGTGAGCCCTGCTGGACCGCAGTGTAGGCCTGAGCCAGAGGGCAGTGCAGGCCTACCGCCATGTGGCATTGCCTCGCGGTTCACAGAGCTAGTGGCACCTAAAGAGCTGAACGGGTGTGCTGCCTGCGATGATGCCTTGTACACTGATATTATTTCTGCCATTGTGCAATCAAGACCCAGAATCACATGTTACCTGGTGGCCCTTTGGTGTGGGCTGCATGATGTGAAGGCTGTCAAGGTCTGGGCCCCAGGCTTGGAGCTTGCACCGTCACATGGTGGGCACTCTTGGAGACACTGCAGTAGCGGAAGGTGAGCAGTGAGGCCTGGGTGCGCAGGGGCAAGCAATCACAGCCGAGCCGGGAAAGCCTGCCCCTTGAAGAATGTTTTGATATTGGATACTATAACATTCACTGCACTCTAGAATCTCGTTCCATAATGCTTTGCAGGGCCTTTGATGGGATTGTATTTTTGCCCATAACTTGGCTTGCATGATGTGCTCTGTTTGTTCAATGCATCTGCTTGGTTCTCGCCCTAGGTTAGGGAGGACCCCAAAATCATCACCTCTCTCACTGCTCGCTGTATTTTCAGTTTCACTTTTGTGAAATGACTATATTGTCAAAGGTATGTGAGGTTTCTGTTTTATTATTTGGCATGAGATGGAACAGAGTTGCGGAGGGGAGGTCATGGAGTTTTTGTTCAACTCTGCAAAATTCTGTGTAGTGGTACTCTGCCAACTACGCCCACCCTTATTTGTGTGCTGGTGGTCCCTCCCTACTGGGTTTGGCCCATGTTATGTCCCTCGCAGGACATTTGGGACAGGATAAGACCTTTGCCAGGCTTGTCCCTCACTTCTATTGGACCCGGATAAAGACAGCTTCAGACACGCTCTGCAGGTCCTGTACCACTTTCCAGGCTAGTGGGACAGCAGGGGAAAAGCTTAAGGTTCCTCTGAATCCCTTAGCTATCATTGGCACAATTTATGAGAGGGTGGACATCGATATTGTTGGTCCCTGGAATCCCAAGACAGCCTTA
The DNA here is from genome assembly GCF_964261635.1 of Lissotriton helveticus. Taxonomy (NCBI): domain Eukaryota; kingdom Metazoa; phylum Chordata; class Amphibia; order Caudata; family Salamandridae; genus Lissotriton; species Lissotriton helveticus. The sequence continues at coordinate 110,002,807 of NC_136058.1, forward strand.
GGCAACATATGTATCCTGTTCTTGCACCCAGTATCCAGAAACCATCCCTCCGAGGTCAGTGACTGCACTTGTGATGACCAGGTCCTGATGGGGATTTTTTCCAATGTGGGGTTTCCCAAGGATGTAGTGTCCTACAAGTTCTCCACACCTTACCACCCTCAAACAAATGGGCTTGTTGAGAGATTCAACAAGACCCTGTAGTGCATGATAATGGGCCTGCATGAGCCCATGAGGCAGAGGTGAGACACCCTCTTGCCATGCCTGATGTTTGCCTACAGGGAGGTGCCACAGATGTGTGTTTGGTTTATTCAATTTGAGCTCTTCTATGGTCACCCTAATAGTGGATGTCTCAGCCATATGAGAGAGGGGTAGGAGCAAGATCCGAGGAAACTCCCTTAGGATGTGATTAGCTACATGCTGACTCTCCGTAACCAGATGCAGCACTTCTGAAAAAAGCTGAAAGACAATCTTGAGGGCAGTCAAGCGGCAATGACACTCTGGTATGACCAGAGGCCACTCTGGTAGAGTTTCAAACTAGCCAGAAGGTGTGGTTCATGGAGCCTGTAGAGCCTAGAGCTGTCCAGGATCGTTGCACAGGCCGACATGAGGTGAAGAGGTGGAATGGGGATACCATATACCTGGTAGATCTCAAGACCCCTATAAACCCCTTAACGGTGCTACACATAAACCAAATGAAACCCTTCTGGTCTGAAGTTACCATGCTCTTGAAGAAGTGGAGATGAAGGAATAGAAGAGGAGAGTTAACCTCTCCCTGATCATGTGTCTTCCAAGGAGCACAATGGGTCAGTGGAGGATGTTATCCTCTCCCCTACTCTGACCTCAGAACAGTAGAGTGACTTTCATCAGTTGCTGGGATAGTTTTCTTCACTGTTCAATATCACTCCTGGGCTTACATTACACATTTGTGTACCACCGACATAGGCATTATGGCTGTTAAAAACAAAATGTACAGGTCGTTGGACAAGGTGAGAACCAGTACCAAGTAGGAAGTCTCCAAGATGCTGGCATTAGTGGTGAGTGAGCCCTCCAAACGTCCTTGGTCCAGCCTTATTATGCTGACACCCAAGGCAAACCCGGTGTCACTCCAGAACTTAGAAGACCAAGGATTTAATTCCATCACTAAGACTGATGCTCACCCCAAACCTTGAGCTGATGAGTTCAATGACAGGCTAGGTGCTGACAAGTTCCTCAATTCCTCTGGTCTCACTCCAGGGTACTGGCAGATTGCGTTGACTGAGGAGGCAAAAGAGAGGTCAGCATTCTAAACCCCAGAGGGCAACTTCTAGTTTAGGGTGATACCCTATGGCTTGAAGGTACATGCTACCTTTCAGACGTTGATGAGCAGGGTCCCGGCTGGGATGGAGGCATTCTGTGCCATTTACCTAGATGACATAGCTGTCTTCAGTTCCAGCTAGGAGTAATACCGGTACCACCTCCAGGAGGTGCTTCAGGCCCTGCAACAGGCCAAGGCCAGTAAGTGCCAGATAGGGCAGGGTACCATGGACTTACATTACACATTTGTGTACCACCGACCTAGGCAGTATGGCTGTTAAAAACAAAATGTACAGGTCGTTGGACAAGCTGAGAACCAGTACCAAGTAGGAAGTCTCCAAGATGCTAGTATTAGTGGTTAGTGAGCCCTCCAAAAGTCCTTGGTCCAGCCTTATTATGCTGACATCCAAGGCAAACCCGGTGTCACTCCAGAACTTAGAAGACCGATGATTTAATTCCATCACTAAGACTGATGCTCACCCCATACCTTGAGTTGATAAGTTCAATGACAGACTGGGTGCTGACAAGTTCCTCAGGTCCTCTGGTCTCACACCAGGGCACTGGCAGATTGCTCTGACTGAGGGGGCAAAAGAGAGGTCAGCATTCTAAACCCCAGAGGACCACTTCTAGTGTAGGGTGATACCCTATGGCTTAAAGGTACCTTCTACCTTTCAGACGTTGATGAGTAGGGTCCCAGCTGGGATGGAGGCATTCTGTGCCATTTACCTAGATGACATAGCTGTCTTCAGCTCCAGCTAGGAGTAATACCAGTACCACCTCCAGGAGGTGCTTCAGTCCCTGCAACAGGCCAAGGCCAGTAGGGGCCAGATAGGGCAGGGTACCATGGACTTACATTACACATTTGTGTACCACCGACAAAGGCATTATGGCTGTTAAGAACAAAATGTACAGGTCGTTGGGCAAAGTGAGAACCAGTACCAAGTAGGAAGTCTCCAAGATGCTGGCATTAGTGGTGAGTGAGCCCTCCAAAAGTCCTTGCTGACACCCAAGGCAAACCCGGTGTTACTCCAGAACATCGAAGACCGAGGATTTAATTCCATCACTAAGACTTATGCTCACCCCATACCTTGAGCTGATGAGTTCAATGACAGGTTAGGTGCTGACAAATTCCTCAGTTCCTCTGGTCTCACACCAGGGTACTGGCAGATTGCGTTTATTCATTTATTTAATTTATTTAATTTGTATAGCGCATTATAACCACCGGGGTCTCTAAGCGCTGTTTGTCCAAGATTACGTAGTGGGGTTCAGTATTTACATGATCTTAACAACACACCTAGGGGCTGCTCCATGCTTGCTTGAACAGTGCAGTTTTTAACTTTTTCCTAAAAGATAGCAGATTGCATTCCTTCCTTAGCTCTAGGGCCAGTTTGTTCCATAAAGCTGGAAGTGTATTGGAGAAGGCGCGTCCCCCCACCGTAGCCAGTTTGAAGCGGGATTGGGACAGGAGGGTAGCGTCTGACGAGCGCAAAGTCCTGCTCGGTGTATATGGAGACAGGCGAGCTTTCAAATAACTTGGTGCCTTACCGTACAGCGCCTTATGTACGATACACAACCCTTTGAATACAGCCCTCTGCCGAATCGGGAGCCAATGTAGCTCCTGCATCAGAGGTGAAGAGTGGGCAGTCCTAGGTTTCTTATAGATCAACCGGGCTGCATCATTCATAACCCCCTGTAGCATATCCAGCAACCGCTGGGGTAGACCAATATACAAGGAATTTCCGTAGTCCAGCCTAGTCAAAATTGTGGCTGAGACCACGTGTCTCAAGGTGGAAAATGAGAGTAGTGCAGAGATCTTCCTCAGTTGTCGCATCAGGCCTATACAGGTACCCACTACCGTGGTAACTTGTTTTTTCATAGAGAGTTTGTCATCCACGTACAGGCCCAAACTTTTGACTGCAGACGCCGGTTCCGGTGGCACACCCAGTTCCACAGGCCAGAATTTCTCGCTCCAGGGGTTGCCCGTGATGGAAATGGGCAACACTTCCGTCTTGTCCGGGTTGATTTTTAAAGAATTCGCGGACATCCGTTAACTGAGGAGGCAAAAGAGAGGTCAGCATTCTAAACCCCAGAGGGCCACTTTTAGTTTAGGGTGATACCCTATGGCTTGAAGGTACCTGCTACCTTTCAGACGTTGATGAGAAGGGTCCCGGCTGGGATGGAGGCATTCTGTGCCATTTACCTAGATGACATAGCTGTCCTCAGCTCCAGCTAGGAGTAATACTGGTACCACCTCCAGGAGGTGCTTCAGGCCCTGCAACAGGCCAAGGCCAGTAAGTGCCAGATAGGGCAGGTTACCATGGAGTACCTGTGCCACATGGTGGACAGGGGCCAGTTACAGTCTCTCCAGGAAAGATTCAGACTATCCTGGCCGTCAACCCCCCAAAACACAGACAGAGGGGAGAGCCTTCCTGGGTCTCACCAGATATTCTAGGAGGTTTGTTAAGGGGTATGGCACCATTGCTGCCCCCTTAACCAAGCTGGCCTTCGAAGAAGCAGCCCAAAAAGGTGACCTGGACAGAGGCCTGTCAGAAAGCCTTCCCTCCCTCAAGGAAGCAATGTGTACGGCACCTGTACTCAAGATTCCTGACTTCTCAAAGGAGCTCATTGTGCAAACTGATGCATCAGAGCATTGTTAACTGAGGAGGGCCTAGATCAAGCTGTACCCTTCATAAACAGGAGGTTACTTCCCCCGGAACAGGGATGGAACTCTGTTGAAAGGGAGGCCTTTGTTGTTGTCTAGGCACTAAAGAAACTGACAGCATGCCTGTTTGATACTCACTTTGGGGTTCAGATCAACCTCAGGCCCCTCAGATGGCTCATGTAAATGACGGGTGAAAATCCCAAGCTATTGAGGTGGTCCATCTACCTACAGGAAATGGATTTTACAGTGAAACACCATCCTGGGTCAGACTACACCAATGCTTATGGTCTCTATAGGTTCTTTCGCGTTAGTGATGAGAACTCCCAGGTTGTGTAGTTCATCCTACTTTCAGTTTGGGGTTACACATCTAAATTGGTATGGGATTTTACTTGTTTTGTGTTTTCACTTTATAAATGTTTGAAGTGCTGCATAAATACTTTACATATTGCCTCTAATCTAGGACTGACTGCTTTTGTGCCAAACTACCAGAGGGTAAAGCACCGGTCAATTTGGGGTTGCTTTAGACTTCACCCTTACAGAAAAAGTGGCTGCTGTTTGAGTTTGGTTCCACCTTTACTCAACCCAATTTCCAACAGAAAGTGGAATTCAAAGTGTCAAACAGTTGACAGTAAAATGTCACTCATTTGCACAGTGAAACCATAGTGATGTCACACTTTATCAATTTGAAAACTTGGCATTTATACCTTCGCACCCGACCTCCCTATCCACCACATAGATAAGCCCTGAGTTCTCACTCCAAAAAGTCAGTTGCAATAGCCTGTGAAGTAACCTGCAGCGGATGCAGGTCAAGCTGGGCCCTCCTCCCATCTGGGCCTTGGTGGCATTGCACCGGCTGCACCACTGTAGCTGCACCACTGCCCGACTGAAACATCCATTAGCAATGCCAATAAGTCTGAATGAAGAATACACTGTCAAGGCAGACCTAAAATCAAATCAATGGCTGCCTCCTCCTACCACTGCTGCTGCCAGAGAAAAACACCTTAAATTATATATATTATCCAAGAGACTTCCATAGCATTACAATGGCATGGTTGTACCCCTTAAAGGTCAATATTAGGCAGTTGGGTAGATAAACAAAATGATGAAGGGCATGCACTTTTGTGTGGAAGCACATAGATTCTGCTCAATCAAAACATGTACTCCTAGCCCCCAACATGTGGGTAGATACAAAGTTATTTTTCCTGGTCGTTGTTACATAATTGTCTAATGACAGCTGCACTGTCAAGACAGATCATAAAAAAGTCTGCAGCAGCTGCCTTCCCCTGCACTGGTGCACAAACTGGCTGCCTAGGGCCATGCAAAACCTTTGCACATGGCTCCAAAGGTGTGTGTCCGATGTCTAGCATAGGTTGTGTACTGAAAGTATACTCTTCCAGTGCAATATCATATGCCTAGATATTTTTTTATAACATTCCATATGTTAGATATGTGCTGTACAGGGTACCATATACACATCATATGAAATGTTTGGAGAGAAAAACATTTCTCCAACTTTACGCCTGCTTCAAGAATTATTTAATTTTTAACGCGAATGGCTGATTAGATTGTGTTTAAAACTATTGATACATAGTCTGTAATACCCAAGTGCCACCTATGTAATGCCCCCTTAATGTAAAGTGGCGCAAAGCGCAATTTGCACCAAGAAAAAGGCACCTTTGCAGCCCAAAATATCTTTTGCCCTGGAAAGTAAATCCTCTTACTAAATCTTAGTAAAAGCTTTAGTAAATCAAGTTTCATACTTGGAACACCTTCAATTTAAAAAACGACTAATTTGCATGCTTTATGAAAGCTTTTAATTTTCCAACGAATGAAGATGACTGCAATCAATCTTAAGTGTTCACCAATGGTAGCAAAATGGTGTTGTCAAGCACTGATGATCTTGCAGATTTAGCTTTAGCTTTCATCCCACTCATATAGAGAACACCACATAGTAGGAACACAAGTACAAAAGGGAGGAGAAAACGGGGACCAGATTTATCAATGGAAGACCACAAGGAAAGCAACGGAAGGAGCTATTATGATCAAAGTTTTAACTACACTTCTCAAATGAATTTAGAAAATGTCATACTGCATGAAGAAGTAAGGAATACCTTGATTTTGCCAGAGCGTGGCATAATTAAACCCTTACTGCTCCCTGCAACGGAATGACACAAGTTGCATAGAGGAAATTTCTTGTGCCATACATTTGAGTTAACTCTCTGTAACCTCAATGACAGAAGGTTAATAACATTTCCCATGGTCAGCTGCATCAACTCCTTTCATCCCTCTAGGAAGTTTTATCCTGGCACTCTGTCAGTGTGGAAAGGAGAGGAGGCTGGTGCTGCAAAGAATGAAGATTGGTGAGTTATTGCTGAGCATGGCGGCACCAGACATTCCACCTCAAAAAGAATGTTCCTGCTAAAGTACAGGAAATGTCAGCTTTAAAAAAATAAAAACTTGTCAGCTTCACACTTAGAGAACCTTGATAACTTTTTAAAGAATGTGTGTAGTTGTGACCATCTTTCATTAAAACTTGATAAATAACTAAACCCCCCTACCCTCCCAGCTCCATGCCCAGAAAGTGGAAAAAGATATCAGAAGATCAGTGGAACAATACTCTCAACTCCCACCTCCCAGACACAACATCCAACCGAGAACAGTCTATGAAGAACTTCGCCCAATGGATAACAGAATGCACCAACATAACCGCACTCACCAAACCAACCAAATCCAGAGAATCTGCTAGAAGACCAGCAGGTTCATTATGGAGCTAAAATCCACCAAATTAAACTGTTGACAACTAGAAAGGAAGTTGTACACCAGCAAAGAGACAGGAGACACACCACCTTCAAAAATGCCCTACTGGACAACATAGTAGTCTGCACAAACTGTAGCAAGGAGCTCTTCACAATCGTTAGGGAATTCTCCAACCCTGCAACCACCAGAAACAAAATCACCTCCTCCCATCAACTGTGTGACACCTTAACTGACGTTTTTCCACAACAAGACCTCAACCGTCTATGAAAACTGCAAACCCCAACCCTCCACCATTGACAGCATCTGCCTGCTCACATCCACAAACACAAACCCTGAACACCTCCTCACCAATTGGGAGCCTCTCACGACTCAAGCCACAATCTCCATCATGAACTCCGTACACTAAGGAGCACCCATGGATCCCTGTCCCCACCACACCTTCAACCTCTGGAGCAAGACAATAGGCGATGGCCTAAAAAAAGTCCTGATAAATGCCATCATCTCGGCTCCCTTCCCAGAGGACTGGAAACACGCTAAAGTGAGGCCTCTCCCGAAGCAGCCACCTGCCGACCCAGCAGAACCAACGAACTACCAGCTTAACTCCCTGCTCCCCTGCAAAGGTCCCTGGCCAGCACCGTCAGTTTGCATGGACTTAGCATCCTCCTGCGCAGACGACACCCAGCTCATCCTCTCACTGTCAGAAGACCCCTCCACCTCCATAGCCAACTTCCATAGATGTATGCCATTAACTCCATCTTATGTTTATGCAGTTTCCTTACCAGTAATCTTCGTTAGACAAGTCAAGATGTTTTCACCACAACCATAAACATATGGGATGATTTCATGCCTGCTGATACACAACTCTGTACCTAGGCATTATGTGTGTTTAGCTCCACAACTGATTTTTGTAAAGCAATACCTAACACCTCACCAAGAACTTGGTGTCTGACAACTGTCATGTATTACCAGAAGTACACATGGAAAGGAGTGGTTTTACAGTCTAAGCTGCTGACTTTGGAACTGGGGTACCAGGTTTGAGTCCCAGCATCTGCTCAAGATCTTTTGATTCTGGGAAACTCACTTGATTTCTCTGTGCCTAAAAAAAATGAATGTGACCTTGTGTAATGTAACTGGTGGTTATGTAAAGCACTCCAATGCCCATGGATTGTGTTTGCGCTATTAACGACTGCAAACATTTTTTTTTATTTATTGACACTGAAGGGGGCACAAACTAGTGATCCAGACACACAGTGTAAAAAAATATGTCGAACATTTATCAAAAAAAGTGTATTAATTGTTGGACATATATAATAAAGTTCATTAATTGGCATTTTGTCTCTCTTTACAGTCATAACTAATGATGACAAGACAAAAAAATGACCAGTCTTTAACTGATCTTCAACCATCTCTGACTTCATTAAACAACACAAAAAATAGCCTGTCTCTGAAAGGATGCCTGAACAACAGTAGACATGAAGGCGGTAGAAGAAAAGCCTCCAGAGAATGTTAGTCATTTAGATGAAGGTGAGGACATTTGGCCTGCTATGGGAGTAAGACAAGCTCTGGAAGGGGCACAGAATCCAACACATTCAGGGTGCTCGCCCTCCTCTCTTGGTAGGGCATGGGTGACAGGTTAACAGTTATACTTGTTTCCTCCTTTAGACGGTCCTTTCTAGGTGTTTGGCTATTGGCTTTTAGCCTGTTCCCAGGAATGAGGTAAAATAATGTTTAATCAGGATTTATGTAGACAAATATATATATCACAAAATAAAAAAGACTTTAAACTTATCAATGTTCCAGAGAAAATATATGACACAAACTTGTTTTCCTTGCAATGCTGCAGAGCATTTGCAGGTCAGCGACCGCTCAATAAATGTGCTTTGCCTGCTGACCTGTGGTATTTCAGTTCAAACTTCTTTTTTTTCATACTCTTTGTGTATTTAGGAATGGTGCTTTCAACTTTCGTTCTGGTGACACTCTAGGGCATAATATCAAGCCACTATTGCCATCACAGTGTCACGTTTTGTGATGCTGTGGTGGCGATAGGGTCAGCGCACTATTATCAAGACAGTGTTAAGCCACTTAAAAAGGCTTAAAGCCATGTTAAGTGGCTTAACGCTGCCTTGATAATAGGGCCCTTCTCACACTAAACTTAGCGTGAAAGGGGGCGTGCAGTGGGTGTTGCGGTGGGCGTTCCACCGCACACCCATTGAAGTCTACGATGCCACCTATTATCAAGTTGGTGATAATAGGTGGCAGCGCCGAACTTAAGACCAGAAAAACCCCAGTCTTAAGTAGGCGAAACAAGGAGAAATGCATTATGTCTCCTCGTTTTTGCTATTTCCACGTGTGCTGCCATGAACAGCACACATGGAAAAAGCAAAATGCCATGGTTTGTTCATGTACAGGAAGGTGTCCCTTCCTGTACATGAACAAACCGTTTTTCAAAATGCCATTTTGTAACCTCCTTGTGTGCTGCGCGAAGCACCACACATGAAAGTTACAAAATGGCATTTTAGGTTGTTCATGTGCAGGAAGGAACTCCTTCCTACACATAAACAAACCTCCCTGCTCGCAGACACCTTTGGACTCTGGTGTAAGGGTGCCTGCGATGGCGCTAAGTTGTGTAACTTAGCGCCATCTCAGGGGGAAACGCCAGGCTGCACCATATCCTTGTTAATATGGTGCAGCTTGGCCTTTCCGAAGTGGCAGAGAGAGGCGTTAAGCCAAGACGGCTAACGCCTCTCTCCGCCACTTCCTTGGTAATATGCCCCTTTATCACAATTTTTGATTATTTTTCAACAAATGGTAATTGCACATCATATATAATCATTATATACATATTCATATATCCAAGTGTAACTTTATATTTAGATTGGTCATTGTTGGTGAATCTCATGTTAATAGTTAACCATGATTAGAGTGTGCTCACGTTAAGTTAGCCATAGTTGATGTAGGCCTTAGCTAAAGAATTCATGGTAAATCTTTTAATGTGTCCTTGGATACCGGGTGTTATTCTTTCTTTCGTTTCAGAAGCTGAGCTGCAATACCTTGTTTATCTAATTGTAGCCATTGTGTTAGTTTCTAGGTAACATTTTACACATTTGAGTTTCATAGAACCCAATATAATGAGTATTGTGCACAGTGATGGAAATAGCTTGATTGTGAGGAACCGGAATCTGATTCAATTTGACTATCTTTAACTTGTTTCTGCACTTGCTATTTTGACCTGCTTTGGATTATATTGAATCATGCTATAACTAGTGGATTACTGATCTTTGACTGAGTTAAATGAATTGAGTTTCTAAAAATGGTGGCCCATTGTTAAGTGTGGAGGAGCCCCAACCCCCACCTTTTCCTTAACATAAAGAGTGTCTGTCAGACTGAGCAAAAGACCGAGCAAAAGTCTGCCTGACAGACATTCTTCATGTTCAGGTAAGGCAGACAGGCACTGTACCTGCGCTAAATGTGCAAACGCCTGACTGCCTTAGCTGAACTTTGCTGGGCTAAAGATGTCATGCCCTATGGGTATGACCTCCTCAGCCCGGAAAAATAGTTTGTGGTCCTCTCCTTCTTGATGAGGCATAACGTCATTGATAGCCTTGGACCTGGGAGCTTCCGCTTTAGGACCTGAAGTATCCAGCTGAGTGTCTATCAGTGAGGCTCAGGGGGGAGTAAGTGACTGCTGCTGCCTCTCGTTGGCTGAAGGTCAGCCAATGAGAGGAGGCGGCATTCCCAATCCTCAGGAACCACAGAGACTTCCTTCCTGACACCTGAGATCACTGATGCGGCCCAGTAAGTGGTATTCTTTTTTACGTTTGGTGCATTTGTGTATGCGCGTGTGATGGTGTGCTGTGAATGAGTGTGTGTGTGTGTATATGTGCTTGTAATGGTGGGTGAATGTGTGCACACCTGTAAGCACATGGGTGTGAGTGAGTGTGCATGTGTGTATGTTTGGACCGCCGGCACTCCTGCTGGAATTACCAGTCACCACTGGTTTATATGTTGCTAAACTGCTAATAAAACCTTTATGGTTTGCAAATCTATTACTCTCTGTCATCCCTGTGGGGTAAAATATGCTTCTATGTTATTTAAGTGCTATTGAACTATTGATGTTTATCCTCAATTTGAGACAAACTTTTTGAGTGTGGCTTGTACTTGAATTTGCACCAAAGCTTTCCACGGTGCAAGCCATATCACAGTTCCGTATTAGAATTTCCAGAGCCATGCATGGGACTTCTCATCACAAAAGAGGTCAACCGACATCCAGTTTACAAGAACATGCAGATTTATTCAGCTCCTGGTCGAACAATTTTCAATCCTAGTACCATTGTGACTTTCATGTTCACTGTAAACACTTGTGTAATTTTCTCCGGTGTGCCACATAATGTTTAAAAATGCAACTCAGAAGTGGTTATCTAGTTGAGTATAATGTGTTCATATTGTAAAAAAGAAATATGGGAAGGAATAATGGTTGGAGAGTGGTGCAAGGTCCCGCATTGAGGATGCATGGAGCGGCTGAGGAGATGCGTCGGTTCCGAAGAGCTGCAGAGTTGTAATGTGGAGTTCTGCATTGTCATTGAGGATCTCATCGACTAGGGCTTTAGATGCTAAATCCGGCATTGAGGATGCGTTGCACAGTTGAGGTGATACACCGGTTCCGAAGAGCTGGGAGACTGTGATGTGAGAACCTGCATTGTCCTCGAGGCTGCTGTCGACAAGAGATTTGCGATACGAGGACCTGCGATGGTGAAGCTTCGCACAGCGGTGGGTCTGATGCAGGCTGGGAGGTCCATGTGGTGTCCTTGCACTGGGAGAACCCTCGCACCATTTCTGCTGGATCAACAGATGGGGTAGCAGAGCACATTCAGGCCCGCTTCCAAGAGTCTAGGACTGTGGTGGCACCACTTGGCAGGGTAGGCTTCTGTCAGGAGGCCAGACAACTATCCTTTGGAGTCACTTTGAGGTCCTGGGTTCAACAAATGCAGGTCTGGTCCTTCTCACCCAGGGAAGAGGGTTGCAGGCAACAGGTCAGCACAGCAGCGAAGAAGTTCTTGAGAGTAGAAGGCCATTTCTGGCATAATATCCACAGGTTAAGACGTGTACTGAAGAGTTTGTGTCTGGGGTCCAATATCCATACCTGGGCCTTCCTTTGAAGTCGTAGAAGCTTCTAGAGGTTTCTACCGGGTTCTTACCTGTTCTGGCTCCTGACTAACTGCAGGGAATATGCAGCCCTTTGTGTGGAGGCAGAACACACCCTATTCAAGTGTAAGTAGAGCTGTGCCCAGCAATACCTTCCCATCCTGCCAGTGAAGGCTCATTCAGGCACACCTAAGCTATCTATTGTATATGGCTGTCTGGTAGGATACCCAAAGCCCAACTGCCAACCAAACCCAGTCATATGACCAAGTAACATGCTGCAGGCACTATAGGGTAAGGCAGGAAAATGCCAACTTTCTAAAAGTGTCATTTTCAAAATTGTAATTTATAATCTGACTTTGCTATGAGAGAGGATTTTTAATTTAAATTCCAAAGACACCAAACATGAACTAGTTAGCTATTCCCATTCGGAAAATACCACTTATTAAATGTAATAAGGTAACTCCGATGTTCCCATATGGGAGAGATGGGCCTTGAAGTAGTGAAAAACGAATTTAAGAGTTTTTCATTACCCGGACATGCAAAACTAAAAAGTACATGTCCAACTATTTAAATCCTCTGCACCCTGCCCTCTAGACTGCCCAGGGCCTTCCATAAGGGTTCCTTATATGAATTAAAAATGACGTTTTTGGCCTGGCAAAAGGTTTATTTTGCCAGGTCGAAATGACAATTCAAAAACTGCACACATAGGCTGCAGTGGTAGACCAGGGAGAAGTTTAAAGGGCTACTTAAGGGGGTGCAGGCCCGCTAGTAGCATTTAATTTACAAGCCTTGGGCATCGGTGGTGCCACCTTACTACGGACTTACAAGTAAATTAAATATGTCAATTGGGTATAAGCCAATTCTGCCATGTTTTAAGGAGAGAGCACAAGCACTTTAGCACTACTTAGCAGTGGTAAAGTATGTTTAATTCTATTTAAATGTTTAAATCTGAATGAAAGACTAACTTCGAAATGTATGGCTGAGCTAATAATAAGCATAGAATACACCTTAGGCAACTGTGCCTTTTAAATAAAACCAGCCTGCATAACATGGTCCTTTGACATTCCAAATCCTTGACTGTTCAGCAGCTGCTGGCACATAGCCCATCACTTCTGCATTTGGCCGTAACAAAACCAGTCCCAGTGCATCCATGCCTTTGAGCTAGTTCACGCAGACTAGATCATTTTAAAACACACTGGAAAGCAGATTGCAGACATGGAGGAGAAACAGGCAACGACACACATTAGGCCTGATTCAAAGCATTTTGTTGTATGCAAGAAGTACTACAATATAACTACTTATTTATTACAAAATGCAATTCACAACCATAAGGCTGGAGACCTCTGGATTCCCACACACGCACTGGTGAAAAATGATGGAATATTTACTACAAAATGGGTGGAGTTGAGGGTAATTTAATGGTAGGGTTAGGAGGAAAAAGATAATATATGTTTTATGTATATATATATATATATATATATATATATATATATATATATATATATATATATATATATATATATATATATATATATATATATATATATATATATTCAAAGTGTCCACAAAATAAGTATCATTGCGCTCTCAGGCAAAAAGGCAAGAGGGATCCAAATATCAATCGAACAGTTTATAAACTGTTCGATAGATATTTGGATCCCTCTTGCCTTTTTGCCTGAGAGCGCAATGATACTTATTTTGTGGACACTTTGAATACGTGAATACAACCGGACTGCTTCGCCGGTAACTGCGCCAACTTCCGCTGGGTTCCAGCACTTCAGAAGAAGCTGTTTGTTGTGCTTTCATATATATATATATATTCACTGAAAAAACCATAGGTTATACACCATATATAGTTAGGAATTAGCATTTAAAAAACCTTATTTTACTCACACAAAACCATTGAAATTCCATATATAGTTAGTTGTACTAACTATATATCGCGCACCCGCAATCCACTGCTGATCATGTCACATATTACATCATTCATGACATGGTCAGTGACATCACTGATGACATCTCAAATGACATCACTGATGACATCACTGATGACAACATCCAGTGACTGTATGTTTCTGTAAAGTTAAAATATGTCTTACATATTGAAGAATGAGTGGATGTAGAAGTGTCTGAACAAAGGATTTAGTAGGTGCATGACTGACTGTATGAGTGAGTGATTAAATGTGTCTCACTGAGTGCATGGGTTAGTGACTAAACTGTCTTAATTTGTGCATCATTATGTCTGTTGTTCTGTAAACTGCTGCATGTGTTGATCAGTAGCTATATGATTAACTATATGGGTTATTGATTGGTTGCCCAAGTATTTGTATGGGAGACTGAGAGTGTGTATGGGTGGCTGGGAGGTGTATGACTCTCTGCATAGATGTATGGGTTCAAAAGTGCATGTGGAAACAGCTGTATGGGTGGTTGACTGTGTGCATGACTGTATTGGTGAGTGAATAGATATCTCAGTGCTACATGTCAAAGTAAGTACATATGTAAAATACAGTACATGTGAGAGTTGACATATATAAATAACTGTGCATAAGAGCCAATGAATGTGTGAGTGGCTGTATGGATCATTGTGAACTTGTATCCAGGATTGTATAAGTGAGTAAATATGTTTTAGTATATGTTTGAATAAGTAAGGTGTGTTTAACTGTATAGTTAAGGAAATGGAGGTGTGATTGATTGTTTGCATGACTGACTAGGTGTGTGTGTAACTTCATGGATGAGTGACAATCTGCGAGTCTGTGTTTACACTGAGTGTATCTAAGGTTATATTAGAGTCTGAAGAGGTTCATCGTATTATCACATGAATGATGTCATCAGTGATGTGATCAGTAATGTCAAATGAGATGTCATCAGTGATGTCATTTGAGATGTCATTTGAGATGTTATCAGTGATGTCATCAGTGATGTCATTAGTGATGTCATCAATGATGTCATTTGAGATGTCATCAGTGATGTCATCAGTGATGTCATTTGAGATGTCATCAGTGATGTTATTTGAGATGTCATCAGTGATGTCATCAGTGATGTCATCAGTGATGTCATTTGAGATGTCATCAGTGATGTCATCAGTGATGTCATTTGAGATGTCATCAGTGATGTCATCAGTGATGTCACTGACCATGTCATGAATGATGTAATATGTGACATGATCAGCAGTGGATTGCGGGTGCGCGATATATAGTTAGTACAACTAACTATATATGGAATTTCAATGGTTTTGTGTGAGTAAAATAAGGTTTTTTAAATGCTAATTCCTAACTATATATGGTGTATAACCTATGGTTTTTTCAGTGAATTTTCAAGGTTTTGTAAATGCTAATTCCTAAATATATATGGTCTATAACCTATGGTTTTTTCAGTGAATTTCATTGGTTTTTTAAAAGCTAATATCTATAGCTGTAAAATGTATTCTTCTTTAAATCCAAAAATATATTTTATATGTTTATTAATAATTTTTTTAAATATTTTTTTTGTTTCGCTCCCGGTCCGCGAACCGGGAAGCTTCCTGTTAGCTCAATTTAATGCCGCGACCCGGTCCGCGAACCGGTAAGAAATCAACATAGTGATGGTATCGCGTTGCCGCGTAATGCGTCTTATGACGTACTGCGTTAGCGCACCCGGAAGTGCCCCGGGGCGCGGACCGAGGCGCGAAACGCAGCTCCCCGGAAGCGATCCGCGGCGCATCGCGAAAACGCGACGTATCGCGTTGCCGCGTAATGCGTCTTGTGACGTACCGCGTTAGCGCACCCGGAAGTGCCCCGGGGCGCGGACCGAGGCGCGAAGCGCAGCGACCCGGAAGCTATCCGGGGCGCGGACCGGAGCGCGTAACGTAAGCATAACAGGTCATGTGACTTGTTAATAACACTTTTCATTGGTTCATTTCACTTTTGGTTTCATAATGATGTAAGGCTAGGTCAGGTGACCTAAAAATAACACTTTTCATTGGTTGAGAAGTATTGTTTTTCCCAAATGATGAAAACCCCTCCTTCTTTCCTCACTCTGACTTTCATCATTGTGAGAGGAAGACCTTTACTACTACTATATGAGAAATGGCTTCATTGGTAGCTTCAGCTGGTGGACCCCCACCACCACCTCCACCTCCTCATGGGAAGAGAGGACCACCTCCCCAGGTCATTACCAACACTGAGGAGGAAGATGAAGAAATGGATGAGGAGGGAGAAGAACCACAGTTCTTAGAAGAGGTGCCCCGGGTTTCCAGAAAGAAAGCCAGTTTCATCTGGCAGTTTTATTCGATCCCTCGTGGCCAAAAAAAAGTCAATGCGAGGTATGTCACCTGCCGCATATGCAAAGAACAATTATCAAGAGGGACGGACAAGAAATATAGTTACGGAAATCACACAATGCACAGGCACATGACAAGGAAGCATCCACTAAATTACAGCCGGGCGGAAATAAGGGATATGCAGGACAATCCAAGACCAACTCCTGTGGCCAGACCAAGATTACCAATTTCATTAACACCAGAAGAGGCACGGGAAACTGTGCCAAATATACAAGAACATTTTGGCCACATGATACACTCTTGTATGCACTGTCGTGCGTTGTTAGCGTGTGGCAACATGAGCATCAATGCTATAAACCTGGCGTATGAACACCATGATTGCCCTAACCGCCCCCAGTAATTTTTTTTTTGCTCCTGTTGAGCCCTTTTCAACGCCTGTTTTTTGTTGTTTCCCCCCCCCAAAAAAAACCAAAAAAAATATACAATCGTTCAAAAAATACAAAAAAAACAAAAAATGTTAAAAAAATAAAAAAAAAATATAAAACAACAAAAATATAAAAAAAAAAGTTCTTTTCAGAACTACCTTCCCTTTCAAAAAAAATTGCTAGAATGTTTAGCACTCTGGCAAGCTCTATTTCTTTTGGTTCGCTCCCGGGTTAGCTTCCCGGTACGCGGACCGGGAGCTAACCCAAAAAAAAAAAAAAAAAAAAAAAGAGTAAGTATAAGAAAAGTAAACAGAGAGTGATGTTAAAAGAAAGACAGCTATAGGGAGTAAAGAAGAGATACTGTTTAATAGATCTATTTACCGAAGAAAAGACGGAAGAGGGTATAATTGTGAAAAACAAAATAGATAACGAAGTGAAAGAAAAAAAAGAGAGTATAACATTAACAAAGAAGAGTTTCTAGGAGAATGAGAGTGAATGTTCAAAATAAGATTAAAACATGAGGAATAACAGAGAGAAAAAATAGAAAACAGAAAACAAAAAATAACAGAAAAAGATTAATTGAAACAGCAAAGAAATGTAAGTAACATAGAGCCATATCATCAACATAGGCAATAAAAGTTTTGCAGCTTTTATTGGCAGAAATGTGTCGCTAAAGCTGCTTTTGCGGCAGAAAACTGCCGCTAAAACCACTTTTGCACCAGTTTTCTGCCAATAAAAAGAGCAATAATTTTATTGGCTGTATTCATAATATGCCCCTTAGTGTGCTTCAACTACACAGAGAAAGCATTATGAACAAGTAGTGATAGAGTGATCAGTCAAAGACACTAAGAGTAATAGAGACGGAGTGAGTGAACAAGAGTGAGGAACTATGAGAAGAGAGGGACTGAGAAAAAGAGTGGAAGGAGTTGAGTAAGTAGGTAATAGAGAAAGGAATGAGGGAAGTAGCAAAGGCAGGAAACTGAGGGTTAAAGAAATGAAGCAGTGGAACTAATAGTAGGTTAATGTGATAGAAATGTAACGAAAAGAGTACAAAGCATTTACCTTATAATTGTCGTTAAATTACTCACTTTTTGTTTTTATACTTTCAATCTGTGAAAGAGAGAACAAACATTTCAAAAATATTAAAACATGTATTTAAAAATTACAAAAGACCAGGGAAAAGATTGAAGGACAAACAGTTTTTCAACAACTTTGACACTTACAGAAGCTTCTGCTTCTCCAGGCCCCCTACACAGTCCTAAAGATATACATTTTAAACTAACAGTATCTTGATGCAGATGAAGTGAGGCCTATCTTAAAACATGGTGCATCTTTTGCATTGCTGTTGTCTCAGAAAAGTGTCGCAAGACACTAAAATTTTAAATAATTGCTTCAGGATGCCAATAAGATGTGTCCTATCCAGAGGTTTGTTTGAGGTGAGGCCTACTCAGGGTTGCAGATGAAATTTCGAATTGTTGAAGAGAATAGAGGACATAATACATGTGAAGGTCTACCAATGAAGTGAGTCATGTCCACTGCACTCTTGAACAAAGTCCAAACCTCCTATGTTTCCCTGGACAGACCTAAACTTGATCTGCACAATGTGATTCGTAATGATAGGAAACACAGGTGATGTAATTGAAATACGTGCAATTTATTTTGCTCATTTCACAATCACATCACTTGTGTTTCCTTTGCTTAGGTATCTCATTGTGCAGATGTAGTCTAGCATATGAAAGAATACGCAGAAGTGCAGCACTGCATGCAACAACTTTGACACTTACAGAAGCCTCACCTTCTCCATGCCTCCTACACAGTTCTACATATACATCATAAATGCAAACAGTACAGAATTAATTATACATGTTAAATGGTTTATTTTTGCTGTTCTCAGAATGTATCAAAATTCACTAAAAACAGTGACTTGAAGGTATTCATCATATAACAGCGGGGGAAAAAAAACACAATCAAAATGATTGTGTTTAAAAAACCCATACAACATAAGAAATCAGAATTCAGAACTCCTTAAAGTTAACTTACTTTCCATGACGTCAAAGGATGTCCTATGAACAGCTTACACTCTTTTGTGCTGTTATTACTTTCAGCCCGCCACTTTCTGAAAGAAAATCTCCATCGTTTTTAAAAACATGTTACATGCAATAAATGACTTCTTGCTCTCTACCACAAGTTTCCACAAGGCCAAATCTTGTCAGACCCATTTATAACTCTTGGATTTCTTGTAAGCCAATCCCGTCATTTGGCATTTCCGCAACTTTCAGAATTAAAATGTTGAAGATCATTTTCACAATCCTGGAATAGTAATATCTTCCCCTTCTTGCTCAGTCATGTTCTACATTTCCTATGACACTGATACTGCTTACTATGAAGCAGACTTACACTAACTCTATGACTACTACAATTATTTAATTCTCTACATCACTTTCAATCACAAAGCAATGTAAAACAGTAGACAGCGTTGCAGACTTACATTCCCTCTACTCTATGTTTTGATTGGCTGCTTCAATTAGCTTATAAAAAGAAATAGTTTTTCTGAACTCATTCAAAGTGCATGTATTTCTCCATGACGTCCAGTGTTATGGTAAAAAGTTATGTCTCTGTACTACACTTATCCTCAAGGCCAAATAGTGTAGGAGCCATGAGAACTTCTTGAAATTCCTCAGAGCACATCCCGAGATTCTTTCCCTAAAATTTTGGTTTTAAAAACACCAGGTAAGAGTTTTTAAGGTCATATGGCAATTTTTTTTTGAAAATTAAAACAGAATCATTGCAGAATGACCAGCCATTTCTACACTTTAAATAAGCTGCATAATGTCCTGATGTTATTGAAGGGCCGTCATGATATATAATTGCTGCAGTTACAAAAGCCCTTCCTGATATTGACAACTGCAAAGCTACAAAATATTTAATTAAAGTTGTCAATTTTGTTCCATCAGGCCTACATCGTTGGAACATTAAAATGACATACTGGCCATATGTTCGTATAAATAATGTGGACATCATTTTAGATTTACATTGGCTACACTCCATGTTGTGATCAGCTGCTTTTACTAGCTTATTAAAGGAGACTGATTTACTGTCTGGCAAAGTTAAATATATAAATCTTTCTGAGTCTACACTAGTAGTACTTGATACCATACAGTTCTCGCAGTCATGCTGCCATTGATAAGAAAGCCCAAACAGCTGATCTACATCTACACCTTCAGCATGCAATACATCAAGCATATACATTAAAAATTCCTGACAATTTTGCTGAATATTTTGAGAGAATTGTGTTTGGCCTGAACATCTGTCTAACAGATTTCGAATTTCAGACACACTTTCTATGTTTCTTCTATCAGTGCTACATTTCTCTAACACAGAATTTAACAAACTGCAAAATCTTTGATCAGAATTGACCACAATCTCTTCTTTTACATTTTCTAGAGAAAACAAAACATTAACCACTACATTAGCATAGCAGTTGACACCAGAACTGTTTTCAAATTGAAAACCAACAACATCTTCAACAGAATCCTTTTTGTTTCTGCTTGTAATTTTAGGTTCATCGACTTTTCGTCTTTTTGCTACAACCTCCCCAGTATTGGTCACATTTCTTCGTTTCCGGCCTACCACACGTTTCTCAAACAAAGGATACTGAGGCAAATGTGACGCATACTCTCTTCTTAACCTATTGTATTCCTTAACACAATCTAGATCCGCACAAATATTTGTGACATCACACTCAATCAAGTACAATCCCGATAAAGTTCTAACTCGTGACAATGCCACGTATGCCATACCCTCCTTGAACACAGAACTGCCAATATTCACCAATGCACAGTCTACACTTAAACCTTGCGATTTATGGATTGTCACTGCATATGCCAAGCAAACAGGAAACTGCTTACGGCGAACATATAAGTCTTTTACAAGCAAAAATCTAGCAGAGCAACGACCAATTAGCTGTACTTCCTCAATGCCATCAAATTTAATTTTTAAAAATTCAATTCCATCTCTATTTCTGTATTTTACAAAATCAACAACATTACCCATTGATCCATTTACCAGACCTCTTTCAACATGTAAATTCCTTCTTAAAATTATACGGCAGTTCAAGCACACATTCAGAGTCTTTTCAAAACCTGCAGTTTTAGATATACTCTTCTCTAATGAATCCAATTTTGTTTTCAGATTCTCAGACAAAATAATTGTTGATCCCATATGCTCTACTCTGTCAATAGCTTCCAGTTTCACAATCTCTTGCTTTTCTAAATGCAACATTTTGTTGTTGAATTTGGCACATTCTGCAAGAGTTGGCATCAAACATATTCCAGATTTCTTATCAGTAATTTTCTGAAAAATATTCTCAGGCACAACATCTTGTTCTGGATATAAATTTGACAGTAATCGTGCATGTAAAGCTTCTTTCCCATGCTCGGTCACTTTTCCAATTCTAACATCTTGTAGAATAGTCTTGTAAACTTCATCCTTCGCCTGACGCATATTTTCATGCAGTTCAGCATAATTGAAGTTTAACCATATATTGACGTTGCCAATGCTGCCTAGGCACTTCCTGGTATCTTCATGCGTGAGCATTTTGAACACAGGTTGCCCTTTCACTGGTGTCAGCTGCAGAAGATCTCCGAAAACAATGATGTGTTTGCCACCAAATAACACATCATACTCTGTTTTGAGAACTTCTTGCATTCTCAAATGCACAAAGGCAAGCATGACATTGGAAACCATGCTTACTTCGTCAATGATAAGAAGTTTCATTTTCCTCAAGATTCTTGAAACTTCAAAACAAGCATCTCCAGATAGCTTGTGATATTGTAATTTGTTGTCATGCTCCACTGGCAGCATCAGTAAACGATGTAAAGTAATCCCTTTAATGTTATGTGCTGCCAGTCCAGTTGGAGCGGTGACAACACAAGACAGCGATGACTCTGTCCTTTCCTGCAAATAGCATGAAATTGCTTTAATGAGGAAACTTTTTCCAGTTCCCGCTTCTCCACTCACGTACAGTCGGACAGGCTTCAACGACGTACATGAGCACTCTTTCTTGTCATGACTTAATCCATGATCAATTTGCATGGTAACTTCGTCATATATTTTCCTCTGCTCAACGTTGAGTTGTCTTTCCAACTCTTCTAAGTTAACCGCATCCTCCTGAGCATGTGCCATCGCTCTTTCCACTTCATTCATGGCAGTGGCAGCTTCATTTTCGATAACAGGTCCTCCTAGTGGATCCTGACTCAATGAAGCAGAACTCTGACTGTCCTGAGAACTGTCTCTGGCAATCTCGGCTGCAATCGTTGCTTCCTGCTCAATTTCCGCATTCAACATTTCTACATATTTGGGAAAAGCAGGACATTCTATGGTCTCCTTGGCGGCATTGAAAGAGTCTTCGTAACAGAGGAAATCTCCAAGCAGTTCCTCTTCTGCACGCCAAGGCTTGAAAAGTTGCAAAAGTGCTAAATAGAAAAACTCCTTTTTTTCAGGAGATTCGCCACTCAATTTTCGATGGTTTACCAAGTGGCATTTTCTTTGCTTGACCAGACATCCCTCACTTCCTATTACAGCATACACTCCTTTCTCAGTATCTTCTTTGATGTTCCTCTTGAATATGTAATTTTGAAGAACCTCATACAGACAAACATTGTCGAGGTGACTGCTTCTATTTGGATAATATGTATCCAACATGTTGGTCTTCAAAATGTCGGTACTGTTTGGCTCCTTTTCCGCCAAATACTCAATTTCCCGCACAGGTTTCAGAACGCGATTACACGTTGCAGCAAGACCAAGACTCGCCCAAACGATACTCCTGGACTTGGCATAGAGACTTGCTGAAGACAACCGGTCAGAGCATTCGTAAGCTCCAATTTCTCGATGCGACTACATCTTCAGACTGAAACTGTACAACTTCTTGCTGAGGCTCTTTTCATGGGAAATGTCCTCCCACATATCCTTCAATTCTGTCTTCTCTTTTTTGGTGATGTAAGACGTCACATACCGAGCCACAGCCATACAGTTATCAGCCACAAACTGTATATCCATGTTAGCATTCCACATGGACAAAATCACCGGGTTGTAGTCGTTGATGTACTTGGACGCTTCGTTCCTCTTCAAATTGTATGTGTTTTTAGGTGATTTCTTCATGACATTATGTCGCAGCGAAGACATCAAACTGTTTACTCTTCCTTTAGAAATCACCGGTCGTGGAAAGCCGAAACGACATTTGGTGTAGAACTTGTCCTTGTTTCGGAATTTACGACGGCAGTACTTTCCACATCGATGGCTTTGGAAACGCAGAACTTTTTCTCTTAGGCTTTTCTTCTCCTTTGCGTTTGGAACAGCACACGTAGAATACTGTTGGATGAAACTCATCACTGAGTCTTCTGGATCCGTTCCAAATTTAGGTGCATCCTTGATCCACAGCAACATATGTATATGAGGAGCACCTCTTGCTTGGTACTCCTTTCTCCTGAAGAAATCCAACACCTCTCCAAGAGGTGGATTCTTCTTATTCATGATGAAAGACATCATAGCTTCAAATCTATGATTGAAGTACCTACATACATTGACTGGATCCAAAGAGCACAGTTCTCCGGGTGTCTTGAATTCGATGTTATCTACGTTAGCATTTGCCTCTCGTAGAAATTCAAGTAAGTCTTCCCAGCCATACTCGGCACAACTCAGAGTGAGGAACCATGTGGGAGTACCTAAGTTCCTCAGCATACATTTTAAATCACCATGACGACGGTACCAGTACTCATTAGTACCACACTGACACGCCATGAGATTAATCAGGTGAGAATCCAAAATACTGTCTTGGACATTGACTTTATCCATAAAGTCACTTGCCGAGATGTTTTGCATGTGTATACCACTTTTCAAGATGTGGTTCACTGCATATGACAGTCCAGACAGATCGCTTTCAAACAGGAGATGAAACAAATAGGGAATGCATTGTCGAAACCTAGCATCTCCTGCATACAATCGCAAAGTCCGGTATTCAGAAGCAGGAATTTGATGAGGTCGCTCATCATATCTTCCTCCCTGACCTGTTGGAAAAAGCTGTGGGAAACACCGAGCTTCCAAACTTTCCTCCCAAACACTAATGGGACTCCCTTTGGCTTGTTTCATTTGAAACAACTCAATAGCATTCCCCATGACTTCCTTGGAATGCAAAGGATGAACACTATAATGTTCATATATTTCTTCACTAGTAGAGGGTTCTACTTTCTCAATTTGACCAGCACACACATCGCTATCCTCTTCCTCACTTACTTCCTCTTCTGCAACATATACATTCTTATAGTATTTTTTTTTTTTTTTCAAATACAATGTTGCCTTTTTAACTTTCCTAACATCTACTAAATCTTGCCATATTTTCTTATTCTTTGTCGGAACCCCATTAACTAAGATAACCAGAGGTTCCTCTTCCACTTTTTCTACTCCAATTGTGTTAATGTTTTTCTTCAAATCTAGAGGCAAATAAACAACTCTTCCCTTTAATCCTCTCTGTAAATCTGATGGAGGCAATTTCCCTGTCTTTGGCTCCATTCTTACAATAGCCTGAAAGGGATGGATACTTTGAATCAAAATAGATTCATAAGTATTTAAATCCTTCAATTCAGAAGGAATCTCAACCAATTCCAGATTATTATGAACTGCTCTAGCAGGCATCTGGTTTTGATTTAATTTGCAACAACAATAAGTACACACACGTTGATCAAATCCCAAATCAAAACAATTTTCTACCATCAAGTATGTTGCAAAATCCTTCCATTCACTATTATTTTCCCTTTCACTTTTTGCATATAAATCCACTAACTTAGTCTGATTCTTATAATAAGTGCGTCGACAACACACACAAGTGAAATTAGGCCTCTCACTTGATTTCACCTGAAAGGTCGCAATTTCCCTCTGGAAATTATCTGTACTGGAAACCTGTACACTATCTTCCACATTACCCTCTTCTTCTGGGTCAATTTCAACATTCTCCTCTTTACTTCCAAAGTAACAAAACTCAATTTCTTCACATATGTTCTTCACATCTATTTCAGAACCATGCAAAAGAGCAGCGCATAATTGTTTAAGCATAATTGCTGGACTCTTAGCATAATACAACATTCTAACTAATTTCCTCACTTTATTATGATGCACTGCTAGCATCCTGAAATGATGAAAAACACTCTGGCATACTCTGGAAAGACAAGCCAGTGAATGACCATGCAAACCTGTCACTTCTCTCACTCTGCAAGGATCTAATTCTTGCAACAACCTTATTTTCTGCTTCAAACTTTTCTTATTAAATGACCGTACAAAATCACAAAGCAAATTGATGGAATCCTGTCGCACACTGCAAATACTACTACACTTCCAGGTGTACACAGGACCCTTAGCACGTCTTCCTAAAACCTCATTACCTAACACCTCTTCTGTCTCTGTTGTCACAAGTTTTTCTTTTTCAACTGGACAACCATCTTTCACTTCATAAGCACGACCACTGGTGTCAACTGCATGCACCAAATCATTATCCTGGAAATAACTCTCCTCATTAAAAAATGCCTCACAGCTTGAACTATGCATCCATTCTCCAGAAAAAACTTCACAAAAATTACTACGATTAACTATTCTCTTCCATCTACTATTTCTTTTGAAATCATAAATTGCCTTGTTTAGCTTCCTAATTCTATTGATTATCAAAATAAATAACTTACGTTTAATTTCAAATGCCTGATCAATAACTTTCTCAACTTTTTGTTTTCTCTTATAAAAAACCAGTTTCTGTTGACCTTTCTTAATATTTTTTAACAAATTGCCAATTATCCTGTTGCGGAACATTCGTTTACGAATGTCCCTAAACTGTTGTTTCCTTCTACTATCATGCACAGACTTATCTCTTGCTCTAGCAGTAACATTTTTGATTGGCCTTTCCTTTCCATTTGATTTGCTTCTCTTTTTATGGACTGAAACATTTTCTGTAGTAATATTTGTTTTACTACACATATTTCTTATGAAATATTTTGTGCTCTTACCCGGTGCTTTCTTCGAGACTTGACAAATATTTTTGTTAGAGGACTGCTGCTTATTTTGTTTCACCTGCTGTCTTTGACGTTTTGCAGCCTTTCTCTGTCTTTCTATTGTTGGCATGGTGAAATCTTGAAATGATCTGCAGTTGAATCTGTGGTAAAATATAATAAAACATGTTATTAACCATTATTACCAAACAGTAAATCAATAACAATGATCAAAAACTTAACACACTACTTGACATTTTAAATAGAAGATTTTTTAGTCCTTGGCAAATTTACAATACAGAAATAGCAGAAAAGAAATGACATTTATATTTATGTTACCTGTGCTATTTTATATGTGAATCTGATCTAATTTTATGAGCATATTTTAATATTTTATTGAAGACACTACACATAACCTGTTTTTGAAGGTGTCTTTATTTTTAAATTAAACGGTTTACATTTTTACTTTTCATTAATTATACATTTTAAAAATAAATGTTTATATTTCCATAGGCTCAAGCAGGTCAGCTTCCCACCCTATGTCATATAATTCGGACAAATCTGCATCCTCATCACGCTCTTCTTCATCCTCAGGATTTAAATCATCCAATGGATCAACATCCACTGATGTTTCAATTACAAGTTCAATGATGAGGTCAAAATCAACTGATTGCAGATTGTCACTCATGTTGATGTTGTCTTTATCTTTAAAGAAAGATAACAACAATGAGATGTTGCAGAGTAAGAGACAAATCTCAGAGATTATAATAGTAAAATTTTTTAACAAGAGTAATATTTTGCAGCTATTATTTAGCCATGTCCAGCAATGCTGATCAGGTGAAGACTATGTCTAATTTTTCAGTGAACAGGACTCATCTCTTCTTAACCTTGGATAAGCCTCACCGACTCTGTGTGTCCTGCACATACTTAAATGTAAAGGGGCAGATTTATGTTAAATGGCACATCCCCAGGCATGCACCAGTTAACGTGCACCGCTGCTCTGCCACCCATGGTGTGCCGTATTTACAATCAGATAGGAGAAAGCTGCGTCAAAACCCTGCGCCTGCTTTAAGCAGGCATAGGTCTTGACACAACATTGTGGAGATGGGGCACCCCTGAGCCTTGCTTGAGCTGCATCGCACTTGCGATACAACTCCAGCAATCACTACCTTTACAGCACAGATACATCACGCATCTGTGCCATTTTTGCCCCATGATGCCCCGCATTGTAAATGCAGCACACCATGGGTGGCGGAACAGCGGCGCAGGATGACTGACACATCCCTGGTGATGCACCAGTCATCATAAATCTATCCCTAATCTTCTTATCTTGTTACAGATGAACCGCCATATGTACCATCAAACTATTTTGCTTTTCCTAAATAGCGAATTTTAAGGAATAAATAGCAAATCTTTACCATTCCTAATTTGCAATGAGCAAATTGCTAATTGCAAGTTACCCATTCATTTCCATGGGCTAGGAGCCTCATAGGAATGAAGGTTTAATTTGCGATTAGCAATTTGCTCATCACAAATTAGGAATTTTTCCAAGGGTGCAGGGGTGTCTCAAGAACACCCTGCTGCACCCCTGAAAAAGAAATTTGGGGGCATATGGCACACATACATGCCCTAAGGGCATGTGTTGGCGTCATATGGGACCTTTTGTTTTTTTGAAAAAAAGCTTTTTGAAAAGAATTCACAAATTACCACCAATTTACCACAATAGTTTCCAAATCCTTAATGTCATTTTTTACATATTTTTTGTTTGATACATTGCATTTAAGTAATCGCAAAATTTGCAAATGCTTCAGTGCAATCGCAAAATAAGGAATAGCAAATTTTGCTACTCCTTATTTTGCATCAAACTTGTTTGATACATACCATTTGTCTAATTAACATTCGCAAAGGCCGAAATTCGCAGAATTTTGATCTTTGCGAATGCTAATTAGCTTGATACATATGGCCCCAAGTGAGGCCTGTCTTGCAACATGGTGCATGTTTTGCATCACTGCTGCATCGGTTTCATGTGGTACGTTTTTTTTACACCATGACATATCTGCCTAAATGCATCAATTTGTAATTTTGTCGCCTCATAGCAAATCTTTTGCACCGCCGCTGCATCATAAAAGTGACGCACAGTGGCGCAAAAGAGGCATACACCTATCATAAATCTGTCCCTAGCATTTTAAATGATTAATCCAGGATGACGATAAGGTGTGGCCTACCCAAAGGTTTGTTTAAGGTGAGGCCTACTCAGGATTGCAGATTAAAGTTACGCTTGATGAAGAATACAGAGGAGATAATACATGTAAAGGCCTACCAATGAAGTAAGTGATTTGCACTTTATTTCGCCAGTCATCATAAATGTATCCCTAAGCTTCTTATCTTGTTACAGATGAACCACCATATGTACCATCAAACTATTTTGCATTTCCTAAATAGCGAATTTTAAGGAATAAATAGCAATTCTTTACCATTCCTAATTTGCAATGAGCAATTTGCTAATTGCAAATTACCCATTCATTTCCATGGGCTAGGAGGCTCATAGGAATGAAGGTGCAATTTGCGATTAGCAATTAGCTCATCACAAAATAGGAATTTTTCCAAGGGTGCAGGGGTGTCTCAAGAACACCCTGCTGCACCCCCTGAAAAAGAAATTTGGGGGCATATGGCGCACATACATGCCCTAAGGGCATATATGGGCGTCATATGGCACCTTTTGTTTTTTGGAAAAAAAGCTTTTTGAAAAGAATTCACAAATTACCACCAACTAGAAGTTGGTGGTAGTTTCCAAATCCTTAATGTCATTTTTTTACATATTTTTTGTTTGATACATTGCATTTAAGTAATCGCAAAATTTGCAAATCCTTCAGTGCAATCGCAAAATAAGGAATAGCAAATTTTGCTATTCCTTATTTTGCATCAAACTTGTTTGATACATACCATTTGTCTAATTAGCATTCGCAAAGGCCGAAATTCGCAGAATTTTGATCTTTGCGAATGCTAATTAGCTTGATACATATGGCCCCAAGTGAGGCCTGTCTTGCAACATGGTGCATCTTTTGCATCACTGCTGCATCGGTTTCATGTGGTACGTTTTTTTTACACCATGACATATCTGCCTAAAAGCATCAATTTGTAATTTTGTCGCCTCATAGCAAATCTTTTGCACCGCCGCTGCATCATAAAAGTGACGCACAGTGGCGCAAAAGAGGCATACACCTATCATAAATCTGTCCCTAGCATTTTAAATGATTAATCCAGGATGACGATAAGGTGTGGCCTATCCAGAGGTTTGTTTAAGGTGAGGCCTACTCAGGATTGCAGATTAAAGTTACGCTTGATGAAGAATACAGAAGAGATAATACATGTAAAGGCCTACCAATGAAGTAAGTGATTTGCACTTTATTTTGCCAGTCATCATAAATGTATCCCTAAGCTTCTTATCTTGTTATAGATGAACCACCATATGTACCATCAAAATATTTTGCATTTCCTAAATAGCGAATTTTAAGGAATAAATAGCGATTCTTTACCATTCCTAATTTGCAATGAGCAAATTGCTATTTGCAAATTACCCATTCATTTCCATGGGCTAGGAGGCTCATAGGAATGAAGGTGCAATTTGCGATTAGCAATTAGCTCATCACAAAATAGGAATTTTTCCAAGGGTGCAGGGGTGTCTCAAGAACACCCTGCTGCACCCCCTGAAAAAGAAATTTGGGGGCATATGGCGCACATACATGCCCTAAGGGCATGTATGGGCGTCATATGGCACCTTTTGTTTTTTGGAAAAAAAGCTTTTTGAAAAGAATTCACAAATTACCACCAACTAGAAGTTGGTGGTAGTTTCCAAATCCTTAATATCATTTTTTTACATATTTTTTGTTTGATACATTGCATTTAAGTAATCGCAAAATTTGCAAATCCTTCAGTGCAATCGCAAAATA
Organism: Lissotriton helveticus; assembly: GCF_964261635.1. NCBI lineage: Eukaryota > Metazoa > Chordata > Amphibia > Caudata > Salamandridae > Lissotriton > Lissotriton helveticus. The sequence goes on from NC_136058.1 coordinate 110,032,320, forward strand.
AGGAATAGCAAATTTTGCTATTCCTTATTTTGCATCAAACTTGTTTGATACATACCATTTGTCTAATTAGCATTCGCAAAGGCCGAAATTCGCAGAATTTTGATCTTTGCGAATGCCAAATAGCTTGATACATATGGCCCCAAGTGAGGCCTGTCTTGCAACATGGTGCATCTTTTGCATCACTGCTGCATCGGTTTCATGTGGTACGTTTTTTTTACACCATGACATATCTGCCTAAAAGCATCAATTTGTAATTTTGTCGCCTCATAGCAAATCTTTTGCACCGCCGCTGCATCATAAAAGTGACGCACAGTGGCGCAAAAGAGGCATACACCTATCATACATCTGTCCCTAGCATTTTAAATGATTAATCCAGGATGACGATAAGGTGTGGCCTATCCAGAGGTTTGTTTAAGGTGAGGCCTACTCAGGATTGCAGATTAAAGTTACGCTTGATGAAGAATACAGAAGAGATAATACATGTAAAGGCCTACCAATGAAGTAAGTGATTTGCACTTTATTTTGCCAGTCATCATAAATGTATCCCTAAGCTTCTTATCTTGTTACAGATGAACCACCATATGTACCATCAAACTATTTTGCATTTCCTAAATAGCGAATTTTAAGGAATAAATAGCAATTCTTTACCATTCCTAATTTGCAATGAGCAAATTGCTAATTGCAAATTACCCATTCATTTCCATGGGCTAGGAGGCTCATAGGAATGAAGGTTGCAATTTGCGATTAGCAATTACCTCATCACAAAATAGGAATTTTTTCAAGGGTGCAGGGGTATCTCAAGAACACCCTGCTGCACCCCTGAAAAAGAAATTTGGGGGCATATGGCGCACATACATGCCCTAAGGGCATGTATGGGCGTCATATGGCACCTTTTGTTTTTTGGAAAAAAATGCTTTTTGAAAAGAATTCGCAAATTACCACAAACTAGAAGTTGGTGGTAGTTTCCAAATCCTTAATGTCATTTTTTACATATTTTTTGTTTGATACATTGCATTTAAGGAATCGCAAAATTTGCAAATCCTTCAGTGCAATCGCAAAAAAAGGAATAGCAAATTTTGAATTAAGGACATTTTAAGTCATTTCCACATGTGCAGTGTTTTCAAATTATGATTTGAAAATCGTTTTTGGGGAAAAGTAATGGTTTGCAAATTTATGACAAGGACATAATGGTGTATGCTTCTCTATAAGGCATTTCAGTGTCTCTGATGTCATTTTTCCCATATTACATTATAAGACCTTTCCCCATGGAGCACATTCCTTGTAAATATGCTCCCACCTGTGCATGGTGAATTTAGATTTTGACTGTTTGAGTCACATAGCCATGTTAAAAGTGACTTAAAAAAATTGCAAACGCTTTAAAAAAACACATTTATGTGTCTTAAGGACATTTTAAGTAATTTCCCCATGGACAGTGTTTTGTAAGTGGCGCAAAAGAGGCATACACCTATAATAAATCTGTCCCTAGCATTTTAAATGATTAATTCAGGATGACGATAAGATGTGGCCTATCCAGAGGTTTGTTTAAGGTGAGGCCTACTCAGGATTGCAGATTAAAGTTACGCTTGATGAAGAATACAGAGGACATAATACATGTAAAGCTCTACCAATGAAGTAAGTGATGTCCACTTCATTGCGCCAGTCATCATAAATGTATCCCTAAGCTTCTTATCTTGTTAGACATCAACCGCCATATGTATCATATAACTATTTTGCATTTCCAAAATAGCGAATTTTAAGGAATAAATAGCGATTCTTTACCATTCCAAATTTGCGATGAGCAAATTGCTAATTGCAAATTACCCATTCATTTCCATGCGCCAGGATGCCCATATGAAAGAAGGTGCAATTTGCAATTAGCAATTAGCTCATCGCAAATTAGGAATTTTTCCAAAGGTGTAGGGGTGTCTCAATAACACCCTGCTGCACCCCTGTAAAAGAAATTTGGGGGCATATGGCGCACATAAATTTTAACAACATTCCTTTACCTCAAAAACGATTTTCAATTCATAATTTGAAAACACTGCCCACAGGGAAATTACTTAAAATGTCCTTGAGACACATGAAAGTGTTTTTTTATTGCCTTTCCAGCATGGTTGGGTCACTTTTAACATGGCTATGTAACACAAACATTTAAAATCTAAATTTGCCATGCACAGGTGGGAGCATATTTACAAGCAATTTGCGCCACAGAGAAAGGTCTTACATTAAAATGGGAAAAATAACATCAGGGACAGTCAATTGCCTTATAAAGAAGCATACACCATTATGTCCTTGTCATAAATTTAAAAACAATTCCTTTTCCCCAAAAACGATTTTCAAATCATAATTTCAAAACACTGCACATGGGAAAATTACTTAAAATGTCCTTAAGACACATAAAAGCGTTTTTTAATTGCCTTTGCAGCATGTTTGTATCACTTTTAACATGGCTATGTAACACAAACATTAAAAATCTAAATTTTCCTTGCACTGGTGGGAGCATATTTACAAGCAATTTGCGCCACATAATTCATAATTTTCTCCTTAAAGCACACTATTCTCTATCTAAATTAAAGAAATATTTTCTCACCTTAGCAAATACTTTGAGTTTGAAAACAGTCTCAGAAACACACCAATTTGTCTTCAGCAGAGCAAAAGGTATGCACTCCAGAGTCTGCAGCTATCAAAGGCACAGAAATGCTGTAATTCTTCACACATATCTCTCATGTCACCCAATCAAAACTCTTCCCTCACTTTTTTTCAAATGAAAACCCTTCCCCCCTCTGCCCTTTCTGCCTTTTCTGCATGGCAACCACCTCTTGGAAGACTTCTGGTGTTTGCAAGTTCACACAACAATGTTGCAATTGAACTCTGAACTCTCAGTGCACCTGCATATCCAGTGCATTCTTTCATTTAATGATTTTTTATTGACCATTCAAAATACATCTTTCAAATAACTCATCCGTGCACCCTAACTTTCTGTTTTCAGCAATCAAAATCCACCAATCACTGTTACTGCTTCATGAACACAGAAACTCCACAGTTTTTTTCATTTTAAACTCTCATTTTTTCAACTGCCATTTCATTGCCACGCTTCATCTGACTGCAGGAGAACCTTCTCTCACCATGTTTTCTGTCTGGATTGTTGGACATAGTTATATTCACTGGGCTCAAAGGTACACTGAAAACAGGAATTTACCTAACCTCAATTTACAAGATGTGGAAATTAAGTGGTTTGGCCACAGAGGATTAAAATGTCACCAATTGATACCATTGGTGAAAACCTTTATGCATTTGCCCAAACCTGACCTGTTAATTGTGCACTGTGGAGGTAATGACTTGGGCACTTTGACTGGTGTAGGTCTGGAAATGCTTTTAAAGGACACCTTTGAGCAATTAATGGCACTTTTTCCTCAGACTGCCTTGGTATATTCAAATATATGCCAAAGACAGAAATGGAGGTGGTCAAACCAATTTTGTCCACAAATTGAGAAGTCGAGGAAGCATGTAAACAAATCTGTTTCAGCTTACATGAGAGACCATGGAATGGGCTCCCTGTACAACAATAACTTGCGTTACTACATGCAAGATATCTACAGAGGAGATGGAGTTCACTTCTCAGATGAGGGCAACAGAATTTTCACTCTGAATTTAAGAATGTGCATTGGTACCTACTTATAAGTACCTAAATGTACCATAAACCCAAAAGCTCTTCTCAGAGCTACCCTACATCTGATCACTCACAATTATTATTTTACTCTAACATTTTTCACTAATTTTCAACAAAGTACGCTCCCTGGGGCGCTACCCGGTACGCGAACCGGGAGCTAACCTCACGAAATTTTTAAAAAAAATGTTTTTTTTTCGCACATATGGGCCTCCTCAGCCACCCTCACAAAACCTAGGGGGTCAAGATAAGTCTACCGTGCCCCCTTCTACCCATTCTGAACATTATTTGCCCTCCATCTGGTATCTTAATTCGACCGAAACACAAAATGGTGGACTCCCGTTACGCTTAAGGTTCGCGAACCGGGGCGCTCAACGGTTCGCGTACCGGGTCGCTCCCTGGGAAGCGCACCATCAAAAAAGGTGGGAAAGTAGTTCACAGAAAAGCCACTGGAGACAATTTCACCAAATATAGACTAGCTCATACTACATACCAATCCCTACCATTTTCACAAATTTGATTGGAATTCCATTTAGCCATTTAGCCTGTAGACCTCTCTAAATACCGTGAGGTAAATTACTTCACAAAACACATCTGAAGTGTTGGAATTGACAACCAATTAAAATGTTACTTTCATTTTCTACTTTTTTTACCTGACATTTGATTGGTTATATACCTGAATATATATAAAGGAAGAGAAGAAAACACAGCCATTTTGACTACTACTTCTTGGTGTACATTTCAATAGGATTTTCACTAATTCCTTCAACTTCTTTCTAAAGGTAAGTTTTTATTTTTAAAACTGAAGTATATTGTGCACTATAAGTTAATATGGTAAACTTTTTCTGGAGTTAGGCTTCTCTTGTATAATTATGAATTTACTTACGTTAAATCACATACACTTTTTTATATTCCTACTTCCACTCTGATACTATACACTGCCCAAAATTAATCCCAACAGTGCCCTATCTCTACTAATATATATTTTTTTAATCTAAATTTCAGGCAAAATGGAAGGCGAACAGAAAGTTGAATTTCAAATTGTCCTGCAAGAGAGCAGCCAAGAAATCAATGATGAAAATGATATTGAATTTTTCGATGAAACTTTAGACAAAGAACTACTGCAATGTGTACAAGCAGTAGATAACCTCCTTGAAAATGAGGACATTTTACACCCTCAGAGACTACAATGTATATTCAATGATAATTATGAAATTTCTGACAATGAAATGTTAGAAAGTTTAATAAATTATGAAACACAATCACAATAAAAAAATGCTTAAAAAATAAAGAAAATAAAAAATAATCAACAAAACCAACAATCAATTAACATACAGCATTTGAAAAGTCTATCATTCATTTTTCATTGCAGTACGCTGCCCAGAACGCTTCCCGGTTCGTGGACCGGGCGCTCCCCACGCAAAAAAAAACAAAAATTTTTTTTTGTTTTTTTTGCCCCGCGGGGCCCTTTTAAAACCTCCACATTAAACCTAGGGGGTCAGGGAGGATCTAGTATGCCCCCTTATGGTTATTTCCCCCTTTGTTTTGGCCTCCTCTTGTCTCTCAATCCTACCGAGAGACAAGATGGCGGCCGCTCCGGACTGTTTAGAATGTTGACAGACACCGGAGAGCCAATCAGCTTAGCTACGCGAAGTTCCGGTACGCTTAAGGTCCGCGGACCGGAGCGCTGCCCAGAGCGCGCTTACAGATATATATCTTTTTTTAAACGTTAATTTCTCAAAATCCACTGGAGCACATATATTGAGACCTACAAAAGGCACATCGGGCTACCAGTCCCTACAATTTTGCCAAGTTTCATGCAAATCCATTCAGCCGTTCGGGCTAAAAGTGAGGCCAACCGCCCTATGGAAAACT